>NC_049227.1:67366961-68024474 GCF_011100685.1 Canis lupus familiaris | reverse complement strand
CCTCCATAAAGAACCACCAAATTTTGGGAAAATCATGTTCTTGCTTTTCTTTATGGTTTATAACACCGTATGTCCTATGTTCTTGAATGTTATATAAATAGAATTATGCTGTACATATTCCATTATCTTGCCTCTTCAATGTTATATCACTGAGATTCACTCAAGTTAGTACACGTTAATTCAGTCATTCATTTTCACTGTTGCATTATGATTGACCTTGAAATATTTATCTATTCCACTGTCGATATACACTGGGTTGTTTCTTTTTCTATTATGAACAATGTTGGTTCTGGGAGTGGTAAAAAAGTAGGAAACTGAATCCAACAGGTATTGCAGAGATATGGGCCATCATTGATATGGTGCTGAAAAGAACAGCAAGCAGACAGAGGGGAGCAAAGTGTCGTTCCTTTCCCTGCCCCCAGTCTGCCCCAGGGTCCCCATCGTCAAACCTAATAGGAAACCAGATGACAAATGATAAACGTATCGTCACTGTCCCAGCCCCCAAACACAAAGGTGATTTTAGAAAGACAAATTTATAGCTGAGAGATAATAATAGTTTAATAATCAACAAAACAGTTGAAGTAATTAATGCAAAAAATCTAAAGGCGGTGCCAATAGAAGATTAAAAATTAATGATAGAGATTGGAACTTTCAAAAAGATATGAAACAATAGGAGATAGAGAAGGCAAGTAGTGTGATGAGAAATATCCTGGGAAAGAAAATACATAGGGTTTCAGAGGGATTTGAATCCAGGTCCATGTGAGTCTATATACCAATATACCATGTATTTTCAGCTATCTTGTTGTCTACCACAGAGGACTTTGAATTTTTTAGAAATATTTCCCTATTTGATTAAGCAGGCATGCCATCTATTTTTGAAGTAGTGGAAATACCAAACTTACACCAAACTTAAAGAGAAAATGTTTCTTCACAAAAATTTTCAGATGGAATTGTGTTTAAAATGGTCTGGTCTGTTTTAGGGAAGGAAAATGACAGAAGTAAAGATCTTATTATTAACATTTTCGAAGAGGAAATAAAATTATAGCTCCTATAAATGAGAGTGTAAAGGAGGTTGATATGAAAGATATGTCAAAAAATAAACTGACTTTTATTTTCAACAGAAGAAAGAGGGGAATGGGAAACACCCAATAACTGGCAAATCCTCAGTCTCCATAATTGGACTTTTCTTAATAAATTAAATAATTAATGAATCAGTAATATGAGGTATGATGCTATGCCTTGATCGTTATGTCTTGTTTATTTTTTTCTTTTCAAGAATAAGACAAGCTTTTTCATTCATTCAGTTTTATAAAATTGAATTAAAATATTCAATTTTTTCTTGACAATAAACAAAAAAATATTCAAAATAAAAATTATTGTTTATATTATGCATACTTAATTTTTCACACCAATCCTGATTTCTCTCTTTTGTACTTCCCTGGAGTTCAAATTCATCCTTCTTAAACTGTATTCTGTGAATTTTAAGTGACGTCTGTCTTCGGTAAAATTAACTTTTGTATGTACTAAGACGAATTGTACCTGCTGAGTTAAGTTTTCTTTTGTAAACAATTCTAGTTTAAACTTGTTTTTCCCTTACACACAGCACACCTTCAGCTCATTATCTTTTGCTTTTTCCTTTTGCTACTGAGACATCTAGTATTTATTTAACAGTAATCATTAAAGAATATTATTTTTTCTATTTTATTGTTTTATTTAAAGGGTTTTTTTTAAAGATTTTTATTTATTTATTTATTTGACAAAGAAGGAGGGAGAGAGAGAGAGAGAGAGAGAGAGCACACCAGCACGGGGAGCGGCAGGTAGAGGGAGAGAGGTTGCCCAACGCAGGGCTCTATCCCAGGGCCCCAGGATTATGACCTAGCCTGAGGTGGATGCTTAATTGACTGAGCCACCCCAGTGCCACTTGTTCTTAGTTTTTACTTAAATTCAAGTTACTTAACACACAGTGTAGTATTAGTTTTGGGTGTAGAATTTAGCGATTCATCACTTACATAGGATACCCAGTGTTCATCACAAGTGCCCCCCTTAATCCCCATCACCCATCTAGGCCACTCCCCCCTCACCTCTCCTCCAGCAACTCTCAGTTTGTTCTCTATAGTTAAGAGTCTGTTTTAGGCTTTCCCCCTTATGCTCATCTGCTTCATTTCTTAAAAATGTTCTATTTCTTTGAGTATTTTATAGTATTGTCACAAGTTTCCCAGAGTAAACTTCTTGTAATTTATCATACTTGAGGTTTGCTGTTTTGAAAAAGGCTATAAAAGCATTACTTTATTATGGTCTAACAATTATCTGTTAATACATCATCATAGAACTTTGTATTATTTTCTTCTGAAATAGATAAAGAGATGATTGATAGAAAGATGACAGATAAATGATAGATAAGATGATAGATAATAGATTGGGGGAGAGAGATTATTTATATATATAATTATATATATACATATATATGCTTATATATAATATACATATGTTAGACTTCTTATCTATCCTATCTCCTCAGCTCTCATTTTTTTTCTATTTTTATCTCATGCTTCATTTTAGGGAATTTTCAGAGGGTCAGTTTATTGAGTGTTTTTTCACCTGTGTCTAGGATATTGTTTTACCTGATTATTTATTCAGCTTAACTATATAAAATAGAGACTCCTGACAACATAATGATGCATAGTTTTATACACTGAAGGCTCCACATCCCCGAATCCCTTAAAATGTAGCAACACCATTCAACTTCAAAAAATGATTTTTGTTCTTTCCACAAGATCAGAAACATTGTATTACAATAATTTGTTTTGGTTTTCACAAGACTAGAAATATTTTTTCACACTTATATTGTGTGCTATGCAGAAAAACATAGCTTGATGCCGTGGCAGCTCCTTACTTCCTTGAATAGTCTGTGAAAATAACTTTTGAAGTTAATAGACCTTATATAATCCCCCCCCCAAAAAAAGAAAAGAAAATTGCTAAAAATAAGAAAAATGTGCTTATATTGCAGCAAAGGCTAACAAGAGCTCTAGATGATGTGTATTATTTTCACAGAAACCAAGATGATACAATTAGAAAATATGAATCCATAGAGGGGCCATAGGGCTGCCAACAGGGAATAGTTCTAAGAATCTCCATTTACCTTAGCTGTACATGCTGCTTTCCTGCGGTTGTAAGATCTAATTTGGGTTATTCATATTCCTGGAGTAATTTCTGTCAATCACAATGCCTTAACACACACACACACACACACACACACACACACACACACTCTAAACAGAAGTACTCTACAGCATAGATATCTAAAACTTGTAGCAAAAAAAGTAACACAATGACTACATTCTTAGAATTTGAACACACTTGACAGCTTTAATCACTTTATCTTCCCACCACTTTTAAATGTCAAAACCATCTCTAGAGGTCTCATCAGAACAAAACATTACTTAACTTGAAAATGAAATTCCCCAAACCTATGTCCTTATTTGGAAGCAGAGTGCATTGCTTTATTTTGAAAAAAAAAAAAAATCACTATTTACAAAGCCATTTAATAAAGAGAGTAGCACTATTTCAAAATATAGGTAATCTGTGAGATTCTTTTCTTTTCCCCACAGATGCTACAATGTGTTATTTTCCCTGGTTAGACCTTGCACAATGGAACCAAAAGACACAATTTGGATTCTTGCCCTGTCACTTTTTTAGCTGTGCTATGAAAAAAGAATGAAATTACCTGATTCAATTGATAAAAACACGTTCAGCTAAGAAAAACAAATGGCTACATAATGCAAGTTAAATTGGAACAGAAGCAACTATATCAACATTATAAATTTTCTTTTACAAAGCTATGTATTTCTTGGAACACCTGAGTGGCTCAGTTGAGTAAATTTCAGACCCTTGGTTTTAGCTCAGGTCATAATCTTGTGGGTCATGAGATCCAGCCCCATATTGAGCTCTGTCCTCAGCTGAGAGTCTGCTTGAGGATTCTCTCCTTCTGCCCCTTCCCCCTTTCATGGACTCTCTTTCAAATAAATAAATGCATTTTTAAAGTATATTTCTTTATGGATTAAAGCCATTTATGTTTTACTCACCCATTCCTTCTGCCCCATCTGTCACTGAAGTCTGAGGATATCCTGTTACAAGGACTTTAAATGTCAGTTTCACACAACACCCCCACCTCTGTCATTTTTTTGTATTATTGACTACATGCCTTAACCAACTGAGATTAACTGACTAGTTTTATTAAAAATATATTAGCATTCACTAATGTCAGGAAAGAGTTTAAAGTAAGATAAATATACTCTTAAACATAAAACAGTTAATTCTACAACATGAGAAAATATTTGACAAAATGCAGCATACCATTTAAGCATTTTAAACAGTGTAAAAATACAGATTAGGAAATTACTTTTGAAGTGTCTTATAATGGTCGAATTAGTTCAGGAAGAACTCTCTGCTATTAGCTGCAGTGGTTTTTGACCTCAATAGTCTGTTCTTTTAATAAAGAACCATGGAGGTCAATGTTACAAATGAATTTAAGGCATAGGGTTTCACAAATATATAACTTATGGTGGTGGTTTTCAACTCTGCTGGATATTTGAATCTCCTGGGCTCAGACCCAACACTGGGATGTTTCTATTCAATTGGTCTGGTGTATTTAAAGCTCCTCTGGTAATTCTAATATTCAAACAGGGGTAAGTACACTGGGTTTGGTGAACATGCTTAGGAAATTAATGTTAAAAAAAAGGAAATTCATGTTTGCTAGTGCTAGCGTATCATCTTTATATTAGACAGAGTAGAACTTCTAAATCAATGAGTAATGTGCTTATTATGTATGTGCAAATTTATTTTATATTACTTTCATTATAACACACAAAAGATTTTCTGGTAATCCATTGCTGAATCATTATACCATTATTTTCAGAATGAGCTTATTTTTAGTTTAGTTTCCAAAGGAAAGGGGATCTGAATTTCAAGGAGTACATAGTCTTCAGTAAATCAACTCCTTTTAAAAAATATTTACTGAGAACTGGGTAGCCACAATTTGTAGACACTAATCTAAAAGAGATAAAGTAGCAATCTGTAATTAATTGTTTTGTTTTTTTGGTTTTATTTATTTATTTTTTTTTGGATGTCACTGAACAAAAAGTTCTGATACTTTCAGTACTTAGAAAAGACTAAATGAGAAGTAAAATGTGATGTTAATGAAATATATATAAAGATGAACATAAAGATTATTTGAAATAAAGAAGAGACTTATTTATATAGATGCAAAATATATCAGATAATAAGAGGAGAAAACTGTGAGCAATATTAGCCAGTACATTTGAAAATGTAGATGAATTGGAGAAATTCTTAGTAAAATGTAAATCATCAAACTTATTAAAACAAGTCCAAAATTTGAATAATCTGAAACTATTGAAAGAATTAAATTCATAATTATAAATATATCCCCAAACAGACACCAATACCAACCAAACAAAAACAAAGACAAAAAAAATCTTCACTAGTCTCAATTCATTTAAAAGCCAGACAAAAGGAAATGTTAAGAGAATGGAAAATTTACAGACCAATCAGAATTATGAGCATGGAAGCAAAATTTAAAGATATAAGGACATAGAATCACCAAAGTATAAAATATATATATATATATATATATATATATATATATATATATATATATATATAGTGGGGAAGGTGTATACACCAGGAATGCTACTATAAGTTATAATTAAGGAATCTACTTAGGTTATTCATTACATTAGGGCACTAACAATGAAAAATATGATTATAATAATAGATACCAAAAAAGCATTCAATAAGATCAGTCATCTATATCTGTTTTAAAAAAGACTCTTATGACACTATTAGTGTAATCTCCAAAACCTGAAAAAAATTACTTAAAAAAGATGTATATGAGAAAATATACAAGTATTACTTCTTCTCTTCAAAATGATTTTGGAAGTCCTGGTCAGTACAAAAACAAACAAACAAACAACAACAAAAACAAATAATAAAAACAAAAACTATCAAGATTTTTTTAAAGAAAAAAGAAAAAAACTTGTCTACATTAAAATTTCAAAATAATTTACATAAATTACTAGAGTTATTTGAGAATATATTAACATTCTGAATAAAATGCAAAGCCTAAGGACAACTGTTTTTATAGACATCGATAATTATTAGAGCAATAAAAAATAATATGAAGAACCCAGTAGTATTTCACAACTGTGTTTTATTTTTATGGAGAAAATTATGAAAGTCTATGGTAAGATTTTAAGACAACCATTAATGAAGAAATATACCATACTCATGGATAAAATATTAGTATCATGAAGATATCAATTCTCCCATTATCTACATGCTAAATGCCCAACTAAATAAAATGCTATGTGTGTGTGTGTCTGTGTGTCTGTGTATGTGCCTGTAGTCATAAGTCACCAAGAAGCTCCTGATGAAAAATATATGGTGGAGTAATATGAATTATAGTATTATGGCTTAGTATAAAGTTATTTTAAGGCAGAAAGAGACTGTAGTAGATATTGAAGTATTAAGCAATGGAACAATAATATAAATCTTTTAAAAAGTTCATATATATATATATATATATACATACAGAAACTTGGCATGTAAGAAATATCCCATTGAAGATTACTGGAGACTGATGAGCTGTTGAAAAAAAATTTTCTTGAGCAACTGGATATTTTTATGGAAATAAAAAGGATCCTTACTTAGCACTCAGATGAAAATTTCAGAGATGAAAAATTTAAAGAACCCTCGAAATTTATTTTTATAATAAAAAAGTGTAGAATATTTTCATGTCCTCAAAGAAGTTTTCTAAACAAGATAAAAAATTCTAGAAAGCTCAGTCCATTAAGGGTTGGACTTTTGATCTCAGCTCAGGTCTTGATCTCAGGGTCATGAATTCAAGTCCCATTGGGCTTGGAATTTACTTAAAAAAAAAAATCTTTCCCTATGCCTATCCCAACACTTGATGTGAAGATAAAAAGAATAAAGGTAGAAGTGATATATGTATATATTACTCAACCATAAAAAGTATGAAATCTTACCATTTTCAATGACCTGGAAGAAGCTAGAGAGTATGATGCTAAGTGAACTAAGTCAGAGAAACAAACACAAATACTGTATGACTTCACTCATATGTGGAATTTAAGAAGTAATACTAATGAGCAAATAGAGCAAAAAAAAGAGAGAGAGGCAAAACATAAAATGCACTCTTAACTATAGAGAACAAACAAATGGTTTTAACCATTTTAACCTCTTTTAAGAGGGGAAGTGGGTGGAGGATGAGTTAAATAGGTGATGGAGAGTAAGGAGCATGTTATGTGTTGAGCGCTGGGTGTCCTATGGTGGAGTTGAATTACTATATTGTACAGAGAAAGTTAATATTGCACTGTATGATAACTGGAATGAAAGTAAAACCTTTTTAAAAATTTGTACAAACCATCAGAGAAGAAAATGATGAGTTCAACTCTATTGAAATAAAAAACTCCAATGAATCAAAAGACATTGTAAAAAGGACTAAAAGATAAGCTATACACTGGGATACAATATTGGCCACACATTTAATCAAGAAATGATTAGTATAGAGATATATTACAATTCCAAAGAAGGAAGAAAAAAAAGCAAAAGCAATTTCTAAAAAATTCATCCACCAAAAGAGACAATGAATCCAATTTTATTTTATTTTTTTAAAGACTTTATTTATTTATTTATGAGAGAGACAAAGAGAGAGACAGAGACACAGGCAGAGGGAGAAGCAGGCTCCATGCAGGGAGCCCTACGTGGGACTTGATTCTGGGTCTCCAGGATCACGCCCTGGGCTGAAGGCGGCGCTAAACCGCTGAGCCACCCAGCCTGCCCATGAATCCAATTTTAAAATGAAGTTAAAAGAAGTTCGTAGAAGAAGAAGTAAAAATATCTCATAAAATTAGAAAATATGCACACCTATCATTTAAATTGTGGAAGAGCAAATTAAATTCACAATGAGATAATATTTTACACTTATTATGTAGGCAAACTTTTGGAAAAATCAGACAACACCAGATGTTTTGAAGAACTGGAGTAATAGGAACTCATATAACTGTTGATGAAACTGGAAATTGGTATCAGCATTTTAGAAAACTATGTAGGTTGTCTGATAAGCTTGAGGATTTAAGAACTATGACCTAGTAATTTCTTTCCTTCACATATGCTCTAAGTCAATGGGTTTTGCAATTGAATGTGTATCAGATTCACCCACACAGATTGCTTAAAGACTGCTGGGCCTCCCTGCCCCCAGTTCCCCCAAGAATTTCTAATTTTGCAAAGTATGGAGTGGTGATGCAGAATTTGCATATCTATCAGGTTCCCAGATGATGTTGCTGGTCAGGCAGGATAACATATTTTGAGAACCAAGACTGTAAAAATGGACTTGTATTTGTGCAAAGAGTCATACATAAAACTGGAAACAAACACATTTCCATCAGGAGAAGACTGAGTCTATAAAATACACTGGAATACAGTGCTGTAGTGACAATCTAAGAACTACAGCTATACAACAACATGGATAAATCCCTAAGCTAAAAAAGCAAGTAGCAGAAGAGTATATATAAAATATGTGCAAAATATATATACAGAAATCAATTTATATAAATACCAAAGCATGCAAAACATATACACAAACATAAATGTTTTGATAAAACAATACGTAGGGGCACCTGGGTGGCTCAGCCAATTAAGCATCTGCCTTTAGCTCAGGTCATGATCCTGGGGTCTTGGGATGAGCCCCGCATTGGGCTCCCTGCTCAGTGGGGCATCTGTTTCTCTCTCTCCACCTGTATTTTCCCCCACTTATGCTATCCATCTTACTATTAAATAAATAAATAAATAAATAAATAAATAAATAAATAAATAAATAAGTAAATAATATAAATAAATAAAATCTTTTTTAAACACACACACACACACACAAAAAAAAAAAACAATGCATAAAACCAAGGGGAAGTTACATATATAGTTAAGAATAGTGATTATCTCTGCTGGGGAATAGGGGATATAAATGAAACAAAACATACAGGGCTTTAAATGTGTGCTTTAGGATGTATCAAATGGACGTCAGCTATTCCTTTTTTTAAAAAAATATATTTTCAATTCACCTACATATTGAATGCCAATGTACTAAGTATTCATTAATAAGAAGAAAACAATCCCTAATTGCTATTAACTGTAACTCCAACTGTTAATCTCTATTTTCATTGTTCTTCATAGCTGTTTTTTTTTTTTTAAAGACTGTCTATGTATTGGAATTTCCTAAAACAATTTTTAGAGACAGAAGGTTCTTTCATATCTCATAAACCTCCAAAGAGTCTGAGCTTTTCAGTCTTTAGGTATATATTTCTTTGTGGAATGATCACAAATTCCTACTGCCAGCTAGCCAGGCCATTTCTCTGTGACCTGCCTTGAAAACTACTCTTTCAACCAGATACTTCCAATATCCTGCTTCCTCAGTCATGAATAATTTTATAAGAAATCCAAAGCATTAATATTTTGAACTGGGATTCAAAGTTATCTCGTCTAACCATATACCTTTTGTGTGGATTTGTCTTGAAATGACACCAGAAGATGTCATTATTGAATTATATTGAATATCATATTGAATCATGTTATTGTAGAAAATTAAATAATTAATAAAGCCATTATAAAAATATATCTTCAAAACTAAAAATACATAATTCAGGGGAAAAGTGTCTTTGATTGTGCATCTGACTTCTACAACCCAAATACAAGTTCTGGATATAACTTTTACAAGCACACAGAGCAAGTCTGTGTAAAAGTCTTTCAAGTATGTAAAGTGGTTTTTACTTTTCTGTTAAATATTATTCCCTTTAATCGAGATACGGTCACATCCTATATTGTCTCAATAATCCATCCCTTCACATACTCAAATCTATCAGTACATCTCTCAGATTATGACAGTACCACCTATTATTATCAGAAAATGAGACTTTGTTGATATATCCAATGATAATTTTAATTCATTTTAGCAGAAAATATAACATCGCTAATGTGTGCTGAAATTGCTTCAGGTTAATGTCCTTTAGTCTTTCTTCTTAAGATTTCTTTATTTGAGAGAGAAATTGACAGAACAGGGGCTGGGGGGAGAGACAATCTAAAGCAGACTCCGAGCTGAGCGCAGAGCCTGAAATGAGCCTCTGTCTCACTACTGTGAGATCATGACCTGACCCAAAATCAAGAGTCAGCAGCTTAACCTTCTGAGCCACCCAGGCACCCCTCCTTTGACCTTTTGATAAAGCGTCCCGTTAATCCTCATTGTTTACTTCTAAGGTTCTAAGGTTCATGTTGTATGTAAAAGGTTTGTTGGTTTGTTTTTTAACATGAAGATTTAGATTAACTTTTATCTCATCAGGTTCATTTTACTTATCTATTCCTTTCAGATATTTTTGAGACCTCACATATGACAGTATGCAATATATGCAGTATATCATTTCCCTCCAAGCTTTCTATAACATATTACTAGCCTATTTCTCATATGCTCATCCAAAATACTGAGAAAAGAATTTGAATTAGGATCAAGATTAAACTCCTAATCTTAATCTTGATCTTAATCAAGATTAGGATTAAACTCTTTCACTTTACATATTTTGAAGATTTTTTTTTTAATTTACTTATTTATTTGAGAGAGAGAGAGAGAGAGAGCATGAGCCAGGGGGAGGGCAGAGGGAGAAGCAGACTCCCCACTGAGCAGGGAGCCTGATGCAGGGATTGACCCAGGAACCCTGTGATCAGAGCCTGAGCCAAAGGCAGACAGGTAACCAACTGAGCCACCCAGACACTCCTCTTTCTTTCACTTTAATATTGACCCTATCGTGAATATTTTTCTGGTGAGTCTATTTAAGAAATTGCCATTAGCAAAATAGTTAAGTACAAATGTCATCCTGTTACTCAGTAGTTTAAAATTTTAGTGCTGTATCTCTAAAGGTATTTTTCACTTACCAATCTGGACATCCCATCCAAAGTATAAAGAAAGGTAATTTGATATGTCTTATTTTCATGTGAGTGAGCATTTTTGACTTCTCTTAATTATTTGTGACTTTTGTCTAATGTCAAAACATCTATAAGCTAATCTGTATTAAAATCTTGCATAAGACCAATAACAACTTCATGTGATTTTAGTGTCCAGAATCCCTCTCTTTCTATGGGATGATTATTCAATTTCTGTATTCATTGACTCAGTACCTCTTTCATCATTTTTCTGGTAGGAGAATTTTATTTTTTCATGACGAAATCAATAACATGTTTTTGGGGTGGTATTTTCCCAAGAATACTCTTGTGACTCTGTCCAGTCTAATTCACTCTAGAATGGGTACATCACAAAAGATAGGTCAATGCTAGGACTTTAAAAATAAATAAATAAATGGAATGATTAGCTCTTTCTTCTGAGGTTACTGAGGTAACAGCATGCATCATAAAGATGGGTGACTAATTTGAGAGTGAGGGTGGTTCTCTTTTCCAGGAGATGGAAAATCACTATAGTCAGAAGATTATGTTCCCAGATACGCAGAACTGAGAGAGGGAGAAACAGATCTCTGATAACGTTGTTTGTGTCCCAGGTTCTCTCCAATCAGCTGCATACTAAAGTTTCCTTCTGATGTGAAGCAACACATTCTGAAAGTGTGAGTCTGATATTATGTTCTTGAACCTCTCTAAAACCTTTGGGTGCCTCTAGTAACTGCTGGAGTCCTTACAAATAATATTGTTGCTTTGGAAAATCAAAGAATTCAACCATTTCTTCACTTGATGACCAACTCTTCTGATTTCTGATAGCTCTTGTTTGCTTTCCATGCCAGCTCAAAGGAGACAGTGAACAGCTGAGAAATTGCATTATGTTAGTCAGTATTTCACTTCTTTCATACTTATTAGTGTGTTATAACCCTGTCTCTTCTGTTTTTCTACTTCCTGCTTTCCTTTATAGTCACAATAATTTGCTTATGAATTTTAGGGTGTATTTACTGATAGTTCATTTTGAGTTCCTTACGTTTTAAGGGAAATTTAGCTAAAGCAGTTTTTAAAGTAGTATTTGCATTTTAAAAATAGACTTTTATAGGAATATTCATATAAAAAACAATTACACACTAGCATATTTTTCTCTACTACTATACAAAGGAATTAAAATAAAATTGGTATGTTAGTTGCACGATATGTAAATTGAAAAGATATTTTATATCTTATTATTATTACAAGCTTAGTTTCATAAAACATGTCAAACCTTTTGGAGAACTGGTTTGAATAGGGCAGAACTTGCCTTTTTATTACTTTTTTATGTTTTTTAACTCATATTCATGGAAAACTCATCTCTAAATTTTCACTTCTGCACTGCTAAATATTTAATGTTATCAATTATAAGGATGTGTTTTTTCTATATGGTCATTTGATGTGTCTTTTTCATACAAACGCTGAGAAAAACACTGCAATGTGAAAGATGTAAGCCCTCCCTTTAGACTTTCTTCAATTGAGGCTGTTTTTGAAAGTAGCCTAGACCTTATTATTATTTTTTTTTAAATTGGGCTTCTAGGCATTCTAAGTGAGAAAACCATTTGGAAAATGAACCAATGAACTCCAGCAATTTAAAGGGTGTCATAAGTCTGTGACAATGACATTAGGAGTGGTACAAAGTTCCCACATCCATCTCAATGGACTAATTATGGTCACTTAAGTGTCAATGTTGTTAACTTTTTTCACTGCAATGAAAAGAGCTCACTACTGTGCTTTTCTAGGACAGCTGAACACCCACCATAGCAGGAGGTGGCATTCATTTGAAATAATGTGCAATAGGGAGAGCCTTTACGAACTAGATGTGCAGAAACTTGAATATTATTTTGATTAATTGGTTAATTGAAGTGCTGCTACTACTGTCCTTAAAATTAGAATAAAAGTAATGGTTACAGTGTTGTCAGCTAAAAAGTGGCAGGACTCCAACCGTGAAGTTTATAGGATTTTGAATTTTTTCTATAAAGTATCATCCACCGGCAGGGAAGACAGTTTACTTTAATAAGGTAATAAATATTTTTGAACATCCCTGTATCTTGTAGTACTACCTGATATGAAAACCCAAAGAAGGTCCAAATAAAGTAACAAGCAATGATGAATCCATACTCCCTTTCACAGGGCATTTGCAAGTTTCATGTTTTATTTTTTTTAAGATTTTATTTACTTATTTATTCATGAGACACAGAGAAGGAGAGAGAGAGAGAGAGAGAGACAGAGACAGAGACAGAGATAGAGACAGAGAGAGATTGGTAGAGACACAGGCAGAGGGAGAAGCAGGCTCCATGCAGGGAGCCGGATATGGGACTTGATCCCAAGTCCCTAGGGTCAAGCCCTGGGCTGAAGGCAGCGCTAAACAGCTGAGCCACCCGGGCTGCCCCAAGTTTCATGTTTTAAATTGTGTTCATTATCATCTTCTCTGTGGCTGATGCTAAGCTGTGGAGTACACACACCAAAGTGCCACCAATAATTACGGCAAAAGGCATTCAGAAACTAGCAAAAACACTGAACTACTCTTAGTTGAACATTTCTATCTCAATACAAATGCAATAAGGACCATCACCATTTGAGATATGTGTCCTAATATGTACATGTTGTAATAGAAACATGTTTCTTTACAAAATATGTATGTTACATAACATATAACACATACAGTATATGTTGTGATTAAACATAGACTACATGTTGTAATTAAAAGATAATATTTTCATGAAATTAATTTGGTGATATGATATTTTTTTTTCTTTTTAGTTTAAAAAGAAAATGAAAACTTTGTCTCACAAAACAAATTTAATTTTGATTTCAGGTACATGTTCCACCTACCAAAACCCTGAAATCAAACTAAATATTTACATTATCATAAAACAAAGAAAAACACTGTATACATTACATTTGGAAATGTGCATCCTATATGCAACCTTCCTCATATAATTTTGGGAAAAATAGCATTACTTCTTTCAAAAGCATACTCAGTAAGGTGTTGTGCTCTAATATCCTGTTAAACAAAACACCCTATTCCAATAATTATTTTTAAAGCAATTTTAATTAAATAAAGGAGAAGTCTGGGACCATAAAACAATCTTTGCTTTGTTACTCTAAATTACTGCCTCAGAGTTCTCTAATTTAAAAATAGATTAGAAAAATATGAATTCAATAGACTGCCTTTTTAATCATTCATCATTCATGAGTATAATGGAACAAATGTCTGTAATTATAATCAGTTAGGCCATTAAAATCCTAAATCCTGATATCAAAAGAACAACACTTTAAAGAGTTATACAAAAATAAAATAAAGTTTCTTTTTTGGGTACTTATTCTAGGCATGTTGAGGCTAACGAATTAGTTTTCTTTCCACATTTCAATACAGAGAATAGAGAGAAGATTGATGGCTTTTAGAGCTACACTCAGCAACCAATACAACTACTGTCAAAAAAATCAATTGATCATAAGTCTATGAATAAAATCTAAGAAATTTATTCATAGTAATATGGTTAAGTCTAAAAATTGTATAGAGACATATTCACATATAATATACATTTATTTTGCATATGTAATGTACGTATATATGTATGACAGCATTCTACAGCTAAGCAATAGAATGATAAACACAAAATGCCTAATAAAAGAGAAATAAAGTTATCAGGAAGGAATCAATAGGGATTTTCAGTGGCTTTGGCAATGAATTATTTCTTAAGTGGGATAATGAGTTCACTGATAGTGACCGTCTTGTTATATTTCATATGTTTTGGTTTTGTATGTGAAATATTTATATAAGAAGGTAATTATAGGGTTGACTGGGTGTTTCAGTGGTTGAGCATATGACTTTGACTCAGGGCATGATCCTGGAGATGCTAGATCGAGTCCCACATTGGGCTCCCTGCATGGAGCCTGCTTCTCCCTCTGCCTGTGTCTCTGCCTCTCTCTGTGTGTCTCTCATGAATAAATGAGTAACATCTTTTAAAAAAGGTAATTATAAAATAACTTTATTGGTGGGTTTAATCGTTGTCTAGTATTATGTTTCTTAAAAATCTCAGAATTTCAAAAGCTAAAAGCAATTGAAATTTATTTTTCTCACACGTGTCTGCTAATTCTAGCCTATTCTCAATATAGTTGGTAGAATCACAAAAGAACAAGTCAAAACAAACAAGTTCAGCTCAACTCTGCTTATTTCACATCTACTTACACTACATTCCTACAGTTAAAGAAAATTTCTAGGCTAAACTGAAAGTCAGTATGACTGTGTTATATATTTTACCTATTGTAAAGGCAGGCATGGCAAGACCACTTGACAAAGGATGTGGATGTCTAATTTAATTATAGGGAGGGGGAGAAGAATTGGAAAAGATAATCCATCTGTCTCACTATAAAAGTCTAGTGAGTTTAAAGACAAAGTCTAGAAGTTATCTGGAAAGCTCCAGAAGTCCTCCAGAAGGAACAAAAAGGATGAGTATTAAAAGGAAAGTTCTGGGATCCCTGGGTGGCGCAGCGGTTTGGTGCCTGCCAAAGGCGCGATCCTGGAGATCCGGGATTGAATCCCACGTCAGGCTCCCGGTGCATGGAGCCTGCTTCTCCCTCTGCCTGTGTCTCTGCCTCTCTCTCTCTCACTGTGTGCCTATCATGAATAAATAAAAATAAAAAATAAATAAAAAAAGAAAATTGCATCCCTTCTTTAAAAAAAAAAAAAGGAAAGTTCTGATTCCATTATGGCTTTAAAGAACAGGAACATTTGTCAAACAAAAATAGAATGCATAATTTAAAACCTATTTTATATATAAAATATATGTTTATATATACATGCATGTTGATATATATTATATATACAGGTTTTCTAATTTAGAGGAAATAGTGTAAGAAAAATATAATTGATCATATATAAACAATAACTTATGACAAATTACATGTATATTTCCTGTCTTCAATTAATTATATACCTGTTCAGCTTGTCTTTTTCTTCATGATTCATTCAGTCATTATGTGTTGTATGTTTCTACTAATTTGTCCATTTCTTCTAGATTATTCAATTTGTTGGCATATAATTGTTTAGAGCAGTCTTTTAGGATCCTTTTTATTTCTGGGACATAGAAATAATGTCTCCCCTCTTCTATTTTTGTTCTTTGAGTCTTCTTTTTTTTTTTTCTTATGTTAGCTAAGGATTTGCCAATTTTGTCAATACAGCAAATCTTAGTGCTATTAATGTTTTCTATCATTTATTTAATTTATTTCTGCTCTAATCCTTAATAATTCCTTCCTTTTGCAAAACTTTTTGGGCTTATTTTGTTCTAGTTTCTTGAGATGTAAATGTTGTTGATTTGAGATCTTTCTTATAGGTTCTTCCTACTATAAACTTTTCTCTTATAACTGCTTATTCTGAATCCCATATATTTTAGTATTTTGTGTTTCATTTTTATCTGATTCAATATACTTTCTAATTTCCTTTTTGAGTTTCTCTTTGACCCAATCATTGTTCAAGAGTGTGTTGTTTAATTTCCACACATTTGCAAGCTTTCCACTTTTCCTTAGCCATTGAATTCTAGCTTTATTCTATTTTGGTTGGAAAGGTACTTGATATGATTTCAATCTTCTTAAATCTGTTAAGACTTGTTTTGTGGGCTACCTTGTGATCTATCCTGGAGAGTGTCTCTTTGATTAGGAAACACTTTTAGTGTAAGAAAAGACAAGAATATCTGTATGTAGGTCTGCTATATGTCAACTCTAGTAGTTATAAATTAACTACCTGATTAAAATCAAACATTGAGATAGAAATCAATTAGTAAAGAGATGACCAGGACTTCATGAAATGTAAATCATTTCTAAAATATGGGGAAAATCAATATAATAAATCAGAGTCTATATACTAGAAAGGGAGGCTCAATATAATTACAAAAAATAAAGACAATTAGCTAAACCACAAGACATGCACTTTTGAAACACTGACTATCACCCCCAGAACACTAAACAGGAATAATATGGTAAATCACAGATAGGATTTAGGCATTTTTTTCTCCACAGCCTGAACTTGAAATACTATGTTGTATGCTTTGATTTTAGTTTTGCCACATACTAGGTTATTAACTATTGCAACAAGTTAGTTATTTAATTTCTCTGTTGCTTAATTTCCTCATCTGTAAAATGATAGGCATTGTGTGTATGCACTCATATGTGCAAGAAAGAGGGGAGAGAGAGAGCCAAAAAGGCAGAGAGGATGATGTTTGATTTAAAACCCCAAAGCTTTACAAAAACACAAACAACAGGTGCACAATAAATATTGGCTCTTAGTTGCTCAATACGGTGGAAGAAATATTATTCCACTAGTCAGATGAATATATTTGGATCTCAGATCAGCTATATGTAAGGTGTTGGCTTAGACAAGCCTGTGAAAGTCCTTTTTATAACCCATGACATGGTAATGTTGTTGCCTACACCACAGAGTTGTTTGAATGAGATAACGTGTATAGGAGTGCTTAATAAATTATAGTTAATTATCGAACTTAGTGACTTATTCTTCTTTAATTATCTTTAAAGAATCATTTCTGACACTTGCATGTAAATGAAATAAACTAATAAAATTATTTTTCATTTTTTGGAGGGGATATAAATACTGACATTATAAAAACTAATATTGGAGAAAAAACATAACTTAGCCAGGTAGATAAATTATTTTGTATGATTTGTTACATCCCATTTCACCATGTCATTTCCTTCTACTTAGAAAAATTACTTCAAAATAAAAATATGATATTAGAACTAAAACTGAATTATTAAAAAGAATAAAAATACAACCAATGCATAGTGCCATTCATGACACAATTTTCTGAAACGTTAACTGTAATAATATCAAATATATTGATTTGTAGTCCACAATCCAGTTATATAAGTAACAATCCATATCTTTGGAAATTGAGTTTTGCTTGCAAATAAAATAAGAGTTAGGAAATAAAAATTTGATGATTTTGTACAAATTAGGTTAAACTTTTCATATACTTTAAAAAATATAAAGGGATTAGAAAAACAATTTATTTATGTGGCACAACTTCAAAATACAAGACATACAATGCTCTGGAGACTAGGGATTTGATTTATTCAATATTAAAAATGTCACTAAAGAAATCTTAACCAGAGATTTCAGTTTTTTAAGAAGTGAAATAATAAAAATAAAAAGCTTGACTTGTTGTATAAGAATATATTTCAGTTTTATGTGGAAATTGAATATATAAGTTTAGAAGGTTAATTTTTTAGGGAGGTAGAAATGTACACCAGTATCATAATTTTCCATTTATCTTTAGGGATCTCCATTTATTTGAACTGTCTTGACAAATTCAACTGTGGATATTTTCAAATTATCTGAAATGTTCTGGTTATATTAAGTGGAAATCAGAATAAAGACCATTTTTCTTTTGTTGTACTGTATATTTTAATGATTTTGAATGTGTGATTGGAGTTTCCACTTGTATTACTAAATAAGGGAAGTCAATGAAACAATATACCTTAAAACCGTTAGGTATTTCATATTCCAAGTTCTGCACGTTTAGTAAAACTTATTACACTAACAATATCGACTCAGTTTGAGTGATGAAATCTGAGGTAGAAAGCACACTGCTTGTTTATGTTTAGGTTAGAGTTTAGCACCTTGTAACCTGAAATTTATTTTAACCTGTAAGTAATAGCAAAAACACCTTGATCAATTTATCTTACTCCTGATGAATGATGGCTATGTTGCTCTTGAGTCATAGAAACAAGTCAGCTGATTGCTCAAAAGGTACAAAAAAATTAGATGCTTTACTGCATTGTACTATTAGAAATCTATTATAATATTATGACAATGTTGTATAAACCCTTAAGTTTCATTTCAAAAGAATTCAATAAAATATCTGTATTTCTAAAAAATAATTAAAGCATGGATTCACTAAAAAACACATACCCTAGTAAATAAGCTATAGCTTTGCTTTCAAGGTCAGTGATTGCTCTATCTCATTATGATTTTGCCTGTGTCAAACAATATAGGTCTCCTTTAAAAGCCATCCTCTCCATTCTTCATTTAAAAAAATCAACACCAACCAACCAAAAAAAAAATATTTTGTAGAAATTAGCTTCTCAGATTACCCATCAAGCCAACATGGAATCCTGAATAATCTTCAGAGCCAAGTAGAACTGAATTTGTAGTCCAAATATGGTAAATGCCAGCTCTATGGTTTTGGCTGGTCTTCTTAATTTCAAATTCTATAATAATAGAATTCTATAATAGGGAGATTATATTATAATTCTATAATAAGGGAGAAAATTGTACCTATCTTCTGGGATTATTTTAAGGATTAGGAATAAAATATATAAACTGGTATGTTTGATGCTCAGCAAATAGTAGCTCTAATTCAATATTGACTTAAAACTTCCCTTTTTGCTAGAATCTAAGATAGGCCTTGGACATACAAAGGTTTGGGCAACAGAAAAACAACGAGCCTAGGTGAAAGAAAGGGGGTGACTACTAAAAGCCCTCTTTTGAAGAAGGAGGCTGAGTGGGGCAGGCAGGAAAGACGCGCGCACGCGTGCACACACACACACACACACACACACTGTAGTTAAAGCATTATCATAGTCAGATCCAGCACAAAGATGTCTAAGTCATTTATGCAAAATTTCCTTTGCACTTGACCATCTGGGTACCTGGCGAACTTCACAGAAACAAAGATTTTGCTAATCTCAACTGTAGATCTCAAAGTCTGCCTAACTGCAAAGCAAAAAACAAATAAGCAAACACAAACTAGAATCAATATCAAGTTGATGGAAGTGAAAGGAAAGTGCTTATAGCTGATGACCTTGTGGCTGCATGAGTTTTGTAGAAAAACATTGAGTTTCAAGAAGATTTACATGAGTGTTTCTTTTTCAGAATGTTTATTCTAGTAGGCACATGTTTTCATATTGTACAACATTAATGCTCAATTTCATTAGTATATTACAAACCTGCTCTTATACATTTATCATGTAAAACTGCACAGTTTAGCAAAGTACTAGAGCGACTGTTCAAATTCAAATAAGAACACTTCATAGGTAGCTTATTTAAGACCTTCAATTATTTGGGAATCTATAATCAAACTTTTTTTCCCCATTAAGTAGAGTCATTAAGGAAAAATTATATACCTCATCTCACACTAGAAATGCATAAAATAGATTACTATACTGTTCATAATGTATCTCAATTAGTCTGTTTAAAATATGCTTTTCTACTAGAATGTAATGTAATCAGTTGGCAATCATTTTTAGATTTGTGATGGTTAATGTGCACATAGAGCTACAATGGAATCCTTAATTTTCTTTAGAAATATGAGTATTAAAAACAAACTCAATTTATATACATATTAATATATATTTTCAGCATGCACTTAAAATTTCTAACCTAAGAATTTTTGCTCATCCAGATATGTTTAGAATAAGGTAATATATGCCCGAGATGATCATATCGTCTCTCTATTTGTTCTTTCAACATTTACTAGACATTAACTGTATGCCAAGCAATGCATTATTACTTAATTCTCAAATGTCTATGATACAGATGTTATTATAACTTTCACTTTACAAGTATAAAACTTGAAGCCAGGAGAGATAAAGAGGTAAAATGAGTCTCCTATGATCTTATAGCTAGTCAGTATTGGTACCTATTCAGGCTTCTAGAGTCTGTATTTCTAAAGATTGTCCTATGCCCCCTCGCTGGCACTACTTCTGTGGTATCCATCATACACACTTAGTGAGGAGGAGGAGGATGTATCTGTACTGATACTGAATCAGTATCAGTAGTAGTATTAAGAACTACTTATTAAGAATTTTCTCATGGAACTAGTACCATTACAGATAATTAAAATCTTTGACAAACCACATAAACCTGAAAGAGTGTGTAGCTTGATGAGCTGAAGGATTCTAAGCAACCATAGATCAATAACAAGAGATTTTCTTGAATTTACTTTGCACAGAATATTTAATAGTATATTGTATACTGACAGGACAACATGAACTCATAAAATACCTAATGTGATAAGATACACAGCACAAGAAAAATGAGCACAGATTCATTGCTGCCAAGAATAGTCAAAACATGATTTTTATCTTGTACATTTTTATAACATTCAAAAAACATTATGTAAAATAAATTAAATCATAGCCATTTTATTAAGAACAAAGAAAACAAAATATCAAAATAGAAGCAGAAGAAAAAACCCAACAGAGTATCAAATAATCAATGCATTTTAAAAGGATGATTACTAGATAAAATGTAAATTTATACCCAGATTTTTAATGTTATATATTCATGAATGGAGAATCACACATTGTCATAGCTGTCTTGTACAATTATGACCACTTTTTCACATTCAGTTGTACTTTTTATACTTTTTTTAGATTATCAAATATGTAACACTTTTGAAACACCCATTAGACTTTCCAGAAATACAGATTATCCAGCAACAGAAATTGGAAAATATCTACATTAGGTGGTTCTATGCAAAGGAACTAGAAGTTACTAAATCAAAAACCACATATATATCTGAACTAAGACCTAACCACCACTTATATACCACTGTTATTCTAAAGAAACATACTCCACATTCAATTCAAGCTCATTATTGGCAAAATCAGTTATTTTAGTATACTTATTTTGCAAAATTTTAGAATTATAGGAAATCACGTATACCATTAATCATAATTTTGAATAATACTCATTTCTCTAGAAATACTTCTATTATCATTTTTATGGCTTATGTAAGTGTATCTGTAAGTTGGAAAAACCTTTTAACCTGTGCATCGGGCATAAAATATAGAGGTTTTCAGGTAAAATAAGGGAATGCATATAAAATCAGCATACAACTAAAGATAATTTCTCCCCAGTTAAAAAGTATAGCCTTTTGAAGTCCTTTTACCTTTAAATTACTTATTTATAACAGTTATATAAAATATTGAATGAGTATAGAGTTAAGGTGTTGTGTGGAAGTGTTGTAAGTTAATGTTTATTATCAGTGGTTGATATTTTTCAAATACATGAGAATATCGTTTTCATTGGGTTTGATCCTTATATCTGTAATGTACAGAGGCTTTTAAAGCAACCTCTATCTTGTGAATACAAAAGGGAGATCTTAAATGATTTCAGCAAAGTACCATTGGGAGATAAGCACTATTGCAACCATATTTTTACATTCAGAAGTATAAAGAAGACATACTTCAAGTATATCATGCTGCATCAAATTTTTACTTTCCGTGAACTTATTCCCATCAGCATGAAAACACCTCCAAAGTTTGACCATCCTAAATAACAAAATCCCATAAGCAAACCTACTTCTAACCTCTAATCCCCTCTATCTCCTGTTCTTTTTCCCTCTTATGGCTAAACTCCATAATAATCATATTTATTGTATTTGAGTCACATTGATTATAGCATGCAGTTAATGTATGTACCACTAAGAAAGGAAAATGCTAATTAAGCTATGATCAAAGCTTTCTTATCACTTAGAATTTTTATTTTATGTATAGTGGAAGAGCTTTTTAGTTTTTATTTATGTAACAGTAATGAAAATGTAAACAACTGTGACAAAGCTCATGCATAAGCAAGCAATGACAACTGCATAAGAATAGCTGCCTAAGTAGTAATAGACATGAAATGCGATTAATTTTAATATATATCCCAATTCCAGAGATTTAAAATATGAAATAGCACATATCTTAGAGCTGATGAAATATAGTAGGTGTCTATATTCTGTGTCTAGGCATTGTCTCCCTGGCCTTTCTCGAATCTTCTCTAGTTACGCTTTCATCCATGCAACTCCAGCTGAAAATCTCACTATCAATGTTACCAATGATCATGTGTTAAAAATCCAATGGGAGATTTACTTGTTCTATATGCAGTATTTGAAACATGAAATACCTTCTTCAGGCTTTCAGAATGTGGATTCACTTGATCTCTTCCACTTCTCTTATTGCTATTAGTTTCCTTTGCTGCTTCCTTTCTCTTCATCTTTAAATATTGGATTGCCCCGAGTTCAGTTCCTGCAGCTCTTCTTACATCTGCACTCACTCTTCTGGTGATCAAACACAGCTGTGGCTTTAATGAACTAGCTCTAACTGGCAATGCTCACATTTTTACTTTTTATTCAGACCTCTCCTCCAGATTCCAGGATTTCCCAGTTATGAACTTGACATGCCCATCTCCATGTCTTAATGACCTTTCACAGTTAATTTGATCATTTCTCTAAATCCAGCTTCTCCATATTTACTCCCATGTCCGGAAATATCTATCTCATCCTTCCAGTAGCAGACACTAACTTCTCTCTTGTACACTTCCCACCTAATGTGTGAGGAATCCTTATTGGGTCTAATTAAAGATAGAGTCAATATCTGACCACTTCTCATCACTTCTACTACTTCCACGCTTCTCAAGCTGTGGGCTGTTGTCGCCTCATATCATCACACGTGCCACTAGCTGGTGTTTTTCTTGACATTCTTGTTCCTTTAGAGTCTATTCTTTTTTTAAGATTGTATTTGTTTATTCATGAGAGACACAGAGAGAGAGGCAGAGACATGGGCAGAGGGAGAAGCAGGCTCCCGGAGGGGAACCCAATGCAGGACTCGATCCCAAGACCCTGGGATCATGACCTATGCCAAAGGCAGATGCTCAACCCTGAGCCACACGGGTGCCCTAGAGTCTATTCTTAATATAAAAGCCAGAATTATCTTTTGGAAATGAAGTCATATCATGCTGTTCCTCTTATTAAAGCTCTCCAATGGCTTTCTCTCACACTCAGTATGAAACACTCTAGTAGCTTCCAAGGCCCCCATAATCTATACCACCAGCACCACCACCATCACCACCTCACTTTTCCCACCTGTTTGTCTTCACCACTTGTCTTTACATACTTGTGTAGATCTCCTCGACTTACTTCAGACACTGCATATAAGCTCTGACCTCAGGACCATTGCATTTGTTTTTTTATTGTTTTTTTTTTTTTTCTGCCTGTAACACTTCTGTCCCAGATAATTCTGTGACTGTGCTTTTTTATCTTGTCTTTATTCAAAGCCCACCTACTCAGTGAATAGTTCTGTGACCGTGCAAATTGCCACCAAGATGGACTCTTCTAGGATTTCTAACCTGTATTATTTTTCCACTGAATTTATCACTGTCTCATGAAAGAAGTATGCTATTTTATTTTACATGTATCTCTTCCCTTTGGATTGGACAGGTCTTTTTTTTTTTTTCTTCTTGTTCTTTATTTATTGTAGTATCCTAGTACCAAAAGTAATACTTTACATAATGTAGATACTCAAACACCACTCTTAAATAAATGAGTGAAATATATTTTAGTCCAAAGCCAGACTAAAAAAAAAAAAAAGGTAATCTTATTATTTAAAAAATAATAAAGAGCAATGACCCCAGTAAAGAGAATAGAGTAAGTATAAATGGTTTTACTACTCTGGAAGCATATATTTAACCTGAACCTTATGTTCCAACTAATTAGAACTGGCACTTGGAATCATGGCTACTATTTTTGAGGTTCATCAATCAAAAGTGATGATAATTCTCACCCCATTTTCTTTGAGTATATCAATATGGTATGAACTATCAGTAAACCAGAGATGAGGATAAAAATATTTTCCCTAATTAATTATTGGTACATTATTACCTGGCACTATAGAGTGCTAAATCATTCCAAGTCAACACTTAGTCTCACTACTTCTGATACCCTATGATTTAGATAATACTGAAAATACATGTATTTGTTACTTCTTGTAGTGTGGTTTAATATCATTGATTCAAGTACCAAATGAAAACTTTTAAAAGGTAATAATCCATTTAAAGTATGTATTAGGAATACAAAAGCAATTGGAATATCTCTGTTTCACATGTAACACAACCAAAGTAATGATGTAAAAGAGAAAGTAAATCCTATTTGTATGTACCAGCACCATGGCAGATTATACTTTGATGGAAAATATTGACATTATTCATATTAATTAAGTGCATCTTATGTGCATCATGATTTAGTAATTCAGAGTAGAATTTTCTTAAGTCAATTTTAGAAATGAAAAATCTATATGAATTTGTCTGTAAAGGTAAATGCTTCAACCTTAGCATTCTGAATAAAACTGTCTCCACTTTTCTGTTAGATTACTTAAATGCTCTCTGAATTTTTGGTGTTTCCATAATTACATTTTAGATACATTTTTACCTGTTTCATCAAAAGTAAATTAACAGCAAAACAAACATCCTAAAAATGCATTTGATTTTATGTTCTATGAAATTTTAATCACAAAAAATAATAAGCCAGGAATAAAACATTTTTTTCTGAAGTTTTAAATATAAAATGTTAGGATTTTGGAACTCCTTTGATGAATAGCATTGAGATCTGAGCATCATTTTCCCTTGATCTCTACCAAGAACACAGTTAGAAAGGTGAAAAAAGATACTTAAAAGTAATTGTTGATGTTGTTTTCCCTAAATGACCCTTTTATCATCATATCTTACTATCTTAACAGTAATAATAAAACTAGAGAAATAGCGTCCAGGTATCAAACATCTAGTATGAACTAGACACTGGATGGACATGATCCCAAATATTCCAACAAATAGTAACCAAGTAGCCCTCAAAGGGCTACATTATATTATATACATAACATGCCATCTTCAAGGATCTACTATTATCCTCATTCCATAGGTGAAGAAACGGCCTCAAACTGAATGGTAAATTGTATCATTATTCCTAAATCCTTAATGCTTCCTGCATCCATGAACTTTGTCTTGGGACAGTGTCTTTGAATAAAGGGGTGGAGTATATTTTTCTATTCTTTGACCATGAATGACTTGCTTTGGAAAATATAATGTGTGAAATTTTAAGTCTAGGCTTTACAAGGACTGGCATGTATCCACTTCTTGCACCATTGCTATTATAATATAAAGTATACATCTTAGCTTGCCAACTAGTCCGAAATTAATAAGAAAAAAATGGATCGGAGCTGCCACTGCTGATACACAGACCTGCAGTGAGAAGCAGAGCTGCTTAGCTATTATAGGCTGAAAGAAGGATTTCCAGCTAAAGCCAGTCTAAATCAGATGAACTCTAGCTGGCCTAAAAATGTGTGAATTACAGTGGATTATTGTACTTTTAAATGATATTTTGGACAGGATTTTCAAGCAAGACTAACAAATCAATACAAGGAAGTTAACGTTTGCTCAAAGTTTCCCAGCTATTATGTGGTAGAACCAGGTGCTAAACTAAAATGATCTTAATATATCATCTCAACTTCTTAAGCATTATGATTCCTATTGCCAAGTTTTCAAACAATCCAGAGTTCAAAATAACAAATATGAATGTACTCCCGACCATAATCTAAGCCAAATCAGTGCCCAAGACTGATCATACATTTGGATCTTCCTGACACAGACCCAGTTTTCTTCTTTTTCACTATCATAATTACGAAAAGCCCTCCTTGTGCCTTGAAAAGTTCCAGTTATTATATGTTTACCCTAGTGAACACTAATAAATCTAGCGACAAGTTACTGTGTGTTGTCTTTATCCTGATAGGGAATCAAAGGTAAAGAGCTAGTTGGAGAAAGAAAATATGATTTGATGTCAGGGATGAAGGGAAGGGAGGCCGGAGGCAATGTGACTTCAACACCATCTTTCCATCAATTTCCATGTGCTGGGAAACTGAACTAAGAGAAGATGATCAGTTTTACACCTATTGATTTTGAGATACCTAAGGGGGTTGGGTTATTCACATAAAGATGTTTTAATTTTGGATGTTTTAATTTCCCAGTGGGTTGTAGTTGGTAGGAGAACCCATCTGAGAATCTGGAGAGTGAAGTGAGATTGAACCCTGGCCTTAGATTAATAAACTGTATCATTTGGACACAGCAATTAAAATCTATAAACCTTCTTCCATAAAACCAGAAAAACAATAATACACCATTCAACTCATCAGGTTATAAGAATGTTTATGGAATTATTTTACAGTCAGTAACATTAATTTTAGTCTTAAACACTATTGTTGCAGTAATGAGAGCCACTGAAGTTTACTATTACAATTATATACTTATAATTTTTATATTATATATTTACAAGTTTACAAAATTGTATATTTGTAATTATAATATATATTTAGAAGTTTACAAATGTATATTTACAATTACAATAATATATTTAATTCTGGCACATTATTTTTAGATTAAAATGTGAAAATGAAAATCCATAGTCTGATTATCCATGAGCAGTAAACATTATCCTTATAGATAATATTAAGACTGTGTATATAGTCTCTAAAAGTAGTACTTATACTTAGTAAGATAAAGGAAAAATCAACTAAATTATAATGAAACAGCATTTATTGGGAACCAAAGCATGTATCTCACTGGTATCTGTGAAAATACTTGGCTTTAACCATGTTTAAATATTTCCTTTTTGTGTTTTGATTATCTTTAATATCATTAACCCATGATAACTAAAATAGTTTACCTTAGGACTTCTGTTTCTGGGTATGATTAAATAGTTTGTATCACATAAACCCTTCCATTAAGGACTAATGAAAAACTGGATAACATTTCTTTAAAAAATGGAGAACACTGAAGAACAAACAAGATAGGCAGGATCTGGGAGGTTATTATCCTATGAAGAATGGAATACACAGAGCTGAGTCCAACTCTTTCTACCATTTTCCATCTGGAGAGATCTCTAATTCCTAACTTGAAATATAGAAACCATGCAAAGAGTGAAAGTTTACAGCGGCACCTGGAGAGCTCAGTCATTTGAGTGTCTGACTCTCGGTTTTGGTTGAGGTCATGATCTCAGAGTGGAGGGATTGGGTGCATCAGGCTCATGCTCAGTGTGGAGTTGGCTTCTGTCCTCTCCATCTGACCCTCTCCCTACTCACTCTCTCTCTCTCTCTCTCTCTCAAATAAATAAATAAATAGATAGATAGATAAATAAATAAATATTTTTTTTAAAGAGTGAAAGTTTACAGATCTTAGCAGCCTCATTATGAAATTCTAAACTGGACAGTAGCCTGATGCCAAGAAACTAAATAGAAAATAACTTTTGAAGGGAAGAAACAAACAAAAACAAACAAAAAACACATGAAATAAGCTGAATTTTCCAAAGATTCCCAAACTGAAAGAAAGATAAATTGTATTTCAGGAACTATTAAAAAAAAAAAGAAGCTCTAGTAAAAACATCAGGCTTTCAACTGTGACCCTTGAAAGATAATGTTCTGAGAGTAAAACCAAACAGGACAAATAGACAACTCCTCAGAAGGCTTAAAATCCTACCATCTGTCCCTTTGACTGAGTCAGCTTGAGCTATTTATTTATTTAGTTTTATTGTGGTAAAATACATATAATATACAATTTACCACCTTAGGACTTCTTTGAGTGCAGCCTAATAGTATGAAATGCATTCTTAGTGCTGTGCAACCATCACCAAAATCCATCTCCATAACTCTTCTTCTTATAAAACAAAAACTCTGTATCCATTTAACAATAACTCCCCACTCAACTTGATTTTTTTTTTTTAATTAAAGAACAAAAGAAGTTGAATCTTGCCTGGTAATAGATAATATATTTTCGATCTTCTATAATCTTACATATCAATTCTCAGCACTTAATTTAAAAAATAAATAAGGCATACCACTTTGGAAAAGTCTTCAGCAGGGCTCACTTAAACTTATCAGGGGGACGCCTGGGTGGCTCAGTGGCTGAGCGTCTGCCTTTGGCTCCTGGTGTGATTCCTGGTCTGGGGATCAAGTCCCACGTGGGTCTCCCTGCAGGGAGCCTGCTTCTCCCTCTGCTTATGTTTCTGTCTCTCTCTGGGTCCCTCATGATAAATAAATAAAATCTTAGAAACAATAAAAATAAATAAAACTTAATATGTACAATCCTATGGGCAAGAAATATCCAACAAAATTGCTTTCATATGTGAACTGGAAGACACATTCATAGATATTCATAGTGGAATCATTAAAGCAGTCCCAGCCAAACTGTAAACAACCCAAATAATCATTAACAAAACAACAGATAAATAATTCTTATATATTCATATGATGGAAAACTAGTATGCAATGAAAATGAATGAGCTTTTTCTATATGAACAACATGGATGAAACTCACAGACCTAACACTAAGCAGAAGGTAGATGCAAAAGAGTAGATACTGGATGACTCCACTCCTGCTGCTCAGGAACAGACAGAGGTGATCTACGGTAATAGACGTCAGAGGAGCGGTGCCACTGGGACAGAGTAGGAAGGAGCACAAGGGAGGCTTCTGAAACTTTGTTAATGTTCTGTTTCTGGCCTGGGTAGTGATCCACAAACATGCTTACATTGCAGATTTATCAAGTTATATGTTAAAGATTTGCAAACTTTCCTGTGTGTTATGCTTCAAAAAAAAAATGACTAGAAATGTGCATAAGACAGCATTTTTCACTCGCCTATCTGATATACCAGATATTATTGCATAAAAACTATCTGATATTTGCACATTAGGTAAATGAAATGGAATGATGCATTTAAACACACATAAGTTGGAATTCACTGTAAAAAGATAATAAATGTTTTATAAATTTTTCTTGGGCATTTAGGCATCTTTTTGGTTTATTTTCAGTGACTTTCTCATTTTTTTACCTTTTATTTCTAATTGAACCATAACAAATTATTACTTCTCTGTTTATATTTAAAATGTCCACATGGTGCTTACTCTGTGTTAGACACTGTTTTAAGCACTTTAGCTATTATTTATTTATATTATTTGACTTAATCCTCGCTGTGACCACAAATACTTATGAATGTAAACATATGTTTTAACAATATAATATATATGCACATGTATATGTTATTTTTATGTATGTGTATGTATACTATTATATATCTGTATGTATACACATGTAATATATATCTGTATATATGTCCATCTATTCCTCTCTACATATTGTCAACAGTACAATTGTAAACACATAAAACCAATTATAAAAAAATATGCATTTATCCCTCAGGTAAAAGAGGATCCTGGGGACGCCTGGTGGCTCAGTGATTGAGCGTCTACCTTTGGCCCAGTGATCCTGGAGTCCTGGGATCGAGTCCCACATCAGATTCCCTGCATTGAGCCTGCTTCTCCCTCTGTCTATGTCTCTGTCTCTGTCTGTCTGTTTGTCTGTCTCTCTCTCTCTGTGTCTTTTATGAATAAATAAATAAAATCTTTTAAAAAAGGCGGGGGTCCTGATTTGGAAATACTCTGATTTGGATAATCTAATTTTTTAGATTACCTTTGGATTCCAATTTAAATGCTGACTTTTATTTTTTCAAGATCAGTTTATCTCTGTCAAATGACTCTTTAATTTCATACTTATCAAAATTTATCTTTATACCTTTATATTTATATTCATTTGTTTGTGTAATCTCTATCTCTGTATACCTAGGGTCTAGAATTCTACATACCTAGGACCTAGCATAGTTTTTTTTTTTTATTTTTGTTTGGTTTGGTCTTGGTTTTTGCTTAAAGGTGGTATTCAGATCATTTACTAAATGAAATAATAAGGGAAAAAGTAAATCAAAACAGAAAACCTGAAAAATTTTGTGGTGATATCACAAAGTTCATTAACTTGTTAGGTTTAAGATACTTAAATTTGAGAAGTTTTACCATAGGTAATCCCAGAGAAAACTTATTACATTATATTTTCAGTTGCTTGAATATCCAGATCTCATCCAATTGGAAAAACACATTAAAAAACATAAATTTTAAGTCTGTTTTTCTCAAGACATAGGGATTGTGATATCAGTGTATGACAGGTAAAAATTCTCAAAATAAATCTTCAGGAGCAGCTTAAAGAAATATGTACTTTAGACAATAGGGTATGTGGAGAGATTGTCTGAGCATGGCTTGAATACAGCTACTCACTCCACTCTCAACTTCAGTCTCTCTTTCCCCGAGTCACAGTAACTCCTGGGGACCAAGATCAGCTTTGGATTCTCCACCAGGAAATTCGGTGGGACTTCCTCTCTTTTTTCCTTGTGCTGGGCAAAGGCCTAGGAGGAACCTCTGGACACGTGAGTAGAACATAAAAGAGGGAAAACACAGGAAGATATTGCCCCAAAGATATGGGAATAAGAAAGGCCTTGGCATAAGGCTTCTGTGGACATGTCTAATCTTAGTGGCAATAGCACAAATGGTGTTGAAATGCTGACTGACCCAGCTCCCTGAGGCTGTCACCTCTGATTATAGAAAAATATATATGGAAAAATTCTAAATATTAAGACATAAATGATTCATCTTAGAAAAATACTTAACACTGATTAGCAATAGATTAATACCTTTATTTTTTATTTTTTTTTAATTTATTTTTTATTGGTGTTCAATTTACTAACATACAGAATAACCCCCAGTGCCCGTCACCCATTCACTCCCACCCCCCGCCCTCCTCCCCTTCTACCACCCCTAGTTCGTTTCCCAGAGTTAGCAGTCTTTACGTTCTGTCTCCCTTTCTGATATTTCCCACACATTTCTTCTCTCTTCCCTTATATTCCCTTTCACTATTATTTATATTTCTCAAATGAATGAGAACATATAATGTTTGTCCTTCTCCGACTGACTTAGATTAATACCTTTAATATAGGGAATTATCTTATATATTGTCCAAAGAAAGATAAATTATATAATAGAAAAATGAATATGATTTGTCCAGTGAAGTATAGGTAATTCACTGAAGAGCAAACCCAAAAGGGCATAAAATTTAAGTTAATTGTTCAAATTTGACAGTATTCAAGAAAGTGCTAAATAAAGTATATGATATATCATTTTATGCTAATCCAAATGTCTGAAACTATTAAAGCTGGTGTAATGTAGACTTTACAGGTTTAAGGTGAAAAACTGTGTTTAAACAAAATTAATGTTAAAATAAAAATTGTTTCTTATATCACAATACCATTCTGGGGATTGGAAGATATTCAATTTTCAGATATGGAGATGGGAGCACAAACGATCACACATGAAATAATTTTTTGGTAGAAGCATTGTTCAAAATGGCAAAACACTAAAAATAAGTATGCTTATTAGCTGAAAAACGAATAAATTTTGGTACAACTCCAGGGAATATTATAATTCTATTAAAAGAATGAGCTGAGCTATGGTAGTTCCATAAAATGTTTAGAGAAAAATAAGCTTCATAAACATGTATAGAAATGACTCCATTTCTGTTAAATACTTAGAGTTTATGCCTTTGTTTGAGTATATATATATTTTTTTCAATATACAATTTGAAAGAAGGAGAGCTGTTCTTGTGTTGATGTAGGTGGAGAACAGGAAAATTGATAGTGAGCAGCTACTGATAAAAGTCACATAAAACTAAATTAAACAAAGAGCAATAAAATATAATAAAGACCTGTGATGTCTGTGTGGCTCGGTTTGTTAGGTGTCCAACTCTTGATTTCAGCTCAGGTCCTGGGATCAAGCTCCACAGGCTCTGCACTCAGTGGAGTGTCTGCTTGAGGATATTCTTTTTCTAAAATAAGTAAATAGTCCTGTTAAAAATATATAATAAAGACCTACCCATCACAAAACGAGCCCAGCGTATATGGTTGTATGTATATGATTAGCCCTTAGTATCTGTTTTTTGTCTTGTCCATCTTTCTAGCAATAGCCAGTTTCTCTTTGTCCACAAAATCTATCTTTTTCAAATACTGCTAGTGAGTAGGGAAAGGATTGGGATATAGGCAGGGAGAGGTAGGAGGCCCCCAAGTAGGCTCTGGAACTATTCCTGGCATGTGGTGGCATGTGGATGGAGACACTGAGACAGGAAGACAAGAGATGAAGGAACAAACCAGACCACCCCATCCTGGCTATCACAAGATATTTTTATGGTGGCTCCATTGTAACCCCAGAAAATGTCCAGACCTCAAAGAAGAAGCCATTAAGGATGGTCAAACCAAGACGTCATAAGAATTTCTAGGCCACGACCTTCCTAGTCAGTTGTCAGTGAAAGACTGCTACTAGAAGCCCACCGTGGCGACACATCTCACTCTCGAGAGCTCTTCCTTCACTTGATGAACAACCACTTCATCTTTCTGTGTCCATGAGACTCATTCTTCAACCCTATGAGACAAGAACCCTGTAACAAAAGCACCCTACCAATTTTCTTTCTTTAGTTTTCATCATCATTTTTTTTCTCTTTTCCCAATTTCCTTTGAGACTCTTCTTACCTCCAACCACACCCTATCTCCACTTAGAGCAAAATTCAAGTTCTCCAGCACATTACCAGATATGCTCTTGTTAAATTCAGAAAGGCCTTCCTATTGATAAATCCAATGACTCATTTTCTATTTGATCAGTTAATACTGTTTAATTTATTCGGTCATTTCTTTTTGTCAAGCACTTTTTTTTTTTTTCTCTCTCTTGGGTTCCAGGACTGAATGCTTACTAATATATTGTCTTTTGATCTGGCAACTCCTTCTGCATCTGACTATATTTCCAACACTGGAGAATTCCAAGCTAAAATGTTCGACCTATTGTCTTTACTGCTGATACCCATTCTCCTGGTTATCCATCTATTCCTCAGGCTTAAAACAACTTCTCCATCTCAGTTTTGACAATGCTATCATTTTATCCCTGCTTTTGCTTTTTTCCCCCCTTAGATACCATATTTAATCATCAGTAAATCCTATATATCATACTTTCAGTAAAAATTTATGATCTGACCACCTTCCATATTTCCACTGCCACCAGACTTTTAGAAGTCAATAGTTTGCAACATCTATTAACTAGTCTGCTCTTCCACATTTCAGTTCTGTCTGTCAGTGGATGGAGTTGCCAGATGTGTCTCTCTGTGCTCAACTTCTAGGCTTGCCTCTCTAGGCTTCCCATCCGCTTAAGTGCAGTAGCCAAAATCCTTACATTGGTTTATAGTGTTGTGTCCTATCATCTTCCCTCTTCCCCATTTTATTTTTATCCATAGTTTTTTTACTTCCATAAACATAACATATTTTCCTTTTGATTTTGGTTATTGTCTGCTTTCCATTTTAGAATGGAGCATAAGGAGGATGACTTTTTCATACGTTTCATCCTCTGTTGTTAAACCATGCATGACACGTGGTCGGTAATTAATAAGGATTTGTTTAGAGAAGAAACAAAGGAGTAATACTACCTAAAGTATGTGTTATCATAAAAGTATATATATGTGTACAAAGGAACATTAAAAATAAAATAAAAACAAATGTCTATATAGAACCTTCTATAATTTCCATACCTTAAAAATAAAATATATTGATCTAAGGAAGATACGTAGTAACAGTTTGGTATTTTAGAGAAACATAAGAAAATAGATTAATTTGGAACCTTTGAGAGATTTTGAACAATATGAAGAAATTACTGTTATCTGAAGTTTTATTTTTTTATCTGAAGTTTTAAAAGGTTATGGATTTTTAAAGTTTTTAAAAGGCTATATATAAAATAATCTTAGAATGTTTTTACTATTTTAAAGTTTGCTTTCAAATATCCATTAGCATATTCTCCATATTCTTTATTCCTAGTAAAGTCAACAAAAGTTGTTTTGTCTATTATGAAAGTTTGAAGTAATCATCATGAATTTAACTAATAATGGGACCTTCATTTTTATAGATTTGAAAATATACAATGAAACTTGCCCATAAGCACACTCTTCTTATTATGTTTTGGAAGCATCTCTATGTGAAACATAATTTTTTTGTTTTACTTTTCAAATAAAAAGTACTAAATTTTTTAATTTAAAATGATCAATAACTAATAGGAATATTACATAAGGCTTTCACTTCTTAAACTGACACTCAGAATTCTTTATGATTTGTAATAAGTATGAGAACAAAAAAAGAGGATTAAACATTGATTCCCAATAAATTGAAAGGATTAGTGTTTTCTTTGGCCTAGAAACTTGCTGAGAAACTCAAGATAGACTGGCACATTTTAAAATGGTAATTGATATCTTAAAAACACAAAATGTTATAGGTTTAAAAATGAAGGCTTATAGATGAAAAAAATTGACAAAATAGCTCCTCTTTAATACCATCTTTCAAATAGCTGAATAAGTAATGCACATTTTTAAAATGTGAATTGCTGATGTAGTGACAATATAGTTTCTACTAAAATGAACTATTTATTTACTCTATTCAAGATAGAACTTGATTCGTTGCAAAGCATTTTGAGGCTTTCAGAATGAAAGACTGTGGCAGCTGTGAGAATTTTATCTATTTACAAATGCATAATTTAGAAAAAAATCACCTACATGTACAAGGGATTTTCTCCCCTTTTTTCCCAGTATTATTAAGTCATGGTAAATATAGGCTTGATTTAGAATTTCTTGGACTATCAAATCATAGTCCATTTTGTAAGTGACTTATTAATTAATGGATTCTTACAGTGAGGTCTGCTTAATAGGTGGGCATTACAGACTGGCTTTATTTACTTGTAGGCCAACAGTTGAGAAACTACCACAGTTTCTGGTTGATTTTGAACAAATCATTTACCATGTCTGAGCATCAAGTTTCTCTTCTGAAGAATAAGAATAACCATGTTTAATTTAAGGGATATTGCATGTGAAAACTCAATATAAAGAGCAAAGTGTTTATGGTAATACACATTATTATAATAAAGGAAGATACTTAGGAATATGTAAGATCATTGAGTAAGTTATTCATGAAATAAAGACAGAAGCTCTTCAGAGTAATGGCCCATCTGCCCTTGGCTTACATGGTGATGGGTATCATTGAGAATTTAAAGGATATTTTTAGAGATTAAGGAGATGCGATTGTTTTTTGTTTGTGTGTGTGTATGTATGTGTATATTTTGGTTTAGAACCCCAAGGCCATGTCTAGACTATGTCAAGCACTCAGATGGAAATTGAAAAAATATATTTTTTCCCCTCCTACTTTGGTGCATTTTAAGGATTCCACAAATTTCAGTTGCTTCTTCAACTAGTGCCAGTCAACCATTTCAAGTGAATTTTTCACTCGGACTGGTTGATTTTCTGGCCCATTAAGACAGCTGATTCAATTCAACTGAGTTTATATAGCTTAATCCCCCATGCATGTTGATTGTCCTACCAAGTGGCAGCAGGCCACAGTCACAGGTAATCTTTCATGTAATTCTCTCATCTCCATTTGATATTTCCTTGCTTTTAACATGGGGGTGATATCGCTTTTGGGCCTGAAGTCCTTGGAATTGCATCATTAAGTGCTGAAAATGATAGCTAGGAAACCAACAAACAAACTTACTTTTTTGCTTTTCATAAAGGCATACCTCTGTTAATGGAGAGCTGGTTCAAGTTCTACTGCTAGGCTCTCTCTCTCAAGGAATTTAAGATATGGGGCCATGCTGCTTGCCTTTAAAGTGTTTTGGATTATTTTTAAAAATTATCTTTAAAAAATATGGAGTTTAAGAAGGCAATTAGGTCAAGAGACCTATATATGGATAAAGAAATTTAGTGAGTTGTTGTTTCTAGGAATGTCCAGAAGGAAAAATCTGATTAGGGAAAAACTATCTATAGGATATCTACCATCTTTGAATGATTTCTATAGGTCATGTTAAAGAGTTTGCATTTTATGCTAAGTGCAATAAGAAATCATAAGCAGGAGAGTTACATAATCTTAATTACATTTTAGAATATTACTCTATTGTATGAAGAATGATCTATAAAGAGACAAGAATGGAAATAGAAGATTAGTTAGCAAGCTTTGCACTGATCCTAGTGAGAGATGAGCCTTTTTTTAATTTCAAATTTTTTACTTAAATTCTAGCTAATTAACGTATAGTGTAATATTGTTTTCAGAAATAGAATTTAGTGATTCACTACTTACATATAACACCCAGTGGCTGAGAGGGTTTTGACAGGGACTAGGAGTAATGGAGAAGGTAAGCATACTTATACTCTACATATAGTTTGGAAGTAGAGCTGAAAGGTGATGTTAATAGATTTGTGTCAGGAGTTCAAGAACAAAGAATTATGGTTGGGTGGTCAGCTTTTTGAAATGTAGAGAAAAATCTAAATCAATAAGAGATGGAAAAGATCACAAGAAACATTTTTTGGGGATAGAAGAACCAAATGTTCTCTTTAGAACAAGCTAATTTTAGAAAAATTTATATTTGGGACAACCAAGTGGAGATTTTGGGTGCTAGTGGGATATATGAGTTTGCACTTCAAAGAAAAGTCTAGGCTTCAGTGAGAAATTTGCAAGTTAAATATGGTAAGCCATGCCTTTGGATAAAATTACAGAGGAGGGGAGGTAGTACGGTTGAATCAAATTCTCTCTATTTGAAGTAGTCAGAATAGTTTCTTTCTGTCTACTTGGATCCTGGCTGATAAAAATAATATATATAACACTCATTATTTATATATGTATATTCTACATATTATATATGTATAATCTTTATCATTTTATTATGTTGTTTAATATTTTTGTCTATACTTACAACAAATTACACTTCATGTAGAACAGTTGTCATTGTTAATGAAGAACAGTTTTACTACAATTTTTGTATAAATGTTGTTATCAAGTGTATTGGAATCAGGACTTACAAGCATATTTTTGTCCTCTCATTGGTTTTTAATATTATTCTTTCTTTCATTGCTGTGATTTTCATATTACTTATCATGTTTTGATGGTAATACGAGAGTTCTCCACTATTGCTTTAGACTTCTTAGCAATAAGCTCACACTTCTGAGCTTCTTTCTCTACGGAAACTTTTTTATTATTTCTTTTACCATCTAAGCTAGAACTTATTTTTTTGTCGTCCTCATAGCTTGTTCCTTCTGAATTTATAAAACTTTACTACCTTGATAATTTTACTTTTGCAGCATGTTCCCTGTAATCTGGTTCACATTCATCATAGCACTACTGCACGTAATGTCCACTTCACATTTATGGCTAGCTCAACCTTGTCCCTGTCTTCAGATTAACACTGCAACATATCTTCAAGTTTCTACACTTCAAGCATTTGTTCTAAGCTTGAGAAGCTTTGCTAAGAGAACTTTGACACGGGGATGTATTCTTTTGTTGTTCATAAATCTTTAAGAGTTTTTTTGTTTGTTTGTTTTTACCATGACTGTTTACCAAACATTAGAGGGTTGGTTTTACTATGAATGGTATAGTGAATAACCTCTTCCAGGGTAGAATTAGAACCTATTATTATAAACTACAGGATGACAGTTCCAACATAAGAACAAAAGTGTCCAAAAAAAAAAATAGAACAAAAGTGTCCAAAGATAGAATGAACTGTCTCTACAAGTAATGAGTTTTGCGACCCTGCAGGATGGGGCGAGATCAGGAGAAGCAGTGTTTGACATATGTATTGTAGAGGAAAACGATCAGGGAACAGCCAGCATGATGATTAGGACCACAGTTTTGAGACACAGACAGAAGGACCAAGGGACTTATATTTAAGTCCAAGTTAAGAGATTTTATAGCTATGTGACCTTGATACTCAACATCTCTAAGCTTTAAATTTTTCCATTGAATAAAGAAGTTAATGACCTTTGTGGGTGTTGTGAAGCTTAAGTGAAATTCAGTGAGAGCTGTAAAATAATTATCACAATGACTACAACACATAGGTCTGAAAAAAGTAGCTATTATTATTATTAATAGATCAAAGTGGTCGATTTTATAGACCCCTTCCAATTATGAGGGCCTGTGATTACATAATTCCATTAGAACAGCAAGTTCCTCCAGACTCAAAATTATGTTTTAGGACATGGAAGCAGTAAATGCAGAGATTATTTAACCATTAGGTAAAAGAATTATGAGGGATGTTAATGATTCCTTCTGTGATTTATGTCAAGATGCAACTCTATCTCTATATGAATATCTATATTCAGGCTTAGTTATATGGATATAAGTACCCATTAACAGTTTTATAAATTAATGTGTAAAACCAAGGGGGAGGAAGAAAATTTTCATTATGTAATACCTTAGACTTATGAAATGTGCATAAGGTATTTGGAAATACAGGTTAAATTTACCTTTCTACGAAGTATACCAAAAAGCAGACAATAAAAATCAGTAGAGTTAACACTATTCAACTTACTTGTCTTAAACATAAGTCAATTCACTAAGAATGTAACAAATTCCATAGTCCTCATAACTACATTAGAGATGCATATCATCCTCATGTTTACAGATGAAGAAACTGAGATTTAAAAGGTTAAGCAAGTTTCCAATGTGAAAAGCTTTAACAAACGAATGTGTTCAAGTGAATCCAGGTTTCAGCTTTTAATGTCGAGCTTTTATACTTGAATACAAAAGAGTTGCTCCAAATTGGTAGAGTCTGTATTTTACAGATTAAAGGCTAATTTAAGGAAATGAAAAGTCATGATCATTTTACACTTTAAAAGTTACTGCTGTTTCTTCTAGCAAACCTCACAAAAGTTGAGGTGAACAAAAAGTGCAATGGGTGACCTAGTGTTGATTTGTCTGCCAACATCGCTCCCTTCCTGTGACAACTCCCCTCTACCACACACAGACTTTTTCACTCCCTCTTGTAAATGTTCTAGGTGAGCTATAGGATAAAGATGCTTGAGACGCACAGAAATGTCCAACCAAATACAAGTATCCCTGTAAACTGTCACTTTATTTCTTTTAATAAACTTTTCATGTGAGAATAGTTTTAGAGCCACAGACGGTTCCAGAGAGTGCTCATCTAGCTCAGACCCAGGTCCTCCTGTTATTATCTCACATCAATATGAGCAGGTCTCCTAACTAACAAACCAATAATAATAATCATTATAACTAAGTTTCATATGTTTTTTTTTCAGATTTATTCACTTTTTGTGTAATGTCCTTTTCCTATTTCAGAATCCCATCCAGGATACCACATTAAATCTAATAGTCATATTGCCTTCACTCCTAGACTGTAACAGTTCATCATACTTTCTTTGTTTTTGATGACCTGGACCATGTTTTGAGGAATACAGGCAAAATATTTTGTAGAATGTTCCTCCCCTGGAGTCTGTTGGGTGTGTTTTTCCTGACTACACTGGGAGTAGGGAGGAAGGCCACAGAGTTTCAGTGGAAATACCAGTTTCATTGCATCACATTAAGGGCTCATGCTGCCAACATTGCATTATCTCTGTTGACGTTGACCAAATCCCTGGCTGAGGTAGCGTTTGTAAAGTTTCTTTGCTATAAAATTATTTTTTTTCCTTTTTTTCATAATGTGCTGTTTTCATAATATGCTTTCTGGAAGAAAGTCACTGTGCATCCCACACATAAGGGGTTCTGAAAGGAAGATTTGCCTATTCTCGCCAATACCTCTTGAGTTTTAATAGGCAAATTTTACAAAAGGCACATATTTTTCAATACCACTGTTTTGTCCCATGAATGTATGGTGATAGTTATACACCCGAATGTTACATTTTAAACAAAAGGATGGGCAAAACTAAGTCTCAAATTACCTTATCGATATAATTGGCAGAAGGTTCTATTTGCTCGGACATGTTATAAAAACTTTTCAAGGCCACAGTGTCATGCTCTGTGAGCTCTTCTGTCAATGTGTGCTTTTCTGGAACACATTTCCATAATGCCTTTAATGTTTGGCTCTTGATGCTACCTGGTTCTGAACAGATAATTCAGATTTGGAAATGGTTGGAGAAAGTAGTGGAGAATAAAACAAAATGTATGAGGAAAGCCATTATAATGGAAAAGAAGATATCACAGTATAAAAGTCAACAATTTGTTAACAGTCATATTATTTTTTGGTAATCAGTAAGTGGTTGTTTGAAGCACTTCATTTTCCAATATGATTATTTATTTACATATATAGGTATTTTATGACACATTTCTTTCATATTTAGATTTGTGATTGACATAAACATTTTTTTTTTGTGGTACATAAACATTTTTTAAAAGGAAACTGGCTTCCCATTAGCATATTTTCACAGAACATTTGAATTTCAGGAATGGATTACCAAAGTATGTATTGAGTATAATAGCCATGTGTAAACGGAACTCTGGTAAATACTAATGGAGCTATTTCCAAAATTCCTTGTGACACCTGTGATAAATACTGGTCTCTCACCCTGGACATGCTGATTTTTAAAGTCAACCTGGGTCCAGGATTCTCCAGACAAATACAAGTCAAGTTTAGAAAACCTTGGTAATTACCTCCAAACTGGCCCCGAGGTCAATACCAGACAAAGGGCCTAAGAAATATACACCCTCCACCAACATTTTTCAGCAGAAGTATGTCAATAAAGGTAGTTTGGGGAGTTGAACAATGAACTTCTAAAACATGGCCATTAATATTGTCTTAATTAACATGTTTGATTTTTAGTGGTTTCTAAAATGTGAATTATCTGTTCAGAACCAGGTAAATTAAGTGTTATAAGAAAATAACCGTAGTATTAAGACTTTCATTGTATGAATCAGTCTACTGATACATGCAGTTCTTCAAAACCTGCAACACCTGATTTCCAGTGTTTCTCAGACTATTTTCCCTGACCCAAATGCCCTTTTCCGTCTCTTGATGAAAAATTCTTTTAGCTCTTGTCTCAAAAATTATTTTCTCTCTCAAGTAGATTGGACTAGACCATTTATTATGTCCAAACTCGGTAAACATTTTATCACTGGTCCTGTACTATAGACTTGCACCTGTTTTAAATGCTTTGCTTATAGTCCACTTTATGATACATAAGGACTTTGTTTTATGTATTTAGTAACTTCTGTACTTCCTGGAACAAAGTATATGCTTAATACAGATTTATTAAATGAATGCACTATAACAATAATGTTGATATAATTTTTACTTTTATATTCATTTAGTTTCAATACCACTGTTTTGTCCCATGAATGTATGGTGATTGGAAATTTTTGCCATCATCTTTATAGTTCGGTGGGCAATACCTACATCAGCAATTTTATTCCTGATTATATATTACATGACTACACAGTTACTTTTAAAAACATAAATTCATATGGTAAGACACCTAAAATATTTTACTTTAAAAATAAATGTGACAACCAATTGTTACATTATTTTTCCAGTCATTTATGAATTACATTATTAAACTGAGAAAAACAAATCTCCCCTGTGCCTCTGAGATAACTTCTCTAAACTGTGGAGCAAAAGGAGTGATATATGCTGTGACATCTGAACCTGGTATAGTTAGTATGACTGCAAAATGTTATTCATAGTCATATAAATATCTAATCCCTGTGAATCTTGCCAAGCTATTTGCCTCAATGATTTACTTCAATAGTGAATTACAGATTGATTCTGAGTCATATTAAAGGTATTTCTGTTAAAATGTAGATTTTAGCTCCCCCAATGTCATCTTATCCTCATATTTTAGTACTTATTGAAAAGAAATGTTCCAAAGATTTTTGCTGAACCACTCATTATTTTTTGAGGCTATTAAATCTGTGTCTTGCTGCTATTGTATTTCTAAACAAATACACAATCTATTTGTCCACTTTTAATTTAACAATTGAACACATTGTCAGTTGTTCCTTCGTGTTTTCTGTCAAAGTACCTGAAATAAATATAGCTAAGTATGAGACTTCCATTGATTCATGTGATTTCATGTTAATAGTTTTCATATTATTCCACATGCTCCAATTAATACCTACAAGTGTTCTATTGGCTACTTTAAATGCTCTTGCACATTGAGCAGCTTTCTCATTGAACTATCCATAATGACTTCTAAATGCTTTCCCTAAGAGGTTCAGGCTAATTCACAACCCATCAGTGTGCATGGAAAGTTTAAATTATGTTCCCCAATATGCATTACCTTGCACTTATCTGCACTATATTTAATCTGTTTTCATGTTGCCCAATCACCCAGTTTAATTAGATCCTTCTGGATTTCCTCATAATCCCGCATGTTTTTTCACTACTCTAAATAATTTGTGGTGATCAGCAGAAATTTAACACCTCACTGTCTACTACATCCTTTAGATCCCTCATAGGCTCTAACTGCCCTTTGCCTACCATCAGCATCTGGAGCACCCTGCTATGAAGTTGTTTCCTCTGGAGAAATATACACTCTTCATTTCAAAGAGCTTAATCCACATTTATCCATAAGAAAATTCTACCTGTTTTATGTGAGCTGTCAATACATTTTTAGTGAATTTCAAATGTGAAAGGTCTTTCCACAAGTATATATTGAATTTTTTTATCCCTTCAGAATATTGGGTAAGTGCTGCATTGGGAGAAGATACAGAATTAATAGAAGGGTAAATGAGTGCTAAGATTTCTTCTAAATGTCAGAATATCACATGTTTACAGCACTGCTGGAAAGAGATGAGAAAATTAAGACTCATTGAGTACCTAGCAGAGGCTGCTTCCATGCATACTTGGCATTGCCCTCTGCATTTCATGTGAACGAACTCAAACATTGAAGACATTTTAATTAAACGTGATTTCCTAGAGGGAAACTGAAGTTCAGAGATGCTGATTCGCATGTAGCAGAAATAGTCATAAGCCTTCCCCTTGGACCATAAGGTCTCCCAGGGGGTTTCTAATATAGTCACTAAATTAATTTATCCCTTGTTTTCTCTTATTTTCTTTAACTCTTTTAGAGAAGTTTTATAGATTTCTTAAATAGTAGCAAAATTAGTGTCTTCAGTCATTTTATGACTTGTCCTGTGGGGTTATACTGGGCTTCTCTGGATATTTATTTTTAAAAAATGTTTGCTGATGAATTTATATTTTTATAAATTGTCTATCACATCATTCACTATGTTACACAGATATTATGTTTATGAAAGGAATCTTCTTTTAAATTTAATAATAACTGGTATTTATATATTATATTGTCAGTTAAGGCACTTGGGGTGAAAGATGAACTCAAATTGGCTAATGATAGAAACATGTTTGCTGGTTTATTCGAATAAAAAGGAAAGTTTGATGCACGGGAAGGATTGACTCAAATGACATCACAAGAACCCATCTCCCTCCATCTTTTGACAAAGCTCTCTCCCACACTTGTTTTACATCCAGGTGCTACATGAAAGCAAACTGGCTGGGGGTTGCTCCAAGTATGTGCACCAGGGTTAAGCCTGGTGGCAGGAACTGGAAATCTTTTCTTTCAACAACCTAAACAAAAGAGTCATTGTAACTATTTTCTCCGGTTGGGTCATGCCCCCACCCCTCAACTCCCCCAGGTTTCTTGAGATATAATTGCCATACAACACTGTGTAGGTTTAAGATGTACAATCTGATGATCTGACACATATACATATTGTGAAACTATTGCCACAATAAGGTCAAGTTAATATATTCAACACCTCATATGGTTACCATTTGTGTGTGTGTGTGTGTGTGTGTGTGTGCATGCACACAGTGAGAACATTTAAAATCTACTCTTTTAAAACCTTTCAGGTATGCAATACAGTAGTATTAGCTATAATCATCTGTCATCTAAGCAGGCCAAAATATAATGGCTTTGAATGTTGCAATTAAAATCAACTATAACACAAGAACACAGACCAAAAGGGGAGAAAATGGGCATGTTTGTTTTGAGCTATTATCTGCCATATTCGGGGACCGACTTGAATTGCTACCATCAGTGGCCCTGATAAGTGTAGGAATATTGTAATAAATATATCTCCTTAATATAGCTATACTTTGTCAGGTTTTCCCAGTATCACTTGCAGAACTCATAGTCTACAAATTCTCCCAACCTGTAGTTTTCCCTCTGCACTCCAAATCTTCATAAGCATTATCACTCAGCTAACGCATTCCCAGAACACTGTACCTAAATAAACTTTCATATATGGAAGATGTCCAGCCAGGTCAGATGATCCAGCGACTTAAAAACATTTAAGGTAGGTTGTATTCACATAATTCAAGTAAGAGATTGAGTCTCCGCATTGATAAATTATTAGATTTAGTCCCAGAGATTGTATATCCTGGAGCCTAGACTAGAACAGAGTTCTTAACCCAAACCCTGTATTTTTTCCACTAACATTTTGCTTTATCCATCCCATATCCGTGTTAGCTTTTATTCTCCCATTTAGAGCAGACACTGGTCCCCCTTCTTTCTAATTACCAAGTCTGTCATAGATCAATTAACATAATTGTCCATGCCCCAGCCATGTGTCTACCACAATATTTAACCACTATTTTATTATTGAATATAAGGTAATGTCCCATTTCCTGTTCATACAAATAACATAGCCATGAAAGTCTTTGTCCATAAATCTTTGCTCCCATCACCTTAGGAAAAATTACTTTAGGGGGACTTGCTAGTTTAAAGAGTATGAACATTTTAAAGGTTTTTGAAACATAATGCCAAATTGCTTTTCAGGAAGGTTGTATCAATTTATGTTCCTGCCAGAAGGGAACGAACACTGCAGTTTTAATTTGCTTTGGGGTGGGGTTGGGACTGGGAATTAATAGTATCACATTTTTACAGCACTCGAGGGGATTTTCCTCCCTCACTTCCGCATTGCTTTCATGACTACATGGTTTTCTATGATAAGGAAAGTAACAAATCAGGTGCTTCTAATGCAAAACAACAAAGAATTTTTCTGGGTCCCTCACAGATTGGCTAAAGGAAAGAATAGAAAAAAAAGGCAAGATCAGAGTAGATGGAGGCGAAATTGAAAAATGGGATTGTTATTTAACTGAATGTTATTATAAGCTTCTTTCTAATTTTGCCCACAAGCCATCCTCTTCATTGAACAAAATGTGCATGAGAGATTCCATCAAAGTAGATTGTACATTTGCTCAGACTGGGCATGGGCCTATACTGTTCACTGCCACTGAGCTGGCTTTCTGTATCAGTGCAAGTCATAAAGAACATGAAAGAAAGTAGCTTCAGCTAAAAATATTCCCTCAGCTCTGGGAGTACTGCGCATGCCATCTGAGATGCATTAGTTTAGCTTAAAAAGCCGAGTTCCTGGAATGCCCTACATATTTATTTTAATGCAGCTAGGATGACCCTCACAATAAGCTCATGTTTCTGAAAGTGTTGTCTCTGGACCACCAGAGTTCTCATCAACTAGGGTGATTGGTTGCAAATTCCTGGACACTACTGGGAACTTACTGAAACAGAATCTCTGGGTATGCAGCTCAAGAATCTGAATTTTTAATAAGTGATGCGTCTCAACTTCAGTGTGCATACACACCACTTTGATATCTTGATAGATATAGATTATGACTAGTTTTTCTGTGGAGGGGTCCAAAGATTCAGCATTTCTTCTTATTTTCTTTTTTTAAGATTTTATTTATTTATTCAAGAGAGACATGTAGCAAGAGAGAGCACAAGTGAGGAGGAGAGGGAGAAGACGGTGGCTCCCTGCTCAGCCGTGGGCCTCATCCCAGGACCCTGGGCCCATGATCTGAGCTGAAGGCAGATGTTTAGCCAATTGAGCCACCCAGCAACCCAGATTCAGTATTTCTAAATAGACTTCTAGATGGGGCTAATGTTCCCGTGCCATGGATCACACACTGAGTAGCAAATTACAGGAGTTTGAGAACTATAGGTCGATCCTTCACCTATTTTCAACTTCACATTATTTGATAAGCCAATTAGGAGGAACGGAGTTAAAAATGGGTGATACTATAAGTTAAACTTGAGTAGACATGCCACCAGCAAGATATCAATAAAGCATCTAACTCTGGTTGTCAAGACTTCCAGAATCTGTATAAACTAGGGAGGAAGGAAAGCATTAGGACATTTTGGCCATTTTTATAATTTAGGTCAGGTACTGAAATCCATAAAAATTACTTGAGATCATTTTTATACCAGTTCTTCATCTTCCACATCTGACGTTATGACATATCTCAGTTTTACTTACATTTTCTTCTTGATGTGGACATTTTGCCATTTATGATTCTTCTTCTCTTGTTGTAGTAAAATCTAATTAGTGCTATGAAGCAAATTCTAGGCCTATTTATGGATGTTACTTTGGATCTTATTTTTTTTAAGTTTTTTTTTTTAAGTTTTTTTTTTACTTATTTATGATAGTCACACACACAGAGAGAGAGAGAGAGAGAGATTGAGAGAGAGAGAGAGAGAGGCAGAGACATAGGCAGAGAGAGAAGCAGGCTTCATGCACTGGGAGCCTGACATGGGATTCGATTCCTGGTCTCCAGGATCTCGCCCCGAGCTGAAGGCTGTGCCACCCAGGGATCCCACTTTTTTTTTAAGTTTTTTTTTTTTTTTATCTTATTTTTAATAGAAGTGAGGTAGCTTAACTAGAGCCTTCATTTCTCACAAGAGAATGGTTATCCTACCTCAAACTGTACTGATGAATGCAGTATATCACTATATGGTCAAATGTCAGATGGGCTATGTGATCTCCTGTTACTTAAATGAAGTACGATCTCGAAATCACTGTAACTCATTTTTTAAAAAATAGCTGAGAGAAACAAGATCTTTGGTGTATTTTATGAAGGATATGTTACCCATCCATTCCTCTAGTGAGAAAGCCCTAAATGTATCTAAGGAATTCTTGATGTTCTGAATAAAATGGGTTTTGAACAGAAACATGTAGGAAGTCTGTGCATATATATTCCATAGCTTCTCCAAAAGAGCTAGGCACTGAAGGGGAGCAGGGTATAACCACCCAAGCTATGTCTCTTTGACATAAGCATTATTTTAGGCTGATTTTAAAGAAACATCTGGCATAGGAAATGATCTAAAAACTGAGAAGTTACCCTTTTGTAAGAGACATTTACATGTATAGGGAAATGTACAATCTCCATCTGTTAGACTGTCTCCTTCTCTGTAGCAGGAAGAGAAAAATGACTCTAAATTTCTAAAACTCTTACTGGTGGAGAGGGCAATGACCTAAATCTGCACAACAACCTTGCCTTTATTTACTGTGCTTTTCCTACTAACCTTCATAACTGACTCCTCACCTCCAATATTTTCTTTTGTTTTTAGCTGAAGATGTTATTTAAGCTGACAGCTTGGAATGTTTTGGGCAGTTATTCGGTTTTCCTAACCATCTCTCATATACAGGTGGTACACATGCTATTAAACTTCTGTTTGTCTCCTATTAATCTTTTTTTATTATTATTACAGATGTATCTCAGCGAAGAACCTAGAAGGGTAGAGGGAAAATTATGTTATCTCTCCAACAGCATGTTAGCACACTAAAGGCACTGAGAAGTTAGCAATCAGCAAGATAAAGAAATTATTTCTAGGTACTATAAATATTATTCCAGGCATTGAAAAAAATATTTGGTTTAAAGTCAAATCATTCCAAATCTGGGTACTTGTTTTTAATCATCTTAGGGACTAGCTAACGATTCCTAACAATTAACCAGGCCATGCCTAAATGCTTTATTGCATTATTTCATTTACTTTTCCCCAGTAAGACTAGAAAGTACAGTTCCCTTTCTCATTTTATAGATAAAAAATGGAATCTTAAGAATCTCAGGCATTAAAAAATGCATCTGTGAAATAAAATGTATTACTGTCATTTGTTTTTATTACCTTGTTTATTTGGGTGCCGTCAGACTATTTTGTGTTGCTATATATTTTTTAAATAGTCTATGAATAAAGTATCCCATGTCTCTCTACCCACTATAGGGGCCAAGGGCAGGATGTCCCAAGATGGGCCACTTTGCTATGAAGATTATTTTGAGGAAAAAAAAAAAAATCAAAACTTGGCAGACTCAGGAAATGTTCTTTATCCATTTCCCTCAACTGACTTAAAACAATTCAGATAGAGAACGTGCTTCAGGAAGAGAGCTAGCACCATGGATATATTATGATATAAACTAGGTATGGTAGGGATGCCGGAGTGGCTTAGTGGTTGAGCATCTGCCTTTGGCTCAGGTCATGATCCCAGGGTCCTGGGTTCAATTCCTGCATTGGGCTCCCTTCAAGGAGCCTGCTTCTCCTTCTGCCTGTGTCTCTCATGAATAAATAAATAGAATCTTAAAAAACAAACAAGCAAACAAACAAACTAGGTATGTAGACAGAGAGTAACCTAGTAAGGTCTAGCAGGGATTATCAAAGATCTCTGTCTCAGTGTTTCCCAGAGGCTCAGCAAATCTTTATTTACCAAACATTTACTGTTTTCCATGTTCTTGTGAATTGTATTCCTTCCCTTTGAAGTCCCAGCCCCCTACCTCCCTCTCTTTAGTTCAGAATCACATCTATACCTCATGTTGCCTGTCTTTGGAATTTCTGTGTCTGTATGGATTCCCTGTACATATGCCATTAAATATGATTTTCTCCTGTTGGTCTTTCTGATGTAAATTTGATTCTTAACTCTGACTAGAAAGATCTTGAAGGGCATAGAGATATTTGTTTCCTGATACCACCTTCCAGGAGGAGGCATTAAACAAATCAATTCTGACTTCAGTATCAGTAAGAAGCATGCTATTCCTGAATAACTATTTTTATTTGATCTTATGGAAACTAATGGCTATACATTGATTATGTTTCCATTTTCCATGTTGGCTTTAGAAGAATTAGAGCTAGCAAGTGAAAAGTACTGCATATGCTGTTCTAAAAATACTCTTGGAATCCCCAGTCTTTTTGCATTGTCAGGACTCTAGTGAATAGAGAAAAATGGAATACTTTCACTTGCATAAACCTGTAGTCACCAAATCATAGCTAAAGGAGTAAAGGCTGCCTGAAAGGCTTTTGGATTCATAGATTTTAGAATTGTAGTAGCCATAATTTTTGCCTGAATACTTTATTTCAGAAATGAAGAAAATGGATTATTTATTTTATTTTACATAAATAAAGTACAGCAACATCACAGCAAAATCAAGTCTGTTCAGATATCTTTTCACTAAACATTATTATTTATTTGTCTGCTCTTGGACGATAATGTACAACCTCACAAATATTGTTTATTTTTCAGGAAATATGATATGTTATGGATTGATAGCAAAACTCAGATACAACAGAGTCCCTCCTCTAAAGGAATTTATAGCTTATTGGTGGATATACCCAAATAAATCAACAACAATGTGTAGTAGGAAGCAGGTGAAAAATGTAGTATCATAATTGTTATCACAATTCCTTTCAGGTAACTCTGGGATTTTCTTGTTTTGTTTTGTCTTCCAGAAAAGTAAGTAAGCTTCATAAGGTAGAAGATGAGATAAAAACACAGCAGAAGAGACATCATTTGCTCTTCATTAGAAATAAATATGAATGTGGGAGGTAAGAAGAAAAGAGAAGTGAAGAGATGAGAAGAGAAATAGAAACATGACTAGACTTTATTAAGTATGGAAAAGTCTGAGAGATTTTTGAGGAAACCAAGTTTGAACAATGACCTGAACTTCTTTCTTTTGCTTAACTATAAATCCCTCTGTGTCAGTTAAGACTCCTTTAAAGATTTTATTTGTTTATTTGAAAGAGACTGAGGAAGAGCAGAGGCAGAAGAGAGGAAGCAGACTCTGCTGAGCAGGGAGCCAGATGAAGGGCTTGATCCCGTGGGGCTTGATCCCAGGCTTGACCCCAGGACCTGAGATCATGACCTGAGCCGAAGGCAGAGGCTTAACTGACTGAGCCACCCAGGTGTCCGCACTTCCTTCCTTCTTTCTCAATCAGTGGTGTTCCTTCCTTTTGTCTTTGTTTTTGTTGTTTACTTTTCTGTTTTTTTCCCATTCTGTTGTGGTGACAAGATATGTGTAGCAGTAAGAGCCTAGGTGTCTCAGAATCAGATCTAGTGCAAAAGAAGAACCCATTCCTTATAGTTCCCAGCATGAAAAACTGACACGAATGGTGCCATTTTAAAACTGAGCCAGGGTGGCCACTGCAGAGAAACTGGGACCAAATCTTTGGACTGGACAAAATGACAATTGTTCTCAGCAATTACTTGAGAAGTAAACAGGGCACTCAGACCCTAAGACTGAAGGTTGTGGAGGTTTTGAAGAGAGAGTCGGTAGTCAATGGAGGTATAAGCCAAAATAGTTTAGGTTCCTAAAGTCCTATTTTTTTCTCTCTTCTTAATACATGTAATAGTGGCTCCACCCATTCTTTTTTCCTTAGAAAAAACCATGATTCCACATTACAAGCCAGACACTTCAAGTTTCCACCTGAATCTGTGCTTCCTGAATTGTGATTTTAGGTTTACAGTGACAACAGTATAGAAAATTCCTATATACCCCAATACCCAGTTTCCTATATCATTAACATCCTACATTAGTATGATACAATAAAGAATTTACTACTCTCCCAATAAAAATTTTGAATTATGACTCATCTTTTCTACTATAGAACTTTATGAAAGTTCATTTAAATAAATAAAATTATTTAGAAGCATGCTTCGTTGGTAAGAATATGCAGGAAAGATATTGACAAATGTTTAATTATATCCTAAATCCTTCTGTAGTTTAAGAATGTTATTTTTAATTAGCAATTTCCAGACATGACTAGGTGGTGAGAATCCATATCACAACGCCAGTTGTACTTGGATTATGTTAAAAGTGATTTCCAACACTGGTGATCTCAGCTTGAACTTTCATCTGTTTTCTTCAGTGCCATTCAATGCAAAAGTCACCACAATGTGGTTGCACCAAAGAGAAAGGTTCAACCACTAACACTACTCAAATGTCTGCCAACCCTACCTAACAAGTTAGTGGATTTTTTTTTTTTTCTCTTTTACCCTTCTGGAGTAGGACTAAGTGTGGCTTCTGATTACCCATATTGGGAGAAGTTCTAATCTCCTTCCGGCCAGAGTTTTTACATATTCTTCTCTTTGAATTGCTTCTCTCAGCTCCTAAACTTTGTTCATCTTATTAACTTTTATTAAAAAAAAAAACAATGCAATATATTTAAAGAAACCTTCCCCATCTCTTTAAAAACATTAGCTTTTCTAATTTACAATCTTATTGCACATTGCTTCCTTTCATCTTTTTCTCACAGTATAAATTTACTTTTGTGATTTATTGATAAATACTGTCACCACAGTAGATTGTGAATTCAGAGCATGCAGAGAATGTGTCTGTTTTTCATCATTATCGTATCCACATTAAATAGTACAGGACCTGACAATAAATATTTGCTGAACGAATGAGCTCCTAGATGAATGGTTAAAATGAGACCCTAATGACTATCCAGGTGGAGATTAGAAACACTTACCAATCACATGCACTGTAACTAGTATGTAGTAGACTCTCCATAATTGTGTACTGCTGGATAGATTTGACTATCTACCAATATTTGCTCTAATATTCTCTTGGCATCTGATTACACTTTTAATTGGATGGTGTTTTTTTCTTTATGTTTTTCCATGAATATAATCATCACCTCACCAAGAAGTCTGACAAAGACATATGATTTTCTGGTACTCCAAACTAAGTGCAAATTGAGATTTATTGGATTAAATTAAAAGATAATGTTTGTGCTTTTGTTTCTCTCTGTGTCTCCTTCTCTCCCCCTCTCACCACCCACTTTCCCTTTTTCTTTGTAAATAGAAATATTTTTGCATTTGACTCTTATGAAGAAGATATGGGCCTTATGAAAAGTTTAAGACTAGTGTCATTCTTTCAACCTGGCTTTTGTTCTTATTTTCTTGATACTCTAAAACAGGTAAAGTTCAATTAAGAAAGTACTTTAAATCTGGATTCTATCTGCTTTTAGAACTCTTCAGATTAAAATAATTGAATAGATGCAAAAAAGTGTATTTCAAAGTCCTGTTTTGATCAAAAGTCAACATTTTACACTTTTATAGGCAGTTTAGTACAAGAACCAGAGTTTTTTTAAACCTGATTCTCTGATGCATAAAAATTTGGGTTTAATATTCATTCATCTTAACACTAAAATATAATCAAATAAACATCATTCATTTTTACCACAAACTTTAAATAATACAAAGTATAATCATCAGATATTTTCATAGCCATAGTGAAAGTTCTGACAGTTTTGCAAGCAAAATATAATGTTTCACATAAATTATATTACTGCTTATGCTTTATTTGAAATATTCATAATATTCATTTTGTAAATACAATATGCAGTACAAGAAAATGACAATATTGTAATTGAACTTCTATAAAAATCTTGCCTCTGAAAATTTTAGATGAAATCAATCTTGCTTGAATTTTACTGGGGGTTAGAAAGACTAATTTACTCATCTTCTTTCTTATTCTGGGAAGTGTATTGTGTAAAAGATTACTGTCACTTCTTGATTTCACTTTAATCAATAACCCGGGTAAAAGTATATAGCATGATTATAAACAAACATTCTTTACCTTTTACAGACCTCATCGTACTATTAGTAAACCCACACAAATGTATATATTCCAACATTATTAGATTGTTATATAATTGCATATGAAACAAATGAAGAGTTTATAACATAGACATTGTAGAAAATATTACAACATTTTCCCAAAACTGATATAAGCTTTAATTTTGAGGAATATATTATTAATACATAATATATTTTCATCATTAATAATACCATAAAATAAATGAAATATAATCATAAGGTTTCCTTTATAAGAAATAGGATGATATAAATTTGGGACTAGAAATGATCTATGAAAAATGTGATTAGAATGTGCTAGGTCATTGAGAAAGAAACAAATTAAATATTATTTTCAGTATTTTTTTCACTTGACATTAGTCACTAATTTTGGTCCAGAAACAACTTCCATATGATAAGTCTCCAAAAATAATCCCAATATGTTTGGCACATATTATTTTTTCTTGATTCAACTGGTTGGGCAATACTAACAGTGCAATGCTCTTTAACTTATCTGCATTTTTTCTAAAGGAAATATCTTGAAAAACACCAAACAAGCTGTATTTTTAGAAATTAAAGCCAATTTATATTATTAGATGTATTTCTTAGAAAGTTGTCAAATTATTAAGATTAATGATATTCTGGAATTTCATACTTTTTGTCAAGCGTCATAACTAAAATGTCAAGATGATCAAAGTATTCTCTTCCTAAACATTTAAATGATCTTCCCAAAATAAATGGAAATTTTAAGTACACCTATTTAGCTAGGAAGAATATGATATGTATGCAGGACTTGAAATACACAGAGAATATGCATTACCTAGACTTCTGAAAGTGATCATTTGTTATTTCATAATATATATGAGAAAGATTTATTGCAGTTCAAAACACAAAGAATCTGAGGTCACGCCATATGAAATAATAAGACAATCATTTTCAACATGATTTGATATTATCTACACTCTTTGAGATCAATCAGTTTTTACCTTCACAGAATGAAGTTTATCATCTGGCCTAATCAACTTGCCTTTTACATGAAAGTAAAATAGAAGGTATTTGGAGTATGTGATGACAAATAATCTATGGATGACTACAGATCTAGATTTTAAACCACCCTTTGTTTGTTTATTAACATTTGCAGCTGTTACAGAAAGGTTGGGGAGCATTCACAAGCTGGATTCTGAATATGCCCATGCTCCAGATACTTAATACAAAGATACAAGGGTTTCTTTTTTATGCTTTGTAATAAATCAAACCCATGGCAAGAATTGTCTTGTGGCCAATAGGGAAGAGGTGCCTCACTACACGTAGGTCAGGGAGATAAGACCTCATGATACTCAGTAAAAAGAAAGAATGGATCTTGCGATCATAACATAGTAAACTTGATAAGAGGTATTCAAAAGAAGTACGGAGAACCTATATTGATGAATATCAATATATGTCTTAATGAAAGACATTAAGGCTTCTACCAAAATGCTAATGTTTTATTATTTAATTGATAATGTAGATTTTCTTTCTCTGATTACTGACACATAGAATAGATATAAGAGTTGATTTCTCCATCATTTATTTATCTTCATTCTCATTAACAGAGAACTTTAAATAGCCAAAGAATACAATTATCTAGAATGTTATTTCTCTGCTATGATATTCTTAGCATGTAGATGAAACATAAAATTAGCTTACTGAAATTTGTAGTATCACAGAATAGTAAACCAGGTAAGGAACTAGGGTTCATTAGTCGAAGCACCTCTTTGTACAGTTGAGAAAATACAGTCTCTGTAACTGAAATGAATAATGTTAACAGTGCATATGAGAGTAAATCAGTTTACCTGCAATGAATTTGTTTTTATTTAGCTTTCAAATGGAGTACTAATCACTTGCTAACGTAATAGGATTTTTAAGATACAACCAAAAATAGACATATAGCTTTCTACTTCATATTATTAATATGCTAAGCCTTAAATTGAACATTTTTTTCAAGTTAGAAATTATTATTGGCAGAAGTTCTTTCCTTTGCATATATCGTATATTGATAGCTAATCAAATTAAATGTACATGTTTATAATATACTTAAAGTGACACAATATGTAAATATTAATTCCATATAAGCAAATAACACTAGGATACTTGATATTCATCATATTTTTATATCTTATAGGTACAACCAGTGCAGAAAAATATTAGAAATAATCTATGTATTCATTTACAGAGCTCTGTTTGAGTGTTTAAGAGGTAGTAGAATCACTCTATAACAGAAGGTTAGGAAAACAACTCTATTTTTGAGTAATAATTAATAAATAAACATTCTGGCTAACGTTGGATGGAAGGCTGACCAGCCTCTAAATTTCATTCTATGCTAATACAACTAGTCCCTAGTAAGCTGTAAAACTTCCTTTCAGCCTCTCAAAATCTATTTGCCAAATATTTTCCTGAGAAGTAGGCCCACCAAAGTAAACAAAAATGTTAGAAGCTCTGAGCTGAAACTGTCCATAATATAATAAAGCAGAAAAACACTAATTAATAATTTAATTATAAATGAATATAATCAGCTGTATATGCAAACCCTTCCCCTCCACGTGTATATTTGAAAATCACTATAAGAAACAATATCTGCAGCAATTAGTAGAGATCAGGCTTAATTTATGAGGGGCAGGAAGGGTTAAGCTCTGATGAGTTGTATCAGCAAAGAACTGGGGAGAGATAGAACTTCAAAACAGAGAATTACAAGTTCAAAGTCCATAAGTTAAAAGAGAGTTTACCACATTGAAGAATGTATTAAAATATGATGGCAAATACTGGACTGTAGGGCATCAATTTATATTACAATAGGAAAATAACATACATATTTGGCTTTTCTAAGAAACAAGGTGTCACCTATCCAATAAATTTATATTGACTTTGTTGCCTGATTTTGCCCATCATTTTTCTGCCTTGATTGAATTATCTTTCATTGCTACATCCCAAAATCAGATTCTAGAAAACTCATTGGATCTGTATGGAAGTGAAGTATGGTTCCTTATATGAACATATACTTAATTGTCTGTTTAGTCAAAAGCCCTTTTTCACAACAACATTCTAACAAGGAGTTTCTTTCCTGAAAACAGAACACAGAAAACCCAGGAGGTCTGCAAAGAATAGATATGTGCATTGTCCACCTATATTTGCAGAACAACAATATTTTTGGCAGACAAAGTATTCAGAAGATGGGGGGATGACAAGAGGACAAGTTTGCTTATATTGTGCTCATTGCATCATAAATTATGTTTTGTACCTTTCCTCTCACTGTAAAGTCTGAACATCCAAAGAGAAAAGTATCTTCATTAATCTCTGTGTCCCCCATGTCTTAGCATAGCGATTATCAAAAGTACTTATCCAGAGCACTGAGTAATGTATACAATTGTTGAATCACTATATGGTATACCTGAAACTAACACTCTATGTTAACTAAAGTGAAAAGATAACCCAGAGAATGAGAAATTTTTGCAGGAAAATATCTGACAAGGTACTTATATCTTTTACAACTCAACAATAAAAAGACAGAAACCTACTCCCCACCCTCAAAATAAAAGTACATATAGAGTGAATGGCAATAGCATTTTAATAGTCTATATCAGATATACATTCATAAACATCATCATGAGGTGGCTAGCAGCTGGTCAAGTGATGAGATAACTATTATATCTACGAGGAATGGGTAAGAGAATCAACAAATTCTTTCTTCCATTCCTGGGAAGAAATGCTCTTGAGATTATCCCTGTAAACAGACCCTCCAGTCTCCATTTTACCCCACCAGGAGAGGAATCTCACACCTTAAAAGACGGCTGTTACATATGTGGACAACTGTTAGATTGATCTAAACTCCCCTGTGAATGTATCTTTTGCTAAGAGGTACAGACTCTGCTCTCTCATAATACAGCCCTTCAGGAATTTGAAGACCATTCATTCACGTCCTGTCACTGCACTGACTGGACTCATTTGTGTACTGTTTCCTCATAAAACGCGGTTTTTATATCATTATCATTCTTTCATTCCTGCTATATACATTCTATACTTGCTAACTACTCTCATAAAATGAAAAACAAATTCACTAAAAGCAAAAATCTAAGACTAGTGAATTATAAGAGAAAAAGCCTATAAAGAAGAAGAAGAAAAGAAGAAGAAGAGGAAGACGAAGAAGAAGAAAAAGAAGAAGAAGAAGAAGAAGAAGAAGAAGAAGAAGAAGAAGAAGAAGAAGAAGAAGCAGCAGCAGCTGGGGAAGCAAAACAAAGAGTGGAAGATAAACACAGACGGGTTAGTTTATTACACAAATATTTTTGCCAAGAATTTGTGTATCAGGTTGGGGATTTAAAAATGAATTAAAAAAATAAAAAATAAATAAAAAATGAATACAAAAAAATTTTTAAAAATAAAAAATGAATACAGCACATTATTTTCTCTTACCATCTAAGTCTGAATGAGAAAGAAATGTAAGTAAATAATTGCAATCCAATGTGATATTTGGTATAACAAAATAATGCATTCTGAAATTGTAGGTTTATTTTTAATTTATTAATGTACCCAAATCTAGCTCCTTTCAGAGTTCCAAAATAATGTAAAAACGATTATCCTTTTAACTGTTTCTCTTTTTCTTAGTAATTGCCGTGATAAAACTTTGCTGCCTATCTAGAAACTGAGCACAAGTCCCTCAACCACTTCCTAGCATAAATCTCTACTGCAGAACAACGAAATTAGAAAATGGAGCAGCTAGTTCTATAACAAGGTAATGACACTTCAAAAACCATATCCCGCACTCCAAACAAAAGTCTGGGTTATTTCCTTTCACTTCTTTTGCTATTTCAAAAGAGTCAAGATTCCAGTCTCTTCCATGCACAGCTGCCTTCTTCCTCTAGGTCAGTTGCTCCAAATTCATTCTAAATGAGCCTTCGGTGAGGATATGATGTATTGTGCTGACTATACCTTTTTATATGAGCTCTAAGAAAACCAGATATTTGCTCCTATCTTCTTGAGGAAATGGATTCTTTTTGATTAGATTTTCTGAGATTTGGGTCAGAAATATATAGAGTGAATTTAATTCTATTAAATTCAAAAGAAAACTATATTAAAGGAATCAAGAGGCTTTCTTTTTTCCCAATAAATTTATTGGATGTAAGAGGGAGTGGGTAGGTGAAAAGATAACCCATTAAAACAAGTCCTATTGCTTGAGGTTTTGTAACTATAATTGTATTCCCCCTTTGTCTTTCTTTTTCATCCCTTATACACAAATACTCCATTCCTGCATTGGTTTCAAGTATTTTAATGATAAACTTTGAGTCAGAGAAATAATACATTGTGACAACCTTTTTTTTTTTTTTTTTTTTTTTTTTTTTTTTTTTTGTAAATGGTGGCAGTTTTTTCATTCATGCACCATTCAAAACTGAACAGCTATTTCTCAGGTGTTTTGGGCCAGTTATAAAAAGAAATATATTTTTTTATTTAAATAATATATTCATCTTGTCTGGGATAGATTAATTAAAGGACATATTTCTTTTATTACCTGTAGGAGAATAGCATACATTATAATAAATCGGTTTCCTGTTTTATAAACAATTAGGGAACAACCAGAAAACATAGAAATAGGGAGAATGCTATTTAAAAACTGGACCCTAATCATATTTAAAGATTAATAGAAAAGATATATTGTCACCTAACTTTTTAGAAGTTTTCTCAGCCTACCTCCAAACATATTTTGGGGGGTGGATGCATAGTCAGACGAACCAATTGCTTTCATCTTTGTCTGATAAGGATAAAACGTAAGTTATGAGTTTCAGCCTATTGGTGACTTACATAGCAGCTTAAGGGGAAAAAATAACTTTTAATCAAGTTTTGAATCCCTGCTTGTTTTTCCAAAGCACAATATAGATGCTATTTATAGTTTCAATGAAAAAGCTAGTAGTGTGTTTTCAACATTTTGTGTGTCTTGCTTTATGCTTAGGAAGCCAACATTACATTCCAAAGCCAGCTAAGTATTTGTCTCTGACAGCAAGATTTTCAAGGAGAATTTTTTTTTGAGAAATCTGTAATTAAACAATAACAGTGCTTGTAGGAAGCCAATTGCAGTTTTGTAAAATATATATCTTTATTACGAGCTTATTTCTTGAAGTTGTGCAATATCCATGCAACTGAAGTCAGGTAAAATCTTCAATAAAGTACTTTTTTAATAAACATGTGGGTTTCCTTCAAAGACTAGATGAGGCAATTCCTACCCAGCCTAGCTGAGGATATTCAGAATCATGCCTGATAATTTGATTTTATTTAGAGAGCTACTTAACTTCTGTATCCGTATTTCAAATATTTTCCATTCACTCCATGGGCTATTTTATTTCCCTTTCCCCTCACTAATAATATATGACTTATGCTTTTGTTAAACTGAGATGATATTGGCTATCTGATAGAATCTACCAAACTATCATCCTCCTCCTTTCAACATGTTTTAGTCTGTATATGTGTCCTTTCCAATTTATCCACAGGAAATATTTCTCAGATCCTTTTCCATGCCAAGTTTCCAACTGTACCTCACAGCTCCAACTGCACTTCCTTCAGAAATGCAAAGTCCTCTTCTTTTTCCTTAATCTTGAGGCCCTCCCTAAGAAGCCTTCCTATTTCTTGTTATTCTTTCATAAGCAAATGTCTTCTTCATTGAGGATGTGATGCCTCATTTTTGTGACTATTCCCTCTTTAATATTTCCACAATTTTATTTTTATCATTTTACTAAAAACATACTTTCAACGATATCAAAAGATATCTTCTTATAAGACCCAGTGGCTCTTTCTGACAGATGGCAAGATATCCCTTAATAGATTCTCTCTTTTAAAATTAAGAAAATTTCTAATTTTTAGTTAGGTATATGACAACCCAGAATAAACACATGTCTCAATTCCCTTTTAATTAAGCGTGAACATAGAACTTAACATCTCACTGAATTTAGTCAATGGGATTCAATCATAGATGTCTTGAAATATTTCTAAGACATTTCTTTCAGAGCAAAGGTTCAGTCCTTCTTTCTTGAAATTGATACTGGCTGTATGAACATGATGGTTTGAGTTAGGGATCCTGATTTGGAGTCAAGAGAATGTGGAACAGCCTAAAAGAAGACTCAAGTCTTCACAATTTCTTATAATCACCCTGGCCTAAAAATTTTATCTCTAGACTTCTTTTTTTTTTTTTTAATCTCTAGACTTATTATATAAAAAATAACAATTTTGTCCATCAGCTAACTCTTCCTGAAAGAACACATCATGGTATTGACTCTTCTCCGAATCAACCTTTCTAGTCTGGCAATATTGCATATTTGTCCTCTGTTACATTAACTGTTCACTCCAAAAGACAATACAATTCAACACAATGATATAACAAATTTAACTTATTACCCAGCAAGTATTTGATAATTGTCCGTTTCTTCCCATCCATTCGAATAATATCAGGTTCTCATTGTCACACAAATCTGCCTTCTGCTTTACTTCTTCACAGTTGTATGTATATGGTCTCTAACTAACTGAAATTTATTCTGCAACTTTCCAACAATTAAAACTATACACATGGTTGAAGAATCTTGTGAAAGGATACTTTTTATGTGATGATTTTGTCTTGAAGGAATGTTTTTATTGTTTTTTTTGTTGTTTGTTTGTTTTTGTTTGTTTTAGTAATCATGTTTCTTCCTGAGTGGAACTTTAATTTGATACTTCATATTACTTCATCTTATCAATTGCTTACTTTAAGTCTGAAAATCAATATTTTCCTCTCCCGTGCTCTAGAAAAGAGGATGCAAACTACTATGGGTAGATAAAATAATTTCACAAAAAGAAAAAGATGGCTACAAGAAAATAAAAATGCGGAGGTCAGGGTAAAGAAATAGTACTACATTCATTTTGAGGAAATAGAGATTCAAAAAATGTGGTACTTTTCCATTTTGAACGATTGACGAAGGCTTTTACAAGAAGTGATAGACACAAGGCATATAGAAGAAAGAAAGAAGAAAAAAACATAAGAATTAAGCAGGAAAGTGGAACTTTACTGAGAATGTTGAAAGAATAAGAAAATCCTACTTTACCTACATCACAGCTTTGTCTGCGGAAGGGAGGGAAATTACATAGAAAATATATTGGCTCACTCTGTTGAAGCTTTTAATTCCCAAAGGCGATACTTACACTTAATTGGATTTACACTCAGTATAGACCTTGAAGATCTTTGAGCAGCTAGTTGTTGTGACTGGAGCTTTGTTTTAAGAAATCTCATTTATCAGTGATGAATAAGAAAGCTCAGAGAGATTGAGGTCAGAGGTGAGGAACTCTCTGAGGAAGTTATACTTTTATGTAGATAGCCTCTTTTTGTATAGCTAGGTTGCAGTACATCTCGGTGATGTAACTTCATGATGTTTTTTGTGTATACTTCCAGACATGTAGTAGTATTTAAATAAATTCTTACTACTCAATTAAAATAATGTCAGAGCTCAAGGAGAAAAGTTATTAGAAAACAATACAAGAGTCAGATGCCATATCCAAAATTGAATAACTTCTGTTTGATGGCGGGACTTGAGACATTGAGAGGTTATTCTCCTCTGCCTTCTAAAAACCAGATGCTGGTTTTTATAATCAAGAAATATTTCTTGTATGTGTGCTCATTTAAGCATATAGTTAATGCATCTGGGAAATGCAACATAAGAAATAGAAAAATCCATATACTTAGGAATTTACCATGGCTTAAGGGTAAGCAATACAAAGGACATATTCATTGAACTGCAAATGAGAATAATTTATAGTGTAATTCCGTAGTTTCATTAAGCAAATAAAGAAATGAGAGAAATATGCTGCAGTGTAAGAATTAACATTGTGAACAAAGAGAAAATATGGAAGAGAGTTTAAATTTTAAAGTCAGGTGAGTCTATTGATTTTACTTATCAGTCTTATCACCATCCAACGTTCATTTGGTTTCTTTATTTTCCATCCATTCATTTCATACAAAATCCCTGCCCTCAAGAATCTCCTTTGATGTGACTTAAACAATTCTCAAAAATATTTCCCCTCTCACCCTGCCCCAAACACTACTAAGTTTTGGCCGATAAACCATTACAGTAGATGTAATAATAAGACCATATTCTACAGCTTACTAGGATATTCATTCCACAACACGGTCAGAAAGATCACCTTATCCAGAAAAGGAACTGCTACTTAAAAAGTTAAAGTGCTAAAACTTTAAAACACAACTTTAGAATTTGTTTAAGGAAGAATGTATGTTGCTCATTAAATTGATATTTCATATGTGAAGAATTGGATTAGATCTAGTCTTAATAATATTATCTGAAAACAAAAGAAGATATTATTTGTGTGTGTTTTATTTTTTATTCAATTTTTAATTTTAATTCCAGTGTAGTTAACATACAGTGTTATATTAGTTTTAGGTGTACAATTTAGTGATTCAACAATTCTATACATTACTCAGTGCTCATCATGCTATGTATGATCTTAATTCCCTTCAACTATTTCACCCATCTTCCCTCCAACCTCCTCTTCAGTAACCATCAATTTGTTCTCTTTAGTTAAGGACATTTCTTGGTTTGCCTTTTTCTCTCATTTCTCTTGGCTCATTCGTCTGTTTCTTAAATTCCACAAACAAGTGAAATCATATGGTATTTGTCTTTCTCCAGCTGACTTATTTCACATAGCATTACACTCTCCAGCTCCATTTATGTCATTACGAATGGGGAGGTTTCATTCTTTTTATGGCTAAATAATATTCCATTGTGTATTCCATTGTGCACATCTCCCTTTTCTATTCATCAGTTGGACACTTGGGCTGTTTCCATAATTCAGCTATTGTAGATAATGCTGATATAAACATCAACGTGCATGTATCTCTTTGGATTAGAATTTCTGTATCCTTTATGTAAATACCTCATAGCGCAATTGCTTAGTCAGAGGGTAGCTCTATTTTTAACTTTTTGAGGAACCTCCATACTGTTTTCTAGAGTGGCTGCACCAGTGTGTATTCCCATCAATAGTGCACGAGGATCTCTTTTACTCCATACTCTCACCAACACCTGTTGTTTCTTGTGTTTTTGTTTTAGTCATTCTGACTGGTGTGAGGTAACATCTCATTGTGGTTTTGACTTGCATTTCCCTGATACCAAATGATACTGAGCATCTTTTCATGTGTCTGTTGGTCATCTAGATGTCTTCTTTGGACATCTTCTGTTCATATCTTCTGCCCATTTCTTAATTTGGTTATTTTTTTTTGGGGGGGTTGTTGAATATTTGTAAGTTCTTTATATATTTTCCCACACTAACCCTTTATCAGAAATATGATTTGTAAAGATCACCTCTAGTTCAATAGGTTGCCTTTTCATTTTGTTGATTGTTTCCTTCTCTGTGCAGAGGGTTTTTATATTCATGTAGTCTCCATAGTTTATTTTTGCTTTTATTTCCCTTGCCTCAAGAGACATATCTAGAAGAAGTTGTTAGGGTCAATGTCAGAGAAATTACTGTCTGTGTCTCTTCTAGGATTTTTATGATTTAAGGTGTCTTAATTAGGTCTTTAATACATTTTGAGTTTATCTTTGTATACAGTGTAAAATAGTGGTCCAGTTTCATTCTTTTGCACATAGTTGTCCAGTTTTTCCAACACCATTTCCAACACTGTGTCTTTCCCAGTGCATATTATTGCCTCCTTTGTTGAAGATTAATTGACCATGTACTTGTGGGTTTATTTCTGGTTTCCTATTTGTTCCATTGATCTCTGTGTCTATGTGTCTAGTTGTGTGCCAGTACCATACCATTTTAATCACCACAGCTTTGTAGTATAACTTGAAGTCTGAAATTTTGACTCCATTTTTTGTTTTCTTTTTCAAGATCACTTTGGCTATTCAGGGTCTTTTGGAGTTCCATATCAATTTCAAGATTGTTTGCTCTAGTTCTGTGAAAACTCCTACTGGTATTTTCATAGGGTTTGTGTTAAATCTGTAGATTGCTTTGGATAATATAGACATTTTAACAATGTTTATTCTTCCAATCCATGAGCATGGACTGTCTTTCTATTTCTGTGTATTAGCTCGAATTTCTTGCATCAATGTTTTATGGTTTTCAGAGGTTTATTATTCCTAAATATATTATTTTTATTATAATTCTAAAGGGTTTGTTTTCTTAATTTCTCATTAGGCTGCTTCATTCTTAGTGTATAGAAATGCATCAGATTCCTTTACATTGATTTTGTATCCTGTGACTCTACTGAATTGATTTATCAGTGCTAGTAGATATTTGGTGTCATCTTCATGGTTTTCTTTTTTTTTTTTTTTCATGGTTTTCTATATATAGTGTCATGTCATCCGCAAATAGTGAAAGTTCTAATTCTTCCTCACCAATTTGGATACCTTTTACTTCTTTTTGTTGTCTAATTGCTGTGACTAGGATTTCCAATACTATACTGAATAAAAGTAGTGAAACTCAATATCCTTGCTCTACTCCTGATTTTAAGGAAAAAACTCTCAATTTTTCCCCATTGAATATTGTGTCTGCTATGGGTTTTTGTGTATGCCCTTTTTTATGTTGTGATGTTTTCTCTGAACCTACTTTGTAAAGGGGTTTTTATCACAAATGGATGTTGTACATTGTCAAATGCTTTTTCTGCATCTATTGAAATGATTAAATGCTTTTCTCTTATTAATGTGTTGTATCACTTTGATTGATTTGTGAATATTGAGTCAAACTTGCATTATAGTAACACATCCTACTTGATCATTGTGAATGTATTTTTTTTTAAAACCTCCATCTATTGCTGGGTTTGGTTTGCTAGTATTCTGTTGAGGATTTTTGTATCTATGTTCATCAGATATATCTACCTATATTCCTCTTTATAGTTTCTTTATCTGGCTTTTCTATCAGAGTAATCCTGGCCTCAGAGAATGAATTTTAGAAGTTTTGCTTCCTCGTATTTTTTGGAATAGTTTGAGTAGAATAGATAATAATTCTTCTTTAAATGTTCAGTAGAATTTGCCTGTGAAGCTGTCTGGTCCTTTGCTTTTGTTTATTGGGAGTGTTTTGATTACTGCTTCAATTTTATTGCTGGTAATCAGTCTGTTCAAATTTTCTGTTACTTCCTGTCTCCAGTTTGGCAGGTTATATGTGTGTGTGTGTGTGTGTGTGTGTGTGTGTGTGTTTTAAAGGAATTTATCTGATTCTTCTATGCTGCCCAGTTTACTGGCATATAGTTTTTCAGAATATTTTCTTACAATTATTTATATTTTCATTGTATTGGTTATTGTTTCTCCTCTTTCGTTTGTGATTTGAGGACTCTCATTTTTTTTTGATGAGTCTAACTAGAAGTTTATTAATTTTGTTGATCTTTTCAGAAAACCAGTTCCTGATTTTATTGATTTGCTCTATTGCTTGTTTTGATGTTGTTTTGTTTTCTTAGTTTCTATATCATTTATTTCTGCTTTAAATTTTATTATTCCCTTCCTTCTGCTTGTTTGGGGTTTATTTGCTCCGATTATTCTAGCTCTTTTAGGTGTAAGTTTAGGTTAGTTGAAGTTTTTCTTGTTTCTTGAGGTAGGCCATATTGTTATAAACTTCCCTCTTAAAATAGCTATTGCTGTATCCCAAAGGTTTTGGACCATTGTATTCCATTCTCATTTGTTTTCAGGTAATTTTTTTAAATTTCTTCTTTGATTCTTTGGTTGACCCATTCATTATTTAGTAGCATGTTACTTAACCTGCATGTATTTGTGCTCTTCTCAGATTTTTTTCTTGTGATTGATTTTTAATTTCATAGAATTGTGGTCACAAATGATGCATGATACAACTTCAATCTTTCTCAACCTGGTGAGACTTGTTTTGTGACCTAATATGTGATCTATTCTGGAGAATGTTCTGAGTGCACTGAAAACAGGATATTATTTAGCAACTTTAGAAGAGAAAAAAAGACTGAGAAAATTAACTCATCACCTTTACAAATACACACTTAAATGCAGTATTACTACTACTGATAATATGTCTCAGTACACCTGGATCTTTATAGTGGAAAACCCACACTAAGTATGTAAGGCATTGAGATTTCACTGAAAAACTATAACTACCACCACTATAACTGGAAATTGGTCACTGTACTCTTCTCTCCAGACTAACTGAAGGCACTTTTCTTTTATGTCTAATATATGTTTCAGTCCTGTTTACCTACACTTCTATCTTGAACTATCTTGCAACTCCTATTTTTTGGGGTGTGTGTTGCTCAAGACAACAGATTGGCAACACATTAGAAAATTATCTTCAAAAAAGAAAAAAGAAAAATAAAATTATCTTCAAATGAAAATATCCCTTTGGTACACCTGAATATTAGCATATAAAATTACATAGAGGGAGTTCCTGGGTGGCTCAGTTGATTAAGCATCTGCCTTCAGCTCAGGTTATAATCCCAGTATCCTGGGATACAGCCCAACAACAGAGTCCCTGCTTAGCGGGGAGTCTGCTTCTCCCTCTGTCTTTGCCCGTCTTCCCCACTCGTGTGTTCTCTCTCTCAAATAAATGAATAAAATCTTTTAAAAATAAACAAACAAATAAAATTACATATTTAGAAATTGTCTTGCCTTTTACAACCTCTGTCCTGAATTTACAACTCACAGGGTTTATATATGAATGAAATACTCAGAAAACTGGAGATTCCAATCTTTTTTCTTTTATTTCTTTTGTTGCATTTCTTATACTCTGAATGTACCCAATGTATATTTTTATCTGGTTTTTCATTCTCAAAGATGAAAAAAAGAATCTCATGAGGCAGAAAAGTAAATTTAAAAACTGGATACATATATCATCTATATCTGTGTCTATAGACACAGACCTCTTAATCTAAATCATGGGTATTCGATTTTTCTTCTAATGTGTATAAAACACACAGGTTACTAATTAACTATCAATTCCCAATATTTTGGGAATTTATATACTTTCTCAAATTATATCATTTTTAAATCAATCAGGCTATTCTCTTTAGCATGTATGCTAAAACATTTAGTTTACTGACTAATCTTTGTGCTCATAGTGTAAAATTAATAAGATAGCATATTTCCTCTTCAAAATCACTAGTAGAGGCAGCAAATATTATAAACACACAGACACATACACCTAATTACAAAGAATTCTGACATTCTTTTGGAATTTTATTTCCTTGTTTGAAATTCATATGAAGCCATGAATTCATGTCTACTAGAGACTTCAGAGTAAAGGGGGAGAAAAGTTCTGCATTGTTTCAAGACTTGGCCTAAATATATGTCAGTAAATTGATAACAGTTTACTATGATTCTCTAGGCAGATATTAAAGATCTCATGGTACATAAAGAAATAATGTAGTAACACCAGTGTCATGGCACACACTTAATAAAGTAGCTCCTGATAGCATTATTAATGATTTAAGTATTCTTTGAGGGTTTCATCTCTTCAAACACATTTTTTATAATGTTTAATGCTGTTTCTGTCCTGTGACTAAGCAGATAATCATGGCTATTTTTATTCAGTAAGTCACTTCTTGAATTGTTCAGTGTTGCCATGGGTATAAAAAACATCATGTAAAACACAATTCTATTCAATAAACATTTGCACTTTTTTTCCCCTAAGAAAAACTGTTTTGTAGGGGAAAAAAAAACACAGTTAAAATAAGAAGGCTTTCAGTGGAGTGCTGGCTCTAAAATCACTATTTAGCTGTTTGACATACATCTCTCATATTCTGGTATAAATAGTAGTTCAATTAGTGACTTTATCATTGTTCTTGGTAAAATTTCCCATACAAGTGCCATAATCATAACCATTTCAAGGCACTTTAGGTGGCAATCTCATGGATTGAATTCATTATCTCTAAATATTCATATAATTTTCTAATTTGAAATCAACGCCTTTGTTGATTATGATTATCTTTGTGTTTGGACATGTATGTTATGGCCAAAAGAAAATAAGAGATGAGCTGCACAAACCATACTCTGCACACTGAATATACAATTAAGATTAACAATTAAAGCCACAAGTTTGGTTTCAAATGCAGTTTAGGCAAGACCAGGCTTTTTAATTATTATTTTTTTACTACCTGTGGAAAACATCAAACCTAAGAGATTAAAGTATTTTTTTTAATCTGAAAACACATCATCACCTCAACTTTGATGTCAATATTTAGATCCAGCTCATTCTGTATTAACAAGGAATTATTACAACATGTCTGGGATTTTACTAGACTAAACAAAAAAAATAGCCAATTATTTTCCTTTATAAAACTTATATACAATCATGGAGATAATTATAAAATTAATGTATATAACTATAGATTATGCAGATTCTTATGGTAAAATAAATATGCAGCATCAACTGACCTGTAATATACTGCTGGTAAGAATGTAAAATCATGCAACAATTTTGGAAAACAGTCTGGTAGTTTCTTATAATGTAAAAGATGCTTATATAACTATCAATCCTAGTTTTCCCAAGAAAAATGAAAACCTATGCTCTCATGGAGATCTATGCATGAATATTTCTAGCAATTTTATTGATAATATACAAAAATTAAAAACAACATAAATTCTGCTTAGTTCGTGAATGAAGAAATAAACTGTGGCCTATCAGTAAAATGGGACACTTCTCAGCATTAGTAAGGACAGATCGTTGATATACCCAGCAACATGGATGAGTTGCAGAAAATGTTAAAGAAGCCAGACATAAAATAGGAAAAATTTATATGATACTCTAGAAGAGGAAAATCTTATCTAGAGTTCTATAAAGCAAACCTGTGGTTTCTAGGGTAGCGGCTTTCACTGAAAAGAGGCACAGAGAAAAATAAAAAATAATAATAATAAATAAAGAACAAAATGAAACAACAACAAAAAACTTTAGTACAAGGTATGATGTGTTGGTAAATGGTGCTCTTCCAAAATTCATGACCATCTGGAACCTCCTAATGTAACCTTATTTAGAAATAACATCTTTTCAGATGTAGTTACTTAAGTGGTATCATACTGGATTAGGGTGGGCCTTTAGTCTTATAACTGCTCTTCAAGTAAGATAGTCTTGTGAAGAGACAGAGAGAAGGCCATGTGATAAGACAGATGAGAGTGATGTACCCCACAAGCCAAGGAATGCTAAGGATTGTTAACCACCAGAAGAATCTGGAGAGACCAGGAGCAGACTCTCCCTCGGAGCTTTCAGATGGAGGCAACGTTATTGACATCACAGCTTTGAACTTCTAGCCTCCCAAATTGAGAGAAAATAAATTTTTGTTGTTTTAAACCACTGGTTTTTGGTAACTTGTTACAGTAGTTCTAGAAATGAATATATCTTTACGTGATGTAGAATACAAAAGTAAATATTTTTCTACATATATATATAATAACCAGGAAGAAAATGTAGGGGAAGAAAAACACTACTCATAATAAAATAAAAAGTTAAAATTTAATTTAATAAATGTAATTAAGAATTAGCCTTGCTTAGATATGTCTAATACATATTTGAGCAAAATTTTAAAACACTAATGAGAAAAATATACAACTTTTGAATAATCAGAAAGTCATAATATGTTTTTTGTTAGAAAGTCATAGTTGGAAACAGGAGATAATTCCCTTGAAATTAATTTATCCATCTACTGTTATCGTAATAAAAATAACAAATTAACTTTTTGCATATTTGGGGGAAATGAAAAAAGTATTGAGGCTTATTTAGACAAAAAATACAGATGTAAGCAAGAAAATCTTGAAAAATAAGATTCATAATTAGGAAAGAGTAGCACCTCCATATATTAAAATGTTTTATGAATCTTCTAGATTTCATATTGCTGACCGTGAAATTATGACAAAATAGGGAGCTATAAATAGTCAGAATACATTTAATTTATAATAAAAAGATATTTCTAATTAATGAGAATAATTCAGTTGATATTTTTTGAAATATAGACAACCCAACTTTAGGGAAAGGTTAAACTGGGTTTCCTATGTTATTCCTAATATCAAGACACATATTTGTTGATGTAATAAATATTTACCTACAACAGTAAACATTTTTATTTTATTCAGTAATGTATCCTAGGCATCCAGAAGAGTATCTGCCACATAAAAGCAGTCAATAAGTATATGTTTCATAAAAATGAAATGAGTAGGAGAAAAAATTCAATTTATATAACATACTCTGTGTAGAAGAAAAAACATAAATATTGGAATGAAGAGCATAGAAAAAAAAACACACACACACACACAACTCACCAAAAAAATGTTGACAAAGAATTTATTAAGTTTACAATGCGTTCAAGAAAAGTAGCCTATCAGAGAAACAGATTTGTTGAATTAAAAAAAAAATGACAAATGTTCAGTAAGCATTAGAAAGTATTTTCAACTCATTGAAATTTAATGAATGCAAATATAAATTAGATATTCTTTTTATTGTTTATTTTTTACCAAAGACATGCAGAAACATGCAAATGTTTGATAATATTTAGAGCTTGTGAAGGAATTGAGAAATATACAGTTTCAACTACTATTGGTGCCAGCTATTTGGAGGAAAATTTGGCAATATCTATCAAAATTAAAGATGCATGTACCAACTGAGTTAGATTTCTCTGCTGGAAATTTACTCAACTAGGATTCACATAAATTATATGAATGTATTTCCTACCAATATATAGTGTTTGTTGAAGTTCACCTGTGAAACAGAGATATTTTGGGGGATGATAAGAGAAAGGTTAACAAGGAAAATAAGGTCCTTTGACACAGTACGTGTAACCAACTGACAAGTTCACATCCTAATCAGAAGGTAGTGTGATTTTGAAGTATGGTCAGCAAATCACTGCTCATAACAACAAAAGAAACACTATCCACATAAATCATCCATCTGGATAGTACTTATTAATGAATTTTGACATTTCCACCACCAACAGAATATTATGTTGTCATTAAAAAGAGCCACATAGTTATATATATACTGGTACAGAAGGATGAAAATAATAGGCACTTAAAAAAGCAAGATGTGAAATAGTGCATCTAGTGTGATTCCTTTTTATGTATATCAAAAGTTCTGCAAAGATGTTGATCAACAGTTTTACCTTTTTGGAAAAGTATGGAGGGAGGGAGACAGTTTTTGATATCTGTCTGTGATGTCTGGATTATTAAACCGCATCTCAACAATTGTCAACAGACATTTTTGGACAATGACTCGATGTGCCATTTAATTTTTTCTTTATAAATAAACATAGAATTACTTTTAAACACTAACAAATTTTATCCAATAAATAAGGCTATAGAGAAAAAAATAATTTTGTCTTTTTGGAGGGAAGCCCTTGCTTTTTCGGGCGGAAGAATTATGCTTTCTCAAATTTATAGTAACAAGAGAATGCTCCATATTCTGAATTTCCCAAGAAGTTGACCAAAAAAGTTCACTTTGTTTGTTGAAGTCTGAGTTGGAATCTGAAATGAATCTTTGAATTCCATTCATGTAATCAACAGAAGCAGGAATCATGGAAATGCTGACACAACGCAAACCCCAGTCGGGTGCTAGGAAGGCACCATAATGAGTGGGGCTCATTGTGTCTTTCCAGGCTTTTTATTTATTTATTTTTAAAAGCTTCATGTTGATGGCCTGTATCATTTGCACTAATAAAACTTCATGATAAAATACTGCATCAGATAATCTGAAGAAAAGGAAAAAAAAATCATTTTGCTTAATTAGCTTTTAGTTTGCCAAAGACTCTAAGAACTAGAAAATGTGCAAACTTGTTTTTACAGATTAATCAAGAACAACAACAACAAAAAATCTTTTCAGATTTCCATCAGGTTCCATCAAGCTAGATGTTCTTCACATTTATTTATTTATTTTTCCTAATGAGATGTTGTAGATAGCTGCTTTCTCTGCTCTGTAGTTCAGGGAAGGTAGGTGTTATCTGCATTATTCATTACTGAAACGGTGGTGTATCTTGGTTAGGTTCTAAACTCAAAACTGTTCTTATGACTAACCCTATGTCTCCCATAAAAATCATGAATTATGTAATGTGCAAATCTTTTCACTATAACATCACCATTTCTGGCAAGCAAGTCAGCTATTTTTATTAAATGTTGCTCATCTGCCATATGGACTCCCATTTTCAAGTTAATTATGAAACAGAGATGAAGAGATATTAAATTTGTAAAGTATCTTTCCAATTAAAAATATTTTAGGGAGACCACACATATAAAATGGATTCTACACTGCTCCACACATCAAGAACAAGTGTTCCTTTCCCTAATTATATGTGAAATGACACAAAATGCTAAAATGTTTTATTCAGGTAGAGTCACAAACTATTGGCAATATACCATTACTTCAAACTAAAGAAAAAAAAAGTTGCTGCATTCTGTATTATACAGTCTATAGCACTTTTTTAATTGGCCATAGTTTTTATAATGATCACTTAAATTATTGTTAAATATTTATAAGCTTGAAAATTTGTCATATTGTAGATTAAAACAGCATTGATGGGAACCTACAGTCATTTTAATGAGTCAATAACTCATGATTCAGTCTCCTTGAAATCCCAAACATTGTATTTCTTTTTTCATTTCAAAACCAACTCCTTTAAATGCATACCTCTTCTGAAGTAAATGTCTTTATTCTACATAACCCTTTTTCCAGTTTGTTTTCTAGACTGATTTCCCAAATTAGGACTCTCTCCTTTTCTTCCTTAGGGATTGTGTTTGACAGAGGGATGCTAATCTCTCCAGACTTGCAACCCTCATGACAATGGCTTTCCCTCATTTACCAATATTTTCTGTTTATACAGCATTATTTAATTACTTATTAGATTGATGAAGAATAATATCATACTGTTTTTGCTAAGATAAGAGTGAAATATTGGACTGTTTTCTTTTTTTATCCCTGTTTACAGAAGTGTTCAATCAAAAACAAAATTCATATTCATTTATTTTCTAGTAGTTCCCAATGAAAAAGAAGAAATTAAGCCACAAAAAGGGGGGGGGGTACTGAAGTCAAGTGAGGATTTCTCAGAATAGTTTTAAGTTCTGAACCTCATAGTTAACTAGGATTTCTGCCATTAAGACCATGGGTGCTAATAACATTTCTTTTCAGTAATCGACATATTTATTTTGAAGAAAGAAATGCTTATACATTGAGTGGCTAATGGGTTCTAATTACAACAAATGATACATTATAATATTACTATATTTCGACAAAAACCCCAAATAACTTCCCAAGGCACACAGTAAGGATTGATGGATCAAATACATTTGATTCCAAAGTCCATGTTTGTGGCCCTTCTAAAAGACTTCGTTTCAAGAGCAAGAACCATAATTATCAATACGATTGCTATTTTATTCATTTTTTAATTTTTTTTCTACTTTTTATCTTTAAAAGCATCTTAAGAACCTGTACCCAATTGGTTATTTATAGGAAGCCAGTGATGCATGAGGGTCAGGGCTTATTATTTCCACGTTGTGGACATGGAAGTTAGTGGAGATGCCAGACTATCACATAATACAAGTTAATATACGTTAGTATAACTCTATCTGCTATAATATACACCCTCAAATATTAACTGTTTAATCTCCCAAAAATTGCTTTGTGAAGCTAGTCCCAGATTTATTTGTGCTGGTGGTAGGGGCTCTGCTTTACATAGTTTCTCAAAGCCCCAGGGTAACTTAGACTCGCATTTGTTCTCCATGTGGTTTCCAGATTAATCTTGTGTATCAACTTTCAGAAAGAGAGAGAGTATTGGATTACATGGAAATTTTTAGTGGGCCAAGTCTGAAAATAGTATTTAACATCTCCAATGAATATTTCATTGGCCAGAACACAGTCCTATGGCCAGACTCATACTGCACAATGTAGGTGGTTGAGAAGGTAGTTGTTGTGGTTATCTATGACTGCTTAACAAACCACCCCAAATCTTAAACAAACCAGCCCAAATTGTAATGCCTTCAAGGGAGGATTCATTCTTACCTTTCATGGTTCTGAAAGTTAACCAGATTCAGCTGGTTGGTTTTTATGTAGAGTCATTTGTGGTTGTAATTTGATGTTGGCTAGCCAATGGGCTTTGAATTCAACATAGCCTCCTCACATAATTGGCAGTTGATACTGGCTGTTTACTGGTAGCTCAGCTGTGGCTGTTGATTAGAATATCCACAAGTAGACTTTTCATGTGACATAAGATTCTTGTAAGATTATAGCTAAATTCCTAGAGGAAACATCTAAGAGCAAGTATTCCAAGGAACAGGAAAAAGCAAACCTCCTGTTCAATATAGAATTACCCTGGAATTGGCACAGTGTTGCCTCTGCCATATTTTATTGGCAATATTAGAGAAATATGTACCACTTTTTCAATAGGAGAGTGGCGAGATCACAGATAATGAGAGTATGGGCAATGGGAGATATTGTTGCAATCATCTTTAGAAAATGTGACTTGCCACGGTAATGCAGCTGTGTGCCTAGCAAGAAACAGATTGGTTAGAAATAGCTAACCCATTTCTCCCACATTCAGTTAATAAGATATCCACCAAGCACATAAACCCAATAATCTTGATCTCCCAAAATAAATACTGGATAATCAAGGTGGAATAAACTTTTATGATTATTTTATTAACTATTAATCTCTTCAGAGAGCCAATAAGTAATAACATTGGGCTAATCATCACTTGCACTGGATTAGCTGCTACTTTCTCTCTAAACATTGGAACTAGACAGCCATATGGTAGGCAAGTTAATTGAATTTGACTCCTTTAATCATAGAGAGGATTTCTATGCCTCACTATAAAGGAAAATTATTCTGGATGTGTATTTGCCTTTTCTTCCTGTAAAGCTTTTGTTAGCTCTAACATCTATAGAAATAGTTCATCATTATAGTTTTACATGAAAAATTCTGCTTCTGTTCAAGGAACTGATTTTAGAGCAAAATAAATGAAGCAAGCATTTCATCTCAAACAATATATGGGTCTTAAGATTTACTCCACTACCCAGATGTAGCTGGCCCTAAAGATTATTGAAATAAGCTTATTGAAGACTCAGTTACTGTCCTAATTAGGAGAAAAACATTGGAAGTTCAGGTGCCATTCCAAATATGTCTAAATGAGAAACTAACATATGGTAATCTTTCTTTAACAGTTAGAGTATAATTTTCTGGGTGTCAAAGAATGGAAGTCAGTATAGCTGTAGTGTATAACTCGTTAAATATTTCTTTTTGCTCACTGTCCTCAAAACTTTGGACTTTGCTAGGTTAGATTTTATAGCAATTATGCTTATTATTTTGTCATATAGCAAACATCTCCAAAATACCACTGGCTTAATTCCATAAAGGTTTATTTCTTGTTTGTGTAAAGTTTGGTAGAGTCTGTCTTCTATATTATTATGTGGAAGGACTGGCTCTAACCTTTTTGTAGCACTTCTTTCATAATACATGGCTTCCAACATTTGGCTGACAGCAGGACAAGAACAATAAAGAAAACATGTCATCACTAAAGTGCCACAGACCATTTGTGATATGTCTCCGATCACATTTCCATAGCCAGAACTCAACTGCAATGGCCCTAAGTCAACTTCAAGGAAGGGTGTTAATATCTGTTGGCCCTAATTTTCTCTGCCACAAAGACCATCATCACCAAGAGAAGAATGATTCCACCAGAAGACACAACAATGCTCCCATGCAGTAGAAAGAGACTGACACTTTTTGGATTTCTCATGACACTAGACTAGTAGGAAAAAAAAAATGACTGGTTGAAATAATTCATCCTGATTATCTCAGCAAGTAAGGTTACTACTATACAAGAAGTACTTAGCCAGATACTCAAAATACCCTGGAAGGAGGCCTTTTACCAGATGCAGAGGAAAAATAAAGGTGAAGATAAATGAAGACTAAAGCAGTCAGTGCAACCAACAAAACTGTATTAGTTTTTGCTATGTAATAATAAAACAAGAACAACAAACCCAAGAATTTTAATGGCTAACAAAAACAAAGGTCACACTCACATGTTCCCTGGTATTTAAGTCTACTGAGGTTAGGCTGATCAGGGCTAAACTCAACCGAACAAGGCTGGATCCATAGTTCAGGAAGGGTTTAGGTCTTCTCTTGAGTTTTCTGAAACAAGGCTAAAAGGGTAGCAAGATATTCCCCTGGAATATGATTTTCTCACATCAGTCTACAGATAGTAATTTATATTTAAGCTTTCCTCTTACATAATATCTGCCAACATTCTGCAGGTCAAAGCAAGTTATATGGCCAAGTCCAAGAGCAAAAAAAGTAAGAAAATATACTCTGGCCCTCCTAGCAGGAGGTACAGTTACATGTCATAAGATATGAATGAACAGTTCTAGAATAGATAAGGAATGGAAGATTTGAAGACTTGCCTTAAGTCATACTATTTGCATGATAATGCTATCTTAAGCAAGGAAAATTTCAACCTGCTCCTGAAACACAAGTCTTCACAGATAAAAGAAATATAGGTTGGAAGGAAAAGAACAAAATAAAGAGTAACTTGTCCAAGACATGAAAAGACCTGATTTCATGGAAGCCAGCTACTCTCCCAATAATTAAAGCATTCTATCCTGGTCAGTCGCAATACTTGGACTCCAGCTCCCTTAGTTACACCAAGAAGGGAGCTAGTACTCACTGGGTCATGATAAGACAATGAGAGATGCAATTTGCTCAACACATTTTGTACCTGCAGTCACAAGACCTGCACACAGCCTCCTGATCATACCAGGTGAGGGGTTAGTGCTTTCAATCCCATGTATGTTGAGCTAAAAGGAGAAGACTACAGCCAAGGATCTCACACATCACGTTGCCATTGCATCCTTGTCTCTCATCTTGCTGTAACTTTCCTAATTAGATTCTCTAATAAACCCCCCCACAGCTGAAGCTTAGAGCCTCTTCCTGAAAATCTCACCTTTGTCCCTGCTCGATTTCTGTGTGCTACCCCTAGAATTCCATGGCAACAGGGGCCCCCACATATCTGCTACCACTCTGTCTTTGTGAGTTCTCACCAACAGGCTTCCTGTGTACACCATCGTTGGCCTTTGTTTGCTCGACTGCCCTCCAGCTCCAATTTCCTGTAGAATTCCTGATATATTTCGGGTTCTGCTAAACATGAAATGCAATGAGTTACTTAAAAGACAGAGGGAGGGGTAGAAATCATATTTTTTTTCTTCTGAAAGATACGGCAGATATTTGGATAGATGTGAGTTTTATTCAGTTTCTAACTAAATTTCTTTCTTTCTTTTTTTTTTTTTCTAACTGAATTTCTGTACTCAGAAGGTCATGCATGATTGAGCTGCTGTGGTGTCAGCTGCAATTTTCTGTAGGTTCCTAACCTTTATAAAGGTAACAACTCCCTGGACGATAGCTGGACCTTGATTCAGGGCCCATGAAGATTTTTAGTTCTCCATGTTTCCTAATGTGTTGAAGTACCTTCTTTTCTTTTTTCCCCAAGATTTTATTTATTTATTTATGAGAGACACAGAGAGAGGAGCAGAGACATAGGCAGAGGGAAAAGCAGGCTTCCTGCAGGGAACCCGATATGGGACTCGATCCCAGAACCTGGGGATCACAACCTGAGCCAAAGACAGATGCTCAACCACTGAGCTACCCAGGTGCCCTAAGTACATTATTTTCTATATTAAACCCCTTTCTACTTGAAATAGATGGAGGGATTTTTTTTTCTTGATTAATTTTGAATGATGCCACATCATTCCTTCAATGCTTTGAATAGAACTCCAACTGTTCCCTAAATAGTTGTTTCTGTCCTCTTGGGTCAAAGTTAAGGGCCCATCTTCTGTTTTGCTTTGTTTCGATTTTGGTTTAACCCCTACTGTATCTTTTCCTTTTAAATTATTTTTGATCTTTGGCATAATTCTCTCATGACCCAACATCGATCACTGAGTACTGGATGTCAGTTATGCTCATCCTGTGCACATCCTATGTCAGTAAGAGCCTAAGGGTCTGACATAGCTTGGCTCCCAAAATGAATTAACTATATAAGTCAATTTAACCAGAATATTCACATATTCCACCTGGAAATATAGATCTGTAAAACAAACAGATAAAGTAAATTCAGAACCTATTTGATTATTTAAACCATCCTTTCTTATCCCAGTTGTTGTCAAAATGTGTAATTTAAAAGAATGAAATTGTTTTGGGAATAAGAAACTGATAATATGTGGACATTTTAGCAGTTACAGATCTATATATGGCTCTACATAATCAGTTAATACCTGCATAATGAGTTATTTGAAACCAAAAAGACTGATGTCAGATATCTATGAGAGTCAGGTAGCAAAGGTAGGTAACGGCTTTCCATATTGAATGGAGGTGTCATTAATATAGCAGGGCAGCAGTGAGAGGACGATCAGGTTACTGAGGTGGGGGGAAAAAAGCAACTCTAAATTGTGTGAGCTCGTATGTGAACCATGTAGAAGTAGAGTAGTGCAATGTGAATCATGAGGAAGCACCTAAAAGTATGTTCACATACAAAGAGGCTTTAAAAAGTCTTCAGATAGAACATTTATAGGTACTTAAAATGGGGGAAAATGAAATCCTAATTCTGACCTTTTAAAATTCACTCTTACTTATCATAACTTTCTGAAATCTCCATATGGCCATTCACTATTTGCTCTTTCTTTGCCTCCTAAATTGAATCGACTAAACATGTGTTAAGTGCTTACATGGAAATCATCACGTTAGTACCACGAGGAATACAAAGTTGAGTTACACAATGTGTATTAAGTCCTAAAGAGCTTATGATCTAATGAAGAAGGCAAATACACCTGTTGATTTATTAAAAGCTAGATCTTTAAGTGCCTAGTGAAAGAGAAAAGCCCATTATACTACTCTTGAATTTTAATGAGACAAAGGGTACTTTTGATTGTGGATATAGGTAAGGGTGAATCGAGGGGATGGAATCTTCATTAGGGAGACTTTGGAACTGAAAATAATAGCATAATGAAGGTTTTTTGCATAACATTTTAATATTAAGCAATTTATGTCTCATAATTTCATATAAGTTGAAAATGATTTAAGAAGGTGACTTAGGGGAATCCATATTTGGCTCACATTAATGCGTATACACTATTTTTTTCAAACAACTGTGGCAATCCCTTAATGGACCATGAATTCAACTAGTAGCTCTCCATCAACATTAAAAAAAAAAAAATTAAAGAGAAGAGCAAAGTTCAGAGTGCATTGCCTGTATTTAGCATAAAAAACAAACAGGGACTATTTGTTATATGGCGCATATCTAGGGGTCTATGTAATGAATGACTGTGCAGAGTAACCCTTACTGTTAGTTATGTTGGAAACATGTAACCTCTATGTACACTATGGTGTGTACGTGTGCTCTCTGTGTATCTACCTGTATACTATATGACGATCGCCCTCTCTACTGAAATCAATATGTGTAAATCATAAGTTCTAGATAATACAGGATACTCCTGGTAAGACTTCTCCTTGCTTTGTAGTCTGTGTTGCTTGCACACCAGGGCTAGGGTTTACTGTTATCTATTATTTAGGAGCTTTGCCACTTGTTATTTCAGGTGCTTACATTTGAGTAAATTCTTTTGAGTGAACCATTCTATTTTAAGAGCTGCCTTTAGCTACTCTTCCTTTCTCTCCTGTTTTAAGTTTTTTTTTTTTCCTATTGTTGATGATGATGATGGTGTTTATCCATCAATGATATGGAGCAAACAGCAAACATGAGAAGGAGCAAGACTTAATATCCCCAGACTGGATAACTGGCATAGATTTTTGAAATTCTTGGTCCCCAGTCTGGTTGTTTTTCTCTCCTGATGTTACAGTTTACTTGACTCACTTATAACTTTTGTCATCATCATGAAACATAGGGCTTGATTAAGAAGATACTACTTGTACTGACGATTTGAAGAGAAGAAAGACATTTCCACTTGCCAAATGTGCTTGGTGTCTTCAAAACATGTTCAGAGTGGATTTTACTTAGCACTTGATCTCGTGGTCTTCAAAGGGTCCTAACAATTTTGCATTAGGTAATCTTGGCAACATTTGATCTTAATAACAGAAACCTATTTGAACTGAAGGGCTTCTCCTGGATGACTTGCACGTGGTCATGGGGTCGTCCTTCAGAATGTTCCCATGTGACTTTTCCAAGACTAGAGAGAAAGCCTAGGAGAGTTCTGAATCGAAGCTGGATTCTCTCTCACTCTAAGGCAAAGGTCTTATCATAGGCACAGATCTTAGGTCAGAGAATTTTGTAATCGAATAGGAAGACTTTGGCCTCAAATACTGAGCCTGTGGCTTGATCTCTTCCTTATGCAACATCATTATATATTTACAATGATGGCATATATTTATACCTACACTTGTTTTCTAGGAAAACCTCTAATTAGCTTTATTCCTCCTGGAGATTTTTTTTATTATTATTATTTTATTTTTTAGTAACCTCTGCACCCATTGTAGGGCTCGAAGTCACAACCCTGAGATCATGAGTCATGTGCTCTACCAAATGAACAGCAAGGTGCCCCTCTTTCTGAAGATTTTTTTTTTTAGATTTTATTTATTTATTCATGATAAGCCCAGAGAGAGAGAGAGAGGCAGAGACATAGGCAGAGGGAGAAGCAGGGTCCACACAAGGAGCCTGATGCAGGACTCGATCCTGGGACTCCAGGATCAGGCCCTGAGCTGAAGGCAGGCACTCAATCACTGAGCCACCCAGGCTTCCCTCCTGGAGATTTTAAAATAAAAAAATATCTATTCAAAATCAGATTTGAGTAGCAAAATATGAGGGCACCCAGGTGGCTCAGTCACTTGTGTGTGTGCTCTCTCTTTCTCTCTCTCTTTCTGTCAAATAAATAAATAAAATTTAAAAAAAATGAGAGACATAAAATTTTTAAAAGTAGCAAAATATGTAATCTGTTACTATACTTTTTTGTGAGATGGTAATATTCAAATGTTTTTATTGACCTAAGAGGAAAACCATGTATAATGGCAAGTGGAAAACTATCTGTTGAAATACTATTTATTAATTAGAATCTAACAATGACAATGATTGTATATTAGATCTATTTTATTGTTATTATTGTTAAAATTATTTTCATTTCAAATAAATAATTATTCAAAAAATTTTTTTCAGCTTCAATAACCCAATGATAGGACCATAAATACATCTAGAAGCAGTTTGGAGTTCATCTTAATATGCTGGTTAGTAGTCTGTTTGAAAATAACAAAAACATTTATGATTATGAAAAGTATTAATAACACTGTAAATTTCAAATGCATGTTAAATTATGTATCTGAACTTCTAATTCTTATTTTCTTATATTGTTAAAAAAGGTAATCTCTAATGGAAAGAATTTGTGAGTCTGGAGACCTAGTTTTTATGGTTCATCTCAACTGACTTTAGAGTCAGGGCCTTACTTTACTCATCCATTTAATTTTTAAAAGCTCAAATGTCTTCAATATTTTAGTAAACACAATTTTTTTAGGAGATGCAAAATGTATTTGTTTATGAGTCATTCAACTTCATTCTTCCTTATGTATTGGAATCATAATCCAGTAGAAGGTATGAAAACTTATGGTATTTTTGGATCTTAATATGGACATTTTAATGGAATGAATGTATTATGTTTATAAGATCTTTGGTCCCACTCTTTAAGAGCAAAAGGCAGAGCAGAACTATCTTGCTCTTTTAAGAACTACATAGATTCATTTTTGGATAGCACACTTTTTTAAATTGTGGTAAAATACATATATTTACCATCTTGCTCATTTACTGTATAATTCAGTAGTGTTAAGTAGATTCTACAGTTGCACAACCAATCTCCAGAACTTTTTCATCTTGCAACACTGAAACTCTATACCCGTTCAATAACAACTCCTTGTTTGTCTCTCCTCTCAAACCCTGGCACCACCATTCTACTTTGTGTTTGACTAGAGTTTGACTACTACAAATGACTCATGTAAGTGGAATTGTATAATATCAGTCCTTTGTAACCAGCTTGCTTCAGTTAAAATAATGCCTTCAGGTTTCACCCAGCTTATAGCAAGTGTCAGAACCTCCTTCCATTTAAAAGGCTGAATAGTGTTCCATTGAATGTCCATACCATTGTGTTTATCCTTTATCTGTTGACAGACACGTGGGTATCTTCCACCTTTTGACTCTTGTGAATAATGCTACCCTGAGCGTGTTGTACAAATTTCTGTTGGGGCCCCTTCTTTCATTTATTTTGGGTATATGCTGGATTATATCGTAATTATATTTCAATAATTAAGGAATTGCCATTTTCCATATGACTGTGGATACCTAGGACACTTCTTTTTTTTTTAACATTTTATTTATTTATTCATGAGAGACACCCACACACACAGAGAGAGAGAGAGAGAGAGAGAGAGAGAGGCACAGGCAGAGGGAGAAGCAGGCTCCATGCAGGGAGCCCCATGTGGGACTCAATGTGAGACTGGATCCTGGGACTCCAGGGTCACTCCCTGGGCCGAAGGCAGGTGCCAAACCGCAGAACCACTCAGGGATCCCCCTAGGACACTTCTTAAAAATTGAATTATCCTAGTCCATTCATCTTCTAATCTTACCAATTAGATTGTGATCTTCATGCTTTAGGTGGGGTTTAGTTAGGAAACTCTGTGACTATTACCATTATACTGACTTAAATAAGCATAAACAAAACGAGTAAATACTAATTAATCTATCAATTCAGTAAATAGTTATTGAGCATTTTCATTGCACTAGGAACTTTTTTAGAGGCTAAGGATGTAAGGGTAAGGCAATCACAAAATCCTTGTTTTCCTTTCTTTCCCTAATATGAAACAAATAAACAAGCATATAATATGCTGTCAAGTAAAGCACATAGAAATAAATAAATACAATAAGAAAGCTGAGAATGAATAAGGATCAAAATATGATGGGATGGGCAGGCAGTCTCTTTTTTTTTTTTTCAGGCAGTCTCTTTTGATAGGTAACATTTGAGCAGAGTAGGTAACATTTGAGCAGAGTTGCTATAAAATTTATTAACTGAAAGAGTCACAGGTCTCTGTAGATGGGATTAGGAATGGATATATAAGTGGTTTATCCTTTTCCACCAATGTGTTTGTTTTTATAGAACTACTTTCTTCTGTGTATCTGAAGGAGTTCATTCTAAACAGCGTTCAAGTCTTAAAATTGGATTAGAGATAAAATCCTTATAAAATTTGTATTTTATATTTTTCTTTCATTTTCTGTTAGGTCAGACATTGTTAGATCAGTAACAATTTGCTCTAAAAATTACCAACAATTCCATACATCTGTGGTAACATTAGACATCTTGTTAAATTTCACCATTTCTTTTCTGCGATGCAACTAAACTTATTACTAACTTCAGCTATTAAATAACTAACTTTAACATCTTGCAAATATTTAATATCCAAAAGGTTTTACAAAATTGAATTGGCCTTTAGCTACTAAATATTTATTATATTTAACACTTTTTTTCTTATAGAATCTGTCGCTCGCTCTTCATATACTTATATAATATTAGCATATATTTTTACTATTGGTTTGCTAGAACTGCCATAACAAAATACTGAAGATTAGGTGGTTTACACAGCAGAAATTTACTTGCTCACAGATCTAGAGGCTGTAAGGCCAAGATGAAGGTATCAGCAAATTTAGTTTCTTATGAAATCTCTCCTATTTGTCTGTAGATGGCAGTTTGCTGTGTCCTCACATCGTCATCTCTGCGTCTTCATCACTCGTGTCTGTCTCAGTGTGTTCAAGTTTCCTCTTCTCACAAGACTGAATTAGAGTCCACACTAATAGCTTCATTTTAATTCAATCACTTCTTTGAAGGCCCTATCTCTGAAATCAATCACATTTTGAGATATTGGGGGTTAGGGCTTCAAAATATGAATTTGGGGACACACAATTCAACCCCATATATATATTTTTTCATAGCATAATGTCCTATGGCCCTATTATCAATGAGTCCTTGTTCTCAAAACTACTTGTTTTAAACCAAGATGAAAATCTGTGAAATATCTGAGTTACTTGTTCTAAAAACAATAGGTGAAAAAAAGATAATACTTGGACAGAAATCAGGAAATTAAAAAAAAAAAGAAATCAGGAAATTGAATTTATATATCAATTACTCCTCTCTGAAATAGCTCTAAAATGTTTATATATTAATTATTATATTTTTACACAAGCTCTCAATGTGTACTACACAGCAATCTAAAAATAAAACATTTGTAAGGCAAAAATAAAAGTTAAACAGAAAAAAAGAGCAATTTTAGTAAAACTGTGTATCTTTCTCGTAGGAAAGCAAAATCCAGTGCACTTCTATAGGACAATCCTGAAATGTTAAAAGGGACTTTGTAGTGCTAAAATATAACCTGTAATATTGTTGGTTAAAATTGTATTAGTTCCATCAATTTATGCTTTGTGGTTTTACATATGGCTGGTTATGATTACTTACGTGTGGGTCATAAAAACCCAGTGTGTTTTCCAAGCAGTCAAATTGCCTGTCAGCTGCTAAAGGGGCAGAATTAATGAGAAACTTACTTTATAGTCTAAAGAATAGCAGCTGGGGTCTGTTTTAACAAGTCCCGGGAAACATACATGGAGGGGAATTCTTTGTGGCTAGACTTATATCCTGCCTTGTCTCTAAAAAGTTCTACTCATTGAATTGAACAATCAGACAGACAAAATTCAAGGGCATAGCAATAGCTTTACACATCACTGATTACTAGTAAGAGTAGAGGATAATTTGCCATTTATTTCTCACCATGGCAGAGTGTGCCATGCCTTCACCAAAGGCCATGTCCTTTTCCTCTTAGTATGTAGCTGCAACACATTTATCAGCCTTTTTTGCATTTAGATGTGACCATGCAAATTAGTTCCTGCCAGTGAAATACAGGAACAAGGGATATGTGCTATTTCCAGGCCTGGACTATCTCCTCCCATGTATCTTTTTTTCCCCCCTAATCCATCCACCAGATGACTAGAGTACGAAGATGAGCTAGAAGAGGACAGAAAAATAATATAAAAGGAGCTTGATCTTGACATTATTAGACAGACCACCTGCCAATCACTAGAAGTCCTTATGTAAGTCAGAAAAACATTCTATTGTGTTAAGTATCAGATACTTTCAGATTCACTATTGACCATAGTTAGCCTATCCAGATTAATATACCTACTCATTTTGAGAATTAGCTTATTAGGAAAGCCATAATCTAACACACCGGTCTTCCTAGGGATGAACAAAATAATCTGTTGAGAAGAAATGAAAATATGTAAAAGCTTCCAAATATTTTTATTAATTTGAAAGGAAGAAAACTTTACTGCCATTTAACATATGCTTTATTGGTAATATGTAATTCTTAAATATATTACGTATTTTGTATGGGATGAAAATAAAAAGAATTTTGATGGTAAACATGATTACAAACTTTTAGACATCTCTGATCAAAGATTCAGCTCTAGGTGTAAAGTATAGAAAAAAAACCACTGGGGAAAATTTGAAGAATGGAGTATTTTAACAATGTTATGCTAGCTCAAGAAGCCTGAAAAAGTACGAGACATAAGGACATTTTATAGACTTCATTTATCAAAATCACCTAGTTTATATCAGCACATTAATACAAGGGAACATAACTGTTCATTCTCCATCTCAGGAATGGCCTTGTACCTTGCTCTGATCAATAAAATGTAATGGATGTGTCATTATGTGAGTTCTGATCCTAGGCCTCATGGTGTCTTGCATTTTCTACTCTTGTCCTTCTGGAACACTGTTGCCAGAAACACAAGTCTTACCTAGACTTTCTGAGGTTGAGAGATGAGACATGTGGAGAAAGGGACTCAGTCTTCCTAGCCATCTCAGCCATCCCAGTGGAGGCCCTACACTAGCAAGATATCCAATCTTGGCAGAGCCCAAATTGTGACCCACAGAATCATAAGCATATAGAAAAATCAATGTTTTATGTCATTAACGTTGGGATGACGTGTTACATTGCAAAAGATAAATGATACAAATGTTATACAGGGCAAGTATTCCATGGGTAAAAGATGGAGTGGAGTGAGAAGCTCAAAGTTGATTTTAGTTAAAATTAATATTTTTAGGGGTGCCTGGGTGATTCAGTGGTTGAGCATCTACCTGTGGCTCAGGACGTGATCCTGGGGTCCTGGGATCAAGTCCCACATCGGGCTCCCTGCAGGGAACCTGCTTCTCCCTCTGCCCATGTCTCTGCCTCTCTCTCCTTGTCTCTCATGAATAAATAAATAAAATCTTAAAAAAATATATTTTGGGGACGCCTGGGTGGCACAGCAGTTAAGCGTACCTGCCTTCGGCTCAAGATGTGATCCCGCAGTCCCAGGATGGAGTCCCACATTGGGCTCCCTACATGCCTGCTTCTCCCTCTGCCTGTGTCTCTGCCTCTCTCTCTCTCTCTCTCTGTGTCTCTCATGAATAAATAAAATCTTTAAAAAATATAATATGTTTAAAGAACTAATTATAAAAATCACGTGTTAACAAACAATTGAAATAAATATGGTATCTCTTATAATTCCCAAATAAGTTATGTCCAAATGATAATATTGTTACCGAGAATGTGATCCTTTGGTCACTTGAGCTAATGACCTCCCCTAAATTTACACTCCCTAGGAATAGAACTATACGTCCTCCCTTCTTGCCATAACATCGTTGTAGTTGAAACAAACTTCTGTGCTCCATGACTTTGAGCTTGGTCAGGTTATTCATTTTGGTCGGTGGGATGTTAGCAGAACTGAGGTGAACAAATGCTAAAAATGCGTTTATATGGTTGGCCTTGTCCTCTTATGCTTCTGTCATTGTCATGAGAAAAACATTCCCTCTGTTCCCAGATAGAGTCCTGAAATGAGACATGTGGAGAAGACTTGTTCTAGTCTACCTACCTATCAGCCTCTTGAAGCAGACCTGCCCAGGTTGGCACTATTCTAGATCACTTGCAACCCATAAATATAATAATAAATGTAAGCCACTATGTTTTGGGATATTTGTTCTTCAGTATTACAGTGATGATAGCTACTAAAAGAGATTCTAATAAATGTACATTTATATTCAAAAACAAATGTAGGTGTAAAAAAAAAAAATCCCCAAAAGTATAAAGTTCTAAAAAATAGAGAAAAATGTCCATGTACTTTGTACATGAAAGCTCTGTACTTATTTTGTTTGTATAACAGGTCTACTGATTGCTTCAGAATCTGGTCTAGAAAATAGTCATAAATAAATTTGTTCATCAGCTACTATATCTAGATCTTTCAGAATTAGTATCAATTGAGTATTTATCAATTCTATTTTTATGACACCAGCCATTAAAATTTCATACTTTTCTAGACGGAGCAGACTATTTTAAATTCAGAAAAAAAACAAAAGCAATTCTGATGTAAAGATACAGCCTTTCATTTCTTTTCTAATGAAATCAGTAGATATGATGTTCTATTTATTCACAGGTATAATCTGTAGTTAAATTACAGATTTCTTTCAATCAAAATTTTAGGATTCAATTGATGTTAAAGTCCTTAATGGTAGTAACCATCTATATATTTCTACCAACTTAAGAAATACATTCTGTATTGTCCTGCAATTAATTATTTGTAAATCAATGATTTTTAAATTGTTATCTGTGAACTGATGCCACCACCATGGATGATGCCAGACTCCATCACAGATCTACTGAATCAAGACCTCTGGAGTTGTGTCCTAGCCCCTGGATATTTAGCAAGTCTTCCAAGTAATTTGTAGGCATGGTAAAGTTTCAGAGCCACTGACCTAAATATCTCTTAATGATTCATTTGACACCCTTTACATTTTTATCCTAAACTTTTTCTTTTCCTACTCTCGCGCAGTATATGTGTTTGGCATTGCAATACTTCGAAATCTACCCTTGACTTTGATATTGGCTCTAGCCCTATAAAATGGATATCTCAATACATGTTCCTATTATTAAAAACCAATATCTATGAAGGGAGAATGAACCACAGAATTATGATTATTTGATGATTTTACCTATTCTTTTTTATACTTTTATTAAATATTATATAAAGTAAAATATTTTTATTTTACTATTTTTAAATCAAATTTTATTGAAATAATTGTGGATTCACATGCAGTTGTAAAATAAGAAGATATGAAACTACAGTGCAATATTACAGTCAAGATCTTGGCATTGATGCGACCTAGAAATTTTAATTAGATTTTCCCAGTTTTTGCGTGGACTCGTGTATATTTGTGTGTGCAAGGGTGAGGGATGCGAGAGTGTATATTTAAATCTCTACAACTTTATCACATGTAGAAGTTTATGCATCCCCCCCAAACAGTCAAGATATGGACCAATTCAATCATCACAAGAATCTCTCATGCTGCTTTTTTATGAACACAACTTCTACTCTCCAACCGTGCCCACTCCCTAACCAATCTGTTCTAAATTTCCAAAATGTTGTCATTTCAAAATCTTATATAAATGGAATCATACAGTATAATTACCTTACGGGAATAGCTGTTTTCACTCAGTATGATTCTCGTGTTGTGTATATCAATATTCATTCCTTTTTATCTTTGAGTAGTATCCCATGGTGTTTAGGTGCCACACTTTACGCATCAATTGAAGGATATCTGGGCTGTTTACCATCCTTTACGTGAATATTTACATATTGGTTTTTGTGTGAATGTGTGATTTTTTGGGGGGGCATTGTTTTGTTTTGGTTTTGGTTTTATTTAAATTCTAATTAGTCAACACAGTGTCATATTAGTTTCAGTTGCACAATACAGTGATTCCACACTTACAAACAACACCTGGGGCTCATCACAAATATACCCCTTTATCCCCAACGCCTAATTTCACCCATCCTCACACACACCTCCCTTCTGGTAATCATCAGTTCTCTATAGTTACGGGTCTGTTTCTTGATATGCTTCTCTTTCTCTCTCTCTCTCTCTCTTTTCCCCTTTACTCATTTGTTTTGTTTCTTAAATTCTACCCGTAAGTGAAGTCATACGGTATTTGCCTTTCTCTGACTGACTTATTTCACTTAGCATTGTACTTTCTAGCTTCATCCATGTTGTTGCAGATGGGAAGATTTCACTCTTTTTTATTATTAATATTCCATTGTGTATATATACCACATCTTCTTGGACACCTGGGCATTTTCCATAATTTGGCTATTATAGACAATGCTGCTATAAACATCAGCATGCATGTATCCCTTTGAATTAGTACTTTTGTATTCTTTGTGCAAATATCTAGTAATGCAATTGCTGGATAATGGGTAGTTCCATTTGTAGTTTTTTGAGGAACCTCTATACTCTTTTCCAAAGTGGTTGTACCAGTTTGCATTCCTAGGGTTCCTCTTTTGCCATATCCTTGCTAACATTTATTTCCTGTGTTGTTGACTTTAGCCATTCTGACAGGTGTGAGGTGATATCTCATTGTAGTTTGGGTTTGCGTTTCCCTGATGGTGAGTGATATTGAACATCTTTTTTATGTGTCTGTTAGCCGACTGTATGTCTTCTTTGGAAAAATGTCTGTTCATGTCTTCTGATCATTTTTAAATCGGATTATTCATTTTTGTGTGTGTGAGAGTGTTTTTATTTCTTTGGGATCAAAGCACAGGAGTGCAATAACTGGGTCATATGATAATTTAATATATAGCTTTTTAAGAAACTGCCAAATTATTTTCCAGAGTGGTGGTACCATTTTACAATATTGATCCAGTTTCTCTGCATCCTCATTTAGTATTATTTCTATTTTTCACTTTGGCCATTCTAGTGGGCTTTTAATGATATTTCATTATAGTTTTTATTTGCATTTTCCTGATGACTAGAGATATTGAATGCTTTTTCATATGCTTTGTTTACTATATTCTTCAGTGAATTCCAGTGTCTTCCATGTCTTTTGCTCATGTTATAATTGGATTGTTCGCTTCTTACTGAGTTTTGAGAGTTCTTTACATACGTAGATAATATTTCTTTGTTATATACAAAATTTTTCAAATATTTTCTTAGTGGTTCTCTAAGCTAATAATTAAGAGACAAAATACAATTATTGAATTTGACAATAAAATTAGGGGGGGATCCTTGGGTGGCTCAGTGGTTTAGCACCTGCCTTCAGCCGAGGGTGTGATCCTGGAGTCCCGGGCTCCCTTCATGGAGCCTGCTCCTCCCTCTGCCTGTATCTTTGGGCCCCCTCGCCCGTGTATCTCATGAATAAATACATAAAATCTTTTAAAAAATTAGTAGGCCCCTGGGTGGCTCAGTCGGTTAAGGGCCTAAAGCTATTTTGGCTCAAGTCATGATCTCAGGGTCATGAGACTGAGCCCCACATCTTTTCAGCTCTACACTGAGTGGGAAGCCTGCTTAAGATTCTTTCTATCTCCCTCTGCCCCTCCACCCTCTAGTCATGCATATGTGCTCACTCTCTCTCTCTCAAAAAATTTAAGTTAAAATTTTAAAAAATAAAAATAAAAATGGTTAAGGAGGTGATGAGGATTCAGGAGGGTACTTGTCATGACAAACACTGGACTGTATGCTAACATTAGTTTTAAGCAATAAAGAAAAAGAGCGAAGATAGAGAAAGAAATCAAAAGGATTAAGAAAGACACAGAGTACCAGAAATATAGAGATAAAATGTTCTTTTGCAGCTCTGTGGCCTCCTAGGATTTTGCTTCTAGAATCCAGAAGTTAATATTTTTATAAGCATCAAAGGAAGATGAAGTCAATATTATCTACATGAAATTGAAGAGAATTAGAGAAGTTAGATACATTCCTTCATCTGTTTCTTTCACACTGTTCATTACAACACTTAATGACAGTTAAAGATATATTATGTGCCCAGGCAGGAATAATCAGGAAACTCCGAGTTTGATATATTATTCATGAATAATATACAGAACTTGAGGGGAAATTTTTTATTTTAAAAATTCTTTACATAAGTCAAAAGAACTGGTAGAAATTGAAAAATGTCATTTTTAGTTACTATCTTTCCATTTTTCTAAACACTATTTAATTAGCAAATGTTCTGCAAATGTATGTATGTGTATGTGTACGCATGCATGTGTGTGTGTATATTTTATTACCAAAGTGTTTTTATAATGCTTCAGGATTCTTTTCTGAAAATATTATTAAATTTATGATTAATTTTATAATCAGCAATATCTAAGAAATAAGAAAATTCAGTAAATTTTTGGTAGTTTATAAGATACCCCAATACTCTCCTATTTATTTTCTTATGTTGCACATATCACTACTTTGAAATGACTAATGCAGTTAAGAAACATATTAATGTTTTATTGTGTCACTTTGTGCCTAAGTTTTAGAAAACAAAAAGAAGCATAAGATGTAGTAAACATTTCATCAAAGCACAGGTGTTACTAAACAAAACCAGAGCTTTTATTAGATGATAAAAATAGCATGTTAATAAAGGTGAAATGAATGAATACTATTTCAGAAGTCAGTAGGTTTATTGTGATTACAAGCAGGGCTTTGTAGAGAGTAAACCAAAACAAAACAGGCGTGAACCCCAGCTTTGTTACTTTGAGCAGTCTTCTTAATCTCCCTATACCTCAGTTTCTCATCTATAAAACCATATAATCTGTGGCTTATAAATGGGAGACTATATTATTGTAGGTAATGATATGGCTAAAGAAGAGGAGTCAGAAGTGTCTTTTATTACAAAGGGAGAATGTGAGCTGGGACCTGAGAGATGGTTAAGATAAAGATGAAATAAAGTAGCTATGGAAGTCTTTTATAGAAAGTAGAAAGTAGGTTGTACCCTAAAACAAATAGGTAAGAATTGGAGTAGGAGGAGAATTAGTGAAGGTATTTAGACAGCGGAAGCCTAAAGTAAGTTCTAAAGAAAGATTGACAAGGACAGAAGATGGAGGCCTCCTAATGGTAGACAGTGGGGTTTGAGTGTACAGGTAGTGATGGGGTTCAGAACATGATACCCCAAAGTAGGCACCATGGCATACTGAATATTTTAAGCTGAACGAATGATATTGACAAAATGGCAGAAGGAGGAGAGTCACTCTGACTTTCCCCTCTCCCTGTCCTTCTTCCCTGATAAAGGTGTAAAATCCCCATGTGAGAGGTGCCCTCCCTTTATTCCAGAAAAGGAGCATCCTTATCTCTGAAGACAAAGGGATGCCAAGAAAAATCTGAAGGAACAAACAGCTAATTTTCCTCAGCTCACTATGCCTGCTCCTACCCTTTGCCCTACTTTATTTCTCTGACACTGTCCACTCTTCAGCAAAACCTAACGTTAAAAGTACTCAGGTTTAATAGCTTCTTTACATCTTCATATCCTTATGAGGGCTCCCATGTTCTGAAAAATTATATTAAGTAGCTCTTTCTGCTTTGTTTGTATTAATATGTCTCTACTATTTTAATTTTCTGACATTGCCAGTGACCCCAAGAGGGTGGAGGAAAATGTTTTCCTCCCCAACAGTAATGAATAGGGCCCCTCTGAAAGTTTTTAAACGGAGTGGTAGCAAGATAAATGCAGTATTTTGGTGGTAGTGCCAATAATGGACTGAGAAAGGAGCCCTTTAAAAAAAAATCAGAAAATCAGAAAACATATACTTAAATTCCAGGTCAAGGAAAACAAAAACAAAAACCTCATCCCCTAGCAAAGAGAAAGTTCCTTCCAAGTACCTTAATGATCTTAAATATCCCAAAACAGCATCAATGAGCTCAAAAAGTTGACTGCTTGATTAAGTGTATTTTGAATCTCAATGTTTAGCACTATATTAACCTTAACAGGGTCCCAGTCTTTAATAGATAGCAAAGGTAGTTCGACAGGATGAGCTATATTTCCAGAAAATAGACTTTTCTTGAAAGAAGAAAAGTTGGGAGTCAGGTCAGACTACAAGGACATACCATATTACAGTGTAAGAATTTCAACAGAAAATGGAAAGGAAAATCCTCTGAAATATGTTTATCAGCAAATGACCTGATCAGCTATGATCCATCACTGGCAGATCATGGCTCTGTAAATCAGCACATCCCAGGACGCAAGTTTAAATGGATTTGAGATTACTGACATTTTTTATTAAAGTTCCCTCATAACTCAGGGAAAGAAAATATAATGCCCAAATATTGCACCTTTTAAAACTTCATAGGTTATCTATTTAAAACAGAAAACTTTCTTATTTTAGGATCCTTTATAAACAGCTTAAGCCACTAAGGCTTACAAGTGGAGCTGACGATTTTGGACTCTTTGGGGGGTTGTGTGCCATTTATAGAGCACTGAATGCTTCCTATCAGGGACTTGATCAGTCAAGGCAGCTCACTTAGCCTCCTCAGACACCAGACTGAGTGCTCTACCATGCCATCTCAAGACAAGAGGGAGTCAATGAGATTAGCAGCCCCAAGCATGCTAAAAATGTTTAGGGGGTTCTTACTGAACACTGGGGAAGTAGACATTTGTTTTTACAGAGTCATCATCTTGGAAGCCCTTGCCTGTTTGGCAAAAGCACTTTGAAAACGATCCCTGCTTTGGGAGAAATACCCTGCTGGAGTCAGATTTACTAATTTGCAAATCTTGGTTGACCTCAATTCTTTGAATGACCTTAAATGTGAATCTTGAATACATTGTTTTCAGTTGTACTAATTAGTTTTACATACTTAAGTAGTATATGCAAATTTATGTAAATCAATGTTGTGGGTGGGTTTTGTTTTTTTTTTTTTCTGTAAAGCAATATAAATATGCGTGCCCTAGATTCCTTGAAAGGGATGATTTCAAGATTCTTTATTTTAGAAGAGCTTTCCTTGAGTCTTCCAATACTAGTGGGAAAGAATCTCCTTTGATACTTAAAGCAACCCTGTAACAATAATGCTAAGCCCTCCAACTAACTTTCATAGGAGGCAGGTTTCAGCTTTTCTTTTCTCATTTTTGGGATAGAACCTGATGCCCTGCTTTTATTAAGTGACTTTGATAGCCTCTCTTGCTAGATTTCCAGCATGCAGGATAAACATATCAGAAAGTTCAATAAGATCACGGGATGTAAAGACACTAATATTTCCTTATTATTAGGAACCTGTAGGGTTCTTTTTATCTCTTTGCATAGAGTCAACCTTTATTTGTATTACAGACTATTAAACAAAATCTCTTCAAGTAATTAAGACGTAAGAAGCTCACTAAAAATGTACAAGGAAGTATTTCACTAGGCTAATCCTGATTTAAGCCTAATATTTGAAGATAGTGGTTTATGTAATTTATGGGAAAACTTTTTAAACAAATGTTTTACATTTATCTGATATGTGCCACACCAAGCATGGTGTAATTTTTTTAGTTTTTCATTCTTCTTATGGAGAACTCAAAGTGGTCACCTGAATCTTATTGTAATTGGGAATTGGTTTATCCAGGTTTATCTATAACTGGAGACATTTATAATGTTCTGATTATGACAGAAAAATGTGTAAAACACACACACACATACATACACAATGTGTGGAATGACCTATGGGAATTTACTATTGTTAAGTTTTTTTAGTAACTAGACGGAAATGAGACCGCCAAGGCAAGCGAGGGTCCAAGAACAGATTTTATTGCAGGCACCCTCGGGCGAGGTTCCCCGACTCACGGGGGAAAGAGAGTGAGTCGAGGAAGTCGCCCCAAGACAAGGTGGTAGGGGGTTTACATAACGTTGTAAGGCAGAACGGTTTCCTATTGGTTGGCTCATATGCAAAGGAAGGATTGCAATCCAACCAGTCAGAGTGACCCTCACTATGCAAAGGAAGGATTGCAATTCGACCAGTCAAAGGTGACTTCCTCCTCTGGGGTTTGAAGGGCATTGGGTTCGGTTGAGGAAGTCCAAAGGAGAGGTGTAAGGGTCTGCTCAAGCTGTCATCCCAAGTGGAGGTGGTGACAGGAACTTCAGCCATTTTGGAGTATCCGCCATCTTGAGGAGTTTCCCTTCCCGCCTGGCCCCAACAACTATATAATTAGGTTCATTGTGAAAATGTATAAACTAAAAATAACATACAGAATAGATTCCATAATGACAGTAATCTCATTCACTGGGAATAAAGGAGCTACATGTAGCTAACAGCAATTTCTTCTAATATTCTCTGAAAACTTTTATGTTTTTCTGTTATGTCCTTGTTGGCATTTGAGTGGGTATTTTCTTGTATCAGGGCTTATACATCAACTGGGATGAATTTTTATTTTCTACAATTGATAATATATTTTTTTATACTGATATATCTCCACCATCTGTATTTGGATACTTCTATCATGATTTTTCCTGGAATTAATCACATTTCCCTAAACATGATTAAAATAATGTCTGTTTCAAATACCATTCTTAAAGGTGCAGCATCTTACTGTTTTTCTGTGCTTTATTAAAAAAAGTAATCCAAAACTTGGAGATAAGCAAAAAAGGGTGTGGCACATACTTTTAATGTTATGTTGGTTTATTATTTTACAAGCACATTTAAGAACTGTTTAATCTTAGTGAATGTATGTGTTTGGTTTTGCTCTTTGATTGGAGTTCCATGTTATTTGTAGACTTCTACCCAGTAGAATAAAATAATTCCAAAGGTTGTGGTTTTAACGAATGCCTTATAGGACGTTCATCGATTTTGTATATAATTTAACTTTATTTTAATATCCATATTAAAAATATATTTTCTGATAGCCATATAAACCTCAATCCTCAAAGAATTTTGAAACCAGCTTTATCATATTACTTTTTTCATTAAAGAGTTTGATAAAACAGCTGACATGTGTCCATTCTATATTTGTAGGAGAGTCATGTTTTTAATCTTTGAAACTATACTTGACAAGTCTGTTCTAGTTCCTTCTATACTGTGAGTGCCTCATTCCTATGAGAATGATAGGATGAGAAAAAAAAAATAGTATTCTAGATAAGCCTAAATCTAAATAAAGCCTAAATCCTTTCCCCTTCGACTCTTCTCTCTCTTATGCCACTATACCAGATCACTTTCCAAATGTAACTACTGTTACTAGTTTGGTGTTTATCCACTGTAACATTTTTCATGCATTTACACATATCCATATGTGCCTATGTTAACTTAAATAGTGGTAAACTATGTGAAACAGACTGCTCTATATGTCATGAAGACCTTTCCATTTTACTCCTCATTCTTAATTGCTACATACTGTTCTATGATAAGAAAATGCCATAACTTATATAAGCACCCACCTACTAAAAGGCATTAGTCTGCTTCTAATTTTTCATTATAAACAATACTAGAATGATCTTTCTTGTAAATATTTCCCTGTCTTCATATTTATGACCATATATCTAGGGTGAAGATCAAGAACTGGAATGGCTCAATCATGCCGCTATATAAGAAAATACATATTTTAATTAACTTCCAAAAGAGATCTCTTTTCTACTCCATAAGTAGTTAACTTCATTTGTAAATATTGAAAACAAACAATATTTTGCCTTTTTTTGAGGGTTAAATTCTAAAGTCATCAAGGAAGAGGAAAATAGTGTATTGAAGAAAGTTTACCTCTAAAAATATATTGGCTTTGTATATACAACACCATAGAAGTTTTTATCAATGTCTCTATGTTATTTTTAATCTGTTTAAGTATTGTTTACTCGTCTTTAGTTCTACATGAGAAATCAAGGACAGAACATTTTTTTCCCTTCCTTCCATCCTCCCTTCCTTCCTTCCTTCCTTCTTCCAATAAGTCAGTCAGAAAAATTGTATCTCTTGCCTGCGATATAAGATAATTGAGCTAAGTTATGGAGAAGTGCTAAATATTCTAGTCTATATATGTTTATATATTTTATATTCTAGTTCATATTTTTCTATTCTAGTTTACATTTTATATAATTTTGAAAAAAAATTATAGAGCTTTTATGTTAAAATTGTGTTTAAGATCCACTGCTGTAGATTGAACCCTTTGAAATGTAAAGTAGGTCACATTTTTCCGATCTTTTACCAAGGCATTTGTCATAATTTATTTATTTAATAATTTATTAAAATTAAAGTTATAATATAATTAGTTTCTCCAGAAAGAGAACAGTATGTGGCACATAGAACATACCTGGTAACTATCTGTTAAATGCATAGATTGTTGTTAATTGAAACGTATCAAAAATGTTTTCATGTTTTTATAAAGTGTGAAATTTCTATTTGTTTTAAAATAAAACATATCTACTACTACAGTTGATGACTCAGTTGTTTTATTGAGATATTTAATATGCTGTTTCTTTTTTATTCTATTTGAGCTATTGGCTTCTGAAAAAAATGCAATAAGATATCTTACTAAAGATTTCAATTTTTCATTTTAGCTCTTGCTTTTTAAATTTTAAAGTAATTTTAAGGATTTTTTTTTTCCTTAGGGGCACACATATTTGTGATTTTGCATCATCTTAGTATGTTGCTGTTTCTAGCAATATATATTTTATCTCTTTACAGATTTAGGCCATTTGGCCTTGAATTTGGTTGTGAATTTTTTGTTTGTTTTGTTCTGTTTTTATTTAATCTGAGAAATGTTGGTTTTAATTTATTAACAATTGTAATGAGTACTCATAATATTTTTCTATCCCAACTGATACTTACTTGGTGTTTTCTATTTGCCATGTCTTATTGTTAGTGGCTCAGCAAGTGCTGAGTGCTCTTTGAATTGATTTTTCATTCTAATAGTTTGATTGGTATACCTCCCTCTTCTAATCTTTTGTTTTGTATCCCTAAATACATAAAACATTTCAACTTGTATTTTTTCAAACATCAAATGTTAATGTGTATCTATAGCTGTCTCTTACCAAAACAAGTTTTGTGGAATGTTTTTACTTACTTTGGCTTTTTGCCCTACCTAACCCACAAACCACTGTGAATATTATCTGGAGATTTCACTTTATATTGTTTAAATTTTGTTTACAATCAACATTTATTTCCTTCACATCTCTGGGCTTCAATTTTCTTATGACACTTTGCCAGTTGTACTGTGTCCACACTTCAGTATATAAACTCATTGAGCTAAATCATAGGCATTAATTTGTTATCTTCTCTTCTGTTTTTTTTTTTTTTTAAGATTTTTATTTATTTATTTGACAGAGAGAGAATAAGAGAGAGAGAGAGAGAGAGAACACAAGTAGGGGGAGCAGCAGAGGAAGAGGGAGAAGAAGACTCCCTGAGGAGCACAGGGAGCCAGAAGACAGGCTGGATCCCGGGACCCTGGGATCATGACTTGAGCCGAAGGCAGATGCTTAATCAATTGAGCCACTCAGGTGCCCTTTCTTTCCTGTTTTTATGGATATATATTTCTTTGAATATTATTCGAGTTACCTTAGATTTAATGAGCTCTCATCTTTTTAAACCTAAACAAAATGAGGCTTAATAAAATGAGAAGCACTTACTCTAAAAAAGAAATGGCCAGAGATGTAGGACCAAAAACTACTAAATCTTAAACTCAACAGTTGAGCATTACAATATCTATTTAAGACAGTTCTGAAGTGCATTTCTAGTTTAATTGCTAGGCAAAACCAGGATTTTTTTTTTTTTTTCCAAAACATGTCCCAATTTTTCTTTTTTTACACGAGTGGATTTTGCTTTTGCTTTTGCTTTTTTTGTTTTTCTTTTCCCTAACTCCATCATTAAGTGTTCCATCAGCAAAACAGGAATCTGCTTAAGCATTTCAAACAGAAAGATAACTAGGATATAAAATTGTTGGAAAGAGTCGAAAGGTGGAGTGTTATTACTGAGACCAGGAGCTGTATAGGAAGCAATGAGCGCTACTGCCTGCATCTGCATTCCTTAGGGGAGGCCACATTAGGAGTCCACACTTCGAGGCTGTGGGGCCTTCTAGCTGGTCTGCTCTTACTGCCCTATGAGTATAAACTGGGCCTGCCTACTGCAGCCACTAGTACTAAAGTGGGGGGAAAAATACCTTCTGCCTTCCGATTGCACGTGATGGTCTCCCGTGGGTAGTATTTAAACCAGAAGTTTGGTGGCAAGGAGATCTGAGAAATTCAATTTCTCAGATTCTGAAATACAGGAAAAATGTAGACAATGTCAGAAGTGATGAGAAGAAAATTTAGCTCACCCAAACATTAGGGAACAGCTTTTTTCTTATCTCTTCCAATTCACATTTTACTTCGTCTTTATACTTACCTTGAAGGCCACTTATTCCATGAATTTCAATCTCACGCCCCTAATACAATGCAAACTCCATGTTGTTTAAACTCACACGTCTCTTACTGATTTAACATAATCTTCAATGCATTATAGCGGTTTTTGAAAGTCCTATCTCTTCTCATTAGTCTGTAGCTTTCTGGGAGGGAGACAACTAGTATAAACCATAAATATCAGGGATAAATTATGTTTTTCAGTATCAGTGAGGAAATCAACATTCAAACACTGCCACTTGCAGAGTTTGTCTTTTCCTTTATTGTGATATTAACCTGGCTTATAGTAGATATCTGTCTTTATCAGCAAGGATCTAGGTGATTTGGTATAGAAAACCTGGGTTTTCATCACCTGGGTGGCTCAGTGGTTGAGTGTCTCTGCCTTTGGTTCAAGTCATGATCGTCAGGTCCTGGGGCCAAGTCCCACATCAGGCTCTCTGCAAGGAGCCTGCTTTTCCCTCTGCCTATGTCTCTGCCTCTCTCTGTGTCTCTCAAGAATAAATAAATAAAATTTTTTAAAAGCCTTATACTAGAGCTAGTATATGATTTAAAATTAAGATAAGTATGGATTCAAACTCTCTTTGTTTTCTGCTGTTCTAAAATAGGTTTGCATAAACTCATTGATGAATGATCAGCTGGAAGAAAATGATTTTGTTATTCTCTCTGTTTCAAAACACAACTGAGTTGCTCTATTGACTAGGCAACATCAAGTGAAATAGATCTACTAGGCTTCTGTGACTCAAATCGTGACATTTTGCCATCATGTTTATTATTGATAAAAACTGTAAATGAACAATAAACCAGAAGGCTTCATTCAAATGAAAATAATTTAGTAGTGTACTTATTTTTTTTGAGTAGTTCATGAGGGGAAGTGTTACACAAGAAGAACATGATATAGATTTTGAAGTCGGAGAAATGAATTACCAAACATCAAACTTAGCAGTTCACTGTAGCTCTGTAGGACCGCTTTTCTATCTAAAATAACAAAGTCAATTAATTGAGAATTAGCTGAAATAATATAAAGGATACATTTTTCAAATTGTTTGCAATCCTTTAGTTATTCATTCCCCTTTCTATGTTAGTCATAGACAAGTGTTTTACAATCTTTAACTCAGTTTTTATAACACCTCTGTCACAAAAGTTTTATTAAGATTCCTATTTTGTGAGTAAAAATACAAAAGTTTGGAAACAAAACCTTCCGGGAGTGTCACAAGGCATTAGTGAAAGAGCCACAGAACAATCACCACTCTCTGAAGCAGATATGCTTAATCACTATCCCATACATCTGAGTAAAAGTGCTTTATCTGGTAGTAGCATGAGGAATAAATAACAAATTAATTGAAACATGGGTTAAAATGGAGAAACACAAAATATTCTTTTTACATTCTTAAACCTAAAATATATACATGTACACTCTGCCAATCTTTTAGAGTTATGAATCATTCAAAACACAAAGATATTATTCATCCACAGTTTTTGTTTTTGATTTTTTTTTCATTTGGAGCAAGGAATTAGACAATGGTAGATTTATCTGAACATTGAGTCTCCCTTCAGTGCTGTCCAATAGAATTTTCTGTGATAATGGAAATGTTGTACAGACGTCTGTGCTGTTCAATCTGGTAACCACAAGCTGCATGTGGCTATTGAACATAGAAACTGAGGGACTACATTTTTAATTTTATTTCATTCTAATTAATCTGAATTTGAATATGAAGAGTTCTACGTGGCCACTGGCTATTGTATGGATTTAGATGTTCCCAACTCACCACCCCCACCCCATCAAATACTCTACTGTTTCATATCTAAATTAAATAGCATTTGGGACAGTGGCATGAATTTGCAGGACCATTACAAAACATTTGAGTTTTTAATGGGCAAAAATACCAAACATGTCACATTCTTTATTTTCTCTTTTAAGTTCATGCAATGGTTTACATGTTTACCTAATTGTATAGAAAGTTCCAATGGTATAAATGGTTTGAAACAATGCTTCTAACTCCCAGGAAACACACAACTCAACTGGCAGAAGCACAGTCATACAGATGTACTAGCGGCAATGAAATGGCTGCAGATATTCAGTGTGTTGTGAGCACCTGGAAGCATGCTTTACAGCAGGAAAGAAATGTGCCTGATCTTGGAGTAACATATCAAATGTAGGCCAGGTAAAATTAGCCCTATTATGAGTGTTACTGTCGATCACGCACCACCAGCAAAAACTAGTAAGTAAATAAGTAAATAAATGGATGAAATAATGTAAAATTGAATAATGTGGTAATATAAAAGCCATTTACACACTCAAAAAAACTAGCACACAAAGTCACATATGACAATATTAATCCAGAGGGGGTAAAATGAAGTCAAAATGTCACGAAAAAGAAAAAATAATAATTCTTCTAAGATACCTGCTCTCTGAGTCATAGATAACTCATTGGAAAAACATTATAGAAGACGTTCTCATTGTAAGTGAAGCCACCTTGATAGGAAAGTGAAAAATTCTACTAATATGCTTCATGAGAAATTCCCACAAACTGCCTGCTGGGTTGCAGTGAGGAAATGGCTAGCTCAAAATGATCCCAGGCAGTCCTTCCCCTCCATCCTGAAAATGCCCTTTCTTAGTTACCACACCTGCCGAAACAGGTGTAGCCAGGTTATAAAAGGCAGCTTGATTGGTTACGTGCCAGATCAAAGTGCAGCATATATTTGAAAATAGAAAAATGTCTGGAAAACAGGAGGCTTAAATGAATGTGGCCCTGGGGGCAGTAACAACAGATGTGCTGACAATTTATGAATATTTTACTGTAAATGCTCTCTTGTTCTTCTATTAAATAAGGAATTACGTAGTGCCAGACACCATGCCGCAATGCCTGATGCTTACTTGGAATAACTTGCAAAAAATGGAATTCTCTGGGGCAGCCTAGGTGGCTCAGTGGCTCAGGGCCGCCTTCAGTCCCGGTTGTGATCCTGGAGACCCGGGATCGAGTCCCATGTCGGGCTCCCTGCAGGGAGCCTGCTTCTCCCTCTGCCTGTGTCTCTGCCTCTCTCTCTGTGTCTCTCATGAATAAATAAATAAATAAATATAACCTTTAAAAAATAGAAATGGAATTCTCTGAAAAATAGACTCGGGAATATTTACATTTGACTTATGTTTGTTTCAATAAGGAACGCTGATGCGTCCACTCACAGGGACACACACCCATCTACAACACAAATATATTTAAATAGGAAATAATAAATATAAACTCATCACATGGCACACACACCCATCCCCAATTACAGAGTGGGGAAGTTGTTTCTGGGAGTCTTCTGCTTCTATTTTTTGCATTTAATACATTTGACGAAGAGTAAGTTCCACAACTCTTGAGAGAGGTTGCTAACATTTACTTGGGGCATAGCACAGACTGCTGGGTCTTTAGCTTCTCCAAATAGCTGCACTAATGAGGTTGCATTTTATATCTAGAACTGCATACAATTAGGCCATATCAGGAGAAATTCCTGAGACACTTCCATATCTAATAGTGAGGTCAATTTATTCTTGCCTTCTCCATCCATATAAATCAAATCTGAATATGAAATCTGAATAAACCAAGAGTTTCATTTTACTGAATTAAAAATGGCTATACAGTCTAGTGTTCAGATTTGTGTAACACAGGTGTTTGCTGGGCTAACTCTAAAGAATGGAAGGTCAAAAAAAAGATAGTCTTTCCAGAATACTCATGCCATAGATCACAGCGGATTTGAAGAAAATATCATGGGCCATTAAATTCTTAAAATTAGCAGGCTCACCAAAACATCCTAAATGACCATGAGGGGACCTTTGGATATTACATGAGCTTCCATAATTAGAATGTGATTTAAACAGAAGACTAATACATTTAGTAAAAATCCTCCAAATACAAAGAATATTTTCATAAAATGGTAGCTTATTTGCTCTTTTCTTGAAGGAGAGGAAAAATTGAATTGTTGAGAAGTGAGAAACCAACTCTCCAAGGCTGATAATATCCAACTGATGCTTTACCAAGAGTCCTAGTTTTCCATTTTGACTATTATTTAGAAAACTGAAGGAATTCATAAAAATAAGGGCAACATTTTGATAGCTAGAACCCAAATTAAACAAACAAACAAACAAACAAACAAACAAAACCAGGGTTGGAACCCTACCCTTCTGCTGAATCCTCATACTATAATGACATGATTCAAATTCAGAGTCAGCATTATTGATTTGAATCATTTAAAAGGAGATTTTTTTTAAGCTGTGATTATCTAACCAGAAGACAGACTATGTAGCACAGAGGAATAAACATCATCAAGGAAATACTTGGTGTGGTGAACATTGGTATAGGCTGTAGAAAATAATCCTTTCAAAATCAGCTAAATTTCCTTCTGTTTCAAACCCTATGCCAATCTGGCCTTAGCACTCTGAAGTATTAAGGATTAATTTCAGAGGTTTATGAGAAATATCAGCATTTTTAAAGGATTTACAAAGAAATACATGGTCAAAAGCTGACTTCCTCTACACTTAGTGAAAATATAGGGCAACTATTTCCAATTACTGCTATTCAATTATTTACCTAAAAATAAAAGGCTAAATTTTATAGGGCAGCTTTAGAGTTTATATCAACAACAACAAAAATACCCAAATTCACATTTTGTTCAAAGAAATTTCCCCAAGATTGCACTCTTATTATTCATTTTTTGGTGTTTTTTTTTACCCTTTATGTTTGTCTTGTTTTGTTTATAGTAGTAGAAGTCTCACAGCTTGATAAATTACATGTCAAAATAAGTTCCTGCTTATTGTTCAGGGGCTTGGAGGTTTATTTAAAAAATGTGGGGTTTTTGTGTTTTTCTTTTTTACCATCACAGGTATATGCTGACAGAAAAGCAAACACATATAAGTATGTATTTTGGTCAATTTATGATATCTATATTACATCATCACTTAAAAATCTAATAGTACCTCCTAGATTACTATATATTATTATATAGTGATACCAAGGATGCATCTGTTAATCTTGTCTTTAAAGAATAAAATAGATTTTCCATTAGAAATAATTTTCTATGTACTACAAAATCACAAATAGGTACAGCCCTGAAGGTAAATATTATTTAGGAAACAAACAAGCTTAAAGTCAACAAAGAATGTAGCACTAAACTCAATACCAGCTTTACTCTTTTTCTTTAATCTTTTAAGTCGATTAAACTATACTGCTAACAGTTTTTTACTTTCCTTCCTATATTATCTTTTAAAACATAACCAATAAGCATATGAAACTGTATCATAACTGTGTGTGTGAGGGGGGAAGAGGGCACATTATGTAAGAAGTACGTGCTGACATAGTCCTGTATGACATGGGTCCTGTAATAATGGACCCATGAATAATGATTTACTAATCTCGGAGTTAACAAAAACAAAAGAATGCAAAAGCAATATATTTTAAAAGAAAGCTTGTTTGAAAATAAATCATTTGTCTAATGTAAAAAAATATTAGTTACAGGAATGGTTGAACTTGTCTAATATAATTATTATAGAGACCATCATCATTATGATAACAACTATCACTAAAATAGTGGAAAACATGGACATGAGTGATTTAGTAGGAAACAAACTCTTTTATATAGCTCAACCAAAATGAAACTAAGAAAGTTTTGATGTATTGAATTACCGGCCATTTATGAAATTGCTGAAATGTTTCAGAACCTATACAGTGTACTTCTTGTTCTAGCCACATATATAATGATCCCCTTTTGTCCTCTATAGCTTACATTTTGAAGACCTAGGGTGAAAGCAACAGGGTTGGAACCAGATGCCTCATTGACAGAGTAGCCTAATTGCAGCTCACAGCAGTAGTTATGGTTGGGCTTCTGAGACTATTATTTTATTTCATCATTTTATATTTTATTTTATTTTTAAGGATTTATTTAGTTGAGGAGGGGAGATGCAGAGGGAAAGGTTGTGAGAATATCAAGCAGACTCTTTACTGAGCATGGAGCCCTGTCATGGAGCTCCATCTGATAACCCTGAGATTGTGACCTAAGCCAAAACCAAGAGTCAATGCTCAACCAACTGAGCCATCCAGGCACCCCTACGTATATTTATTTAAATATTTATTTTATAACAAATATAAATATTTGCATTTATACAAATTATATTTATATGTATAAATTGCATTTATATATACAATATAACAAATATAAATATTTTTATAAAATATTTATATAAAATAAATATTATCTATTATATTGCATATAATATTTATATAAATAACAGATATTATATATGTATATACATATATATTGCCAGATGAAGCCTTTATTGCCAGTAACATATATTCAAAAGAAATAAGCACTGCAGTCTCGTAAGTTAAGTACATGAAATTTAGATTGTTTACTAAGATTTGGAGAAATAAGAAGAATTGCAAAACAGATAAGTTACACGTGGGAAAACATCTGTGTAGGAAAGATAAACATTGGATGATAATACGGTGACAATGTTAAGTGGTCTTACTGAAAAACTTGAGAAAATTTTCAGTTAGTAGCAAAATATTGGTTTATGCCCTCAGAATGCATTTATGCCTTCTATCTGTCAAGAACTAAGTACACAGTGTTGTGGGTACAGGGATGAACAAATTCAAGTTTTCACCCTCTGAGAGCTCCCAAGTCTGGTGGGAGAATTTGTCATATATGTGGCATTTTATGTGCACTTGCTTTTAAAGAGGCTCTGGGAACACCGGTTTGGTCCTACTCTCTCAGCCTGGGGCCTTTGGTTAGAAGTCAACATCTGTTGTTTTTGACGCATCCCTTCTCCCTTTAAGAATACTGCATCAATTTTCTACTGGGAAATTAATTCCCTTCGCCTAAACTACATGCATCTGTGGGGAATACCTACTGAGCTTGTTTGGCCTTATTTGGTCAAGAGGTAAAATGTACGTATTAGACAAACATACGGTAAAAAGAAAACAGACAACTGATATATAATGTTTCCTGGTCAATGAACAAAGCATCTTTGGAAAGCACCGTGCCTTCTGTCAGTGATTGCTTCAAAAGGAGAAAGTGGTGACTAGAGACCAGTGATGAGTGAAAGACTTAATTTGTCCCGGACAGTGTTTTGAACCTTTTAATTTTTTTCTAGAACATGTATGTGAAACCTATCAGAAAAGAAAAAAAAAAGTAAATCAATATCAAAGCCAAAACAAAAAAACAAAATCAAAGCATCATGAAAGCTGGGGAGAAGATGACAGCTTCAAGCCTCTGTAAGAATTAGATGGAACCATATGGAGTTGCTGATACTTGACCGTTTGCTCTTTAAAACTTTGCAGTTCCATATGGTAGCAAACACTGTACTTTTATTTGAATAGCAGGCCCATGTAGAAATATGCAAGGAGAGAGAATACAGCCAAGCCAATAATTGCTGGTTATTCTTACCAGTCACCTAAAGCCCTCGTTATTTTGTGTTGATTTTTGCTTTTGTGCTTCATATTTTATTAAACTCCATCTCTGCTGAACTATCTTGAGTCTTCTACTCTCAGGTAAGATAAGACGGTTGGTATCCCCAAGTAGTACAACCAGTTAAAGAGGTGAAACCAGATCCCAAATCCAGGTATTTCTGACTTGAAGCCCATGCTTGTTCAATTAGGCCACCCAGCCGAGACACCAAGGGTGGAGTGACGATGACTGCGATTCCATACCCCTTAAGCCATTTCCCTCTTCCTGGTCCTTGACAAGTCTCTTAATCTCACGTATATCTCAGTTTCCTTAGCCTTAGGATGCACATATTGTATCTGATTCTGGCCTCCTCACGGTGGTCAGAAACCTAAAATAAGAGCGGGTGTGTTGGATCCCTGGGTGGCGCAGTGGTTTAGCGCCTGCCTTTGGCCCAGGGCGCGATACTGGAGACCCGGGGTCGAATCCCACATCGGGCTCCTGGTGCATGGAGCCTGCTTCTCCCTCTGCCTCTCTCTCTCTCTCTCTCTCTCTCTCTCTCTGTGTGACTATAATAAATAAATAAAAAATTAAAAAAAAAAAAAAAGAGCGGGTGTGGGGAAGACTTTGTAAGCTATGGGACTTGTCCAAGTGCACTCGATTATTCCTGGTTGTCAGCACTGCGCTTCAGAGCACGAGAACAGGAGTGGCCTGTGAGAAGAAACAGTAGTGGGGATAAAGGGAGAAAAATAAGTTAGAATGAGAGGGCACATTTGATTTTCCATAAACAACAATAAATATCTGAGAAGGAAATACATCAAACATCCACCACATATTCCCAAACAAATAAGCCAATAACTACTCTGAGGCATTTAAAGAAATTGAGAACAATATTTTGTCAGTTCAAAACAACATGCCTTTATTTTATGCAAAGCACTGAATAAAAATGAACTCTGAGTGCAATCAAAGGCTTCGCAAATTTTATAAAGTCAATTTGCTAGAAACAAATTTCGACCAAAGGACGGGAACAAAAGGCTTTTCGCTTTTTCCCTGACTCCATATTTGGAATGATGACAGTGTTAGGATGGAAGCACAACTGCTTTAAGATGAAATAAGACTTCTGTCAGCAAAAGAAATGATTAGTCATTGTATTCCCCTCCCCACCCCAGGCTCTTGCACACTCAGTACCAAGAGGACCAGTGATCGGGGCCAGGAGGCCCAGGGCCTGGTGTGGGCCTGGACCAGGAGGGGCCCCAGATGCAGCTGGCCCTCTGGTGGGGAGGCCCAGGAAACAGCTATCATGTTGGCAGCTGCAACCCTTGGGGCAATCAACTGGGCTCCAAGACCTTTGGGAGAAGCTTGCCTCAGTCTGGCCTTGGGCTCAAAAGCAGCTTTCTCGGTGTGACACACCCCACAAGAGGAGGCAGCTACAGCGGTAGAGGATGAAAGGGCCACAGCGAGCAGACCCACCGCATCACAAACGTGCATTTCCCTCTGATCGATGGCGGTGACAACCTCTGTCTGCTGTACCCATCGTTAGCGAGATGACAGCAGGCCCTAATCAGGATGTCCTCTCTGGAGCATAGTGGAGTCACTCCTAAATTTGGGCCATAGCGGGAGTTACCCAGGGCTTCATTTGAATTCACCGAATCATTAGAAGCAGTGGTGACACAGGCAAACTTTCAGGGTTTTCTAGAATACACCTTTGGGTGTCGTCATTATAACACCTAGTATTCTTTGAGCACTTTCTGTATACCCAACTCTGTTCTGAATCCTTTGTGGGCCTGATTTCTGTAACCAATATGACCCCCTATCAAGTGGGTATGTTACTATTCCCATTTTTCAGATGAGGAAACTGGATAAGGCACAAGGTTTTGCAGCTAGTAAAGGAGGAACAAAGTTTTACACTTTTTTTTTTTTTTTTATCTCGCTATGGAGTTGGCAGTCTTAACCACTACACCCCCGTGTCACTCTATAAACTGGCTAATGGTAAGGGAATCGCAGCTGCTGTATCCGCGATGCAAAAATGATGGGGAAAAAAAATATGACATGGGCTGGTCTCTTCGTGTTTGCTCATCCTATATCGATGGCCTACTGAACAGGTTGGCTAAGTACTTGCTGAGGGCATATGCCAAAAATAGTTAACAAAGTACAAATTTTTGAAAGAATATGTTATTTGATATATGTGTGTGTGTGTGTGATAGCATCTATATTCACATTTATATTTTAATAAAAATTAAAAGTACCTATGTGTGTACATATACACATATACTTAAAAGTCTCAGTCACCTTGGCATACCTCAGGACTTTGTTGGACATCTTTACATATATCTTATTACTTGGCAGTCTTTCCACTTTGAATCACACGGGATGGGGGCCATCATTTTTTCAGTATATATGGAGGCTAAGTGACTTAAATAAGAAGTTAACCATTATAAAATGCCAACCTGAAGTTTCTGGCAATTTTCGAGAAGCAGTAGACATAATCGTTTTTTCCTCCTTTGAATACTATCATATCAGTTTTAGAAGGATACTAGTTTCCTTTCCTCTGCTTCAACATTATTAGGAAAGGAATTTCCATCGTGTATCATTTGTCAACTTCAAGGGAAAACAATAACATGAGGTGAAAAATTAACTCTATGTTATATATTATTACATCCTTACAGTTTGTGATTTTTCCCCCCAATATAGAAACTTAATTAAGTAAAAAATAATGAACACAGAGGGCAATTTCAGGGTTATAATGACTGCTTGGGAAAATCTGAGGGTTTTGCAAAAGCTGAATCCAATAAAGCTGTAGCAGTCAGTAATCCCCAGGAAATGTCCTTCACTGAAGTCATTACTGCTACTCAGAAAAATGCCTGCTTTTGGATTTATTTCAAAATTATGGATTTGTTTTTATGGCTGATGCCATTTTAATTGCTACTGCAGAATATTTGTAGAGAATGAATGTCAAATACATTGGCCAATCACATTGATCAAGTTGCCTTCCAAATTCCTTTTGACTTCTAATCATTCACGAGAATTCTTCATTAAAATTCCAAAGAAGGCAAAGAGCAATTAGATATGCTATTTGTTATCATTCAACCGTCAAAGAATCTATCATTTTCTACGGGAAGAATGGAGCCCATTTAGTTGAAATCTACATTCCATTGACCTAAAAACTACTGGAAAGAGCTTTTTTTTTAATGTTTTTGTTTTTTCCAATTTGCTCTATTTCTTAAAAATCTAATCTAGGCAGTTGAAAATCTGTTGTAAGATCTTGGAAACCCATTTCAAATATCTGACATGTTAAAAATGGTTAGCAATCCTTTCATTGTTATGAAGTTTTAAAGTATTTTCTGTTAGTCACTGATCAATTGGGTAAAGTACATCTGATGGTGACAATTATTAGATTATAGAAAAATGCATAATTCTGTTAAAAATCCAACTTGTTGTTCATTAAATATCATTTGGAATAGAAAACCAATACTCTGCCCATGTCTTCTCTGACTGCTCCAACCTATGGCACTCCTTGCCTCATGGTCACACTGTGATTTTTACACATGCCTTGATTTTTGTATGCTCTTGGGTTTGTAGGTTTGTGAAAGACGGATAAATGTTGAATATTTTATTTATTTGTTAAATGTGGGCTCAGTACCCAATACCGTACTACCTTGGGCATAAGATAACTCCAAAATAGATTTTAAGAGAAGCTCACCCTCTGGCTTTTGCTCTGTTATAATATGTTAATTCTTTCAGTATCCTCTTTAGACTTGGGATGGATTATTAAAATAAGTTGACAAGGCTTTACAAAAGCCTGTCTCATGATGTCAGATCTTCCTCTACCCTGGTCACGTCAGTTTGGAATACTATTTCTGTGTTTTACACAGCCTCTCAGCTACTGCTAGGCATGCAGGTGAGAGCAACAGGGGTTGTTTTTGTCTAAGTCTGGATAGGTTGCAGTGAGCATTAACGTATGGATATTGGTGATCCTCAACACCTGGCACCTGCGGAAATAGAATTTTCTACTAAATGTGACCCTAAAATTTTTATGCCCTTGTTGAATTTACAGTTCATCCCTAGAGGAAATGGCATGCACATTAGGAAAAAGGAGGATTTTGCCAAAAATAGAATGTGCCTCTTTAAAATTTTAAGAAACCCCATTCAAGAAGACTTTCTTTAAAAAGGAACAAGTCAAATTGTAATGGATCCAAATGTCTCAGAGAATGGGTTACATAAGGACACGCTTTAGATGGTGTCAAGAATCCTGACTTGAGAAATATTTCAGATAGTTTCATAATATATGTATTTGATTTTTTTCATAGTAATATTTTTTAATGTGTACAGAAAAGGGGAAATGGGGTCAGCTGGGGCAATAAGAACAACCGGGGACTGAATGAAGAAGAAAACCAAAGTGTTAGAAACAGCTGGACTATGCATTACGGTGGAGCAGCTCTTTGATGCTATCATGTGGCAAGTACTATAGACCTCCTGAGAGGCAGAAAACAGTTTAAATGTATGTAGGAAATATAGAGCTCATCTGTCTCTAATCTAGTTATGCCATTGGCTATGTATATCCATATATGTGGTATGAAATTAGATGTATCCCATGGATAAGAAGAGATTCAATGATAGTTTTGTCTTCAAATGAACTTACTGAAAATATTTCTTCTGACATAAAGTAAGAATATCTTCATGAATGTATATAAATTGCATTATACCTCTCTAAAATATTTTGACATATTTATATTGCGTTTATTAAAAGTTCTATGATTTTAAATTTATTTCTACAAACCAAAAAATATGAAATAATATATGATACGTGAATAAAACCAAGTTTCATGTAACATTTAGTGAAAGCCATCTTACCAATTTTACCAAAAGAAGGAGACAGAAGGAAAGGGAAAGAGGGAGGGATGGAGGGAGGGAGACAGGAAGGAAGGGCGGAAAAAGATGAAGGCTTTCATGATAGCATTCCATCCTGGTATATAAATTTTGGTACTATTATATTTTTAATGATGAGCAATCAATGAACTCTCTATGTAGCCATTCATTTATTAGTAATTACATGAATTTTTGATAATAGTGTTTGCTCCTGATACTCTGTAATTCATAATGCCTATCCTCTATTTTTTTTTTCTCTCAATTGCATGGCTGTGTAGGGTTATAGAGAAACCTAGACTTATGAATGGTATATTCATAGGATTCACAAAAGTGTAGTCAAGTATTCAGTAGGGAATACGGATCCATCTGATTCTTTTGAAGACCATGAGTACAGGAGCATAACTGATATTCTGTATGTATAACATATACTACACCCAATACCTAATACAATATCTGGCATATAGAATACACCCCAAATAATATCTTTTCACATGGAGTAAAAGAATGGGTTATATGTATTAGAGTTATCAACTGGCTCCGTTGACTCTGTACCACATTGGCACTTCAACTCTGGGGCTCACATCTGCTCTCATGCTTTGAATAGGACGTTAAGAAAAATTACCGGGAAGATTTTTTGGAGCATCAAATGAATTCGTAAATGTCAGCATAATAATAGGAAAGATTTTACTAATGAGAGGTGCTGTCAAAATTTTTTGAGTGATTATCCTTATGTGACCCACCAGCCCTCCAAGCTAATTTTCAAAGGGATGGTATGAACCCTCTGCTGATTTTGCTTTAGCAGTATTGAGAATGAACCAAAAGAGAGCTTGTTCTTAATATGACCTTCTTTGTCCTCGGTCTTTGTTTATCTGGTTCTGTTTAAAAGTTGCATTTTTGTTAAGTTGCCACTGGCCCTGGTCATAGAATGCTCTGCTTTAGTCAAAGGTGATCCCATAGTAGAAAGTGCTATTTCTCTAGGACTACACAATTAGAACCCTTCCAGTGGTGTCAGTAAGCCAAATCCCTCTGACAGCTGCCATTCATGAATCCATTTTTTGCAAATGGAAAAAAATGTGAAACTTAAGAGACAATACAACCCTTATTATTTGTATTTAGTTATGCTCTAGTGGGAAATAATGGCCATAGATGCTTTCCCTTTAATGGCCAATTTTAAGCATTTCGTAACATACTACCTCCTTAGATAGGCTTCCTGACAAAGTCCAATTTTGCTGCCTCAGGGTAAATGCTCAATTTTCCTAATATTAATTTAGACAGTTGCAGTTTCCCATCTAAATAATTAGTCTCTATATGAAACTTGGGTAATAAACAAAGTTTAAAATAAATAATGAATGAATCTCTTATGTCAATAACATTGATCTACCACTCTCTTAAAATCAAATTGTGAAACAGCAATTTCTTTTGATTGGAATTATAGCATACAGCTAGAAAACATGATTGACATTTTACTTTTTTGGTCAGTTATTGAATATAAAACCAATTTTAAGGTTCCAAGCATTTTCTATATTTGCTTTAATTGTATTTAAAGAGTATATAAAGTGTGTACCCACTCATGCATTTCAGCAAATACACAATGAATGTGCAAAAATCTATGTAAATGGACATTCTGAAAATACTGTAAATGAATTTTATGAGGATGTAAACTTTAAAATATCTGTTTTGAAAAAAAGAAATTAACTCTCCAGGCACTGAATGATTCATTAGATTAGAAAGAGTGAGGACGTGTTTTCTGTGGTTAGCATCTGTAGTCAAAATAGCTTAAGCTTCCCGTTGAAATAACAGCGCAAGGGTCATTTTCTCCTTTCCTCTTTTACTTGAAGGCAACATTATGACTTTCTACTTTGTAGAATTGTTTCCTGTGCAAAATGATATTAAAATGGGGTCTAGGGTTACCTTCCTGGATCTGATATAGTTCATTCTTTCAGTAACCTGAATCCTTTCTTTTATAACTTTTCTGAGATTTATGACAGCAGAATTGTGTTTATTAGCATTAAAATGGAGCTTTATGTCTCTATTACCGAGGCCATTTCTGAGATTCAGAACTGTCAAGCCATCTTATCTAATATCAGCCCTGATTAATATACCTCAAAGAGTAACCCCCAGGGCAGTGTGGCCTCAAATATGATCGGTGGCAGATGATCAGTAAAGAACAGTTTGCTAAAGGACATTGAAAATCTTGTACTATGGGGAAGCTTAAGGAACACATAGGTCACTGTGACTGTCTGGAAATCTAATTCATGTCTTTTCATAATTCCTATGAATATGTAAATGGATGTAATCTATCCAGCCCTTGGGTATACCCTCTGGAGCATCTATGCACCATATGACTCTCCACCATCCCAGCCTCCTGAAAGATATTGTCCAAAGTCTCCTACTAATCTTTTTGTCTTCAGTCTTTTTCCTTCTTCCTCCTCAGACTCCTTCACTCCTAAAATAACAGCCTTTATCTTTTTTTCCCTCTACTGAAAAGCTCTTCTGTTTCCTGATCAATGAAATCAGGATACACTGTTTAAAATACTTAGAAAATCCTGTAGGACTTTTTTCTTTATTCATTTATTTTTGTCCTGAAGACATCCACTCACTACTATCATCCCATAGTTACAACCTTGTTCTATTTATGCCTCTCCTTCTGGTTCTAATTTTCTTTTAAGGTCTCACTTAACCTCTGAGCTCTGATTTACATGCCCATTACTACCCGAGTCACATGTATTCTGTCCTTCTAAATTTCTAAAGCTTTTATTATTTGTAGCAATAAATGGTTCTCAGTTTTTACTATATTAAATTATTCATGAACCTATCTTATCTTTCTTGCTAAATTGAAACATCTCTGAGGGAAGGAAATATGCCGAATGAATGATTCCTCCTTGTATAGCACAGGCCACAGTGACTGAGTCAGTGCAACTGATTTTGTAAGGTTAGCCTTTGGAATTTATATTTGCAGCATACCTTTTTGTTTTCTCCATTAAAGTTTTGGTTCTCTAGCTCATTTACAAGGTCTTGTAGGTTAGTGACCAGGTGTATCTGTCACAAAAATACAAAATGAACTTACTTGGCATTTGCTATTTCTTCCTCATTTGTACTTTTCCTGGACTCAATGTCTTAATGCTCTTCTAGGTCATTAAGATCTAATCCCACATAAATCTTTTTATGTTTTTTTTTTTTTTTGCAGTATTACATACACACTTCTACTTGTATACTATTTAATCAGTTGTCTCAACTTTTTCATTAGTTTAGCTTCAAAAGTTTATCATATATTGGAACACCATTAAAAAGCAATAGACAAGCATGTTCTGAAATGGAAAAAAATAAAAAAGGAAAAAAATTCTGAATATTGGCTCCAAAAATTCCAGAAAAGTAAATTAAAATGACACAAAACAGGATAATATCACTAAACCAATAAAAAATGCCTCAAAAAAACATACCCACAAAATAAATCACAACTGTAACCAAATGGGGCTGCTATAACTAAGCACCACAAACAGGTGGCTTAAAATAACCCAAATTTATTATCACCGTTTTGAAGATGAGTAAGTCTAATGTCAAGGTATTGGCAGGTTTATGATCCCTCTGAAGACTCTAGAGAAGAAGTCTTCCTTTTCCTCTTCTACGTTCTGAGGGTTGTTCACTGTCTTTGGCTTGCAAACCTATCACTATAATCTCTGCCCCAAACTTAACATTGGCTTTTTCTTTAGCTCTCTGCCTTCCCATTGCATTCTCTGCTCTATAAGTCCATGCCCAAATTCTATCTCTTTCTTTTTTTTAATGATTTTATTTATTTATTCAAGAGAGACACAGAAATAGAAGGAGAGACATAGGCAGAGGGAAAAGCAGGCTCCTTGTGGGGGAGCCTGATGTGGAACTTAATTCCAGGATCCAGGATCATGCTCAACTACTGAGCCATAAGGACTCCAGTCATTGGACTTGGGCCTACACTAATCCATTGTGACAGTATCCTGATTATATCTGCAAAGATACTAGTCCCAATTAAGACTCTATTACAGTTATCAGGGGTTAGAATTTTAAGACATCTTTAGGAGACAGAACTCAAAACAAAACAAGGACATAAGACATGAGTAAATGGAGGTAATATATAATTATCGTAATTATAATTCAGGAAATAATTAGAAATAAAGGGAAATTATTTTGTAAATGAAGAACAAATTAGAAGGAAAAACAAAAGGAATAAACAACATAGATCATACCTTATGAGATCTGCCAGATACAAATTTAAAAAGAAAGAAAAATGAATAGAAAGAAAAACAAAACTGAAGGAAAATTTTTGCAAGCTTGAAAGTGGCCAAAGAAGATCCAAAATACTGATAAAAGGAGTCCCTGAAAAAGAAAATAAAAATTAATAAAATAAAATAAATTTAAAAAAACTATACCTAAAATAAACTTTTACAAAATTCAAAAACAAAACAAAACAAACCAAAAACACTACAAATTGAAAGAGTATACTATAAACCTGAGAAGGTGACCCTGAATGATCAAAACCACAAAACATTCTCATAAAGTCGGTGTACCTTAAAGGAAAAAAAGTTATTTGGGCATCAAAAACCAAACAACTCCCATGACTATAAAGCAAAGAAAATTAGATTACCTTCAATCTCTAGACAGTACTGGAATAAAATGAGTAGCACATTAAAATTTCTAAGGAAAGAATCTGTAAGCCAGGTTTAAAAGGGCACAGATAAACTGTTATCACATACAAGAGCTCAGAATATTTTATTTCCTTCCTGAAAAATCTACTAGAGAATGATATTCATAAAAGTGGAATGACTACAGACATATACAAAAGGACAGGTGTTGAGCATTAACTATGTAGTTCCCTGTAGATTATGAATAAGCAAGTGTTAAGAGGGAAATAGTACAGTGCATACTTACCATGTACCAGTACAATGCATAATTATACTTTAACTATATAGAGTGTACAGTATAAAAAAAGGGAGTGAGAATGGAGAAAACACACATATATTTTTAAAATTAACATTTAATAATATTGGTAATAGCGTTTGTAGGGTTAGTTTGAGACTATCTTGTTCTGCTGTCAGGAGATACAGATATGTTAAAGAATAGATTAAGCAAAAACTATCTGAAATGAAAGTGTCAGTGGGATCTCATGAGGGATTTCATCTTGTATGTATATCAACCTTTGTTCTACTTACTGAAAAAGTTTAGATACAATGACCAGCTTAGGAGCATGAAATACCTCTGATGACAGATTGTGATCTTAAAATACCATATTGTACTAAAAATAATTGTAGCTTCTTAGATAAATTGTTGGTTCTGCCTCTAGATCTGAGGCAGGAGATGTACTAAATAGGCTTGGAAAGGCACATCTGGGTGGCTCAGGGGTTGAGCATCTGTTTTTGGCTCAGGTCGTGATCCTGGGGTCCTGAGATCAAGTCTGGCATTAGGTTCCCTACGGGGAGCCTGCTCCTCCCTCTGCCTGTGCTGCTGTCTGTGTCTCTGTGTCTCTTTCAGTGTCTCTTATGAATGAACACATTAAAATCTTAATAAATAAATAAATAAATAAATAAATAAATAAATAAATAAGCAAGCAAGCAAGCAAGCAAGTAAACCTGGAGAATGTTGTGTGATAGTAGACAATAAGGAAGATTTCAAATGCTTTTAGGTCATGCCAGAAGGATTCAAGACAACTCGAGTTTCCACTGGCCAATGAAAGACAATTTGCACTTCAAGAATAATAAATAACTGCAATGTATGGAGGAGACACATCAACTACATTTAAATTCATGAGTTCATAAAAGTGGGTCAAATGTGCTTGGGGGGGGAGATAGATAGAGAGCTAAATTTTTATCTTGAAAACTGGTCATTGCAGGAAAGAATCAGACTCTATCCCATCTCTTTTATATCAATTCTATCCTCTGGTAACCAGATAGTAAATGAGCAAATTAAATGCTTATAAAAGAGTTCTCCTAATAAATGAAGAAGAAATAATTAAAATATCACCATTTTGTAATCCCCAATAAAATAATGGATCTAAGTATTAACCATCACTAGCTGTAAATATCACAAAAAGACAAGTAATCACAATATACCTTTTTTTTTTTTTTTGAAAGAGCATAATGTCATCTAGAATCTTGCCAAAGGGTTAGAATATTAGTCCTATCAACGCTCTGGATTCAGCTGCCAATTTGAGGGAAATTATCAGAGCAGATGAACAAGGTGAGAGTACAAAGAATATGTAATCAGTAAACTCCAGAAGGTCAAATGGCTTGAGTCATCAATGGATAAATAGGTAAACATTTAGCTTGCTACTGTACATACAAGAAAGAAGAGACAGGGCATTTGTAGAAATAGACCTAAAATACATTAAATTATGTGTTTTTTTTTTATGAGAAGGGCTCAGCTATAGTGTCCAAGCAAGAAATTATGGTTAATAAAGCTATAAAGTAATGTAAGAAGGTGGTTGCTATAATTGGTGGTCACTTTGGGAGAGGGGAGATTAAGGCACTCTGTAACTGGAGCCAGGCCCTTGCAAAGGTTTCTGAAATGATTGGCATAGTTCTAGGTCTTGATCTGAATAGTAAATAAAAAGTTATAATAATAATTCATCAAGCCACATACTGGATTTTGTGTTTTTCTGCATTTTATTTTGCAATTTTTAAAGGCAGGAAAGGCAGCAGCAAGAAAAAGGGAGAAGTTCCAATAGCCATTTCCCCCCAAATCTCAAATATATGATTACACATTTTTTTTTCTTAAGCATTACTGTGTTCTGCCCCACTTTAAATAGCAAACAGGCAGAACCAGTAGTATCCCGAGACTTCTGAAATACTCCCCGCTCATCATTTTTTTTTTGAAATGACTGATATTATACTATTCAAAATTTTCTCATCCAGCTAATAGGAACTGAGTAGTATGATTTTAGATTATCTAAAACTTTGTCATCAAGATGGCCAATTAAAAAAATCTCATCAATATCAAATGACTTTAATTAGCATAGTTTATACGAACATCTATAAGTTTATAGAATAATGATATGTTTAGATCGTGCTAGAAATCCCTTTAGGCTCACACGATGCATTAAATTAACTTAAAAATGAGGGAACAGAAATCTATGTACCCATCTAGACTAATTTCTTGAAACTTTTTGTCAGCTTCCCAGAGAGCTGGTTCACTAGATGTAAGATAATTAAATTAAAAGAAAAAAGAAAAAAAAAAAAAAACAGAAAAACCTAAGATGTATAAGGTGCTGGGACGGGGCCTAAGAATTTGCATTTGCACACACACAAATGACCTTATAAGTGATACAATGAATTCTCCTCTCATTATTCCCTGACTCATCCCCGCCCCCCAACACTCTTCCTCTTTCTCTGAGTATATATATATTCCGAATTGTAAGCACATAATCTTTGAGAATCTCAGAAAAAAAAAAAATGGGAAACTAAGCACAAGCTATAATTCTAGGGGATGATTATATGTAAGAATATACAATGAGATATGAAATTGAGAGATTTCTATTGCATCTTTTCCTGAAGCCATAATATTAACTAGTTTACTTGAGACATCCTGAATTTTAAAAATTTCTTCTTTTTTTTACTTTAACCAGGATTTTTATAAGACATTTCATTCACTAAAATATTTTTGCTCCTGTGTAAAGATGTGTGGTTTTCTATTACACTTGTCATATACCATTTTTTTGGTTAATTTTATACTACTTTGTTATACATAATTGAATTATTGGAAATTGGATTTGGGTTTTTTTTCCTATTTGTTAGCTGGTTATTCTTGACATAGATGAAAATTATTGAATATGATTTGTTTTGTAATCAGTTATTTTACAAAACAATCATATATCCTATACTTAAGACATGCTTTTTAGAGTGCATTATAGGTTGATAACTATTTTTGAGAAACACTTAAAATGAGGAAAGAAAAACTCTATTGCATCATAATTTCACATAATTTAAAAAATATATTTTATTTATTTATTTGAGAGAAAGAGCAGAGTGAGAGAGAGAAAGCGTGAGTGGGGGCAAGGGGATGGAAGGTTGGCAGAGGAAGGGGAGGATGCAGGCTTCCCACTAAGCAGGGAGCCCAGACTCCATCTTGGGACCCTGAGACCATGACCAAAGCCAAAGGCGGCTGCTTAACTGACTGAGCCACCCAGGCATCCCTTACACATAATTTTAAGGCACTTTCTGATTATGAAATCATTTGGAATATTCTCAATTTTGAAGACACTAATGTATAGAAAGACTTTGCATCTTGGATTGAAGATATTTCTGTATATTATAATTGTTTCAAGGTGAAAATCATGGTTAGTTTTAGGAAAAAGCGTATCATCAACAAATAATGATTTATTTGCTTTCTTCATTTTTTTTTCCAATTTCCTTTGCAAAGTACATCATCAAGAACTTTCAGAAATATGGCAAGTGATATAATTGATAGTGGGTAGTTTTGTCTTGCTTCTGAATTTTGTGAAAATATATCTAAGACTTTCTCTTAGATTTGATGTTTATACATCAAACACGTGTTTATGTATTCGTATGTATGTGTGTAACATGCGCGTTCATGTATATTTAAAAGCAGCATATGAATGTTCCCAGATTATGTACAGTAACAACCATTTCATTTTTCCATTTTGACTCTATTTATGTTATTACTATCATTAGTAGTTCTTTTAATCCATTCATTTGACCAATCTATTGAGTGATCCTTACGTACCAAAAATCATCATTTGTAAGGAATATAATGTGATTCTTATCTCATGTAACTTACATACCTACTTAGAGAGGGAGATGTTGATCAAATAATCACAGTAATGAATGTGAAAGCAAATAAGAACTAATATAAATATATCCAACTTATTGTGTATCAGGCACTTTTAAATATATTATCTTATTTAATCCCTGCAACATGGTGGTGAAAAAGATGGTATCATCAATATCTATTTTGGAACAGAGAAAACTTGGACAAAAGAGGTTAAGTAACTTGCTCATGATCACACAGTAAATCAGGAACAGAGCCAGGATCCAAACACAATCAGGCAAACTGAAATAATGGCCTGAGGAAAAGGAACACAGCTCTCTGAGGATATTTAACAAAGAAGCTTATTCTAGAGTATGCCTTCAGGAAGTCATCTGTAGAAAAAAATTAACCAGGGAAAGGAAATTATGAAGGGCATTTAGAACACAATGAGAGGTAGACACAAAAGCCCTGCAGTGAGAAGAAACATGGCCTCCTCCAGGTGGTGATGCTCCAGGAGATAAACGACAAGGAAGGGGAGTAGTTTGTGAGATGACATTGAAGACAGAAATAAAGACCAATTTCTGCTTTGTGGGTTGGGTTAAAGATTTTGATCTTTTTCCAAAGGTCATCAGAAAGTATCTGGAAAGTTTTAATTCTCTGTGGAAAGTGAGGAACAATGTAAATACATGGAATTGACACAAGTTCAGAATGTTTTGTGGAAAGATTACGTTGTCTAAAATTGAGAGAGTTTGGAAGATGGGATATGGGGAGATCACACAGAGGAGCATTCCAGTAGTCATGACGAGAGAGAGTGGTAGCGTTTATTAAGATGGCAACACTAGAGATGGGGGGAAGTGGTCAATTTAGAGATATTCTACTATTTAGAGATAATACATTTTAGGATTTGGAGATGAATTAGAAATGAGAGTGAGGGAGAGTGAGGTGATAATAAAGGCTCATATATTTCTTTTTTCTTTAAGTTTTTATTTTAATTCCAGTTAGTTAACATGTAGTGTAATATTAGATTCTGCTGTAAAATTGAGTGATTCAACATTCCCATACAACACCCAGCGCTCATCACAAGTGGCCTCCTTAACTCTCATCACTTATTTCACCTATTCCCCTATCCCCCTGCCCTCTAGTAACCATCATTGTGTTCTCTACAGTTAAGAGTCTGTTTCTTGGTTTGCTTCTCTCTTTCTTCCTTTTTTTCCCCATGAACTGCTCATTAGTTTTGTTTCTTAAATTCCACATATGACTGAAATAATACGTATTTCTCTTTCTCTGACTCACTTTTTTTTTTTTTTTTGGTTAGAATAATACTCTCTAGTTCTATCCATGTGATTGCAAATGGTAAGATTTCATTTTTTTCTTATAGTTAAGTAGTATTCCAGTGTGTGTGTGTGTGTGTGTGTAAATATATATCTCTATATCTCTATCTATATATACCTTCAATCCATTCATCTATCAATGGATACTCAGGCTGTTTCCATAATTTGGCTATTGTTCATAATACTGCTATAAACATTGGGGTATATGTATCCCTTCAAATTAGTATTTTTGTGTAATTTGAGAAGATAACTAGTAGCGCAATTGCTGGATCATAGGGTAGTTCTATTTTCACCTTCTTAAAGAACCTCCATACTGTTTTCCAGAGTGGCTGTACCAGTCTGCATTCCCACCAATAGCAGAAGAGTATCCCCCTTTCTCTGCATCCTCACCAACATCTGTTGTTTCCTGTGTTGTTAATTTTAGCCATTTTGACTGGTGTGAGATGATATCTCATTGTAGTTTGGATTTGTATTTTCCTGTTGGTGGGTAATGTTGAGTTTTTTCATGTATCGTTGGCTTATAGATTTCTGAATGAACCGGATGGATGATGGTGCAATTTCCCAGGGTAAAAAATTAGGAAGATGACCAATTTTGAAGGTGGTATGATGGTGGGGGTAATACTCAGTTCTTTCTTGATCTACTGTTTGATTTGATATTGAGTCATAGAAACAAAGGAGACAATGATGATGAAAAACTAAATGGACTTACATTGGACTAAGCCAAATAGTTGCATAAATTCCAACTATTTCAGCTGTTGGGAGAATAGGGCAAAAATACAAAAGAAACAGTATTAGCATTTTAGAGAAAAGAAACAAAAAACTGGATAAGGTGATGTGTTAGAAGCCAAGGAAGATAATGTTTCAAGAGGTTGTATCAAAGTCTGCTAATATACTGAGTCAGATGGGAGATGGCAAATGTCCATTGATTTAAGGAACCTAGAATCCTGGAAACGTTACTTGAAGTTGTTTTGATAAAGTGCTAAGTGGAACTCAGATAATAGTATGTTGACTTGTAAATGGGAGGTCAGGTAATGAAAATAATGGGTAATGTGAACCCATTTAAAATTTTGGCTATGAAGAAGAGAAAAAATAAGTTAACCAGAGGGGCACATTCCTCTAGACCTTGCCAAATCATAATGAAATCTCGTCAAATAAGAGAGCGTTCATAGGTGTCGTAACTTAACATGTGTTATAATGTTACAATGATAGGAACGGTGTTAATAGATACTTTTAATGATATTTAAATGTAAACAACAGGAGGATGATGAATGTCATTTACAGTTTTATATCCCCATATTTGTCTGGCGCAGTGAGCTGCAGCAAAGTAGGCACAGGATAAATACTCGTGTGACCGAATGAAGCTCAGCATACTGCTTATGTTTTAAAGAGTAGCAGAACATCTTAGAAGTTCCTGCCTTCCAGTAGTTTTGAATTACTTCTAATTAGAAATTATTTTATCACTATCCTATGTGCTTTAAGAAAGTTCCCAAATGATTTCTAAAAACAAAATATAAATTATCCCCCAGCGATTCTTATTATTGTTATTTGAAAAGAGAAAATGTTCAAAGTGATCTTGGCAAAGTAGTTATCATAAATAAAATGTACAACGATTGGGGGCAAAGAAATTTTCAAGAGTTTGGGGCTAAGTGTAACTAAATGAGTATTCATATAATCTATAACATGCTTTAAAACATTCATAAATATATATTTCCCAATAAACTTGAACTGTACAAGTAAACAAAATGATTCTTTTAAAAACTTATAAATATGTATAGCCACCATAAAAATGCACAAATCTGTGTAATATATAAAAATGGCTTAAATAATCCACAGTATTTACTGGAGAGCTCAGAACGGCCCCACAGTGGAATATACTTCACTAATACTACTATACAACGTGGTGACAGTTTACAGGGCCAGTGCTGAACAAATCAAATATTCAGAGTCTCACTTAAGGACATAAAATGGTCCCCAAGACTCGTTAATGGCATAGTAAAGGGAGTGAATGGATAGGTAGATTAACATACAAATATAGTAATTAACATCTTTAGATCATCTTGTAAAGATAGAAAAACAAAGGACCTGATGCAGCCCTCCATAGTGCAGTGCCTTCGTAGTCCCCAATTTTAGAATGGACTTTTGATAACTACTGGGGTGGAAATGCATGGTATTACCTTGTTCACGTTCAGAAAAAGAAAAAGAACAGTTGTGATAATAACAATAACTCGCTGAGTTCTTCAATCCCCACCCCTCTATCTCTTCAAAACAAACACTGATATAGAGTTCCATGGTTGGGACAATGTGAATATTTAAGTCACATTTTGAAAATTAACTAAAGCTAAATTTTAAAAGATATTAGATATGACATTTCTAAGATATACAACTCCAGAGGAAAAGGAGTTGTGGTTTCGTTTGCAGATTTTACCCAGAAATAAAACTATACTTTTGGATTATAGTTAATAACTTTGCACATAATTTTACTCCAATGTCTCTTAAGAGGCTTTGGATATTTTCTAATCAATCAATTAGGTAATATTGGGCCAGTAGATATCTTCCAGGTATACGATGGCTAAAAATGCTGAAACTTTAGGCATTTGAAATTTGCTCGATGAGTCCTTTACTCAAGTATCATTTAAAAAAAAAAAAAAAACTTAACCTGTGCATGATTATCTTTCTGAAGATTAGAAAGATTTTTTTGAATGATATAAGTGGCACTTCCCCTCAAGGATCATCCAAATTTTAGAATAGTAATAGACCTGTATGAAATTGACTAATATGAGAAAATTATATTATGTACTATGAGGGAATAAAAGAAAGATTAATTCTTACCAATAAATGTCCTATGAAAAAGCTATGATTATTGAACGTGTGCTCTCTGCCAGAAACTAGGCAGTAGGTGTTCAATAGCATCCATTAGTCTCATTTGGTAGAAATCATACATTAATACAGATGAAGATATAGTTCCATATTTAACACTTTGTGAAATCCTTGGAATGAAATGTCTCAATAAATATTTTTACCAAAGCATAAATATGTTATAGTAACAATACTAATGATTATTGTTACTAAACTATATTTAATCATAATGTAAATTTCCTGTCTTGAGATATCGATGATACCACAAAAGCCTAACCTAGCTGAATACAATAATGGTTATTCTCTTTAATTTGGCTTATATATTACATAAAATTTACCTAGGTTAATTGGGATGAAAAACAAATATGATGGACATATATTATAACATAGTTTATCACTATTTTGTAGATTGCTTTGGACAAAGGCTTAGTTGTGTATGTGTTTTTTTTTTTTTTTAATTTTTCCATATGAAGAAGATGGGTTTGTAGAAAGGACTTGATGCATTCAAAATGTAATTCAATGTCATCACAGTTAGTCATTTCAGGTATATTAGGAAAGAGGAAGATCACCAAAGGGTAGAATCACTATCTTGGTTGTGTCCACAGAGTCGACCATCAGTGACCTCTCTTTATTCCTCCCAAGACAGGAAGAGTCTCCAGGTCTCTTTTGACCTCTATAAGATTTCAAAGGAGTGGAAGGGGTACTGTGGGGGAGGGGTTGGGGGGAAGATCAAAGAAAGGAGTGTGCATAACTTCCAACTGTACAGTAATGGAAATGCACGCGTGTGGATTTCGCTAGAGTTCATGATCTCACTTTATTTTTCATAATTACTCTCACTCTTGTTTTATGTTTCCAGATCCCTTCGTGTGGTTAACCGTGTGCCCGTTATTGTTTTAATAAGTACATCTTACAAGGTGGGATTCATAACCGGAATTTGCTGGATAATTATCCGCCCCCCCCATTTATTAACTCCTGGACTTCGTATTTCCCTTAATCACCCATCTCACATCCTGCCTCCCAGAAGGTCAAGAACTGCTTGCCATGTAGAAGTGTCTTAACTCTTTCTGGTCACTAGAAAAAAAGCAATTTATTAAACGGATTCTGGGTACTTGACATGAGTTAATGCAGTTTGAAAGAAGAGATTTGTTTCTATCTCACTCAAAGGATCACGTCAAATAGCCTTTCTCTCTTCCATTTCCTACGATTGCTGAAGATATAATTTGGACTCCATTTTAGACTAAATCCTTGGAAGGGGTGGAGGGGGGGGGACGTGAGTCTTTCCAAACCCAGCTAGCACTACATTTAGTGCTTATGTTTTATGAGGCACAGGGTTATAACATCCTGCTCCTAAGGTTAAGCTCTCAAGATGGGGGAAAGCTTTCTCTATCAGAGACCTGAGACTTTAAACTCTTTCTCCACTCAGAGGCACCTCATCCTCAATATGAAAGCATTTAGAAGGAGATGCAGAAGTTATTTTCACACTTAAGAACTCCTCAGACAAAGACACTGGTCGAAGGTCACTCTTTTTGCTTCGCTTTTTTTAGAATTTCCCATAGCTTACATGGTAAAAAATTTATCTCCATCCTCTCAGGTTTTCTTACTTAGATACATTTTGGAGGTTTTTAGTGACATTTCAAAGTGCCAATATCTCCACTAAGCAAAAAATCAAGTTGCTATGCAATTATAAATTCCAGGTTAACCACCAATAGAATACAAACTTTTTAATCTGGTAAATGACCAAATAACTTATATTGTTTACACTCACTTTCTTTTCCTTACATCCTTTCTGTGATTTCTTGATGTGTCCATTAATTAAATTACTCAGCCGCAATTATATGATAGCACAGGTATCACACACTGCAAGGTAATATTTTAAATTTTTGTCCGTGTAGCATAAGATGGAGCAGGTGAGTTGCTCCAGTTCAGTATTACAGGGATGAACAAGAGCAGGGGCTTGGATCCAACAGGGAAGTGAAGGAGAGGTGGGTTCACTGTAATCAGGACAAGCAAAAGAATTGCCAGCAATTTCAGGAAGGGGCTCTTAATCCAAAATCCTGTAGGGATCTCTGAGCCAGAGTGAAAAAAACAAAAACAAACAACAAACAAAAACAAAACCATGATGTTTTGTGTCTCCGTTGTCAGCACTGAACCAATGAATTTTGCCGAGTGAGAATTCTCCTGTCTTGTACCAGCTTTACATACAGCCCGAACCACAAATTCAGAGGAAAATAATGGTCGGATGCAGGGCCACGTGAAGTGGTCAGGAGGACGGGGCACATTACAGGAATAGCTCTTCAAGAATAGTTCAACTAGGCCCAACTTCCTGTTACCGACATTGGGGGGCTGCCTGCTGGAAACAGCTGCCTTGCTCTGCACATATAGCTGCCCTTCACCTGAGCCAGGTGTTCTAAGTTACCAGTTCCTCCAGGCAGAGCACGCTGGGATGGCTTCTTGCAAATTCACAGATGCTGTGTTCACCCTCTGAGCTTGTGGCCAAAGAGAGTCAAGCAAACAGACAAAATCCTGTCTCGGTGACAAAGGTGCTTTCTTACTATACAGGAACCAGATATTAGGAACCCTCACTCAACCTGCTTTCCTCAGGTCCTGCACATCACCTTTCTGGCCTGCGTGACAGATCAAGGAGGGTGAGAAATGGGACCCTAGCAAGATGATGGGCTGCGTTTGGGGTCTCAGTATCCATTTGACTGCTTAGTGATAATTATCCGATGGCAAACTTCCATAATGATTGTCCTGTGTGAAGCGCTGTGTTTATTTTATCTCAATTAATTTTCACCATAAGCCTGGGTAACCTCAATTATATCCCTTTACATATGGAGGGGAAAAAGTAAAGCACAGAGGGCTTGAGTGTGTAAAAAGTTATTTCCCGAACACATGACTGAATACATTCAGTTACACACCTCGAAGTAGGCTCTGTCTTTATGAAAATCGTGTCTTATTACATAGGAAGGAAAGATGGGTGGGAAGGAAGAAGCCCCATTGCATTCTGGGGCTGGATGCAGGACTCAGAAGAGAGTAGATATCATCGCCCTAGGCAGATTTGAAATGTGAAATCAGTTGCTGGTGAGAACAAGTGAGATTAGAATCTGGGTAAGTCAGGAGGGTAAAAAACAGGGGAGGATTTTAAAGCATGAGATGGATGAGTCCTGGTTCTCTTGCGTGGACATTTGATCTCTGCCCCGCTTTAATAATACCTAATGCCTGTGGGAGGGCCCAGGGTTCAGTGTGGCCAGAAGGGGTCCTGAAGATGTAATAAATTCTTCCTGGAAGAGAGGTCAGGACCAAAGATGCTGAGAATAATTCATGGATGGGACGTAGGGATTTTGTGGTTGTTGTTGTTGTCTTTGTTTGTTTGCATTTGGAATAATCTACCTTGTCCTGAAGTTACTCTGAAGTTCATAACTTTCAGGTTCTTGTCTGTTTTTCACTTCTGGCCTATTTTTTTTTTTTTTTCCCTTACCCTCTTTTCCCATTCCAACAACTAGCTTGTAAAATAGAACTTGGTGAGTTAGTTTGCTAACTGGTGATGACTCCAGTGACTTTTTGGCTAACTAGCGATAACTCCTAGATCCTTGTTTAAAATTAAAAGAAAAGTTAAAGAAAAGAAGAAAAAGAAATTCGGCTCTGTCTTGATGACTAGCCGCTGGGCCCTACCAATATTTACCTACCCTTTTAAAATCACTGGACTGAAGAACATCTGCTATTTTCTCTAGTTTTAGTCCTGACATTTATATTCTATTGTAGAACGATTTCTAGGATAACTTTTGTGATTTATATCCCGTGTCTGCCTAATTCATTCACATCATTCAAGTAATTCAGTGCTTTTTAACACCTGGCATGTATGCAATGTAAAGAGACCCATCCATCCCTTGGTTACCTAGAGAAAATGAAAGATAGAAATGGCTTCGGTTACCCAGCACTAGCCCTGCTCCCTTCTTTGATGTGAGTATTAAGATTCCTCATGATCATAAGATTATTCTTCTCAAGGTTACATGGACCTGGAATTGTTGATCTGGAGCCCCTCAGATCTTCACCTCTCTTGTCTCACGGGAGGCAGACTTGTAGGTCTGTATGACAGGACAGGAATCTAACATGACAAATGGAACTGGAACCACAGAACTCAGACTTTTTTATGTTTTTCTCCTCCTCTCCTCCACTCCCACCTCCTACCCACCAAAGAAAACCTGCTCCCACTGCAATCACATTAGAACTGAAACAGAGACTCCTATTTTGCGTTAGCTTAATGCCTTCCCAAGGTTCCAGTAGAGCAAGGGGATTTCACTATTGCCTCTAACTACTACTTTGCCTTGCTAAGGTAGACATGGTTACTCTACTGGCAGTATAGTTATGTTTTGTTACATGACATATTTTAGCCAAATCAGACTCAAACATAGAATCCTGATGACATCAGTGCAAATTTCTGCTTCTATTATGAAGGTTAAAAATTCCTACTATTCTTACTTTTCTTTTTGTCAGCTTTCTTATTTTTAAGATGGGGCTCAAAACAGGACCTACTCAAAAGATTTTGGGGAGAATAAGTTTATGTATATAAGTCACTCAGAAAAGTCTGGCACATGCTAGATTTTTAGGTATTCTTATTGTTGCTGTTTTCTCATACCAATTCCCAAAGTTACAGATAAAGGAAAAGATATTTAAGAAAATATCCTGAACAGTTACTGATATCTCCTCTACAGATTTTGGTATAGTATTTGTAGAGCACAAATTTTGGACTCAGAAAAGCCTGGGTTAGTGTCCCACCTCTGCTACTCACTAGATGAGTCATCTTGGATAAATTATTATCTTCTCTGAACTACAGGGATTTTTTTGCATATAAAATAAATATATTTATCTGTAATTAACTGGACTGTTGGAAAGAGTGCAGGTAGCACTGAGTACAGGTAGTAAGTCCTGAATATACGGTAGCTGTTATTACCACACAAAACTTCTTCAGCTAAAATTGAGTTATTCCCTGAACATTTCAACTGTCCAAATCTAGGAAGGTCTAGTCAAATATGTAAGTCCCTAGGACTACAATGGAGTAGAAGACTGGAAATTATTATTTTTTTATGCAAACAGTAGTTGTTGCTTCCATGATATATCCTCAGTGGTCATCACAATTTTAGGGATAACTCATCAACCCTCCTAGAGCTGGACCATCATATTCTGGATGTAAGCTTTCAGTGACAGCCAAAAAGGCCAACGTGTTTGATGTGGCATCTTTCAAATCCACCTACCAGCAAAGTAAAAGGGCATCCCCTCTCCATTTGCCTGTCTTTCTTACTTATCTCTCATACACGTACATATACATACTCAGTCACACACACACACACACACACACATATACACACACACACACATATGCTGTGCTTTTTCCCTCTACGATTTTATGGATATATTGGATTGCCTTAGATTCTTCTCTGCAAAACACATCACGTTAAAATGTAAAGAAGGGATTCACTTAAAGACAGTAAAAACTTAGTGACCTGCACAGAATGACCTCTTTTGGAATAGAGATGAGAGTGATCAACTAGGAAATAGTTTCTTTCTGATTATGGTGTATACATGTGAATGTATGAAAACTTATGTAAATCTTTGGACATTTTAATAAGAGATGGTAGATTTTATAAATACTGGGGATAGTAGTGACATTTCACCTTCAATCATAGTTAGAATAAAGCTAATTCCAATAAATATATGCTCCAGAGTTAGTGAATGGCATCATTCTAAAAGGCTTTTTGCTTCACCTGAAGGAGGCAGAGAAAGTAGACTATTTACACATATCTCATAGTGTATGGCACATATTAATCTAAAACCATTGCTTTGAATATTCAGAAAAAATAATACAAAAAATATTTTCTGTTAATATTTTCCCTCTATAGTGGCTTTAAGAAGACTCAATGTTTCCTTTTGATTTTTTTGTAACTTCTAAGGTTCATTTTCTTTAATTTGGGATTACAAAGAAAAATGCACTGAGTTAAAAAGTATGAATGATAGAGTAGAGAGTATAGACAAAAATTCAGGTCCTCAAAGCTGTTTACAATGCTTGAATTAAACTCATTGCTCTCCCTGAAAAATCAGAGCAAGAGATAAATGTGCTGAGATGTGTGGGAATAAACATGTTTAACATGGCAAAGAGGAAAAGGGTAGACGTGAGGCATGTTTGTTGTTATTGATGTTGTTGTTGTTTGATGTTTATTACCTGAGGTGCTCTCAATCTGGAGCAAATATAAGTTTAATTCAAAGCAATTTCGTCAGAAAGAATGTCACTTATCATATCACATTGTCCCGAACATATCTGTTTTTTTAAATACAAAGACTATGGAAAATACCATTATAACTCTACAGAAAGATAAACCCAAGTAATATAATTAGTGATCTGTCAATAATTTTAGAAATGTGTCTATATTCAGTTTTCTGCACTTACCAGACCCCAATAAAACAAATTGTTATGAATAAGAAGTATACTTTGGGTGACATTTTACCAGCATTGGTTATCATAAGATTTGCATATTAGCTTACTCGTTATATCCTGCTCCATTTGCTCACTCAAAATTTTCCTGTTTCTCTATTCTTCAAGTACTTGAATTTTCAGACATTTACAGGAAACAGTTGGAATAAGAAAGCCATAAAAAACACAAACCACTGGGAGTAATTCTTGCATGTGTTAAAAAATATATATTTTGTGTCTTATATGTACTTTACAGTTGATGTTCATCATGGGGAAGCAAAGTTTAATTCCATATATTTTCATTGTTCAGTCAAAGTGAGTCAGAGGGACACCTGGGTGGCTCATCAGTTGAGCGTCTGCCTTTGGCTCAGGGCGTGACCCCGGGGTAAAGGGTTCGAGTCCCACATCGGGCTCCTTATATGGAGCCTGATTCTCTCTCTGCCTGTGTCTCTACCTCTCTCACTCTGTGTCTCTCATGAGTAAATAAATAAAATCTTTTTTAAAAAAAGTGATTCAGAATGAAAGAATGATAAATTTTTTACTGTTGAACAAATCCAATTGTTTTCAACATTGACAGATTTGCCCCCTTGGGAACATTTGGCAATTCTGGAGACATTTCTGTTTGTCACAACTGGCAGAGGGGATGGGCAATGATACTGGTATCTAATTGGTAGAAGCCAGAGATGTGGCTCACACAGTCAAAACATTAACTGGTTTAAAATATCAGTAGTGCCAAGGTTAAGATACTTCGATTTAGTCAATTTAATCTGCAAGAAGGAAGGAGGAAGAAATCAAGTTGGACCCAGGAAAAATGGCTTAAATGAGTTCTGGGGGCATTTTTGGATAATATAGAAAATGAAATCAACATATTAATTTCAATATAAAATCAATATATCCTACTCCTTATTATCTGCAATGGGAATTTTGATTATCTTATTGCACTTGAAATTCTTTAGATTCCTTACATATTCTGTCTCCAGATTAATCTCTTTCCTTCTTGAATTTCTTTATAGAAAAATGCCTTGTATTTGTTTCATACCAAAAAAAAAAAGAAAAAACAAAGACAAAACAAAACAGAAAAACAATTTAAAAAAACAGAGGATATTCATGAATTAGTATTACTTGTAGAAAAATGATAGTAAGTGACATTCTCACTGCTCAAAGCATTAGACCAGTGGGAGGTAATAGAGAAGAGATGTCTTGATCTCTGCCCCTGGTTCTTGGCATAAAGCTCCTAAAATGCTTGTGGTTTCCTAAGTGATGAGAGCCCTAAAGATATCTTTTGCTCTAATGAGATGACTCTGGGTGGGCTCCTGGATGGCTCCTGGATGGGGCTGGTCACCAGAAAACTCAAGCCATCATTAGAAGCTTGGAATCTCTAGCCCCACTCCCCATTATCCGGAGAGGAGAGGGCTAAAAGTGGAGAAGATAACTGATTGTGCCTATGTGAGAAAACCTCCAGAAAAATTCCAATAGTTTGAGGTTTGGAAAACTTGCAGGTTGATGAACATATCCACAGGGATAGAAGCTCCGACTTTTGGGACCTCCAGACCTTGCTCTGAGTCTCTTTTAATCTGGTCATTCTGTATATTTTTTCATATTCTGTAAAAACTGATAACCGTTCCTCTGAGTTCTATGAGACACTTTTAAAAATTAACAGAACCCTAGGAGGCAGATATGGCAACTGCAATTCGTAGCCAAATTAGACAGAATTGTGGGTAACCTGGGGAATCTAGTACTTTCAATGGGGATCTAGTACTTTCAATCGACATCTGATGTGGGAGGCAGTTTTATGGGACTGAACCTTTAATTTGTGGGCTCTGATGCTATCTATAGGGTTTATCCCCTAACAACTAGTGAGTATGTGCTTCGAAGCCAGACAGACCTCAAACATATATTGTTCTGGCCATTTATAACTGCTTGACCTTGGCCAAGCAATTTACCTTCCTCCTATCTGTAAAATGGGACTAAAAATATCTACTTTATAGGATCACATAAGTTAAGGGGCATAAAATGTATCGCATATTGCTTAGAACATAAGCACCCAATAAATGGCTTTTTAAATTTTAGTGTGTTTACATGTGTACTTATCCACCTCTTCCCAAAACCATCCCATAGACATTTTTACTCATCTTTAAATACGTAGACCCATAACTAAGCTTAGCAGTCACCAGTGGAAACTACAGGTTAAATGTGCTTATATACTTTCACTGTCCACTTGGGTCTTGAATGCTTCTTATTTCTCATTTCTAAATCTAAGAGTAGTTCCCTTTCTGCTAAGATGACATAGAGTCTTACTTCAAAACACCACCAAATTGTATTTTCTTCTTTCTCAACCGCTTATCTGGTATGAGTCAGTAAAATTCTCTGATGTGTTTTAGAAGCATGTTAGCTGATTTTTACACATAAACCCAGATTGGAAATAAATTACCTTCAAATGGTAATGGAATGGTATTTCCATTGGGACCTGAGAGACGTTATTTTTCAAAGACAGTTTTCCAAAAAGAGATGGTTACCACCTAAAACGTGTTTCAGAGTTAATAGATCAAATTAGTACCTCCTTCCTATTTTTTTTCAGTGTAAATCAGTAATATTTCCCGAATGCAACATACATAAGAAAAATCATGCATACATACATAGTAATATATACATGAATGTACACAATAAAAATCAGAGAAAATGAAATTTATGAGAAAAATATGCTAATTATAAATAAAAGTGAACCAGAGGAATTGAGATGTATAAGTTTGCATTGAGTTGTTTGTATTCATACAATCTAAATTGGATTAAGAAATCAAGGTTAAATAACTTGACCATTTAACCACATTGTATGGATATTGTGAGAGTTTCTTAGATTTGAAATGTTTGGATACTTAATTAAATGACATGTTTAGAAAGCAAAGCCAAATCAGTAATTAATCAATAATACTTAAAAATTCTCATTTGAATAAGAGTTCATCATATTATTACTCACCAATTATTTTTTTCACATAAGAAGAGTTTTTGATCTTCATATTTTAAACTATTACCAAACTCTTAATTCAGGGTGTAAATACCAGCAGAGAGATTCTTTGTGATACTCGTGAAACTGAGTGACACTTGAAATTTTACCAATTGGTACCATGTAGACACCAACCAATGAGCAGTGGTAGTGAATGTGGATGGTACAAAGAATGCCACAGAACGGACACCAGGGTTGGAAATCCAGTAGAGCCCATATTAGCGCATATCGGCTGCACATTAGTCTCCCGGATGGCTTTAAAAATTAAGGCTATTAATATATGTATTCATATTTTGCCTAGACTATCATTCTTAAAAATATTAGGAATATAATAAACTTCATTAGTTTCTGTTGATACATGTTTCATAGAGCCAGAATAAAAAAAAAAGTTAAATGTCAAAGTAGTGAAGTTTATTGTACGTAGGAATGTAGTAAAATTTCAGAGCTTAACCAACACATTCTTTCTTATCTAATTATCATTATTCTGTTTTAATTGGAAGTTACACAAATGTCAGACATTAAATCTAAGACAAATGTCAAATGGAATCCCACACCTGTACAGTAACATCCCAGGCATCTACATGTATTTTCGCTGATCATTAGCAATTAGTAGCATTTCTCTGTCCATGTAATTGTTCTACTGATCTTTCCCAGGTGATTTTTCAGTACCCTCAATGCATTGGCTTGGAGTTAAAATGCTATTGGCTTTTCATCTTGCAACCATTACATTAGGGTTTAGCCTGACTGAGCTCATTAAAATCGCTGCTGCACACTTGGGCTGTGTTTACCCATGTGAGTAAAGTGGAGCACAGGGCAGCCACTCATAATTCAGGCCCAAGACACTCTTTTGCCTGAAATATTTAAATAGTTGAGACTAAGTGTTTTCTCTGCTTGAATTACAAGGATTACTTTAGTTCTCCACTTCAGTTTCAGTGAAGCAGTCTGAGCCCATTTGATCATGTTGAATGATCTATCTGAGCAGGAATCGTTTGCGAGGGCTGTCATAAAAGGAAGAAACCAGGTAGTTCTTTCTTAGTGCATAGCACGTTGCTGTACTGACTCCCCTTTGACCATCAGTCAGATAAGCAAAAGGAGTCTTATATAGGTTCAGTACTTCACCCTATTGAGATGACAGAGGGGAACCCGGAATTCTAACCCAAGGTTCTAACCTCCTGATCCCAGAGCCCATGCTCCCATGCATACCCTACACTGCTTTTAGGACCAATGCTAAAGAAGCCAGAAAGTAGAGATCGCTTAACATCATCAGTTCCCGTTGCTCACGTTGGCCTATTATTGCAATAAAATCATGTTCTCCAGGTACAGTGTTATCTAAGCACAGAACCCAGAACAGAGCTTTTGCCACCATCGCCAGAAACAGAATCGGCCTGAAAATGTCATAATCAGTTACTTGTGATTAGTGCAGTGTGTCACAGCGGTGTAATGAAGTGCACAACAGAGACAGATGTCTAGAACAAGATGCAAACGTTTTCAATAAATAGTACCCATAATTAAATTATAAGACAAAATCAATGATATAAAAATGTCTTTAAAACATAATTGCATTACCTGGTATTTGCATTCTACTTGGACTACCTAGCCCACAGCCATATTCACGCATGCCTGTCCCACCTACTTTGTAACTATTTTGGCACCAACAAAGTGTAATAGCAATGTGTGTATCCTTAAGTGGTAAAATATTAAATTAGGTTTTTTTTTTTCCTTTTCTCAAGACTTTTATACTTGCTGGAGATTAGGTGATTTTTCACCTCATTATCAAGTATGTGTATGTGTGTGTTATTCTCTTAGGATAGATTTTAATAATAATAGCTGGCCTTAATAGAGCCCCTATTACGTACCAGGCGCTGAGTCTATACACCTTGGATATAATAACCGTGTTTCCCCCATACAAGTCAATGAGGTGTTAATATCTACATTTTACAGCCAAGGAAACGAAGCTAGGAGAGGATAAGTAACATGCCCAAGGTCCCTCACCTAGGAAATGGCATTAGAACTCAGATATGAGTCAGGATTAGGATTAGAACTCAGATAATCTGGCTGCACTTATATTATTGCTTAAGAGTTTTATGTGATTCTATTAAAATATAGTTAGAGAAACTTGAATTTATCCTTTGAACTTAATCTTCATTGTCTACTTCTTATGGAATTTTAATTTCTCAAAGAACTTCAGGAGAATGAAAAGACAAAAATTAATTTTGTCTCATTTTAGTTACAAGTGACTTTTTTAACTTCTGAAAAGTATGAGAAAATCCAAGCTACATCATGTATTAACATAAAAAAGACTTTTTTAGAAAACATTTGACCGTAATTATATTAATGTTTAAATATGCTTAAGGAGTACATTTAAAGTTTACACATAGCATATAAATTCGGTTCATAAAATACACAAAAAATGAAGAAAATTGTAAATAGCAGTTTTAGACTATGCTAGCCATGCATGATAGACCACTTATACTCTGGTTCCAGATCTTCCATGAAGATGTTTGTTTGGCAGTATTAAGATAGTTTTAGTCAGTCACTCAGTAAATCTGTGGTAAGTTTAAAAATAATTTCCAATATGCCATATAATGACAGTTTTCAAATTTTCAGATATCCGTATATCTGTTACCAAAAAAAGGTTGTTTTGTTTTTTCTGAAATGTGGACTCCAGCAACCTTAGCCGCCTAAGCCATTAATGTGGAAATGTTGTGGTTGTAATCACCTGTTCTACATCGGAATGTGGCCTCTGTTTCAGAAAACCCAGGGAAGTGCTCCTGTGTCCTGTAATTGGGTCAAAGATGGGAGATTGTGGTTGTGCCTCTGCCTCCCTCTCAGGGATTTGTGATGGATCCGACATTCCTTCCAGATGATCCTAGGCTCATGTTGGGCAGCTCTTGCAGGCAGCTACTACTAACCAACTAGAACCTGCAGGTGACTCGGAGCTGCTTGTCATCCCTATATATTACAAAATAAAAATAAAATAAAGTAGTTAGGTAATGGTAAAAAAAAAAAAAATGGCTTCCTTCATGTTTCACTTTGTAAAAAACTGTAAGTCCATATTTCTGATGAGAACTCAATTATACATTTGTCCCCAGAGAGGATAGCTGTGCAATTAAATCTGATCATATATGAACACTTGCAAATGTCTGCTTTGAATTAAGATCATCTGTTTGCTCATCTTAGATTGCTAATTGCAAGTCTCTTGAAGGCAGAGACCACGTTTTTTCATAATTGTCCTCCCCTACATGTTATTATTTGCAATTAATAATGAAAAATAATTGAATAATTGATTCTCTAATCATTAACATATTCCTTGATCAGTTTTAAAATGTTTTATTTTCTATAAAGTTCTTTGCTGAGATCTTAATAAATATGTGAGCACATCTGGCTTACAAATGAACTAGTATCAATAGCATCTAAAGCCCCCTGAGCCTGACCTTCCCCACTAATGACATCTACAGCAGATGCCCAATTTTGCATATAAATTTAATCTATTACCAGACAGTCCCATTTTCAGTCTTTAGATAATCCAATCTAGTTTAATGTCAAAATTTCAGTCTCTCATTTTTTTTTTCCCTGTGGCTTGATGGTGACTTCTATTTTTAATGGTTTAGCTAGTCAAGAAATCCATTACAGAGGAAGTTTGATAATCACTTAATGACTGACATGTGATAATGATTGATCCATTCAGTTAAAATATACCGAAACATGTTGTATATAACCTAAGATTTCATATTTTATTTTCAATATGTTACTACCATGTGCTCTCATTTTTCTTGGCTCCTTTTAATTTTTTCGAAGACTGTATTACAGAAGAAGCTTTTTTTACTAGCTCTAACAATTCAGCATTCACTTTCCACATTTCCATAACCTCAATAACACCAAAAGTCATACCTCAAAATTATTACTTTTATCCTTATTTTCTCTCTCTAAAAAAAAAAGAATTTCTGAGAATCTGTTATCCGGAGCAGATGGGATATGAAGATCACTTTGGTGACGGAGTTTGTTTTGTAAGCTTGCAGCTTTCTTTTTCTTCTCTCTCCCTCTTTTTCTTTCTTTATTCTTTTTTTTTTTTTCTAATTTAAGTTAATTTGGGAGGTTATTTTTCCCAGTCATTGAAACTGTGATGAGAAGAAATGAGGAAACGACTCATTATGGTCATCACTGTAAACATTTAAGTTGGGTCTCCCTTATATTTCCATGCATTGTTCTTCCAAATCTCTTTTCTTGACATGATTATTCCTCCACAAGTCTCAAAATGTCACAACTCTTTCTGGGAGAAAAAAAAATACTTGTAGGAGAAATAATGGAGGAAAATTGAAGGGTTTTTCTACCCTTTTCTGGTCTGTGCCCTCATAGTTCTGGCTCTCTATTGATATTTTGCAATACTGGATGCCCTTCATTACAGAATTGTCATGAATCACTGGACTCACTTCAGGTTTAAATTCTCCCTTCCTCCTCTGCTCAACCCCCAACCCTTACCCAGATCCTCTATCCTTACAGCTCAGGCCTCACCCGGATTAAGAAAAACAATAGTGGAGAAGGGAATTGCTTTCTTCCCTCTTTCTTCTCTCCTGCCTTTCCTGATTGGGCATTTTCTTGGTCCAACAAGGGCAATCTTTTATAGTGGGTGTTGATGTAACCTGAAAATGCAATTCTTGGAGTGGCCAATTCCCAAATGTAAATGTTTTCCTCTAGGGAAACTTTTATTCTCTCCCCCCCCCCCCCCGCCCCCCCCAGGAATCAGCCCTACTTTTCTCCTTTGGAGGGCTTCTCAACACCTGCTCAGCTAAGTGACATAGTCCCTTGCTACGTATCACTTCATCAGCCCTTTCTCTAACTATATATATCACACAGACTCATGCTGAGGGCAGTCTTGGTTGGGGGTTTTCAAGATTCCTCACTTGTGCCCATCTTCCTTGGTCTCTACAGTATCCTAGGAAATTTTTACCCTTTCTGCATATGTCCAGTTGGCTTTCACTTGCCAAGCATCTGTCATCACTGGCAAATACCACAACCTTCTCTCCCTTAGCTTTTTGCCATCCTGTGTCAATCACTGGTCTCTGTGATACCGAAACACTTCAAATTCTCCCCCTATGATTCAAATTGGGAAGTGGAGGAGTCTCTCTTCCTTACCACAGTAGAGTATGGAGATTCACGAGCTCTCTGTTGACTCTCTTCATTCCTGGTCTTCTCTCTCCTGATAAACCTGGCTTTCTTTTCATGAGGTGAAAGAGCATGTGACACTATGGTGACAAATTAGTTTGAGTTCTTTCTTAACATCATAGGGCAATAGGAATACAATATAAAGTTATATATAGCCCCTTTCACACCGTCACGCTGAGCTAGTACCCACGCCTGGAATTGGGCCCCAACCTCAACCACCTGCCGCCTGCCACCTGTCACCGCCTCTGGACCATGGATCCCCACAAAGTGAGCAAGCTTCGGGCCTTCTTGAAAGTGTGTCAGCAGGATCCGAGCATTCCCCCCACCAAGGAAATGCACTTCCTGCAGGAGTGGGTGGAGAGCATGGGGGGTAAAATACCACTTGCTACTCATAAAACTAAATCAAAAGACAATATCAAGGAAGAAAAAACAGGTAGTAAGAAGGTGGAGGAAAACATGAAGACCGATGAACCATCAGGTGAGGAAAGTGATCTAGAAATTGACAATGAAGGTGTGATTCAACCAGATACTGATGCCCCTCAAGAAATGGGAGGTGAAAATGTAGAGATAACTGAGGAAATGATGGATCAGGCAAATGATAAACGAGTGGCTGCCATTGATGTCCTAAATGATGGTGGACTACAGGAAGCCATGGACTTGCTCACAGATGCCATCCAACTGAATCCGTGCTTGGCCATTCTGTATGCTAAGAGAGCCAGTGTCTTCATCAAATTACAGAAGCCAAATGGTGCCACTTGAGACTGTGACAGAGCTATTGAAATAAATCCTGATTCAGCTCAGCCTTAGAAGTTGTGAGGGAAAGCACACAGACTTCTGGGTCATTGGGAAGGAGCAGCACATGATCTTGCCCTTGCTTGTAAACTGGATTATGATGAACATGCTAGTGTAATGTTGAAAGAAGTTCAACCGAGGGCCCAGAAAATTGCTGAACATCGGAGAAAGTATAAACAAAACATGAAGAGCAAGAGATCAAAGAAAGAATAGAAAGGGTTGAGAAGGCTTGGGAAGAACATGAGAGCCCAGAGGCAGGAAGAAGCCAGATGACAACCAGGAGCTCAGTATGGCTCTTTCCAAGGTGGCTTTCCTGGGGGGATGCCTGGGTTGGCAGGGGAGTGACTGGAATGGCAGGAATGCCTGGGTTTAATGAAATTCTTAGTGACCCAGAGGTTCTTGCAGCTCTGTAGGATCCAGAAGTTATGGTGGCCTTCCAGGATGTAGCCCAGAACCCAGTAAACATGTTAAAATATCAGAGCAACCCAAAGGTTATGAATCTTATCAGTAAATTGCCAGCCAAATTTGGAGGTCAAGCATAACGCCCTTCTGACAAATAAAGCCCTAGCTGAAGGAAAAGCAAAAAAATAAAAATAAACAAATAAATAATAAATAAATAAAGTTCATATATATGTGTGGAAATTTTAAGCATATATACACTAAACAATAATATAACAAACCTTTACATACTCATGACACTGCTTTAATACATTACCAATATTCTGCTAATTTTGTTTCATCTATACCCCCTCACACTCCTCATCTTCTCACTTGATTACTTTTTTAAGTAAAATATATATACTTTGAAATACCACGTACCTAAAAATGCTACATCAATGTAACCCATGCTCTGAATTATGAATGTTTTTACAAAAAATATTTTCAGTGTAAATAGTAGTTAATAAGCATTAGGCTGGCTTACAATTCCGTTTCAACTTCTGCGGGTAAATCAAGAACCTTATTTGACGCCTGGACAATAAATTTAATAAAACTTATTGTTTGCAGGCAATTTTGAATGTTGACTGAGACTGTCAGAAGTAACAAATAATCTTCTTTATATAGCTCAGTGCTGAGTAGGCTTAAACAGCCTCTGCCTCTAGAATGCAATGTAATTATAAGACATGATTACAACTGATTATAATCAATCAGCATAGTCTTAAGTGTAATTTATATTGCCGCAGCTGTGGTTAGATTAAATCATCACATAAGATACAATTTCTACTAGATATGTGAAATTATTTGAACGAACCCAAATACAGTAAACTCATAATACCATAAATGCATAGTAAATTCTGTCAATTGCATAATACTTTAGGACTTTCCTTATCACAAAAGAAGTAGTCCCCCTACAGAGTTTAGTCTTGATTGGAAAGACAAGGCTGTTGTGTCACCAAGTTTGGCAGATGTGACTTTTGGCTGTTGGTTCTGCCTGTGTTAACGCCACGTGTCATATCTAGTTGTGATCACTATTGTATTCAAAAATAACGCCCTACCAAGCGTATGTAACTCTTTCTTCCCCCTAGTTAAAGACATGATAAAAGAGGAGTTAGGTGGGCATCTCAATGGCTCAGTGGTTAAGCATCTGCCTTTGGTCCAGGACGTGATCATGGAGACCAGGGATTGAGTCCCGCGTTGGGCTCCCTGCTTGGAGCCTGCGTCTCCCTCTGCCTGTGTCTCTGCCTCTCTCTCTTTGTGTCTATCATGAATAAATAAATAAAATCTATTTTAAAAAAGGAAGATGGGTTAGGTTTCTAACTTTCATTTTTAATTTCTGTAATAAGGCCATTTCATTCTTGGCCTTAAAATTGAAACTCCAATTCACCAAATGTGTGTTGGTGTAGATGAGAACTGATGTGTTAGGTACAATCCCTGCTCTCAGTACACTACGGGTGAAATAAAAAGCAAAACAAACAAACAAACAAAAAAAAAACAAAAAAAGAAAAAAACCACAAACAAGGAAAATAAATGCAGCAGAAAATAAACTGAATTCAGCAGAAACAGACTCATAAATACGGAGAACAGGAGGAGGGGTGTGGAAGGGGCAACATGGATGAAGATTCGTGGGGGTACAGGCTTCTAGTTATGGGACGAATAAGTCATGAGAAAAAAAGGCCCAGGATTGGGGATATGGTCTCGGTACTGTAATAGCACCATATGGTGACAGGAGGTAGCTCCATCACTACATTGTACACCTGAAACTGATGTATCACTGTGTGTCAACTATACTTAAATGTACAAAAAAAAAAAAAAAAAAAAGAATAAAAATGTAACTACTTTAAACAAACCACAGCAATTAGAAAAATGAAAGTAGCTTCTAGAGTACTAGGCAGGCAGCAGGGTAAAACTGGGGCTTATTTTGCCATTTACATTTGACATTGGCCTATAAAGCTGATTTCTTTGAGGCTTAGTCGCCTCATGGAGGAAACAGGGGAGATATTTGCCCTTTCCCTAGTATATGGCGGCTGTGAGGATCAATGATACAATTAATTAAAAAGTTCTTCGAAATCAATTAAAAAGTAATAATGTCATTCTTACATAATCTATTGTTTTAACTGTTTTTGTTTTGCTCCTTGAGCCAAATGCTGTAAAAACAACCATATATTAAAATCTCAACAAAGATTTTTCTCTAAGTAATTTCTCTTCTAAGAGTAACATACCCAACATCACCCTGTCCACTTTTTAATCATTCTGTGGAGAGTCTTTTATGTATTTGGTAATTTAATCAAATCACCTGAAAGTATGAAGAGTAACTCTGGCAGCCCATAGATGCAGCTGTTTGGCTAGAATACAAGTTCATTACCAAGTAAAAAATATATTTTAATGACTTTAGAATCTGAAAAAAAGATTCAAGTTTCAGAGTTAAAATCCTGTAATATTTCGTGTAGACTCACAAAGCATTACTAAATTCAAAGAACATACTTAGCCATTTTTTTCTTTTAAAAATTTGTCATGGAAAAAATAACTTTACCTTTCAAAAGATGTAAGAGGCTCTGTATAGAATATTTATACCAGCCAGATCTCCCTTCAGCATTAATAGTTTCTAATGCATATTTAAGATGTTTGTGTTTTTTAATGTTTTAAAAGGAAGTTGTTGTTTTTTTTTTCCTTGACTAATAAAGCATCAACTTTCTCTGAACATAAAAACTTAGCCTTTAAAAAGAATAGTGATATTGATTTGGGGTACTGATTACATTTTAAAAAGCAGTAAAATAAGTCTCACTATGCCACAACACAGGGATCCTTATTTAAAATCAAACTCATAAACTATTGATATCCCCCCAGGTACACACTAAGTTTATATGGAACGAAGAAGATTGGTAGGAGCAAAGCACAGATAGTAAATACAGAATCTACAGAGGCCATCTGTCAGTAGATATTAAAAAATTACCTGCGTTAATATAAATATTTGATCTTTGCCTATTTCTTAGAACTATTATGTTTTCAAATAAAGAAAACAGAATAATTCTGCTCAAAGTCTAGGCTGTTTTATAATAGTGGAAGTACGTATAGATTATTTTTCATAATTTTCTTGCCAAATCTGTTTCCTTTGAAATGAGGGAGTGTAAAACTCCTGGCCCCTGCATCTGTCTCCCTGGGTACAGGTATCCAAGAGAAGCCCCCAATGTGAAGGAGTAGAGGAGCTGCAGGCCAACAGAGGCAGCCCCAGCCCTCCACGGCAGTCGGGGCCACATCTTCTCCGGGGAGGGCTCCTCACCTCACCAGCAAATCTGATGAGAAGAGAAGCCAACGTGCAGATGCAGGCGCAGGTGGAGACAGGTGCTCCGAGTCAAGGCCAGCGTGTGGGTCTCCCCTCCCCATCACTATCAGGTCCTCATATCCCCCCTAAACACTCACTGTCTCAAGGAAGGTTACATGGGCAAGGGTAAAATCTGAAAGATTAAGCATTTTCTGAGAAATTCTGCTTGAGTCCTCCAAAAAGACAAGTTAAAACTACAAGGGGAAAGCAAGGCACCGGGAATTGTTACATTTCTGTTCCCCCACCCCTGGGTGATATAAGAGGAAGTTATAGAAAATAACGATGCAATGTTTTTAATGTTCCTGACCACACATTTTACACATTCCTGAAATACTGTTATGTTTTGCTAACATGTTTATTTTTCCAATTCCAAAACAATGACCCGACTCTCTCTACCTCCTTTTTCTGATTTCCTTACTCCATCCTTTCCCTGCCTACTTCTCTGATTGTTCCTCTACCAGTTATGACACTCCTCCTCCCCAATCCTGTTCTGCCTCTTGCCACCCGACCTATCGAAGTTACAATTATTTAAGGGTTACCAGATTTTGACAATAAAAATACCAGAGGTTAGCTAAATTTGCATTTTGTATAAAATGAGAAGTAATTTTAATATAAGCATGTTCTAAATATTGCATAGGACATACTTATAATAAAATGTTCCTATTGTTGATCTGTAGTTCATGGTTATCTGGGTGCCTTTTACTTTATTTGGACTATTTAAACCATTTCCGGTTTATGCAATGTGAGATTTTTTTTCCTACTTGAATTATCCAAGGAAGTAAAAGAAGCATTCTCCTTTGTGGAATACACACTGTTTTACTTTCTTTTTAAGTTATCCTAATACGACAATATAACAGGCCTTTAAATATGCCAACCTCTGGATTCAAACACACAAGCTGGGAACTTCTTCAATGCCTGTGAAATTAGGATTCACATTCTGATTTCCTATACAAAAGCTAGGTCAGTAGGCCTCCCTGTGGCTATTTTGCAAACATAATACTAACTCAAGTCCAATTAAGATAAAGATACTTCTTTTGATAGAAATTCAGGCTACATTTTAAAAGATTCAAAATCCACGATATGCTTCATCACTCTTACCTGAGGTGAGCATAAAAGTCTCTCTCTCTCATGGCAACCCCAATGCCTAATTATCATACTTAACATAAACCCCCAGCTAAGTTAATGATCCAGGGTTTTGGTTATCTATTCCTGCATAACAAACCACTCTAAATTTGAGTGATTTAAAAACCAAGTATTTTATTTGCTCACAATCCTACAATCTAGGCTGGATCCAGCTGAGTGGTTGTTTTGCTGGCCAGCTTGATGGTGGTTTACTGAATGGATGTATTCAGGTAGTGGGTTATGGATCTCTCCCACTTTGTATGAACTCTAAGTGTACTTGTTCCATGTGTTCTCCTCAGCAGAACAACCTTCTTGGTTTATCAGGGTTCTCAAGCCTACAGAATTGGAAGCTATCAGGTCATCATAAGGCATAAGCCAGGAACCTTCACTTAGCTCAGTGTCCTTTACACCACATTCTGTTGGTTAAAGAAAATCCCAGCCTCAGGTCAAATCAAAGGGAATTCATAAAAGGTATGGTTTATTTGGGGTTGCCAGTGGAACAGACAACCACATATAGCTAAGTGTTAGTCAAGAGATGGTGCCTTAAATATACATATATTTATATTACTTATATTATTTATAGTTATTTATATATGTTTATATATAAATTTAATCAATTTTAATGATTCTAAACACTATATAGCATATATCATTCTTCATTTATTTATTTCTTAGATATCTTAGAACGAGGAAGAGATGGAGAACTTTCAGTGTCTAACACACAGAAGTTATTTTAACATGGGTAGAACTCTAGATTCTCGTTGAATCTTTTAGATACTAGTGTATTTTTTACCGTGGTATAAGTGGCATACAATCACACAAAGTACCCAAATTCATGAATCTATACGTTTGTGTACTATTGTGTAAATGTTACCCATAAGAAAATATTTTGGACATTTATAGCATTCCAGAGGCTTCTTGGTGCCCTTCTCTTTCAGTTTACCCTAAGGATATCATTATTATGATTTTTGTCACCATAGATTAAAGATTAATTTAGCATGTCTTTGCCTACAATAGTCTATTTTGATAAAAGTCCGTGAGTACTTAAAAAGAATGTGCATTTATATAAGTCAACCAGCTAAAGTTAGTGAGCTGTTTTTCAAATGATCAATATCCTTAATAATTTATTATTTGTTTCTTCTCATGCTATATGATGTTTAGAGAGGTATATTAAAATGTCTAGTAATGTTTGTGTATTTATCTGTCTCCATCAACTGTTACTTTATAAATGTGGAAGCTATGTTATTAGGTAAATGCACATGGTTTTGAGGGGCTTTAGCTGCTGCTTCACTGAATGCTTTATTCTCATTTTTAGGCAAGAACTACAACTGATCTAGAGACAACAATTTTGTGTTGGCACAATAAAAACAATAATCACCTGGAGTATTTCATGACATAAAATTTCTCTATTTAAAGTGAATGCAAAGTGGCAAATACTGTACTTAGTTTCTAAAATTCCAAAGTAAATGAATTATATTGCGATTTTTTAAATTTTGGATGATTTTTATTTGTACACCTGTGGCTAAACTTATGTAGTGATCACAGGTGTTCCATACCATCCTTTCTCCAAATAAGTACATAGTAGCCATTTCCAGTTTATTTGAAGGCCATTTTGAACATTGCCTCAAGTTCCTCATGTGAACAGATGCCTCAATTCCTCTACAGGATCCAGTTCAACTGGAATATATTCTCTTTTCAAGTAGAAAAGTTATGTCCAATAGTGTGGTTTTCCTGTTAACTTGTCTGTAAATATTCTCACCACAATGCTAATAAATCATACCATTCAATTGTCCTTTTTCTTCTTAAAAAATTATTGATTTTGGTTGGGGGGTGTCAGAGGGAGAGGGGGGAATCCCAAGCAGACTCCCACTGAGCAGGGAGCCAGAAGCTGGGCTTGATCCCATGATCCTGAGATCATGACCTGAGCCCAAATCCAGAGTAGGAGGCTTAACCGACTGAGCCACCCAGGTGCCCCAATTATCCTTTTTAAAGTAATAACACACACTCTACTGGAAGGACTTAAGCTTTTTTCTGCCATTTATCTCAGCAAATGCTTTTGGATGTTAATCCTTTTAGACATAAAACAACTATTTCTTTCAATAAAAATTTATAAAGGACATATTTCTGATTCTCCTTCCCCATCTTCATTTCTGTTCTCCCAAGATTTTCCTGTAGAGTATTTCACCAGTGATATTCAATGAGACTATTTGTGAAATGCCAAATAATTTTCTAAGAAGCTAATTTAATCCACTCAATCAAGATCAAGGAGAGGCTTGGATACATTTTGACAGAACCACTCATAAAATAATTTTGTCAATTCTTACTTGCTTAATTTTGGAAGGTAGATAGATGTAGATGTAGATATTTGTATACACATACACAACTTGTGTACTGTAGTTAATATCATCAAAGAGCTTATTTATGTAGCTTTCTATACTACATATATATGTATATTTTAACATAATTTCCATCAAGTCAGTAGGATGTATTTTCTTAGAAGTTCTCAGTAAAATTACATAAAATGATATAGAGTTAATTACAAAGAACATATTTTACTCATGTCTCTTGATAATTACAATTTGCTCTTTTCTTTAAGATTTTATTTATTTATTCATGAGAGACACACAGAAAGAGAGGCAGGGACATAGACGAGGAAAAGTAGACTCTCTGCGAGGAGCCCGATGTGCAACTCCATCCCAAAACTCCAGGATCACGCCCTGGGCCAAAGGCAGATTCTCAACCACTGAGCCACCCAGGAGTCCACAATTTGCTCTTTTTGAAAGGATAAAAAACATGAAATCTCAAGATACAATATGATGAACACAGAGAAGATTTTATAAGCTAAATTATATAATTATATTTTAAATAAATATGTATTTCATTAGTTAAATTATGATAATTTGGTGATTATTTTGATACATTTTAATTATATATTTTATTCAAGAAAAAAATAAGAGACTGTGAAGTCTTTTTTTTTTTTGAAAAAGAATTCTTTTATCTACTTTTTCAGAGTTTTTTCACAATTTACCTAGGCTATGTGAAGTCTGAATATAGATCTGCCATTATTCACCTAAACATTTAATTAGCCAACTAACTTGCTGAGCATAAGATTATCACTTACACTCCACGGACATAAATATCTAGAAAATGAAAGGACTAGAACTAGCTGATATTTTTGATAATCATAATAATAAACATTAATCAAGACAACCACTGAGAAGTAAATGCTAATAAGCAGGATATAAAAAAAAATGAAAATATATTTGATAAGGAGAAAATGTTGAATTTTTTGCAAGATTTTAAAGGATAAAAGTTAGAAGGAGCAGAACATTAAAGAAAAAAATGAAGGTGTTTTAAAATGTAAATACCACTATATTTAAATGTAGTTTAGTTTCCAAGTTGTTGAACAAGAACAACAAATTAGGTCTCTAGCGAGAGAATCATAGATTAAAATATACTTACATGGATGCTCAGCATGACCATTGCAATCACGAATTGGGTTAATTAACTGGTTCTAAGCAACTTCATAAAGGTTAAGTGTGAGGGAAAGGTAACTAGTAATTTAAAATTCACTTGCTCATTTATTCCTTTCTAGTTCTACAAGATAAAATGATATACAGATGGAGAAAAAAAATCAGCCACTAAAAAAGGAAAGGAAATTCTTTCTCCTATCTCCTCCCTGACTGATTACAAACAACCAGCTTCTGCTCGGCATTTGGAGAAAGACATTTCTTAAGGAATTGTAAGTATTGTGTAGAAATCAGTTGATCCTGATAATGCAGTGACAACACTGGCATCACGCACTGTAGGACAACAGGGAGCCCAAAGCCGGCCCTGCCCTCTTACCCTAGAGGCCCTTCTATCCAAATTCTGCCCATGTCCAGAATCCAGTTTTTTGAGGACTGAGGAATATTTTCTGACTGTTATAAGAAGAGAAAAATTAATTCAATATAGATATGTTTAAGTCTCTTTGACTAAGCCTATTCTCGTGTGTACTGAATACCTGTATTTTTGTATTTGTTTAAATAGGTAGATTTGATACATCATGAAACCTACATGCATGGTAGTGAGAGCTCAGTTTATTTCCAGAATGATTTCCTGGATGCCTCTTACTATGCTAGATAGTTTCTAAGGGGCAGTATAAAAGGAATAAAGCATGACTTCAACATGTTGCTTTTTATAAAGTAGCACAGCTTCTAATTGCTTATATTCCTTGTGTGCACGATCTCTCTCACTTCAACATCTTCTCTTTTCTAAACAGCTGTGTAGGTCCATCCAAGTAGTTTAATTTCCTTTTGCAGAAATGTGCATTATTGAATAACATAGCATATATTATCGATTATCATTGTTAAGCAACTACTATGTGCTTGACACCATGCTGGGCTCATTCCCATAAAAGAAAATCTCATTCATTCATCAAAATGATCTCCACCATCTATGTGGGGAAAGTGACTAATCTAACATGATTCAGTTCTAATGTGATTACGCCAAAGGTTTCTCCATCCCTGTGGCCACAGTTCTAGACTCTTTGACTAGATTGTAGCTGGGCAGTGGATGGTGGCTGACTATGGCATTCGAGTCTATTTAACTAATCTGTTCCTGAGTAACTACCACATTGGAATTTGAAGCCAGGCTTGACTCAACTACTTCCTTGCTAGATGATTTTGGACAAACCACCTAAACATCCTATGCCTTAGATCTCTCCATTATAAAATAGGGTTAGTATTTGCCTCCTAACATTGCTCTGGTGTTTAATTTAGTTCACATATGTACAGTTGATATAGCAAGAGGTTCTTACCGATAAGTAAGAATTAACTATTATTAGCACTAGATAAACAACAACCTTTGACAAGGCCATGATATGATTGTGAAACAATTTCATAGAGTTCTTGTGATGGCTAAACACTACCTACGTATAATGCATGGAGCAGTAACTGACAATAAATATCAGCTATTATTGTAGTAATGGAATGTGATTAACAGCATGGTGGTCTTAATTACATAATCCATTTCAAGCACACAAACCAAATCTATGATGGTATTTGTTTCAGGGCTATTTCAGAGCTTTGTATTGTTCTTTCCATGCTCCAAAATGGAGAAATATAAATTTAGTTGTCATTTTGTTTGTTTCATCTTTTTTTTTTTTTTTGAAGACAAAACTGATAGAATTGGCTTTGTTAAAATTTACAAAATTTTAATTTGTAACCAAAGAGAGCTTGCATGGGCCACACAAAATATATGAGGAAATGGGGGACCTTCAAGAGGCAGGTTTCTTCATCAGCAAAGAGGGCATGTTGAAGGGGATAAATTCTAAAGAACACACACATACAACACCCTCTTTCCTTCACAGTTGCATTTGAGTAGGGAGTCTATTTTCCTTTAACAAACAACGGCTACATTTCTAGGCTTTTCACACAGGAGATGCAGCAGGAATGGGTGTGTGGTAGGGCTGAGGAAGCACCAGGTGACTTGTCTTGAACTGTGTGGACAGGAAACACAACCCGCGGATCGTAGACCCTGAGCAGGACTGATGGTGAAGGAAGGCTGGACCCCCCGAGAACCATCTGTTGGCACTGAGAGCATAAAATTAAATGGTTCTTGGTTTATATTTTATTGTGCATGTTCATGCTTTAAAAAAAAGCAAAACTATACACTTTTATAATCTACAATTATTAATTTGTTACTAAAGTGGAACGTGAAATGCTAAGAAAGAGTAGAAAGAAGCGACTTTCACCTCCCAGTCTAGCAAGGATTTATGAGGTGATTCTGTTAAATCATTTCATCCCCTTCTGCTCAGTTTCCCACTAAAGCAATAGGAGTGCACAGACCCATCGCTAGGGCTCCTTCTACTCTGCTCCTATATGCATATGTATGTAATTTATACCACTCGCTGTGTTCAGTAATATATTGTCTATTTCACAAAGAAACTAGTTAAATAGGATAGATTTTCCTGTGATTTCTAAGTGAAGAAGCAATTATTATATTTGCTACAAAAGAATTGATGATGCCTCCAAAGAGGTCCTTTGGTCTCTACTGTGTAATATAGTGGTCTTAAATGGGATGTTTTCTGTGTACTATCATTCAATAGACATGTTTCTATTGACCAAGGCTAAATGTTGATTTTCTTTTTATTGGAACCATGTTGTTCTCTGCTGTCTGCACCATGGCACACCAGTAACCATTTATTTATAAGAATATAAATCTTTAGATCTCTGGCACATATGATTGAATAAAATGTGGTGTGGCTGAAGAGAGATTGCATATCCTAAGGAAATAACTTTCCATAGAACTTAACCAGGGCGTGAAACATGCTATTTTTCAATTGCCCCTTTACTTTATTAAACCTGAAAAGCATGTAGTACTTAGAAAACAACAATGGTAAGATAATAATATCCTGTTTAATTAGAACCAAAGGAGAGCTTCCCTCTTCAATGTTATGTTCTTACAACTTACAAGAGTGTGGCAGAAATATTTAACTTGTCAGTCAAGATGCTTGACAAAATAATCATATTAATGAGTCTTAGGCAGTCATGAAAAGATGTGCCTGGCATGCTTGTTTGTAAAATTTGCCAGATTCATTAAAAGTCAAAGTTATATTATATTAGCAATAATCTACATGTTGTTATAAACACAACAGCTGGGCTATTTCTAGTTGTAATTACCAGTAATAAACTTGCCTAAATATAAAGCTAAATAAACTAAATAATACAAGGGAATAACAACAACAAAAAAAAAAACAGCAAAACAAAACCCCAAAACAACAATAAACATAAACCTTAAGCATATTTTTAGAAAACACTGAAGGAAAAGCTCATGTCCAAAAAATCTCCTTAGAAACAGATAAAGGTTGGGGCGCCAGAGTGGCTCAGTCGGTGAAGTGTCTGCCTTTGGGCCCAGGTCATGATCTCAGGATCCTAGGATCGAGCCCCGAATCAGGTCTCTGCTCAACTGGAGGCCTGCTTCTCTCTCTCCCTCTGCTCCACCCCCCCTACATGCTTGTTCTCTCTCTCTCTCTCTCTCTCTCTCCCTCTCTGTCTCCCTCTCTCTATCAAACAAATAAAATCTTAAAAAAAATAGATAAAGGTTGGGACTTCTGGGTGGCTCAGTTGGTTGAGCATCTAACTCTTGGTTTCAGCTCAGGTCATTAGCTCCTGGTTTGAGCGAGAGATGGAGCCTAGAGTCAGGCTCCATGCTCAATGGACAGTCTGCTTGAAATTCTCTCCCTCTGCCCCTCCCCCTACTCTCTCTCAAATAAATACATAAATCTTTAAAAAAAAGATAATTTTTCTACCTATCAGGACCATATATACATATATAGACACACACATATATATATACATCATATATATATGTAACAATTACCAGGAATATATATACCTCTCCAAAATAATATTCCTTGGCCATAATGATAGAAAATCTGATATAATTGAGGAAAAAATAACTTATACGCTTTTTTCTTTATTAACATAAAGCCATTTTTAGATTATATTCCATGCTACTTAGTAAATATATTCGATTATTTGTCATGACTCTTTAAATATGCCTTGTCAGCTACGTGTGAAATGTAAACCTCGGAATCATTCCTTCATAGTCCCTCTATGGATAAACCCTCTATGGATAAATCTGTTCTTATATATGGCTTATGAAAACCCTTCCTTATGTTATGGGAGGCTGAATGAAAGGCTCACCAACTGGGCACAAGCTATGGGACACGCACAGTAACTATATGGGTAGACAAGAAAGACATATCTGTGAATGTGACACTTGGAGCTCAAAGATGAGTAAATTAATGGTTAATGTGGAGTTAGAACTAATAGTTTCTACTCATCTTCAATGATTCCATTCAAACATCATTTCTTTAAGGAAGCCATGTAGGAGACAAGGGAACAGGATGTTAATTGAGGCATTAATTAATGATGTCACTATTTTCTTTTAAGTTTTTCGCCATATATATTTATAATTACTTTAATACTCTTTGCTATTGAGTCCATAATTTGAGTTACTAAGGTCCTGAATTACTTTTTTTTTTAAATTATAGGTCACATGTGTTTGCTTATTCATATAAGTGATCTTGATTATATATTAAATACTTTGCATGATATAATTTAGCCGGTTTCAATTCTGTTGTGTTCTCTTAAAGGATATTGAATTGTGTCCTGGCTGACAATTAAATTTCTGGGAGAGAGTCTTAATTCTTTCAGGCTTGATATTATTCTTTGCTAAAGTAGGTCTATTTCATTTTTGTTATTTGTCCCAAGGCATGGCCCTTACAACAGAAAGTGGTTCTTGTTCTAAAGTCTGGCCTCTCTGGGCATCTCAGCTGAGATTGCAAGGTGCTGAGCAAGGTTTCCTTACTCTGGATGACAAGGAATTTCCCTACCACCCATGTAATTTCCAGCTGGCCTCAGTGTCAGCCAGTCTCAGCAAATAATTTATGTTTCTCAGAAACTTGCCATGGGTATATATAGCCTGCCTTCAGCTAACAACTCATAGGGATCCCTGACATACATTTCTGGGCCTTGCCCACCTACACAGCTCCCTGTTCTCTGGTACTCTACACACAACACAGCTCTTCTCAAGTCTTTGACTCTCCTCTCAGCTCAGCAAACTGCCATGCTTGCCTTAGCTTTAAAACCCTCTGCACATAGTTAGAAGACTGGCCCTATGGGACACCTGGGTGGATCAGTGGTTGAGCGTCTGCCTTGGGCTCAGGGCATGATCCTGGGATTTGGATCAAGTCCTGCATCAGGCTCTGCTGCTCTCTCTGCCTTTCTTTCTCTCTCTCTCTCTCTGTCTGTCTGTCTCTGTCTCTCTCTGTCTCTCATGAATAAATAAATCAATGAAGAAGAAAGAAGAAGAAGAAGAAGAAGAAGAAGAAGAAGAAGAAGAAGAAGAAGAAGAAGAAGAAGAGAGGATAGAGGAGAGGAGAGGATAGTAGGTAGGTCTGCGATAGGATATTCCCGGAATGACATCCTCCCTCCTCCTCCGCCCCCGGCCGCCTCCTCCTCCTCCTCGCTATCCTCCTCAGAGAAGAAGAAGAAGAAAAGAAGACTGGCTTTGTCAAAGAACCAGGGAAAACAGGCTTGCTTCTCAAGGCTCATAATGCTGTAGTACCACCATCTGATAGTAGTTGCCCCATCTATTTTGCTTATTCTATAATTATCTACAGTGAGAAAGTGCAGTGCTTGTTACTCATCATGGCCTTACTTATTTTATTTCAAATTCATTAGTTTAACAAATAAGCAATGGAAAAGAGAGAGAGAGAGAGAGAGAGAGAGAAACCAAGAAACAGACTCTCAACGATAGAGAACAAAACTCTGATGGTTACCAGAGTAACCAGAGTGAGTAGAGGGATGGGTGAAATAGGTGATGGAGATTATAGAATACAGTTATCATAATGGGAAAAGTAAATAAAATGATAATAGAATTCCGAAGTTTAAAAAAATAAGAGAAAGCCATTGAAATGAATCTCTCCACACACACACACAACATGTAAATACACTAAATACCATGCAGATGCATGCATATGATAACATTTGGACATATAAATATTAGATTATATAATTTGACTTCATAAATTTAATTATAATATATGTGTAATACATACATATGTACTAGGCTTAGTATATATAGGCATGATTACTGTGCAATTCTAGCATTACCCATAAATACCTCATCATTTGGGCACTTAGGGTGAAATGAGAGAGGGAGAGCATCTCCTCCCTGATACTATATATGGTTGTCTTCTTTTATCATCTGCTTATTTTCACTGATCAAATCCCATACTCCATGTCCACACATGTTCCATACTGACCCACTTCAGATCGAACCCTCATTAGCTGTTGCAAATCCATGTCTCTGTTTCTGTGACTCTAAATCTCAAGCTCCAAAATGCAGCCGTCATTAATCACATTTTCATAATTCTGCAGTATTGTTTTCTGCTCGCTAGGTCGCATGGTCTCATAAGTGGTAAAGGTGTCTCTCTCTCCTGACTCAACATATCTACAGCAGCTGAATTAAGGAACTATTCTACACACCTCTCTAGATTTGAGAAAGAAGTGAATAACTTAAATTGTCTCACTACCTAGAAAAACATCCTCAGTCCCTTAGCACCAGTACCCAGAATGCACTTTATTTTGACATCTGTTTTCACTTTACACCAGCGAAGTGTGGGCCTTCCCTTTGTCCCATTCCCAGCTGCTCCTGCCACAGTTTCCTTATAAACTGACTGCTAGCTAGACTCCCTGAAGTCTATTTTAATCCTCATTATGTAAGCAGTGAGGGTGACCTAAGAAGAATGTCCCCAGGCTTAAACATACTTAATCATTTACAAATTATTCTTCTGATTCTTCAAATCAGAATTCAAAAAGAATATTCTACAAATTATTCTTATTATTGGGGATCAGTCATGATTTTAGGTGCTAAAGATACAGGGACGAGTCAGGTTTCTGCTCGGAAGGGGTTTGCATTCTTGGTGAGGTGAAGACAACACTGAAGAGAATGCCAAGGATCTAAGTCAGTGAAGGTAAGTTCTAGAAAGAGTTACACAACAGAGTAGATAATCGATGACTATCGGGAAGGGGGGTGGGAGGCTGTCTGAGATGTGATCAGCTCTGGTTCTCTGATGAGCTCTGCCTCAGGGACGCAGCTGTCACAGGAGAGCTCTGGTGCTGGGATTCAGATCCTGTGTGGCTCCACCTCACAGCAATTATCACCTAGAGAATCTACTTAACCTTTTGCCTCTAGACCCTCAGTTTCTTCCTCTGCAAGGAGTCCCATGCTCTCTCTCTCCAGGTCTCTTCTTGTCTTGGATTTGTCATTTCTGTATCTCACAATGTTAGCCTGACATGCCCCTATCGGCTGGTAGGAGAGTTTTTCAAATGTTCTCCAATTCACTAATTTGTTTCTCTGTCGAATCTATCTGTGCCATGTTCCTAGTCCTGCTGTAACAAGTTCTGGCAAACTTTGTGGCTTTTTTTTTTTTTTATGATTAATTTATTCATGAGAGGCACAGAGAGAGAGAGAGTCCTGTTCCTAGTTCCTAGTCCTGCTGTAACAAGTTCTCGCAAACTGTGGCTTTTTTTTTTTTTTATGATTAATTTATTCATGAGAGGCACAGAGAGAGAGAGAGAGGCAGAGACACAGGCAGAGGGAGAAGCAAGCTCCTCGCAGGGAGCCTGATGCGGGACTTGATCCCAGATCCTGGGATCACGCCCTGAACTGAAGGCAGGCACCCGACCGCTGAGCCCCCTAGGTGCCCCAAACTTTGTGGTTTAAAGTAAGACGAGTTTCTTCTCTTCTGGTCCCAAGGCAGTAGTCAGAAATGGGTCTCACTGAGCTAAAATCAAGGCATTGGCAGGGCTGTTCTTTCAGGGTAGAATTTTTTCCCTGCCTTTTCCAACTTCTAGAGACCATGCACCTTCCTCGGCCCATGGCCCCACACCCCCATTCTCATAGCCAGTGACAGCAGGATGAGGGAAGAGGCTGTCTCCCTGTGATGTCTCCTGCATTCTCCCTCTTTTGCTCCCCTACTTCCATTTTCTGATTACAATGGCCCACTTAGATAATCCAGAGTAATCTTACTATTGTAAGGTCAGCTGATTAGCGACCTTAATTACATCTGCAACTGTAATTCCCTCTTGCTATATAACCTAACCTATTCACAGATTCTGGAGACTGGAAGACAGATGTCCTTAGATGAAGGGGACATTATTCTGTTCAGCTCACTATTTTTCTATTCATCTTATCTGTTTTTAGTTTTAAATACATGTATGGGAGTGAATTTCACTTGGTTCTTATTTACAATTTTTTTAATCTTGCTTTATATGGATAGAATATATTAGGCCATCATCAACCAAGATATGGTTTCTTTGGGGTTTACTTTATTATCCTGTTCTGTCTTGTTCAGATGAGGTGACACCATAAAGGATTTATTTGTTATATAAATATTAGATTTTTAAAGGACAGTAAGTGTTGGTCTCTGCACTACAAAAGATGTCTGACATCCATTTCAGATTTCTTGTCTGTCATTGTAAATAACCCAGATTTGTTAATAAACGATTTGAATTATTGTTCTAGGAAAGGTATATACATAGGGCATCATACTTCCACAGAGTAGTCTATGATAATTAATTGTAAGAATCTTTTAAGGTAGAAGTTAATCATTTTCATCCATAAATTCTTCATCCTTATCAAGGTTCTGGAATATAGTAGGCACTAGATCATTAGTTATTTAATAAGTAAGTGAAATAGCTAATTTTATATCAAGCCCTAACAAATACACTGGAAGGAGAAAAAGAAGCATATTTTCAAGTCTTTAAAACTGACAGGTGTCAGAATAGCATGATAAAGTGTGAAATGTGTCAAGATTCCTAATATATCATGTATTTATCATTATTGATTAATTTGGCGATCTGTATTACAAACCATCATTATCATTTAATGTGTATTATTTTATTCCAGAGTGTCAATTTTCTTTTGTGAATTAATTCTGTTTTTGACATAAACTTCTGGTTATTTTGGCATTACATAACACAGACTTTTTTTGGGGGGTGGGTGTCCATCCAAGTTCCCTTTGTTTGCCAGAAAAGGAATGCACAGGACCCCTTCGGAGGAAGAAATGGGAACAGCTGCCCTACACAGTGTTGGTGCCAACTTGGGTCTTTTTAGTCCAGTGATACTCTGGGCAACTCATGCACCAAACTGGATGACTTTATTGATCTTCTTTCATGTAACAGTTTTTTAAGACAAATGCATTGCACATATACTCTTCATTTTATGTTTTCATGGTAAGCTTCATGAAAGTCAACTGAAAATTTACAATGAGGTGGAGATTACTGTCAGAAAAATGTATTATATTCTCTATTCCAAACTGCTAGAGCTATTTCTCCACAGCAGTTTTCCCTTCTGAAGCTGAACAGTAGCAAGGTGAGTAATTATTAGAAGCACAGCAAGTTCCTGGAAGCAGCCCTTGTGGTGAAGAGCTTATTCTAAGGCGTTCAATTGCATGTAGAGAGGAAAAGAATTTCCAAAGCAGGCAAGTGTCTTTGAAGAGTTTATACCCCTAAAATGATCTCAAAGCAACAAATTTAGCTGCTTATAATTCTCTTTGGAAAGTACAATATGGCCTACTCCAGATATATGATATTTTAGCAGCCATTTTTTCTGAAAGGGATGGCTAGCTACATAAAGATTCGAGTTCCAGATAGAAATAAAACATTTTCCTAGTTATGCACAGAACATTAAACCTAATGTTAATAATCAGAACTTCATTTATGAATAATAGTTAAGGGAAAAATTCATTAAAAAAAGCATACATCATTTACACAGAACTTTTCTGAACCTTTTTCTGAAAAGGACTTACTGATTCATTAAGTTCTCTCTTTTTTCTTTCTTTCCTGGCCTCAAGTGGCCAGCTCTCAGCTATGTATGACAGAAAAGGCAACCTTAAAAGAAGAGAGTTATGAAGAAAATGATTTGTTTCAGTGCATGGCATTGTAGAAGAAGACCAGAAAATTAAGACTGCATAAGGACCAAAGCTTCATTGCTTCAAGCATTTAGGTCATAGAACTATTGCTTGTAAGTACCAATAAGAAACTGGACTCTAAAGGGCACAGTGCTTTCTAAAACAGAACTACTTGCGGTCAGGGTGATTTATTTACTTTCATTTCATATTTATCTTTCAAATTCCTTAATCACAGGGGTGCTTATACTTTTTCCAGGTCATGAGTTTTAATTGCCATTTATACCTTAGCATTAGCACATAATTTTACACTGTTTATTTTTGCGTAACACATGACCTTCAGGACACATAGATGAATGTCTTTTGAATCTATAGAATGTCTGAGTAAGATGTACATTTTTCTGTACACATAACTCAAGGAAATAGTTTGATTGAAGAATATTATTACCGAGACCAAGAAGAGATACAAAGACAAATATGACATTACATTTCCCTCATGTCATTAGTCTTTATTTCATAATTTCATTTTCTAATCTATTGCCTCTCTCCCTTCTCCTGGGAGTAGGGCTGAAAAATCCAAAAAAGTGATTTGTTTGCACTATAATGTTGAACTTTGGAAGCAAAACTTTAGGGAATAGACTGGCAGTAGACTGATGATGAGTAATTCACTGGGATATAGAATATCACATGAAGAGTTAGAATAATACAAGCAACAGCATTAACTTTCAACTCAAACTATGTTCTAAAATTATTCAGACCAGAACAAAAAAAATGCAAAAGAATATTTTGGAAGCCCTGTTCTGTATAATTGATGCAGAATGTGCATGTGTGTGTGTGTGAGTGTATGTGTGCATGATTATCCTGATTGCATATTTCTATCAATACTAAAAATGCAACTGGGATTCACTTAACTCTGGATATCAGTGTTGATCCATTATTAAAAAAAATTGATTCCAAAATTCCTTAAAAAATGAGTATATTAGAATTTTGCATTTATAAAAAAGGATTAAGGGCTCATTAAAAGAGTTTTTATCCATTCTACTTATTTTATTTAGCTTCCTTTTTTATTAATAAAATTAGTTTAGTTTAATCCATCTGAAGCTCAAATAATTAATAAGATTTAAAAATGTTTTCTCTGTAGATATTTTAATTCACATATGAGAAAACACTGTAACCAGGTGAGGAGAGATGATAATGTCTTTAATATTTATCTATCTATCTATTCTTACACCACATTTCACAACACTGTTTTTTTTGTTTTCTTTGTTTCTTTGTTTCTTCCCCCCCCCCCCCCCCCAGGAGCAGATATGAAATTAGCCTAAAGAAAACATCTGAGCTATGTTATGGAAACTACCCAAAAGTAAATTTTAATACATATGTGTTTTATGTTTTACATGGTAATATTTTGCTTTTAAATATTACCTTTTTATACAATTAAAAATTTTGACATACTCTATAGCATACTCTCAATCTTTTTCATAATTTTCTCCAAGAAGAAATTATTATGACACTAACAAAAAAAATTAAATACCTAGGAATTCATAGATTTGATTATGGAGGAACAAAGTCATTTTAATATAAATTTTTTTCACCCTCCTAGGACAATCATTTTGCTCTAGGGGTCATATCACCTCTATGAAAAATTTCTGCTTTATAGTGATCATATATTTCTATTGCCTCATGATGGTTACTTTTTTCCCTACTTTACATTTTCATGAGGACTAAAAATTACTGACTAATTAATACAATTACTCTTGTTAATTTTGTTTTCAAGGCTAATCTGATGAAATAATTAAAAATAAAATTAGTTATTGATTATCATTTAATGGTTATTTTGCTAATTTCAACAGGCTAGTTTCAAAATATTTGGATTTAGTCACCTCAAATCTCTCATGGAATAAAAATATACATACAAATAGTAAAACATTACTAATTTAAAAAATAAAATTTTTGCTTTCTGAACTGCTTCCTTCCCTTCCAAGCCTCCTTTTTCCTTAAATTGTGTGAATATATGGTCTAAAAGTCACACATAATATATTCTTGTCAATGAATGTATTGAGTTGATTTTCCCAGAACTGTAGCCTCCATCTGTGTTCCTATTAGCATTTATTTCCTTTTCTAACACAAGCCATTTCAAGAAAGGGAAATCTGTTATATTTCCAAACAAATTACACTTGTAAATGAAACACAAATCCTCAGGGAGATTTGACTTCAAAGTGTCTAAAGGCCAAAAGTGGTTATTGGATTACTAGTTATATATATATATATATATATATATATATATATATATATATATATATATATAAATGACTACTACATATACAAATGATTTAAAAGCAAATATATTTAAAAAAATACAATGTGTTGAATTTGGCTTCATATACCAAATCATTTTATATAACTGCCTTCAAGTAAAAATATAGAATAATCCATAGTTCTAAACACATTTCAAATAACTAGCCAATAAAAATTCCATTCTTATCTTATCATTAGAGAATTTCCAATCATTAAAATATTGTGAAATTTTTTTAAAGAACAAAATATTTAAAAATAAAACATGTCTTTAATCCCACTTACTATATAGCCCTAATGAGTGATTCAGTGTATTTTTCAGTTGATTAAAAAATAACAACTGGGATCCCTGAGTGGCGCAGCGGTTTGGTGCCTGCCTTTGGCCCAGGGCGCCATCCTGGAGACCCGGGATCGAATCCCACGTCGGGCTCCCGGTGCATGGAGCCTGCTTCTCCCTCTGCCTGTGTCTCTGCCTCTCTCTCTCTCACTGTGTGCCTATCATAAATAAATAAAAATTAAAAAAAAATAACAACTGACTCCTGAATTTGGTCTATTTAGTTACTTTTCATGAGAAATAATAGTATGATTATACAAAAACATATAAGGCTATGCAAAAACCAAGCTGTTAAATTCTTTATAATTTTATTTCTTTTGGGAACTAGAATTGAAATAGTTAACTCTTAATCATATGTAATAAACAGGTGGAGAAAACATAAATAATCTACCCGAGGACTTGATTAAAAAAACAAAGCAATTTTTAAATAAAATCTTCACATTTAGTTTTGTAGCAATGTGATTTCTTATGTAATTTTTTAAAAATCAAAGTATAGTTGACACACAATGTTACATTTGTTTCTGGCATACAAAATAGTTATTTGATAACTCTATACATTATGCTGTGCTCACAAGCATAGCTACCATCTGTCACCATACAACACTGTCATAATACCGTTGACAATATTCCCTATGCTTTACTTTTTTTCTCTGTGACTTATACATTCCACAACTGGAAGCCTGTACCTCCTACCCCGGTTCATCCATTTAACCTGCCTTCCCATTCACCTTCCCTCTGACAACCATCAGTTTATTGTCTGTTTATGGGCTTTTTTGTTCATTTGCTTAGTTTTTAAGATTCCACATATAAGATCCACATTAAATCACATAATTTTGTTTCTCTAACTTTTTTCATTTATCATAATATCCTCTAGGTCCACCCATGTTTTCACAAATGGCAAATTCTCATTCTTTTGGCTGAATATTATTTCGTTGTGTGAATATACCATATATATCATATCATCTTTATCATTCATCCATCAAAGGATACTTACTGGGATGCCTGAGTGGCTCAGTGGTTGAGCATCTGCCTTCGACTCGGGACGTGATCCTGGAGTCCTGGGATCAAGTCCCACATTGGGCTCCCTGTAGGGAGCCTGCTTCTCCCTCTGCCTATGTCTCTGCCTCTCTCTTTGTGTCTCTCATGAATAAAAAAATAAAATCTTTTAAAAAATAAAGGATACTTACTTTGCTTCTACATCTTTGCTATTTTAAATGATGCCTCAATCAACACAGAGATGCATATATCTCTCTTTGAATTAGTGTTTTCATTTTCTTTGGGTAGATACCCAGTAGTGGAATTACTGTATCATGTGATATTTCCATTCTTGATTTTTTGAGGAACCATTATACTGTTTTCACAGTGGCTGCACCAATCTCCATTAACAAGAACAGTAGAGAAGGGCTTCCTTTTCTCTGAATCTTTGCCAATACTTGCTATTTCTTGTCTTTTTGATATTAGCCATTTTGACAGGTGTAAAGTGATACAACATTGTGGTTTCAATTTGTGTTTCCATGATGATTAATGACGTTGAGCATCATTTCTTTCGCCTTACAAATGCATCATCTGATGGTAGTTCTTATTTGCAGTGTAGTACAAACCTTCATTCCTGAAAGAACTAAGTCGTTAACAGTCATGCCTGGATGAGATTGTTGAAGCACAACATGGTACCACACAACAAATGGTAACCGTGATTTATAAGAAATATGTATTTGGTAATTCTGATGGCCATTCACATGACCAAAGTATATTTCTCACACATATTTGGTCTTTGTCTATAATTCCCCAAACCTTCAGCATTTCTTTAGTGATAAGAGGAATGAGGAGCATCTTTTGATATATATTGTCACTTGTCCTCATTTCTGGAAAATGCTTCAGAGCCACAAACATGAAATGGGTGTCTTGTCAATTCATAACAAGCCCTTTTATACCACAACTGGGTCTATGTTAATAGACCAAAGAGAGAGGTTTTGGAGAGCTTCCAAATTGGGGAACCAGAGAGCTTCCACAGACCACTATACTGAGCCCCAAACTCCAAGAGGACAGAGCTCTTTTGTTCAGAACCTCATGTTATGCGTTTCTTCATCTGGCTGTTGGTCTGGCTTTAATATCCTTTGTAATAAACCAATAGTCTAGTGAGTAAACAAGTTTTCTGAGTTTTGTAAGCCTCTCTAGCAAATTAATCAAACACAAATTGGGGATTGTGGGAACCTCTATATACAGCTAGCCAGTCAGCGGTACGGGTACCTACCTCGACTTGCAACTGGCATCTGAAGTGGATAGTGGTTTTGTGGGACTGAGCCCTTCACTTGTGAAATCTGATGTTATTTATGGGTAATGTTAGAATTGCGTTGAATTACAGGATGCTGAGCTGGTGTCCTGAGCCTTGCTTCTTGTGGTGGGGGAGACCTTTCCTCCCCCATACACATTGGAATTGAGTCTGTAACCTATTTAGTAACACTAAGGGATGCCCTAGATCTGTATTTCAGATGTACTTTTCTCACCTCCATTGTCAAGGAGTCATCTCATTTCCTCATGGTAGTCGGGATCAATCACCGGAACCAAACCAGTAATTCCCTTTTTTGCCTGTTGATTCAGAAGCACAGAGGAGCTCAAAGGAGCCAGGAGGCAGTCTTAATTTGCAGTTCAGTGGGATTATTGTTGTATCTCCTGGTGGAAGCATCGCTCCTTCTGGAACTTAGATGTCTAAGCCAGCAGAGCATACAGTGTGGGAACAAGAAGCAACATTTTACCAATGGCTCTTTAGGAGTAACAGTGAGTGCTGCCTTTCCTATTTATACCCCTTGATTCCTCTCAATCCTGGCTATCAGAGAAATAGCACCATATATTGGATACTGATTTAGAGCTTATGCAGCCTTCTCTCCATGTGTCCTCTGTCATTAGAGTTTTCTCTTTGCTTAGAGCAAAATACTAAAACAACAAGAAGTTGTATCCTACCTTTTTTAAATCTTCCTAAAAGTATAAATAGACTTTTTAAAACTCATATGAGCAAGGAAAAACCTGAAAGAGGAGATTTTTAAATAACTGGTGTATAGTAGCTGATGAATCAATAAACAGTGCATAGAGACAAGTAGAGTTCCATAAATTATTTTAGGCATCTGCTGAATGCTAAGGGTTTGGAATACAAAGATAAACAAGCTCTCCTCTCCCCACCTCTCTTCTTCCATCAAGAAAACATTAGTTGTAAAATATTTCCATGTTTAAAATTAAAAGGAAAAACTAGAATCCTTAAAAACAATGCAAATTTTAAATAATGCATCATAGGATCTGAATTACTTTGATAGTTAAGTAAAATACCATAGGTGGAGCACTTATGGGACAGCTTGCACATAGTAGGTGCTCAGTATGTATAAGTACACTGAATTATAAATATTTGTTTAGATTTTTGTATTTCAGGAACTTATAAGTGCTGAAGACACCAAAGTAAACATGAAAGGCATGACTTAAGACTCACAGATCAAGACCATATCTTATGGAAGAGGAATTTACAAACAAGCTGAGTGATTTAAAAAAAAAAAGAAGAAGAAGAGGGAAAAAAAGAAGACATTATAGTATAAAGTCACATAATTCGTGCTAACTGCAAATAATGTTTGTAAATGAATTTCTTAAACAGAGTTTTAAATAATAATAATAATAATAATAATAATAAACCTCATAGATTACAGTAGCAGGGATGTTAATTATGGATGAGGTAGTCAAAAGGGTCAAATTTTGCTGAATAAAGTTCCAAATAACAAAATCATTTGGGAGGAGGGAAAGAAGGTTAATTAAAAGTTATTATCAAAAATCAATTTACCCAAGCATGAAATGGAAACAGTCCACTAAATATAGATAATGAGAAAAAGTATATAATCTCTAATGGTAGCTAAATAAGAGTAGAAGAAAGTCGTATTAGAAGTCAGGAGATTTAGATTTTCTTTCTATATCTCTCACTAAATGAGAAAAAAAATAATTTTTGAGAGAATCTACTTACTGCTATTTTGTTCAGTGAACATAGGGAAGCAGAGATCCCCCTCAGACCTTTGCCATCCATCTCCGTATGAAATATTTAAGGCCAAGAAAATTAAATAACAAGGTCTTGCCAAGTGTAGACTGGTGGCTCCAGGGGGCTGGATGTGACTGCTACATTAAGCTCTAGATCAAAGCAAGCTCTGTCTATTGCAATCACTCTACTCTTTAACTCAATCTGTTAATAATTTAAATTAAAGTTTAATTTTATTACAAATGTTATCAACTCTTACAGTGTTCCAAATATTTATGACATTGTTAAGAGAGGGATCAAGAGGGTTTTGATAAAACAGTGTCAAGAAAGTTGAAGGAAGCCAAGCAGGCGGCAGCAGTGACACACACTCCACTGGGCCTGAGGAAGACACAGGGGAAAAATGATACTAGGGTTAGTGAGGTATGCGTTTGTGTAAGGTTGACCTAGTCTAACATGTGAGAATTTAGAGTGAATCTGAAGAGTTCTTGCCCGTTTTTGCATCTTGTCTATTCTGGTGTGATTTGATCTAAATATTTTCATAAGAAAGACAGAATGCTAATAGCTCGTATGCAAGAATATTTGACAGCACTGACTCATAATTATGTTGGCAGGATGATTAAAATGAAATTGTAGCTTATTTGATTTAAGTAAGAGTTTTTTAAAAAAACCACAAAATTTTGCAGACATTTGTTAAAGGCTATGACATTATGACCACCTTCCTCTTGAAGTTCTATCTTCCAGCCTCATCAGATTTATTTTTCTTTCTTTCTTTCTTTTTTTTTTTTTAATATTCTTAATGTTTCTCACCTTCCTTCCTCTTCATGACCTTTGCATGAACCACACTCTGGAATGATCTTTCCTACAACCTAGTATACTTTCAATCTTTAAAGTTCAACTCAAATGTCCCTTTCTAAAACAATGAACAAACAAAACACATTATGATACAACCTTCCAGATTAGGGCTTATTCTTCTGACACACATTCATATATTTGTTTGCAGTATGTATGATCAAATTATAATTAAAATTAAAAATCCATAATGGTTCACTGTCTTCATCCTAACTAGAAAACAAGCTTCACAAGTTCCTAAGTATAGGAACAGTGTCTTATTCTCCAATTGACTTCTACTCCCTTGGATATGTTATTACATACTCATGCAGAAATAAACAAAAATAAATAAATTCCCAGGAACTGGGGGCCTTTTCATCATGTTTGCATCTCGAGAATTTAGCAGAATCTCCAGCATTTAGTGGCTAGTACACAGTTGAAGTTATCCATAAACAGATGAGCCTCATTTGTTCATATTTAACATTGCACAGTTGCATATAGTAGCATTTGAGAGCTGGTACTTTGCTACACACTGTAGGTGAAGTCCATACACTATAGGAGTTCATAATCTAGCTGAGAAAAACATGAAAGTAAGTGTGGACTAAAACACATGATCAAAATAAAAATAAATGTAAAGAAAATAAATTATATTTCAGCATTTGTGAGGTTAAAGCCTCCCAGTTATTTTGTCTTTGAGCATGATACACTTTTCCAAAGAAGCTATCAAATATCTCTATAGGTGAGTATGCTAAGGTATAGGAGCATGCTGCTCTTGAATCTCTTAGCCTGGAGTCAGGTCAGGAATGCCAGCTGAGATAAATTGTAAAGTAAGTATGTACAATTTGACAAGCCAGGCAAGGATTTGCCTATTGGAGTGTTCTAAATCTTTTGTTCTTAGTTTTGTCCCTCAAAATGTTCAAAGGTAGCTAAACAGCATGTGAGATCAAGCATAGGGAGTGTAGCAATTGCAGAGTATATATATATTTTTTTTTCACTTTGTGGGTGCGTTATTCACAGCATTGTTGTTCTGATCATCAATTTGCATTGCATTGTTTTTCCTCATATTTATGGATGCCATTTTCTCCCCCTTGAAGTCATGTCTGCTTACTCTATCACTTCCCACCTCAGTAGGTTAATACAATATACAGGGGAGTAAACACACTGGCTGTGTCTACACAGTGAATCTAGACAGTGAATCAGTCAGACAGTGAATCAGTTGAGGCAGCTCCAGAACTGCAACAAGCAATGGATTTTAGGTGCAAGGGGAAACACGACAGCATGGGTATGGCTAGAAGGATAAGGCAAGAAAAAGATTTGAGGACAGGGTCTATCTAGGAGCAGGCATAAAAGTCAGTGGTCCTAAAAAAATAAATAAATAAAAACAAAAACAAAACAATCAGTTTGCAAAAAAATTCTAAGAATATGTTATTCTTCATTTCTAGAAGCTTTGGTTCAGGATGTGAATAAAAGGATAAGAATTCACCATACTCTACACTAAAAATTCTTCTTGTTGTGCTTTTTTTCTTCTTGTTGTTGTTATAAGGAAAATAAGTCACAATATTTATGTTACTCCAATTTCAGCAGTACATTTGTTAAATAAAAAAGCAAAAGCAATAGAATTGACCCCAGAGTCCGCTTGCATCTTCTCTCCTTCAACCTGCGGACTATTTCCCAGTACTTGATGAACATGTAGTTCCTATGGGGAAAACCAGAATTCTTACCTCATTAATACAATTTAGTTTTATTAAAAGCTGTTTATTGCCTTGCTAAATTGCCACCAGCTACTGCCCTTTGGACCCTAAAGTGTCAGTTTTTCTTTTTCACACATGTGTTTTTGATTGTTTTCATTGAAAAGGTCTTCAGTAGGTTCAATATTTTTGCGTATTAGCGACATTAGTCTCACCCTGGTTCTGGTGCTTATAATGGAGAAGAGCCTACACTACTTTAAGTGTTAGGTTCTGTGTCCCAAAGTGGACTATATTTATATTATAAATAATACGGATATGGGAGTTCTTCAAAGGGGAAATGAAATGTGTTGGTACATCATAGGGCTTGAATGAGCAAGGATTAGGGACAATAATAGGTAAGAGAAAGAAATGAGAAGTTATGTAATAGTCAAGGCTTTTGAAAAATGATTTAGCTGTCAATACCTGCTTACTATTTTTTAAACTACTTTGTTTTCTACTCCTTTATGTCACGTGAGTTAGCTCACCCGTGGAATTTTCTAAATTTAGATTTTAACTTAATATGCATGTCCTCTGGCAATACCAACATAGCTAGAGAAGTAAGTGACAAATAATTACCAAACTCAATGTGATGAGCACTTTGAGTTCAGAAAATAAAGCCTTAAACACTACCTTCTATGAGGTTAAAATCTATCCTGGCAGGAAAAAAAAAAAATGGGAGAGAGGGAGATGCACTCACAATTAAAGACAAACAAGAAAAGGAAATGTAAGTATGAAATCCAATCCTTGAATTTACACGTTGATGTTGTCTTAGGCTTTATTTTTGGTTCTTCGTTTTTTAATTACAAAGCATTCTTAGGTGACAAAACACACAAATACATAGTTTCAAATACTACCTATACCCTTATACCTTGATAATAACCAAATCTATGTATGTAGCATGAATCTCACTCCTAAATTCTACTTGTATATCCTACTTCTTATGTAAATGTTGCATTTGGTTGGATTCTAACTGCATGCAAATCCACATACTCAAAACCAAATTTAACATTCCTCATGAACATTCTTCTACTGCATTCTTTTTTTTTTTTCAGTAAATAACTAGAGTTATTCAAATTAGAAATCATTCCATACTGTCCCACTCTGTTTCAGGCCATTGTTTTCCTTTTCATTTCATATCTTCAAATGTATTTTAGTCAAATTCAGTCAATATTTATCGTATGGCCATACTATGTCAGACAAAGCTGAAAACAAGATGGTAAAACTTATCATTTAGATATATATTTTATAAGAAATTAAAAATGTAAGAGTTAAGAAACAGTAAGTAAAGAGGTGTAAGGAAGAATATTTAGTGTAGGGGCCTGGGTTGCTCAGTTAGTTAAGCATCCAACTCTTGATTTTGGTTCAGGTCATAATCTCAGGGTTGTGATATCAAGCCTCAAGTCGGGATCCATGCTGTGTTTGGAGCCTGCTTAAGATTAAAAATAATAATAAGAAGAAGAAGTCTATCATCTTTTCTACATACTCTCATTCTACATACTCTCACTTAATGACATACTTCTTCTTTTACTGAAAAACAGAAGAGAAATCATTGCTTGTACATCCCCTACCTTCTTCTTGCTACTTTGTAGGAACCACTCCTACATTTATAAACCAGTTCATACACCTGTGTATATAAAGTTCCATTCCCTGAAACCTACTCAAAGAATTTCTTTGGCAATACCATCTTTCTTGTATCATCATCATTTCTCTATTGGATCACTTTCATCAAGAAATTTCTACCAGCAGTCATAAGAGGGTGACTCAGAGGATGGATATGGCCATGTGTTTGTACTGAGAGCAGTGCTGTACATTTTCAGCTCGGGTACCAGTGCTGTCTCAAGAGGATGTAATCTTTCCCATTGGATTCTGGGCAGGTTCATGGGAAACCAAGAGGTGAAGGAAGATTAATCAACAGAATACTTGGTAGCTACTAAGTCAGATCACCTTAATGATACTTAAGTGTGGTTTACCGGAGTAGTTATGTGGAAAAAGGAAAGATATTGGAGTTACAGATCATACCAAACACCACGGTAAATCCCAAATGTATGACAGGAAGAAAGGAAGGAAGGAAGGAAGGAAGGAAGGAAGGAAGGAAGGAAGGAAGGAAGGAAGGAAGGAAGGGAGGGAGGGAAGAAACCATACAAGTACAAATAACCTTGTTATTTGAATCTCATCCATGCTGCAAAACATGCTGATTGGCAAATTTTCAGATAGAGGGAGCCTATATTCCATTATATTAAGTGGAAATAATCATATAATCCGCCAATCCAAAACCTCCAACTAATTTCCCCAAATGTCAATAAACACTCCAAAACAGTAATAAAACAACTCTCCAAGAACATTTGAATGACAGAAAGCATTTAAAACATCAATTACCTAATAGTTTAACACTAAATGAACTTACTAGTTAGTACGCTGTGTTCAGTATGTCGTGATTTTCGAAGGCATTCTACACAAATTACGCTTTATTTTTATATTGCAATGAACATAAGTTGCCATGTAAATAAACCTCATGAAATATTTTGTTTCCAGCATATAAAAAGTCTAAATAACACTTAGCAAAATAAAGAGACAGTTTTTCAAATGTGGTGTTTACCACTTGAAGAAGTGCTCAAGTGAGATTTCATAGCAAGAAAGACAGTCTACAGGCACTGTCGCAGCAATGGTGGAGAAAGGTTAGTGAGAGTTAGAACATATAACCATTCCTGGCAGGAGGTGTGATCCTACAGGGACAACAGCTGAGACATGACAGCAGTGCATTCCACATTCTCTAACTAATTCTCATGAGTTACTTCAATGTTTTTGCTATGGCACATATATAAATTCATGACAGTGGATTTTCAATTCAGAAAGTTTGGGGTGAAAAATAAAAATGGTCAAGTGTGAGTACATTAAAAGCAAAGAAAATCAATGCCTGAGAAAAAATAATATCATAAGGAAAGAAAAAATAAAAATGAAAATAATCCACTGCGAAAAGGTATTTACCACCTTATGTCACCAAATGCTGATTTCCTTAATAGAAAAATAGCCTTCTAGTAATTACTGAGAACAAGACCCAAAAAAAAAAAAAAAAAAAACCTCAATAGAAAAATAGTAAAAGGGGTGCCTGAGTGGCTCAGTCAGTTAAGCGTTTGGTTCAGGTCGTGATCCCAGGGTCCTGGGCTTGGATTACGCTTCAGGCTCCCTGCTCAGCAGAATCTGCCTCTCTCTCCACCGCCCCCGCCCCCACTCAAGCTCTTCCTCTCTCTCATGGTGTCTCTCTCTCTCTCTCTCTCAAACATGCAAGAAAAATCTTAAAAAAAAAGAAAAATGGTAAAATATACAAATAGTTCCTAAGAAAAGGTATGTATGTTTACACACACACACACACACACACACACATCCTTCCAACGAATGAAAAAAAAAAATTGTTCCATCTTTCTTGTATAAAACAGTTACAAATTAAACTCTGCAGAGATAACATTCTTGACATAGCAAATTGGAAAAAAAATCCAAATATGTGCTGTCAAAACTTGAAAATACACTTCCATACATTATTGTTGTTGCTATAAAACTATGTGGAAGAGTACTGGTAATATCTCAAAATTAAAAGCACATGTATTCCTTAACACAGCAATGCCCATTAGAAGAGTCTAACTGGGATATGCGTATGCACCAAACAACTATGAAATGATATATGTGCAAAGTTATTTAGTGTGGCATTCTCTATACTTGCAAAACATCGGAAGCGACCCACATATCCAGCAAAAAAAGACTAATCTATGAAGTCATATCTACACAATGAGCTACTATGCAACCTTCAAAAATAATGTACTGACATGAAGAGAATTCCAGGATATACTGAATACTTAAGAAAGCAAAGTACAAAATGATGTGTATCATATATTAACTTTTGAGTAAGTGAGGAGAACAAACAATGCACAGGTTATTTTGTTTAAATTAGCAAGACAAAAAAAATTAAAATAAAATAAAAAAATAAATTAGCAAGACATACACATACACACACATCTGTAAGAATCATCAATAGTCTAATAAAATTTAGGTAAGGAAAAGAAATGTGGTCAAAGGACAGAAATGAAAACAAGATTTTCTCTTTTTTTAAGATTTTCTATGTATATCTTTGTACAGTTTTACTTCTTTTTTTGTACAATTTTACTTCTAATCATGTACATTCATTGATTATTTTTAGTCCCATATGTGAAAAATGAAAGAAACAGATGAAACTGATTGTATATCAAAACAGTAATGTAGTGAAGGGGTTTTAGAAGAAGTCTTCTCAAAATGTGCTACTTTGGTACGTGGAGTATTTTGAGCTCAAGACAACCAAAGCCCAGCAGACTCAAGAATAACTTTGACCTCTTCCTTAAGCTACTTAAAATAATTTTGATGGAGGGGAGGGTGCTGCTGGCTCAGAAAGAAAGCTATTACAGAGATAGTTAAGCTATTAAGTGAAGCTATTAAGAGACAGGTTTTTTGTTTGTTTGTTTTGTTTCCTCTTATTTTTTAAATTTGAATGACCTGTCTGTATGGCAGGACAAATATCTCATTACTAAACAGCTGCTTTTCCTGTCACCCTGTGAATCACCCTCCTTGCCTTTGAAGCCCCAGGCCCTTATCCCATTGCTTAGTTGAGGTTGACATATATAAGCCTCAATTGCTAGGTTTGTCCTTGGATATCCTATTTTATGGGGTCCCCATATATATATGTAATTATTATTTTTTTCCTCTGGTTAATCTGTTTTTATGCCAATTTTGTTTATTAGATCAGCCAAATAATCTACAAGGATCGAAGGAAAATGTTTTCTTTTCCCCAACAATAGACACAGAAAAAGACTTATTTCAAGGAATGTTAGAGTACATTATATTGAATGAATTTATTAGTGGAATTAATTCTAAGTAAATTAACTAACTAACTAAATCTCAAACTTACATTATTTTATAAAATAAAGCAAATAAAAATAAATAAAATTATAAAAGACATTAAATAAAAACTTGTTAAAATTCAATTAAAAATATAAACTTATGATTTAGTAAACACAAATATTCTTACTACTTTAGTAAAATTGCCTGAAAGTTTTATTGCCTCCCACAGAAATGATACCTTGACAGAATGTCTTCTCTGTTTCTACTCCGTGTTGAAAGAAACTGGAATATCTTGTAGAAACGGCTAACTTCATTTTGGGGGAAGGAAAGGCACATGGTAACCCTGGGACATCTTTTTATATCAGAAAACCAGGAAGCCTTTCATTTTTTAAAGCAGTCATATCAAAACTATGAGGCAGTCACCTGGAATGGGTTCCCACGTTCAAGTTCTGACAATGGACAATAAAAAACAATAATAAACGTGGAGTATTGAAAGACATCAAATCCACAAAAATTCATGCGTTCACAATAAATTCTGTTTCCTTTGTTCCCATTACTAAAGAGGCTGGAAATACTAAGTACTGAATTTTCCAGCCTACCTACAGTGAGAGGCTTTAAGGTGACACCATGAATTATATAAGCGAATGGATTTCTTGGGGTGGCTTAGGAAGCTGTGCTTACCTTCTGATTTCCACTCTTATTTGTACTACTTTGAAAGAAGATGCCCAGAGACTCAGTAGTTATTGTTACCAGGAAGTCCAGACCAGAAAATATCAGATACTCTCTAATCCTGACATTATTGACTCAAGAAACCCCCACAAATACCTACCCGCAGTGGCTTCTTATTCTATAAGAGAAGCAGACTGATGTTACTGAGTTTGCTTTTCTGTTGCTTGCAGCTAAATCATTCATTGTTCTCTTACATTCAATGCAGTATCTTAATCATGTATAATATTTCTGTCCCTGGACTGTGAGTTCACTGAGTGATACTTACAGTCCAGGGACAGAAATATTATACATGATGAACTCTTAGTAATGCTTACTGAATGTATAGATCAGTGAATGCTGAATTTTTATACTCACTCTCCATAATTTCAAATGTTGGTTAGCATAAAGTGCATTGTATTATTTTATCCTTGAGAATTCTGAAAAGAGGGATGCCTGGGTGGCTCAGCAGTTGAGCGTCCGCCTTAGGCTCAGGGCCTGATCCCCCGGGGTCTGGGATCCAGTCCCACCTCAGGCTCCCTACAGGGGAGTCTCATGAATAAATAAATAAAATCTTAAAAAAAATTCTGAAAATATTTTTTTTTGTCTTTGATTACCACAATAAGGTAATATCACTTAAAGTGAAATTTGGGTAGGGGCACCGGGCTGGCTGAGTCATTAGGATAGGACTTTGATATCAGGACTTTGATATTAGGATAGGACCTTGATATCAGGTCATGAGTTTGAGCCCTACATTAAGGACAGAGTACTGGGCGGGGGGTGGGGGGAAGTAACTTGGTTCTATTCTCCGAATTGGATTAATTTGTTGTTTATTTATAGTTTGCCAAGCAACTAAACTCATATTTTTCTGATAATTTCCAACTGTCCTCCAATTGATTATTTTTTAAATACATATTTTATTTATTTATTTATTTATTTATTTATTTATTTATTTATTTATTTATATTTATTCCTGAGAGAGAGAGAGAGACAGGCAAAGGGAGAAGCAAGCTCCATGCAGGAAGCCCAACACGGAACTTGATCCCAGGACTCTGGGATCAGGCTCTGAGCTGAAGGCAGATGCTCAACAGCTGAGCCACTCAGGAGTCCCACTTCCTATTGATTCTTCAAATTATTTTTGAAGAAAGGGAATAAAATCCCAGAAATAATTTACCTTATGGCATGTAGAAGTGAAACTCATACTAATACTACATAAGATCTGAAAAATTTAGCATAGCATAAGGACACTTTTTTTAACTAAAAAAGAAAAAAGGATATTGAGTATCCAACACCATTAGAAAAAGATTACATGTGCTGTAGGTCATCCAAAGCATAATAATGGTGCCAAAAATAAGTATTAAAACTGCATTGGATCTAGCACTTACTAAATTCAGAAATGAGAACAACAGATCAACCATATGCACATATACTAAAAAATTATGCATGAGCATGTGTGTGTATTAAGTAGCACAAAGACATTGTCGGGTATTTTAATCATCCCATATATGTCATTTTCTGATCCTATATTGCTCAGTGTTATGGGAGTTCATCTTTTTTTTTTCTGCTACTAAGATCTAAAATATTAAATCTGTCTTCATTATTGATTTAGTAAATATTTTCTGGGGGAAATAATAAAAAAACACTAAGGATATACTACAGGTATTTTTCACATGGTAATTTTTTTGTTCTCAAAATGTAGCATAACTATTGAAGATGATGCAGGGTTTTTAAATTGTTTTATTCATTCAACTCTTCTGGCAAAGAATATTGTAATGGTAAAGCTTTGCCAAGTCTTCATCTGAGATTACTAAATAAAAATTTTGTTTCAAAACAATGCTCAGAAACTTCTTAACAAAAATAACATCACCATTTTTAAACTCAGTGTGATCTATATAAAGAAAACTATTTCATTCAGTCTTCAGAGCATCTCTACATATTTGCTTATTTTTAAGAAACATATGATAAGGTTTTTGTTTAACAGAGAGTCAGTTTACTCTCCAATAAACAACATTTTCTGACATCTTGAGTAAAAACAGTCTTTTCCAGTTAATTGACAATGTTGGAACCATGGGTATCTTAATTTGAAAACATCCTTAAGTTTGTGTAGTCCAATTCTCCTGTAAAGGAAGAAAGGAAGTCACATTGACTTGAGTTTAAGGGATTCTAAGATTGTCTTTATCTTATTTAAAACCTCTCAGGCATCTGGGTGGCTCAGTGGTTGAGCATCATGACCTGAGGGTCCTGGGATCGAGTCCCGCATGAGGATCCCAGTGGGGAGCCTGCTTTTCACCTCTGCCTATGTCTCTGCCTCTCTCTCTCTCTCTGCATCTCTCATGAATAAACAAATAAAATCTTAAAAAATAAATAAGAATTAAAAAAAAATAAGACCTCTCACTTAGTGGTTCTTTTGATACTTTAGCAAACAGAATTCATACTGGAGGCAACATCCTGCTTAATGCTGATTATAGAAATCAGATCATGAATAAGATAGAGACTCCATAAATCTTTACCAAAATATTCCAAACCATAATAATTTCAAACTATTAAAATATCATTTAGTAAAAGTGTCACTTACTACTCTATATAATTCCTGAAAATGTCAGTTTCATAACTAAAGAAATGTCAACTTCAGTTATTTAATCTGTTAAAAGTATCATGTTTTATTAATTTTGAAAACAAAGAAAAATGGTCTTAAAAACTCTATCAGAATCTAGTGTATCATTCTTTTATCAATTTACTGAACAAATACTTGTGAAATGCCACTTTGTACAAGTGGTTTGACCATGCAAACAAAATACCCTAAGTCCTTTAATCTGTGGACCTTAATACTCTTTTGAGAGAGACCTATTAATAAACAGACATGCAAATAAATCTCTAACATATAGAGTGTTGGTGAGAATTAAAAGAATGAGGAACCTGGGCAGTGTTTCAGAGAATGATTTGGGGAGAGGACACTGCTGTGCTTGAGGGGTTAGTTAGGGCAGACCTCTCTGTTCAGAGGACACTAAAGCAGACACTTAAATGAAGCAAAGGAGCCAGCTGTGCAGATAGAGCTAGGGCATGACTGCTTCAGATTTAGGGAGGAGCATGGTTAAAGGTCCTGAGGGAGGTGGGCAGGGAGTTGGGGTGACTGGGTGATGGGCATGGAGGGGAGCACTTGGGATGAGCACTGGGTGATATGCTATATGTTGGCAAATTGAACTCCAATTAAAAAAATAAATTAAAAAATAAATAAATAAAAAATAAGTAAATAAATGCCCTGAGGGAAGAATGTTCTTAGTATATCTGAAGATCCCCCAGAGACCCGAATGCTTGGGACAGAACGAACTGGGGAGAATGATAGGAGCTGAGGCAAAAGCTTGGGATCACACAGCCCAGTGCCTTTGAGAACATGGTACAAAGATCAGAATTTTCATTTCCAGTTTGAGAAGTCAAAGATTAGCTATTTTGAGACGAATGCAATGTTATAAAATCACAAAACACAAATCCCTTCAACCGTTTCTGCCAGAAACAGATGAAATTATAAAATAGAAAGAAGTGAAGAATTCCAAAGTCAATTACTTTCCCCTCCTCCTTCCATTTCTCCTCCTCCTCCTCCTTCTTCAACTCTTGACCTATCTGAAGACTAACTGTAAGCTAAACTCTGACCTAGGGAATTTTAGTACAATAATGATAGGTATTGAAGACAATGATATCCCAATACACAATTTATTGTTTATGCATCTATTAGTTCAATACTTTTGCAAAGGAAAAACTCTCCGTATAGGCCATTTCTACCCAGGGAAACTCCTTAACTATGCTAGGAAATTGCTTTTAGGACTAGGCTCATTTTACTAATCTAGGCAATAGATTTTGAACTCACCAAGGAATCCATAAGCAAAATCTCGCAGCAGGTGCAACTGCAGGTGGCAGCGAAGCTTTCCAAATAGCCACCGAGTCTGCCAGTGTAGAAGATCTTATGTCATCTGGTAAGTATCTCTAATGGACAGAAATTGCTTTGGGGCAAAAAAAATCTCTTTTATGTAGAGAGTCAGAAAGAACGCTATTAAGTTTTTTTGCATGTTTTTTTTTTTTTCATTCCAAAAAGATGGCAGATAGATTTTTTTTTTTTTTGGTTGTGAAAGAAGTCTAAAGATGTTCCTTTAAAATAAAACTCAAACTGTTCTCTGATGACTTATGCTGAAGTGGATCTGCACTGCATTTGTAATTACTACATAATTTATATGTAAAGTGATTCAAATAATTGCCATAAATTTAATAGCATGAGTTTTGAATGTGTATCACCTAACCTGAGACACTGTGTATCTTACAGTTTCTTTGAAGATGTAAAACATTCATCCTCCGACAACTAGAAAGATCAGGCAAAGACAAACAAAAGGAGGAAGGTCTTTGAAAGATTCATACAGGTAGAAGAGAGGAATGTTGTGAAGTTGTTGCTTGCGAAGAAGTTTCTTTTCTGGCCACTTATTGACTTTAACCAGTGGGTTGCAGTGTTTGCAAGACTAGGTGGTCACATAAAGGTCATGCAAGCCCCTAGGATTTCTAGCAGATTTTTAAAAATCACACTCCTGAGGATGTGCTGTGAACTTTTCCTTTTTGCCCTTTATTAGAATCACACATTTGAATTATCATGGTCTATTACAGTTAGAATACTGCTGGCTCTGCTCCATCTTTTTGTTCTTGAACCACAAAGAAGGCATTATTAATGCAAAGATTTGAGGAAAGACAGAGGAATTTGGTCCCCTGCTTCTGCTCTTCTTCCCTGTTCCCTCTGGCTCCTCGGGGGGTCCGTGTTAATATGGGCCCTTTGCAGAACCAGAAGGGGATGTTGTTGCTGCTAATTTATACACGCTATTGAAGAAATTAGGTCTGTCAAGTGTATCATCATGCAACTATTTTTAATGATTATGGGAACACAAATTCTTAATGTGCTTATTAAATCTAAGACATTGGCATACATTTTGAGGGAGCTGACAGTAATAACAGAGCTAAATCACAAGAAAAATAGTTAAACAAATATAAATTAGAGATAGGAAAAAGATCTGTCTAGACATAAAATCATCCTTTTTATCTTTTAAAAGAGAGAAAGAAGAAAGGGGAAGAAGTGAAATAGGTTTAGGAACCTAATGAAGAAAATTTAAAATAGAGGCGATCAATACTGGGAGGCTCAAGAACAGAAATGTGCTTAGGGTCCTGGAATAGCAGATTGGGTTCTCATCTCTGCTGGGCCCTTAGCATGCACCAACTTAGTTCACTTTTGTGGAAATGAATCCTGGTGGGAGAAAAACAAAATAAAACAATGCATTGTATTAATTATTTGTTTCTAGTAATTATAAAGAAACCTAGAATATTTTAGTCTCCGGAAAGTTTTAAAATTGAAAAACTTGGTGGATTCTAGGAGACATTCGTCATTCTGATTATAAAATTTTTAAAAGTAGTTCAAATTTGGTCCATTAATTTTTATATCAAAAAGTGTAGTATCATTCAGCATCACATAAAAAAGAACGTTAGGAGAGCCTTCAGGTATATAGCATAAGGCTTAGTAAATAAATTAAAACAGAAAATGGAAAAAATGGGTCACTGGAGCTTTGTGTAGAACTTAGAGTAAAATCAATTTTATTATGATTAAAGAAGCATAAGATAGGGATGAGAAAGGTGATAAGGGAGATAGGATGGTCTGGATAAAGAAAAAGGACTTTAACTTATAAACCTATATTCTCTATGAGCAGAACTACTGCCAGCTGGAAACACACAAAAGACATTTTGAATGTTACTGCAATCCAGGTGCTAGTGATTTTCTCTCTAAAAATTCACCCCATATGTGCAATGGTTTATGGTACTCAATACCCAAGGACACTGCTCAAAAAAAAGGAAGAAATAACACTTATTACCTAAGTGGAATATACTCATTTCAAATAAACCATTCATATTTAATGTAAGGCTTGTTTTAAATTCTTTAATTTTGCTTTCTTGAAAAGACATGAGTTTTATGATTACTTTCTTATAATTGTTATAATTTCTAATCACATGAAATGCATTCGTAGCAATCGCAGAGTTAAATTCTTTGCAGAGCTTAGAGCAAGAGATAGCACCTGCCTATTATATGTGCAATGAGGATTCAAGTTAGCAACAGACTAGGAACATCATCCTCTAACTCCAGTGTCTATAAACATGAGGATTATAATGTAATTCTTTGTATTTTTATTATGGTCATTTAGGATTCTATATATAGAAAATTATAGTTAATATAAGTCCATGTTATACAATATGCTATAATGAAGCCACCACTCAGGTCACAAGCTAGAACATTTTCAATTTTTTGCAGCTACCTGTATTCCCTATCCTAGAATGAACTTCCATCTAGAATTCTCTGTTTGTAACTCCCCATTGCTTTTGAGAACAATGAGAACCAAACAAGAAAGTCAGTTCAATCAGGTGATTCACCCACTGTTTATTTCCTATTGACTTCAATGTCTGACATAACTTCATAACTAGCACCTCCAAGCCTCTTGTGAAAGAGGGACACATTTTATATATTTATATATATAATATATAAAATATATATATATATTATGTATATAATTTTGCTTTCTTGAAAAGACATGAGTTTTATGATTACTTTCTTAAAATTAAATATTATATATATATTTTTTCTTGCTACCTATCTGATCCACCCGGGGAGATGGAGCTCTCTGATAGTGACAAAGCCACAGAATATTTGTCCATTTCATGCAGCCAAGAACTTACAAATTGTTCAGAGATTGGGAAATATTATAACACAACCTGAAAGCCAATTGATGACACCCAAACTCATCTTCTTTTCCTTCATTCAGGGCACAGATGAGCAAGTCATTCTCAAAATTTTCTTAGAAACATCATACCAGAGCAAGCCAGTATAATTTGTAAGCAAAACTGATTTTCAGCAATGAGATCCAGAGTGAGATAGTCTTCTTTTCCCCTGTAGATGATGCAGCCAATATTTTAGAAGGGTATCAGAAATATAAGAACAATAAGTTCATGCTATCAATTCCATCTGCTTCACCTGAGAACAAGTCATTACTGGGTGTTGCTGGGGAACTTAAAGCCCTAGGGAGAGGATTCTCCTAGAGTCTTTCTTCATTGAAACTATAAGGCTGCACAAGTCCTTGGTATATCTCTGACATCTCCATCCTCGCCTTGCCCTGCACCTCTGCCCAAAAACTGGACATGAAAAGAATTAACAGAAGAAGAAGCAAGTGAGTCAGCATTTAAGCAGAGGCTTTACAGATTGCAGTAAAGGAAAAAAATAAATGCCTTATATGTTCTTTGAACCTATAAAAATTTACATTATTATTTCCCAGAGAGTGATATGTGAGGATTATTTTGACAATTTCTGGTAGATGGAAGTTGTATTTTATTGCAATAAAAATCATTAACTACAATTATATTATGAGAAACAAATGCCTTTAGGACATCAGAATTTTTTTTTCTAATTTTCAAAAATACGCCATAGGAGTAGAGTAGTCATGTGTATGGGGCAGTCTTTTATGAATATTCACATACAATAATTTAATCACTACAGTTACCAAATGAGAGTGGTATAATATCTATTTTTCAGGCTTCGTTAAGACAAGAGTTAAATGATTTACCCCAAATTCCAGAAATGACAAAAAATAGTGTAATGTTCCTTTCCAGGCAGCGATGTACTGGCATATGTTTAACAACCAGCTTTCTGGATGTGGGGGGTGAAAGGGATGGGGAAGGAGAGCTGTCAAATTATGACATTTGACAATTTTCATGGTATAAATACTTTCACCACGGCAGATTTCAAATTATCTACGTGATGTCATTGGAAGAGGAATGTGGATGAGTGGTTCACTAGCACATCATTACCCACTATGTATACCATAAAGATGCAACAGACACAAACAGCATCAAAGCTAAAATAGCGGGATCCCTGGGTGGCGCAGCGGTTTGGCGCCTGCCTTTGGCCCAGGGCGCGATCCTGGAAACCCGGGATCGAATCCCACGTCAGGCTCCCGGTGCGTGGAGGCTGCTTCTCCCTCTGCCTGTGTCTCTGCCTCTCTCTCTCTCTGTGTGTGACTGTCATAGATAGATAAAAATTTAAAAAAAAATAAAGCCTTTAAAAAAAAAAAAAAAAAGCTAAAATAGCAAAATATAGGAGAAAGGTGATATGAGCACTTGTTACCTTTTTTCCTAATTCCGTCATTTAATCATAAGCTTATACACATGTGGGTAACAGGAGTGCTAAAATTCCTGAAAATTTAATAAATCAGCTCTCTTAAGCTGATCTGAGCCAGCTCTAGAACACCACTATGCTCAGGTCTCATACTAAGCCTATTTCAATAGTGATGACTTCAAGAAAGAGTACTCTTATTTCTGCTTTTCTGCCTTTGTTGCCCTTAAACTAAATTGAAACAATGAAAGTTAGCATTTCCAATCAGAACATCTGACAGACAATTCCTCCAAGCTCCTCCTCTCCCCTCCCTGATTCACATCTCAGTGAATGGAGCTCCCACTGACTTTGTTGCTAAAGGTTAAAATCTCAGAGTCCTCCTCTACCCCTCTGTTGTTCTCATATCTGACCTCCAATTCATCAGCAAGTTGAATTGCTGCCATCCTCCGTTTCTCATTCATTTATTAAAAAACAAAGCAAAGCAAAGCAAAACAAAACAAAAACCCAACAACAACAACAACAACAACAAACAAACAAACAACTTACTGGCCAATTTCTTTTCTTTCTTTTTATTTTTTTTTAAAGATTTTATTTATTTATTCATGAGAGACACAGAGAAAGAAGCAGAGACACAGGCAGAGGGAAAAGCAGGCCCCCTTTGGGGAGCCTGATGGGGGACTTGATCCCAGGACCCCAGGATCCTGGGCCAAAGGCAGACGCTCAACCACTAAGTCACCCAGGTGCCACCTCCCCTTTTTTAAGACTTACTGGCCAATTTCAATGTATCCATTACAGGTCCAGGTTTTCACAATAAAGAATGAATAACATAAAAATCTTGCTCTCCAGAAGCCTTTGTTCTTGTACCAAAGAGACAGAAAGTAAGTAGGAACCAAATCGAACACTCTCATTGATAGTGTGTCACGTGCTGATAAATTCCGTGAAGAAAAGTAACATAGAGGAAAAGGCTAGAAATTGGCAGAAAAGGGTGATGGTTGGCTGGAAGTTCTCTCTAATGAAGTGAAATGAGAGCAGGGAACTGAGTGGGAAGGAGAAACACGCTATTTGAAATATGTGAGGAAAGGCCTGTTCTAAGGCTAAAGGCCAAGGCCTTGAGATGGGACCATACCTAGTATTTTTGAAGTGGGAACATCCAGTCAGTTTGGACCAGAGTGAATGCAGAGGAGCTCAACAGGAGATAAGGAAAGAGATACTACAGTCACATCCGTGCAGATTATGGTAAAAATCTGGATAAAATTAGGGTAAGAACTTTGTTTTTTGTTTGTTTGTTTGTTTGTTTGTTTGTTTGTTTAATGGATGTCCTAAACAGTGTTGTTATTGTTGTATTTTGTAAAGGATCACTCTGGTTGGTGAGTGAATACAGATTGAGGGCAGGGTGGGTGGGGCTTTAAAGCAGCCAGTTAGAAGCCAGTTAGATGGTTGTTGAAATAATAATTCAACCAAGCAAGGCTGGTGTCATGAGCCAGTGTGGGAAGAGTGATGACTCTGAAAAATGATCAGTTTCTAATTACATGTTTAAAAAATATGCCCTACACGTCAGAAGGTTTCTGGCTGTGACTCTAACTTCATTTTCTCATATTATTTTCCTTGCTTGATTTGATTCATCCCCAGCAGACTCCTTGCCGCTCTGTAAATTTTCCAAAGTGCACAGCTTCCTCAAGTGATCTTTTCTCTTTCTGGAAAGCTGGTCTTCCAGGAAGTCTGATGGCTTACTCTCCTTTGCGCCATTTAGACCCTTTCTCAAATGTCCTTCTGATAAAGACCTTTTCTCTCTCTCCCATCTAGAACACCAGCCACCATCATTCTTTATCCCTCATTCCGCTTTAACTTTTCAACATAACACTTAATATCTCTACTTCAAATAAATTATGTATTTATATTATGTTGTGGGTCTCCCCCATTCCATGACAATTGATTTTGTTCACCACTGTCAAAACCAAATCCAACTTTTAAAAATATTGTGTCATTTCCACATTTACAAACTTGAATCATTCCATATTTCCTGAAGTTCTGATTGTCATATGGCACTGATAAATATAATGACCACATCCTGCTAAGTATCGCCATCCAAACACTCAATTTCTTCTATCACTCAGTTTCCAAATTTCAAGAAGGGGAAAACAATCCTGCATAAACCTACTTTTTGGCACAGTTGTACCCTGAGATAATATCCTTCAAGTGTCTGTATTTCAGGATGCATTTTCTCAGAGTCAGCTCCCTGTTCCCTACCCAATTTGCCTAGATCTCACCTTGCTATTCTAGGCATAATGATGCAAAGAGTGAAACAGATTGACAAGAGCTAAATTATTACAATCGTGCTTGGCTTCTGCATGAAGGGAGGTATTGTACACACTCAAGGAGTCAGTATTAAAAAATGTTTGCTCTTTGAGCTTTTATGCTGGGGGATTTGAGGTGCACTTAGCTCAGTCGATTTTGTCCACATAAAGCACTTTTGTTGAAAATCTGCTTTTCTCCTGCTTGTTATTATTAACCAAAGTGCCCGCTTTTGTCAGAATTGTAAAGTCACTGCTGTTTCTCTTCTCTCTCCCATTTCCCATTATATTCCTTGGTTTCTTTCACCTTCCTTCTCTTTTCATAATGAACCCACCTCGCTTCTTGACCACAACCGATATCAACTCCCATTGCATTGTTATGTGCATTTTGGTTTCTGCAAATTAGGCGCAAGATAATATAAAGAATTGGATTATATGAAGTCATGATGAACTCACAGTACTTCCTCTCTCCCTAGCACCTTTGGTCATTTTTGCCTCTCCAAGTCATTTTTTGATCCAGCTTTGATTTCAGGCAATGTGAAGAATTTAGGCTTCATTCTGCATCACTTTAACTTAGGGCACATTCTTTAAAACAGGGGAGAAACAGAAGGGAGGAAAATCGGGCCACATTCATGGCACCTTCTTTTATATAGGAGAGAGAAAAGGCAAGGAACCCTAACTCAGGCCCCTTTAAAATCTCTGCACGGCTCACTAGAACATTTAGCCTTTGAGCACTTCCAAGGTGGCTATTGCAAATGAGGAAATTATTTTTTAACTGCATGTTGTTCTAATCTATTTACATTTAAATAACTGCATATGGCTAGTTAATTCCTGCACTGGACAGCACCATGATAGGAGAGAGAGGACTGACCTAGTCAGGGAAGGTAATGTGTGTTTGCAGGGCTTTTATTTCTAGGAGATAGAATTGGAAGGAATGGACAGTCTTTTGCTGTCCAACTAGACTCACTTTGAGCTCAAAGTGAGCTAAATATATTGCTAAAGGTGCATAATGCAAAACACTATACTGCTTCTCACACATCGAAACTGAGGACCTGCAGATCTCTCCTGCCACAAGGAAGCATACGGTTACCTGGCAAGTGTTAACACTGCTTCCTTGGGTTGTGGCTTAAAGACAATTCCTGTTTTATGATGTTCTCCTTTTCCCTTCCATGACTGTCCTGAGAAATGTCTGATTTGAAACAAATAAACAGACACCCCATTAATTAATTGTTATGTAACTCAGTAGCAGTTTTCATCTACCTTTGATGATTTTTTTTTCTTTCTGGATTACACCACTAATCCTTTTCCACATAAGTCTTGACTTGTTTAACATGATAATAAAAGCCACTGCTGCACTTATTTGCAGCAGACCTATCCTAAGTGCACTGAGTATGAATTCCTTTCATTCCATGAAATAGATATTACTATCATGCTCATTGAACAGGTTGGAGAATAATATACTCTCTTACCCATAAGCTTATAATTTGAAGACAAATATTTCAGCTATTTAAGAAATGTTATGAGCTCTTCGAACTCTAAAAAGTATAAAAGGTGTATATCTTCATTGTTATAAACTGAATTTGAAAAATAGCCGATGCACATATATACATTTTTTTTTTTTTTACTGGTTATTCACTGGACAAATGTTTATTGAGCACCTAATATGGGTCAGGGACTGTCACCAATACACTGAAACTGACTCCTATTAAATCCAACACTGAAATATAAATATAAATTAATTATTCTAATTGAAAATTCAATTTCTCTCTAATTATTCAATATTGTTAGTCTCCTATGCATATTACAAATTTTTATCAAAGAAGTAATAGGACAAAGAGATAGTTGATTTCTTTCAAAACTGGGGGAAAGAATTGCGCCTCGTAGTAGTTTTCAAGGCAAGCAGAAGAGATACTTCAGGCAACTTCAGCTGAGTTAGTCAAACAATTTTTATGAACGACATAACTTTTATTCTAGTTGCTGAAAACTGACTTTCTTTTATTGTTTCTCTAACGATTTTATTCATTAATTTGCATTTTCCTCAATTTACTATTTTTGAATTGTGTGTCCATTACACATTGTGTAACCTTTAGGTAAGCCCCTGATTCTGAGATGTTCACAATCTATTAGGAATAGTATGCACAATAGAACCATCTACTTAGAAAATATTTTTAGATTAAGCCAAAATAAGATGCTTAAAATACCCTTTTTTCCAGAATTCATAATGAACACATCACTTTATGATATTGCTGCAAATATTCTAATAGATAATCTCATAGACTTAATCTTCTGAGCCAAATGACCCTGTATACTCACTACACTAAACTTGAAGAGGATGGATATCACAAGTAAGACGTTAATACTCCGTGGTATTGTTTCTCAAAACTGCTGACTGTAAATATGTGTCCTCTGAGTTTACATTAGGCAATTATCCATGGAAGTCAAATATCCTCAAGTAACTGGGTAAAATTGCCTTTTGATTAAGCACTTTCTAAAAAGGCAGAACAGCAGCAGTCTATTTAATTTTTAAATTATAATTACATTTTGCACCTTGATTCTTCCATTGAATTACTATCAAATGTCTCTTTCCTTATACCAGTTTAGCACATTCGTATTTTGAGCATTGCTCTTGGGTTTTCCATATCAGTAGTTGCAAAATCATTTAACAGGACACACAAAATATATTTTTTGTATACCTACTATGTGTCAAAAACCCTGCTCACTAATTGTCAGGTCCTATTTTATTTAAATTCAAGAAAGATATAAGAGTAGGAAATGGGTATGGGGCCTTATAGGTATGGGGCCTTATAGACTATAGTAGGAAATGGGTATGGGACCTTATAGACTCCTCTAAGCTATGAGCCCTTAAACACCAAAAATGTACACTTGTCTCCTTCTGCCTCTCTTCCCTTTCCTTGCCACTCAACATATCTTCTGGCCATCTCTTCAGCACCCCTATGGGAGGTCAAGTCATGAAACACATTTCTTCAGAAATAAATAAACTCACAAACCAGGTAAAGGATTAAGCATGAACTTCCCTATCCATATTTTATAGAGAGAAAAAATGCATTGTTAGGTACATCAGTATTGGACTTAATCTAAGTGAATTCATCTATTTAATAGCAATGGGAACATATGACGAGATCTCTCTCACTCATATAAACTGTCCCTAAAATATGTTGCCCAATTTAAAATAAAAATATAAGACATCTAGTTAAATTTGGATACTTACATTGAAAAAAAAAGGAGTTGCTGTTTCTCTGAAATTCAAATTAAACTAAGCATCTGATATTTTTACCTGGCAACCAGAGGGAAATAATCTTGCTCTCATAAGACCCAAGCAGTCATGATTATATATTTTAAAGGAAAGAAAAAAAGTCAGTATGACCTTTGATTGTTAATCAGTGGCAAAACACTATACTGCTTCTCACACATCGAAACTGTGTGTGAACTGATGGAGCCGAAGACCCGATGACATTTCACGTCAGGGAGGCATGTGGACCGTGTTAGGCACTGGGAAAACTCCAGCCTGGAAAGCTCCACACTGCGTGCTGCATGTTAGACTCATGCTCATAACCAAAATACGGCCAGTCCCCCAAGACAGTTGCGACAGCAGGTAATACAGGAATGCAGGTTTGCAAATTTAGGTCAGCTTTTTATGAACTTCTGATTAGTGTGGTGCCGGGTTTCTATGCTATAAAATCTGTTTTACATAACTCTAAACACTTTTAATATTTTAGATAAATGCTTTCTTGAATTAAGTGTACATATTCTCATTTCGGACTCACATACGATCTCTATTATTTGGTTCCCTCATCCAGAGCAGTAACTGAGCAGCCAGGCCAGCTCCGTTTTTTTTTTTTTTTTTTAATTTTTTTCTGGATCCTTTGAAGAACTTCCAATTTTTTTTTTTTTCTTGCAATCGGGTCATTTTTACTGATTGCAAATTTCTAGTGTCTCTTGCCATTCTGAAAACTTTCTGCCTCTGTTTAATCTACCTCCTAATTCTTTCTATATTCCCCAGAAGTTTTATCCTGGGGCAGACACAATTTATTCTTCAATGCTTATTCAAGAAGACTTTCCATATCCTTGCCAAAAAGCAAGCTTTTGCCAAATGGAATTCCTGTATGGAGTTCTTTCAAAATCATGTCTTCCAATCAGAGGTGCAGCCAAAGAACTATCCGGGCAGCCACATTAGCTGTCATGCTTTTCAAAGTCGCTGGCAGGCAGCCGAAAGCACAGTCTGCCAAAACCCCCACTTCCATTTTACCCAGAGCACGAGTCTTCAAGGACGTTCTCTCAACTCTCGTAGCCACTTAGAAATGGCTCCAGCGGCCCTGCCAGTTTCCTGACTGAATTCAAGTTCCTGCTGCTTTGAAAGTTTGCTAAAGGGAAACATCTGCTTCTCTATGGGTTTGCTTCAGTTTCCATTAAGGCTGTGAGCTTTTTTTTTTTTTCCCCTTTTTGTCTTTTATGAAATGTTAGCAATTTCACCATCCGTGTTTTTAGCAGCTTCCCATATCTCAGTCTTTAAATATAAATATGCTTGTATTCTATGCAGTTTCTTGGGAGCTTTGGAGATTGATCTTTTGAGGCTCAGAACATCAGCATGATAGTAGGTAGAGTCTAAGCTCTATGATGTATAATCTATTCTCCCTTCATCCCCACTAGCCTTACACCATGGACACTGCTCTACTGGGGATCTCAACTAACCCATACATCTTCTTAATCAGTATTTACCTTAACCAAATATTTCACTTGCTTTATAATTTTGGGATGAGCCACCCAAATTTGTATAACTCTCTGGTCCTTGCTTTTTCATCTAGAATATGAGACTTCTGGGACCACTGAATGACCTAGAAGATGCATTCTAATTCTAAAACTCAAAGTCTATTGCACCATTTGGATACCTGGAATTTTCTCTCTCAATAATAATGCAAGGATATTCTCTCTCCAACTTCTTTAAAAAGGTTTTACTCTGTAAGGCATTAAGTCTGTTATCAAAAGTAAGGAAGCATCCATGGAAGATAATTCGAATTGAGAGAATGGGCTTTAGAAACTAGCTATTACTACTGCCATTAAATACCTACCAGCATTAAACATCTATTTTTTAGCAAAAATTTTATAATTGTTATCAGCCAGGTATATAGAAAGGCATGTATGCATTAGATCAGTAATATCTAACTTTGATGCTCTACTGAGTCGCCTAATTCCCTTGCTCATCCCACTTCCTTAATAACTAATATTACACCAACAATTTTCCAAATGATATCTATATTTCTGTTCTCTTTCCTGGGCTTCTAATCTATATATCCATCTCTCTGTTGGACATTTCTACTATCATGTTCCACAGGCAACTTGAACTTCATGTCTTAAAATATGTGCAAAACCTCACTCATCATTTTCTTCCCTAATTCTTTCTACTCCCTTTGCTGTCACTAGAAATGGTACTGTCATCCTCTAAGTAATACATGTCAGAAATGCCCACAGCATCCCTGACTTCTATTTTCCCCTGACTTCCAGTATCTAAAGAATAACCAAATCCTATCAATTCTACCTTTTAAGTTTCTCATCAATCGTTTTTTTTTCATTTCTGCCCTCCACTCCCCTGATCCATGTCCTGCGATCTCACCGCCAACACTTGAACCACAGTTCTGCCTCAAGTCTGCTCCCCATCTGATCCAGACTCAAGCCAACAGCTAGAATATGGCTTCTATAACATAAATATGAGGGATCCCTGGGTGGCGCAGCGGTTTGGCGCCTGCCTTTGGCCCAGGGCGCCATCCTGGAGACCCGGGATCGAATCCCACGTCGGGCTCCCGGTGCATGGAGCCTGCTTCTCCCTCTGCCTAAGTCTCTGCCTCTCTCTCTCTCTCCCTGTGTGACTATCATAAAAAATAAATAAATAAATAAATATGAGCATGGACACTCCTCTACTTTAAAATTTTAAATCCAAAGTCCTTGATTGAGTTGAGAAGACTTTTATAATCTGGCTGATATTTATCTCTTCTACCTCATAAATTGTCACTCTGGCTTCTTTGTTCCAAATATGTTGAACTACTTGCTGGTCTGAGGCCTTTCTTCTTGTAGCTTCCCCACACACTGTTCCCTGTTGTAGTAGTGTCAATCCGTATATAGAGGAGTAGGTCCCACTCACACTTACCTTCTCCATCCTGCTTTGTACTCCAGGGACCAATTGTGAGAGCGACATCTATATCTGTCCTACTTCCTGGCTTCCAGTAAACCAACAGGAAGCACAGACAAAAGGTTGTCTTTCCATTCAGCCAAGAGGAAGCACAGACAAAAGGTTGGAGGGATAAGAGTGAAGTCGGAATATGTCTTTCCTGGGCTCTCTCTCTGCAGCATTCCCGCAGAGGTTGGCTCCCTTCCTTGACCTCCTGTGAACTAAGGTCATGGTTCCAGTAAAGCTGCTGTCAGGATGCCTGAGCCTGGAGTTCAGAGGAAAGATTAGAGCCAAAGATAGAAATTTTAGAACTATTGATATTATAAAAAGTGCAAGTACATTTAATATCATAGGATTGGATGAGTTTCCTAAGGAAAAAAAAGTGTAGAAAACAAAGAAAGCTTCCTAAGACTCAGCTCTGAAGCATTCCAGTGTTAGAATATGTAATATAGGGTACTTTGGAAGGGGTGAGAAGTGTACTAGAGGCAGGCAAGAAGTGAAGTAAGTGAAAATCCAGACAAGACACCAAAATAAGCTTCTCTGACACTACTCCTGCCCAATGTATTCAATGTCTTTTAGATATCTCTCAGAGTACCTTATAATGGTCTACATATTCCCCAAGGCTGAAAATTTCTTCAGTATTAGGACCAACATATCTAGCCAACAGTTTTGGGGATCACTGTACAAGCCATGACACACAAGAAAGACACAAAGGCACACATTGATAATGCTTTGGATAACTGCTTGAAGACAACCACATGTGTTGCACCTATACATACACACACACACACATGCCCACACACATCTTGACCAAGGGGGGAAAATTATAATATGATTTTTTATAAACATATATAAACATATAAATGTTTTTATAAACATCTAAAAAAGACATAGAATGCAGATATATACCTCACCTACTGTTTAACACTGTGTAAAGTGGCTTAGCTCATTTGCTTAAACTCTGTCTTTTACCATATGATTTTTGGTAGTTATTCTGTTGTATAATTTAGATATTTTAGCCACTGAACTTCAGAGATTCCTGTAATCATTTTTCTGTAAGATGACTGCTCCTCCAACAAAATATATAAAAGCAAAAAAACAACTCAACAAAACTTTGAAAGTATTTTTCTCCAAGGTGTCAAATTTGAGACTTTTTCAGACCCAGTTATCCATTATTTTGGGGGTTTTTGTTTTGCTATAAAATCTATGATACATAAACACTTGCAAGCATTTTGCATAGTTTCTAGGTATGACCCTTGTAGTGTGTTAATGGACTGTTCTCTTATAAGGATCACCAAAACAGTCAAAGAAGGAAGATTCAGTGAATATTTTTGATTTGTTGGGAAGCATAGATAAATGACAAATCACCAGGCTGATTAGAAAATAAACTAGACATTCAATTGAAGGATATTCAGCAAATTGTGATTAGGATAGTGAGAGATGAAAGGGTAAGTTGATATTTAATTTACAAGATAAAAGATAGTATTTATAATCCCGATTGCTCTCTCAGGTCATGGATGCTGTCTACGACAGGCCATTTGTTTGCTCTTTTCTACAGACCTATTTGATGGATTTGGGAGCTTGACTTATGAGCAAAGGGATGAGATGCAGAGATAAAGAGGGGAGACAGATAAAGTAGAGCTCAGAAGATATTAGATGGCTTTCCTCCACTAGGAGTAATCTTTCTTTAGCTCAAGAATCTTTAAGAAATCAGACAAAATTATAAAATGCATAGTATGAGTGGACTTTTGTCTTGGTATATGTATCTAACCCCATGAAAGAGAGGAGTTTTGCATTCAGAGTAAAATAAAAACTTTTAATGGCAATTCAGTTGATGGAAACCATGAAGGCCTAAGCCCCCAGGAATTCTTAAAGGTCATGGGATATGATTTTAAATTTCACAGGCGACGGTATTGGCAAGTTAGGATCAGTGCTTAAGCCAAGTCTATGAGATTTCCTACTGACAAGTAAACCCTAGCAGGCAACAAGGTTATACAAAAATAAGTGAAAGTTCTTGGGCTGTTGAAAATGTTGGGAAGGGATAGCAGCTTTCTATAAATATTAAAATGATTGGCAGGTGCAATTTGGTTAACTCAGCAGATCTGCAATGAGCCTTCTCCTATATAGAGTGGTGGTTGAGAACATACATGTTGGGGTCGGATTCCCCCTTGCAGCACTTTCTAGTCATGCAATTTGAGGTATGTTTTGAAAGCTGTTCTGTCTCAATTTTCTCATATCTACAAATGAACATTATAATAATATCCACCTCTAGAATTGATAAAAAGATTAAAATCATTGTAAAAAAGGCCTAAGTCTATGTCAGCTTCACAGTAAATCCACATTGAATATCAGCTGTTACTAATGGTGATGAAACCAATTTAAATAGCATATTAGCATATAACCTACGCATTATTAGGAAATGAAAGAAGTAAAACTAGGAGAGTCTTTTTTTTTTTTTAAGTAAGAAGTGTTGATGTCATTTTCAGAGTATGAAAGCTTAAGAACCCAGATCACATATTTATATAAACATGTTCATCAGATCAAAATTATTCCCAAATTGGGAAATCATGTGTTTCATCTTAGTGAATATTTTGTGGGAGAGCAATGGTTCTCAAACATGATGGCACATTAAAATGATCTGGGGATACTATAAAAAATAGACTTATTAAATAAGATCATCTAGAACTGATGACTTTGCACATCTATTATAATGTACAATCAGAGCAGCAACATTGCTGAGCTAATTCCTGCACTGAAGGTGGGTTTGTACCAACTTTTCATTAATCTTCCCATGATAAGATAATAACTATGATTTTAGTATTATTGGTCATGATGGCGATGATTTTTTTTTTCAACCTCTTTACCTTGCTCTTCATTTTCTTGTTTATAAGGATGTTAGGATAATTCTAGAACTATCCTTTACTTGAAGAGATAGAGAATTATGGCAAAAATGTGCTCCTTTAACCGTAGATTTTCAGCCATACCCTCTTAAAACCAACAATTTAAAAGGTTGATTTGTTTTATTAGACTCCTGACTGTGAATGAGTTTTGTAGGACATGATAATTTTCTGAAATAATTACTTCCAGAATAAGTTCCTCCAATTTATTTTTAAATTAAGAAACTTAGAATCATGGCATTCAGAATATACACCCCGATTGATTACTGAAATGTGCTATATGCATTGCCTAAGATCTAATCAGCATATTGTCGAGAAAGATTTCATACATATTTTAAATTTTCATATTTTTGCTGCATTTGATGCCACAAATTGTATTTTTCATTCAATGACTGTCCTATCAAACCTAATACATATTTGTAAATCTTAATTCAAACTCAATGGGTATGGATCCATACAAGCTTAAACTGCAATTTCGCACAACTGTAGTTTTAAATTACAAATCATGAATGCATTTAATGTGCTCTGCTGTCTGGAAAGTGGCTTAGAGAGCTACGTGTATAAAAGGTGGCACAAAACACCATAGGGCAAGGAGAAAACGTTTACTCTCTTTTTGCTACTTATAATTATTCTTAATTCTACTTTCCTGTATTCTACATCATGATGTCATCATCTCCTAAAAATATGATTTTTCATCTTCTGATATTGATGATCCAAATCAAAGAATTTTATGAATATTTTAAATGTGTCTTGCTCTTAGGGAGATTGACCTCTGACAAATGTAGTTATTATATCATATCATTAAAATTTTGTATCATCTTGGTAATGGTATTGCTTAGAGCTTGCCAGCACATCAGTATAGTAGATAAAACATGTGTTTTTTGGCTCTCTTTTTTTTCATCATTCAAAGCAGAGTTACTTTTCTAAAACATTGATGTATCATGTCATCTCATCCCGAAGAACCTGCAAAGACTCCCCATTGCCTAACAAAGACAAAATAACTCCTTAAAATGCCCTTTAAAGTCTTGCACGCTCTCTTTCTGAAGACAGTTCCTCCTCATTCATGCCATTCCTATTGATACCATCTCCTTGTATTTCTACCAGGCATGTCCCCAGCTCTCCAAATTAGCTCATGATTTTCAGTCATCCTCAAGCGTATTTTTTTCCTCTCTGCTATTTTATGAAAACCCCCACCAACTATTCCTTTTTAGAAATGAAAACTTAATCTCTTATCAAGAAAGATCCTTTGCTTCTTTCTTTTCGCCTCCGCTCATGTCACTTGCAGCTGCTGAATACTCCATTTTACTTGCCTTAGATAATTTTATTTCCTCATCCTCAGTATATTTAAAAGTTCTTAAAGATAAAGGTTATGTTCTGTTTTCTTTTTAATCTGTTAGTAGCTGTACAATGTCTTGTTCAAAAATTATGCTCAACATATGTAAAGAAAAAAGCATAACAAGTAAGAGATTATCTCCCATCATGTCCTTTTGGAATGCTATGGTTTGCTTAAAACTGACATGTTAGTGAAAGTGTACTAATATATTGTCTATTTGTGTGCAAGTGAAGATATTATACTGAGTTCACTATATATATAATCCTGCATATTATTGCACGATCTGTGGTCCTTAAAATACTCACTAATCTCAGATTTCTAAGATCTTTCCAGGAACTATTGGAAAGAGAATTGATTTGTATTTAATATAGTACTTTTTGAAAATTACGCTTGAGATATTTTCAAGCTTAGGTGTCTTATTTTCACATGATTACTTCAGTCAAATAAATATAGCATTTAATTAGTATAGGCATGGACTGTTTTGTCAAATTGAACAGAAAATATTATTACACAGTAGAAGAAAATGCTAGTTTACTCATTAAGTTATCAGGTTTGAACAGACTTTTTTTTTGTTGTTGTTGTTTTGTTTTTAGGTTTGAACAGACTTTAGAGAATTCATTCCATTCTACTTATAAAAGAAACTGTTACAATTCTACTCTATAAATATCATTGAAAACTGAAGTAACAAAGAAGAATCAAGAGAAGCACATAAACTTTGCTAAAATAAATAAGAGAGCTGTTTCTTAGAGTAAATATGTGGGTATTTGATTAGTAACTCTGACGTTTGATATTTAATTCTGTTCCTTGTGAAAAGTTTCAAATCACAAACACATTCTTATTATTTTAATTATTTATTTTTCTTTTAATATAAATTGGTGAAAAAACATTGGCCTTTCTTGAGTATGGACTATGTACTACTAGGTTCTCTGCCCAGGAAACTATAAATACAATTATTTCAAGGTTGATATCATTTTAGATTTGTAGATAGGAGAATAATTATAATTTCCTCTTTTTGGCCTATAGAATATTTTAAAGCCCTATTGTGTAATCTATTCTCTATGACCAGCCCAGAGGACTCCATAGAAATAAGAAAACCCTACAGCTGATGCGTGGAAGCAAAAGGCAAAGAATCAATAGAAAAATATGAAACAAAGTGAAAAATTATAAAGATGAAAAGCCTCTGGATAATATAAATAGAAGATAGGATATACATATTTTTCTCTTTATTCTATCTTTAGTATAATTACTTCACATAAGAGCACGAAAAGATTTATAACTGTCACCTGTATGTGGACCAACAATTTGGAGTTTGGATGAAGTCTTAGAGCTGCAATGAACTCTATGGAGTTACAGTTCACAAAAATCTATGTGTAGTTCTCAGGGTATAACAATATGAGGAGCCTAATAGTAAGAAAATTGCTGTAACTGCCCACCTTAAGGACATAAACTATATTCCTGAATGGACTTCTTAGTATTTAATAACTTACGGAATTTCTAAAGATTGTAGATAATAATTTCATTGGATCCTGAAACTGTTTTGTCAAATGCAATAATTTTATGGGAAAATTGGTCTCTGAAAATAGCCTAGACATAACATTATCATTTAAATAGATAAATTGGTATAAGGGCACACTGAAACACAACTCAAAGCAATGGGAGACATAAATACTGACTAGCAAATAAGCCACACTGCTATATGGCAATCAAAATAAAATACCTTTAAAACTGACATTGATACAAGTGATTTAAATATATATTATTTGGCATAGGCAGATGCTGAGTTTGCATGTATTTAGTCCTAACTTATCAATATATGTCTACTTATGTTTTTATCTATTCATAGCATATTTGACATAATAATATATAATTATTTTAAAACCCTACCATACTGCAATAATAAAAAAAAACCCACATTTGTTCCACTATGAAAACATTGCTAAATTTCCATGAAATTGCATATTTTACCAAGAAACACCCAATATCTTTCAAAAATATCTGGAAGGTTTCATTCTTATTTTCACTGACTAGAAATCAACTTAGGTTCTTCGTTGCAGTAATACAATCTAATTTAGCTGTTCTAAGCAAAAAAGTGATTTTTGAAGTTGATCTCACAAAATTGAAATAAGCAGAAACAAAAGACAAAATCCCCCAGAAATTCCTGCTCAATGGGCAATCTGGTCAAGACGCTGCCATGTGGCAACGTGTCCCTTAAATTCCCTTTATTATTTTCATCATTCACTCGAGATTCAAATCCTAAAGTGGAAGAATCCAGGTGACTATGCTGAGCTCACAAGCCAGTTCCTTAGCTGTCAAAGGATGAAACATTTGTTCTTTCTGCTTCTACCACAGAGGGCAGATGACTATCTTCCACAAAACTAGGCACCATGAGGATTTATTAAAGTAGGGAATTAGGGCCATACATGTCTGCAAGAAGGGCCATTGGAAACCTTTCCTTGTTGTTGAGATGATATAAAGACAACCACAATTCTGGAAAAAGAAGGGATCCATGGGAGAAAGACAAAAGAGATAGGGAAGAGAATTCACATTTTAATCAAAATAGACAATAGCTCTAGAATTCACATTTTAATCAAAATAGACAATAGCTCTATTTTAAAGGGAATGTTCCGGTGCATGGGGCAGGGAGGAAGGAGGTGCAGCTGAGAGGTTAATCAAAGACTGGTGTAAAGAACAGATGATCTGGTACATATGTAAATAATTGAAATCATGAATCCTTACAAGATAAGTTAGACAAGCTAAAAACCAAAGGCACAATTTTTATGAGTACATATACATGACAATGTAAATGGGAAAGAGACAGTGGCATACAGTGTACATTTTTATTGCTTTCATTTTTAATGACAAACAGTGTTAGAACACTGACGATTTCTAATGCCATCAAATTTTTTGAAGAGTTGGCATAGCAGATGATTTGTATTAGTAACAACAATAAGGCAGTATGCTGATATTTGAGGTTTTAGTATTTATAGAGTCTTCGACTGCACTTGGCCTTCATTTCTCAGTGCTTCTACACTGCTATTTTTATGCTCCATGATAAGTCATTACATTACTTTTTAAAAATAATTACATTAGTTTAGGGCTATTAGTTTGCATCTTTTCCAAGGTGTAAGTTCCTTGAAAGTGAAGAATTAAGTGTATGCAATTTGATAGCATAGCATCTAGCATAAAGCCTAGGATTTGGATGGGTGTGCACTAGATATTAGATGAATTAATAAGATGTATAGGAAAAGTGATGAGGAGACTACTCCCTGAGTCCACTTGTTCACCAGTTCCTACCTCAAAAGTCTGATACATTCTAATTGAGATAATAGTTTTCCATCAGGGAATATTAACAAATAAGCCAAAGCTATTTTTTTGTTTGATACTCTTAATTCAGGTAATTATTACATCACTTGTATATAAGGCATGGTGCCAAGGGTCAGAAATATACAAAATCATAAAATGTTTTCCTTCCCTTACAAAGCCTATAGCCTAATCTGAGTGCATCTTTATCACATTCCTGAGCTCTAAACAAGATGAAATGACACTGAATGAATATAGACATAGCATGGGAATTTGCTTTAAATAAGTCCATGTGATACTATGTTCATTAAATTTTGAGAATCAGAACCTTGGTAAAAGGTAGGCTAGGATTATGATGAAAACAGTGATATTCAAAAAGAGATAGGTGAGAAATGTCATTAGAGGAGAATACAAGGTGCATCCAGGAATTTTTTTTAAGATTTTATTTATTTATTCATGAGAAACACACGAGAGGCAGAGACACAGGCAGAGGAGAGAGGCAGAGACACAGGCAGAGGGAGAAGCAGGTTCCCTGCAGGGAGCCCAATGTGGGACTCGATCCCAGGACCCCAGGATCACGACCTGAGCCAGAGGCAGATGCTCAACCACTAAGCCACCTAGGTGCCCCATATCCAGGGATTTTTATGATGTGTGGAGATTCTTAAATGTGTGTGAACAGAAATATTAAAAATGCTATAAAATTTCTGGGAACAGGTAATCAAAGTCAAGCTGGTTTCTGTAGAATTTTACAAGGATATATATCAGCTGGATTAGCAGTGCAAAAAAAAAACAAGAAAAAGGAACACTTTTTATAACTTCCCCCATGTCATCTGAAATTTAGATAATTCATCACAACTGCCATAATTTGCAATATGTATTCAGAAAAGCTCCTGTATCAAAATAAGAAGGGTGACACAGGTCTCTGTCATTGGGAATTGTCGGCAGGGGAGTTACATGCAGCAAAATCTGTCTTTTGTTTCTATGTCAGAGAGAAAAGCAGATTGATACTAAATCAATTGTATTATTTCAAACAAGAAGGAAAAACAAAATCTGCACAATGGAATAACAGTCCATGATTAAAACACACTTATGTGAAACAGCAGGTTGATAGAATTTTACCAGATATTGGCAATTTGTGTAAGACTGAACCAATTGTATTGCTTTGAAAGAATTTAACAATTAATGTTCGGTTGCAAATGTAAAACATATATGAATCTTTTTATTTTGATCCTCCATTTGGTAAACGTCTTTAAAAATAAGAAAGCATGTTTATAATGATGACCTGTGATTTTCAGGATAATTGCATGCTTTTCAAAATACTGACCCAAATCTGCATCACGGAATGTATATAATTTAATATATACATGTTTTTTCATGGAGTATGACCAAGTCATTATGATGCAGTAAAAAAAAGAAGTAAAAAAATAGACATGGACTTATGTGTGAACCTTGAACATCTGTTTTCAAATAAAGCAGATCTTCCTGCTTCTATGAAGGGTATTTCTAATAAAAAAGGGTAGTAAATGAGCAAAGGATGGGGCACAGATTAGGATAAGCAGGGTAGACAGCAAAGAATTATCAAAAAATAAATCTGGCTAAGACCAAGATTGAGATATTTCATATGGATAAAGATTTTATTAGTTCTCTTCTGAAAGAAAGATTTGGAACCTAATACAGAATTTGGTGTATATTATCTATGTATGATCTATAATAGCTCATGAAGTAGTTTTTAGTGATTATTATATACTTTCAATTTCATTATGTATATTAAGCTTCTCAATTATCTATTTTTTCTTTATAAAAATCTAAGGTAAAAGATACTCTAGGCATATCTATTTTTTAAATTTTATTTACTAAGATAGAGACACAGAGAGACAGAGAGTGGGGGAAGGACAGAGGGAGAGGGAGAGAAACAATCTCAAGCAGACTCCAAGTTCAGTATGGAGCCAGGTGTGGGGCTAGATGTCACAACCCCGAGATCATGACCTGAGCCGAAATCAAGAATCAGATGCTCAACTGACTGAACCACCCAGGTCCCCTTCTAGATATATTAGGAAATAGATCTCTAGACCAAGGGAACTTCAAATTAGTATCCTGGTGAATACATTTGTGCTCAGATTGAGGAGCAAAATCGGTCTTTCACAAAATATATTCCTTTCTAACAAAGGCATAGTAAACTGGAAATACTGCCAATAAATGTAAAATATTTTTATAGAATAAGCATTGAAAAACATTCTCTTTATACAAAGCTATTCTCATGTTGTGTTTAATTTGCTTACATCCTACCCAGTGAAAGGTGGTTTAAGAGGCAAAATATGGATTTAAAGAGATAATCCCTGAAAAGAGACCAGAGTTTGTAAATAAAAGTCACCATTTTCATTCTCAGATGGGGGCTGAGCATTCAGCTAAGTGAATGTCTAGACATTTCACAGAAAACTGAGAAATAGTCTCTTCTCTTGGCTCCTCTAATACTTAACAGTTGATAGTTTTTTATAAGGTTAATGTCAATGTGATAATGTATTCAAATATTAAGTGCTTAAAAGAAATATATGTTGAAATATCCATAGGCTATATTAAGGTTTCTTTGTATTATTTATAAAATTGGATACAGAAATTGTTGGGACTACTATCAATAATTAAAAGAAATGATGGAGAAACGTTTAAGTAACCTGCCAACATGCTTCCCAAAATAAAAGAGGTAATTTTAGGCTAATAGTTTTATAATCTATTCCCCAAGAGGTATAAGTCTTATTTTTAAATACATCTTTTAAATTCAAAGATAAGGGGAGGTATGTCTTTGATCATCCAGGACTTCATACAGATCATCAAATGGAGAAAGAGGAAGTGCAGGAAGAAGAGAAGTTTAATCCATGGGCTTAGAAGTCCACTTAGTGAACAGAGCTTTCATTTTTCTCTTTACTGTTCTGTTAGCTCATTTTCTGTCAGCACAGGTGTGATGCTACAGCTCATCTAAACGTGTCTGCAATTCCCTGCACCTGTGGATCACCATCACGCCAGCAAAAAGTAAAAATTAAAAAATTAAAAAAGGCTTCCCCACAGTTTTACTTGAAGATGTTGCAATTTGTCAGGCTTAATAAGGCAAAAGCAAAAAGCCTTCAGGATGGTCTGCCCCTAAAAATTTGACTTTTTCTTTTTTCCCTCCAACAATTAATTTGTTCTGTTATCAGTGTAACAGAAAAGGTGAAATGTTAGACTCAGGAGTGACTTTCTTTAGCCATAATAAGGTCTGAGTTTATACACAGGATAAAAGCCAACTAGGTTGACTCAAAATACGTTGCTCCTTCAATCACAGTGCTCTCACTCCATTTCTGAGATACCTAGATGCAGGAACAAAAACATTCTCAGTTGGTGCTATGCAGAATGCTTCAATTATAAAGTGGTTGTAAGAATCTTACCATTATGCAAGAGAATAGAATTAGAGTAAAAGAACTTTGAGATTATGGTTGAGACACTATGACACTAGAATAGTGAAAAAGGTCAGGAGAGTCTGATTGACAATTGAAGTCTAAGACAAAATATGTCCTATTAATAGCAAGATTATTTCTCTAAATAATCATTATAAATAATATACTGTGATAGTCTGTTTCCTCTGGAGGGGATTGCAAGTTCAGATCCATATTATCTCATAGAGAAGATTGACAAACATTAAAGACGGTGCCAAAATAATATTTACTGGATCATGGAATGATTTTTTATAGACATTTTCTCAGTTGTAGATGTCATTACAACAAATTATGCCTGTGGTAAGTAAAAGCCATGGTTAAATTAGGGGTAAAATAAAAATTATATATGGGACATCTCTCTTACTGTATGTAATCCTGAAAGCATATATTGAAGATGTTTTAATTGATCCATGACACCATTATGTCTATGTAGCAGGAGTGGTTTTACAGTAACACTGCTAGACCAGTAGTGTTAAAGTTACATGACATATGTATATATCAGAAATACACATGGGGTCGGGCACCTGGATGGCTCAGCCAGTTAAGCGATTGACTCTTGACTTTAGGTCATGGTATCAGGGTCATGAGATCAGGCCCCACATCAGGCTTGACACTCAGCAGACAGTCTGCTTGAGATTTCTCTCCTCCTTCTCCTACGGCCCCTCTCCCCACACTCATTCATTTTCTCTCTGTCTAAAATAAATAAAATTAATCTTTAAAAAATACACAGGGATATTGACTTACTATATGTTACATATACACATACATGATACATATAACATATAAGTACTTTTAAATTTTTATATATATCTTGTATGTATACATATATACTCAGAAAGGCATACTTATTTCTAGTGCATATAGGAAGTCTTTCTTCATATTTAAATTCAATGATAATTTTTCTGTGATACCCTTCTTGTCAAGCTCTTTCACTTACTCTACCTAGAAGACTGTCCATCACCTTTTTGGCAGTTGTACCACTACCAGTTTGTGTGTTTAAATGATAGCAAATATAGAACTCAGGTGGGCTTATTTATATTCTTACATGTGTGCCTTTCTATATTAGATTGTAAACATCTCTATGGCATAAATCATATCCATTCATCCTTGTGACAGTGTGCTTACAAAGTGCTCATAATTATTTACGGTTAATTACTCCATTTATTAACCATTTAATAAGCATTTAGTAAGTGCTAGGCACTAGAATTACAATAGTGAGGGAAACAGATTATGGCCTAAGTGCCACTAAAAGTATGAGAATCTATGAAAGCATAATACCTGACTCTGGTGATCATTCAGGGAAGTCTTCCCTGATGAAGTGAATTCTGAGTTACAAAATCAATGTTATGTAAAACTTAAGTAAAGTTATGGGAACATGTACAAAATCCTTAAGCGGAAATAAACAGGGCTCCCTTAAGGAACTTTGGTGTGAACAGATTACAAATCTTTTTTTTTTTTTTTTTTTTAAATCCACCCTACAAAATAAGCATTATAGTGGATTAACTCTGCACAAATCCTCTGTCCTACTATTTCGCAATACGAAAATCTGTATTAGTGTGTCAAACAGTTTGAGTTTGTGTCAGGTACAAGTAGTTTCTCTTTGGCCTTTTAGTATAGTGCCATTTTGGTTTTCAAAAGATATATATGGGCGGATTGTGGGTATATTCATTCATATCTGAGAGTCCAACTTTTTGCCATTGTCGCTATTTAATATCAGGATCTAACCTGAAGTTTCTCTCACAGGTCTTCTAACAGAATCCCTTTTGCTAAACTTGTATGGGCCCTTCCTTCTCATGCCACCACAGAGCAGCTACTTTGGAGTCCTACTGTCATCCTTCCTTCTCATATGCCCAGCTCAGCACTGTGAGAAGCAATCAGCATTGTTCAATATTTGTGGACTGGATGAGTTCCAGGAACTTATCTTGCCATTTGATCGAAAGAATGGTAAAAGATGAAAATCAGATGATATAATTAAAGTGCTAAGATAGCCTGAATAAAAAAGTAATTCAATACCTGGCAGAGAGTAGACATTAAAATGAGGCCATTAATTTAATTATTAAGTAAGACAGTAAAAAGTCTTATAAAATACAATCGCTCTGTAACTTTATAATTCCAAATTACCCTGATAGCACACTGTCTGGTTCCCTGAATAATCAAATATATGCTGTGACTCCCAATAATTGACAATCATATGAATGTATGCGTAGTCAAGAAATGAGTTCACTCAAAAACGATATGTCTCATTGCTATCTACTTTTATTTTTCAACACTTTAAAAAATTATAACTAATTATTTGTGTGTTTTTTTTTCATATCTATCTTTTCTTATGACCTACAAATGCCATGAAGGCAGAGAATATATCACAGTCCTTAGATCAGTGCAGGACAATAGTTATTATGATGATAATCGTTTGATAATTTTTTGAGTCCTAACTAGTTTTCAGGCACTAGTCAAAGAAATTTTCATGTATTAACATGTTGTCACCTGATGTGCTATAACTTTGATTCCAGGATCAGGTAAGAAGAAGTAAGCACATTTCATCCTGTCTCTCCATCAAATGCAGCTATAAAATCTAGGCAGAGTAACTCTTTATGGACTCTGGGAAGTAAACAGTGGTAGCCCAATGAAGGAAGACCAAAATTTCAGATACAACTAAACCTAGGGTGATTTTACCTTATTTTCCCTCACTGTGTCACCTTAACTTAGAATCAATGCAACTCTAAACTCAGGTATGCCCCCTGGAGTGGACGTAGTGTATATCAGGAGAATCTATAGTCTTCTTACTATTAAAGGACTTGAATTTATACATAAGATCTTTCCAAAAAGGCAGCCCCAGTGGCTCAGCAATTTAGCACTGCCTGCAGCCCGGGGTGCAATCCTGGAAACCCAGGACGAGTCCCAGGTCGGGCTCCCTGCATGGAGCCTGCTTCTCCCTCTCCCTCTGCATGTGTCTGTGCCTCTCTCTCGCTCTCTCTGAATAATTAATTAATTAATTAATTAATTAATTAAATCTTTAAAAAAATTTAAAAAAAGATCTTTCCAGAAAAAAGAAATCCATGTACCATGTGTAAAAAAGTGTACCATCGATTCTATATAGTCTCCTCCAGAAAATAGAAGGAGGCACCACTGCTCAGCTTATTTTAGAAGGCCAGCATAACCCTGCTACCAAAATTACACAGAGACAGTACAAGAGAAAAAAGTCAATTACAAGTCAATAGAAATATAAATATAAAAACTTAAACAAAATATTAGAAAATTGAAACCAACAACATATAAGGTGAATTACACAATATAACCAAGTAGGTTTAACCTTGGATGGCCAAGCTGATCAATACTCAAAGGCTAAATCAATATAAACAATCTAACAGAGCGAACATACTAAATTTTAAAAAAGAAAAAACATCACATGACCATATAAGTTGATGGAGAGAAACTATTTGACAAAATTCAATATATATTCATAATAAAAGCTGGTAAGTTCAGTAAACTTGGAAGAGAAGGGAGTTTTCTTTTATAATAAAGAATATTTTGATATTAATTTAATATTAGTCTTAAAGAAATATATTAACATAAGACCATATAATATAACTAATATAAAGCTATATGAAATATTTGTCTTCAATAAAACATTTTAATAAAGAACATCTACAAAACACCTTACTTACATCCAGAAAAAAATCATACTTAACAATAAAATTTTCCCCAGATTATTGGGAACAATGCGAAACATTCAATTTCAACACTCTCATTTAATGTCATACATGTATTCCCCAGCCTGTGCAATAAGGAAAGAAAAATAAGTAAAAGGCATTAAAATTTAGAAAATGTACCCATGTATAGATGGTGTAATATTTATGTAGAAAATCCAAAGTAATTAAAACAAAATACTCCTAGAATTAATAAGTAAGTTTCACAAGGTTTCAGGATGCAAGTTCAACATATAATAATCAACTGTGCTTCTATATACTAGCAATGAACAATTGGAAACTGAAGTTAATAAATAACACAATTTACAATAGCCCCAGACATAAAATGCTCAGGTAGAAGTCTAGCAAAACATGTGCAGAATCTATATTCTGAGAAATACAAAACAAAAGAAAACCTAATGAAATAAGATTTTTAGAAGACTGAAATAAATTTACAAACAAAAAAATAATAAAATGGGAGGGTTACCACACCATAATTTTACAATGTATTACACTGTTGCCAGTGCGATATTGGTAGTAAGAAGGTATGTAAATCATTTGAACGGATAGAGTCCAGAAATATGACTGATTTTTAACAAAAAGTACCAAGAAAATTCAATAAGTAAAGGATAATTTTTTCAACAAGTAATGTAGGAAAAACTGAACTTGAAATGAAAAACAATGAACCACAACTTAATTCTCACAACCTATGAGACATTCAATCTAAATGATCAAAAACAGTAAGTTTTAGTAGAAAAATAGGAGAAAAAGCTACATATGATACTATAAGCATAATCCAAAAAGCAAATATTGATAAATTGTACTTCATTAAATTTAAATATTTTACTCTGAGAATGATCCTGTTACAAGAATTGAAAGACAAACTATAGACTGGGAGAAAATGTTTATAAATTGTAAAATAAAAAATAGATCTGTATCTGCATATATAAAGACTCTCAAGCTTCAACACTAATTGACAAACTAGATCTAAAGTTTGTATGGAGAGACAAAAGACCCAGAATAGCCAACTCAACATTGAGTTGAAAATAACAACATTGGGGGATTGACACCATCTGAATTTGAGACATACTATAAAGCAATAGTCATCAAGACTGTAGTATTGGTGAAAGAATGGACCGATAGATCAATGAAATAGAATAGAGAACCTACATAAATAGAGTTAATATTGGATAAAAGAGCAAATGGAATACAGTAGAGAACAGGTATTCTTTTTAACACAAAATGCTGGAACAACTGGATATACATATGTAAAAAAAATAATCTAGACACAGACCTTCCACCCTTTATAAGATTAAGGCAAAATATATCATACACAAACATAAAATGCAACCAAAATGCCCTTCAGAAGATGATTGGATAAACAAATAAACTGTGGTTAGTCCAGTCAATGGAATATTATTCAATACTAGAAAGAAATGAGCTGTCAATCCATGAAAAGATACAAAGGAAACTTAAATACATATTACTAATTAAAGGAAACCAATCTGAAAAGGGTACGTACTGTATGGCATTCTGGAAAAGACAAAAACTGAGTCAGTAAAATGATTAGTGATTATCAGGGTTAGTGAAGAGGAGAAAGAGGCAGAGCACAAGAAAAATTTAAAATATTCAGTAAGATACCACAATGGTAGATACATGTCATTATATATTTGTCAAAAACCCAAAGACTGTACAACACCAAGAATGAACTCCAAGGTGTATTATGGACTTTGGATGATAATGCTGTGTCTATATAGGTTCATTGATAATAAATATACTTTAATATATAATAAATGTACCACTGTGGTGAGGAAAGGTGGGATGTGTGTGGGACATGTGGTACATGGAAACTGTTTTTTCCACTCATTTTTTTTTATGTGAATTTAAAACTTCTCTCAAAAATAAAGTTTATAAAAACACAAAAAAATCCTCAACAGTAAAAAAATCTAAAATAGAACAACCCGACTAAAAATGAGTAAAGAACTTGAACAGACACTTCACCAAAGGGAATATCTGGATAATAAACAAGATCCTGAAAAAATGTTCAATATCATTAGCCATTAGGTAAATACAAATAAAATTATGATGAGTTTATCACTATACTTATCAGAATGGCAAAAAAAAATGACAATATGAAATACCAATGAGAATGGAAAGCAACTCCTGATCTTATTGGTAGGAAGGCAAAATGGCACAGCCTCTCTAGAAAACAGCTTGAGAGTTCTAGTAAATATATACATACTGTAGGACCCCATTAATCCCACTCTTAGATATATTTGCCCTGAAGAAAAGAAAATCTGTTTACACAAAAACCTGAGTACGAACATTTATAGGATGACTATTGAAAAATCGCCCAAAGATGGAAACAATAAAATGTCCTTTAATGAACTAATAAATGAAAAAAAATGTGGTAAATACATTCATATGTAAAAAAGAATGAACAACTGATGCTCACAAAACTGTATGAAACTCAAAGGCCAAATACTAGATGAAAAGAAAAAGCTGATAGTAGAAGTTTGTATATTGTATCATTCTATTTATTTAGTGTCCTCAAAAGTACAGGGTTATGAAAAAGATCAGTTGTCAGGAGTTCATTGTTGGGGAAACGTGTGGATACAAACAGATAACAGCAAGTATTCTGGGTTATGGAACTGATTTGTATTCTGTTTTTCATGGTCGTTATATATGCAGTAAAAATCCTGGAACTGTACACCAAAAGAAGTGTAGTTTGCCATATGTTAGCTTAAAAAATAAAAGTCTGTAATTGTGATGAAATTATTACTACCATTCCATGATAGAGAAACTGAGATCCAGTGAAGTGATTTTCCCAAGGGCACAGAACGAGTAAGCATTTGGGATCAGGAAACAATCTGTTATAGTCAGACGCCATGACTTATACTCATGTAGTAGGAGAAAGTGTCATAAATTGTTGTTGAATTATTGCATCAGTCAATGAAGGAAGTGATGAATCAATCACATGTCTAATAACTTTGGAATGGGTTGTCAGCATGTTCATCTAGCTGGCAATAATCCTCCTAAGGACTTTAGTTAAGTAAGTCAAAAGATCCAGGTCAAGTAAGATATATGGCCATTTCTAAAAATTCAAATCCTGATACAATAGCAATAATAGTACTAGTAAAAGTAGAGAAAGTTTGGAAATCCCCAAACTTATTCTATGACTCCTAGAGGCATCTGAAGCTCCCTTAAGCTCTGCCTGGGGGGATGTAGGAAGGTGCCACCAGAGCTCATACTTGTCAATCATTCCCAGTCAGTAGTCAATGAGACATGTGAATTAAAATATGGAAGCTGCACACAGATAGTTTTGAGATATTGTTTTCAAATTAAAAATATATATATATTCATGTGTGTGTGCATATATATAAGTATATCATGCTATATGATTTGCTCCAGATCATAAGAAAAATATTTCCAAAAGATTACATAAATCTAGATTCATTTAGATTATTCTGAAAAAGTGATAGAGCATTAACATAATTAAAGTTCAAATTCTCTTTTGATTACAGATTTTTTTAATCTGTGAATAAAATAATGGGGAATCAAATTGAGGAGTATATTAAAACAAATTTAATATCAATGAATTTTTATGGATGTCACCATATTTACTGAGTAAAAGGTGAAAACAAATAGATGATTGCGATTGATACAAATAAAAAGCTAATATAATGATTCATTAAGCCAATTCAAGCATTCATATAGTTCTTATTTAAAATACTCTTTCAATGTTAGATCTAGAAAGCTTTACTAAAGTATGATTAAGAACATCTCAAAAATAACATACATAATACATTGCTCAATAAACTCTCCACTTTTGTTTTCAAATGCTTCCATTTCATTCCCACCTTCATATTTGTTTCTAATCTCTGTATGACAGTCATTTTCTATGTCCAAGCTATAGCTCAAGTGTCAACAAATAATGGGCCTTTTTTTTTTCTGCCAATATCAGAACTCTCAATTTGGCAAAATCCCATTATATCTTGATTGGTGACTCGGTTCCAATGCACACATGGAGGAAAAGTTGAAAGCAACAAATATTCCTTTTCTCTGCTCCCTGAGAGCCTGAGTAAGGGCATTAAACTTAGATTGCAACTAAGACTTTGAGTCTGAAGAAGTTACACAGAGATCCAGGCACGATTAGAGATTATTTGCTGTAGTGCCAGTAGTGTACAGATGAAATCAAACATCCAGTTACCTATCACCGGTCCCTTTGAGCCAGACAGCCCTGCAGTGGGCCTGAAGCAGTGTCTCCTGTTTTCTAGTCTCTTTTCACCTTACTATTCTCCATAACTGGCCCTTCAGAGTTTTCATTAATTCTGTTAGCTATCCAAATACATTCCTTTTTCTGATAAAGTTCACCAAAGCTGGATGCTGTTGCTGGGATCCTAGGATCCTCAATGATGCATCTCTCCTTAAAGAGGCATCCCTAATGATCCTATGAAAAGGATTCACCTCCCCATAACGTTACCTAGAGGCTGCTTCCTCCTCCTCCTTCACCTCCTTCAAGATTTGTCTCTTTCTAGAATTATTCAATGTATATAATTGTGTATGGTCAGTTTCTCCTCAGCTATCAGAAACATAGTCTCTCCAATTAAATATCAACTTCAAGAGCAGAAAGCATAACTGTTTTGTTGTCACATATTACCAGCTCCCAACATGAGTGCCGAGTTTAACATTAACAAACTCTAAATGAATACTTGCTGAAGGATGGATAAGCAAGGACTTTCCCTTTGGCCTATGAGATTATACTATTAATAGCATTAATCAAAACACTGTGAATCTTGAACAATAATAGGTAGTTAAAAGACTAGAATAGAAAGGTAAAGGGACTGCATATATAACAATTTTAGTTTCAATGAAAGATTTCAAGTACTGGTGGCATGCTAAGATACACTTTTGGAAAAATAAAATTTAATTATACTACATCCAAGAGTACATTAAAAAATAAAGTCATGAACAGAAAGAAACAGACTGATATTCAATTGATCTCAGGGAAACCAAGTGTTCTCCAAAAACAAAAGGGAAAGAAAGAAATATGGATTAAGTGACTGGCAGATTTGACTAGCAAAAAAGAAAAAAACATTGTATATAAAAAACACAAAAATTAAGGATATGGAAAATTTGGTAACAGTTGCAGATATTTGATAGAAAAATAAAAAGGATTGTATCAAATGCTTGAAAATTCATAGCCAATAGTTTAATGATACTATTTATTAAGAGTCAATGCCTAAAAACATAAAAGAAATGGATTATAGATAACTAGAACAGTTATCAAAGAACTGAATGAGGTACAGTATGTGTTATACTTAGTAAAATTAGAAAATTATATGATGACATTAAATTTAACCATACCAACTGCTTTTTGTGGGAATCAAAGCCTTTTTAAAAAATAATGGCATCTCTGGGGCACTTGACTGACTCAGTTGGTAGTGTGTATAACTCTTCACCTCAGAGTTGTAGGTTCAGGCCTTCAACTGAGTTGGCTATAGAGATTACTTAAAAAAAAAATAAAATCTTAAAATACTAACATCTCCATGTAATCCAAACCATTCATACCATACATTGCCAATTCCCTTTTCTGAATAGAAATTTGAAAAGAAAAACAAAAAAGTAACCAACATTTTTGGACAGCTTTTAACTATTAGTTATTATAATAGTTATTATAATTTAATTATAAGGAAATAATCATAAATATATGCAAGATTTTTTACTATTGACATTTTTTACAGTTATATCTTTATACTAGTGAAAAGTAAAACACACGAAATATCAAAAAAGAACTGAATTAAGATATTTTCATAGAAAGAATTATGAAATCACTAAAATGTCACTTTAAACACTATTCCATTCTGAAGGGAAATATTAGTTGATATATTATTAAGAGCAAAAATAATACATATCAAAATTAAAAATGAAAATAAATAGCTTTATTAGCTAGGTATGTAGGTAAGGATAGAAAGATATTGATGATTCTACTTTCTCTCCAATGAATAATGAAAAAATATTTTTTTATGAAGAAATAAATTAACAACATAAAAAAACAAAAATAAGGCTAGACAGGGCAATTAAATATATAACATTTGATAGTATTGTGAATAAGTACTTTTCTTGGAAATCTGTTCAAGGAATAAATGTGATTATCTAGAAAAGTGGATTGGAGGGTATTGAGGGGTAGAAGCTGCAAAGGAGAATTTTCCAATCTGTTTCACTCTTCTCTCCTCTTTGAAGTGTTTTTAAAAATATATACAGAAGTTGCTCTTATTCTGTCAATGATATGCAAATTCCTGTTCTGGTAGATTTTACAGGTTATAAATCATACTAATAAAAAATAAAATAAATAAACAGAAAGTCTATGTTCTTGCTCTTTACGTGTTTTTCTTTCCCTTACATGGTTTTAGTCATGTAAATATGCTTGTGATTTATCTCACTTTGAAAAGTCATGTCAGTTGAATGTGGATTAAGACGAACTAGTAATTTACTCTAGTAACTCACAATTTTCACACATTCTTCAATCATATGCTAAAATGACTCTCAATTTGATTATTTATCCAGAATGTCCTCAATTTTTATTTGAAAAATGATTTTCAATCACTAAAAGGTTTGATGGAGCAATAGTTTTCAACTGGGCAAAACATGGAATTAATCAATGTCTAGGACCTCTTCAACCCTCTGTGGTCTCCAGAGATTTAGTCTGGTTCACCTTCTCAAAGGTGAGCATACCAAAGGTGAGCAGAAGGAAAGCTTTTCCTCTTATAGTTATCTTAAGAATTTTATTAAAAATTACCACTAATTGGACAAGATACTGTCATGATATAATTCAATGATAGCTTCAATCTTTAGGACATTAAGGAATTGGATTCATTCACCATCTTTTATCTTGCTTTTAACCTTTTGCTTCCTCTTCCCTCTTTATCTTCTTGTTTCCCCCTCTATTCTTCTTCCCTTTACCTTTCTCAACCTTTCCCTCTATCTTATTCCTCTTCTTTCTTCTCTATCTTCCATGTTGTCCATGGCTATAACTTATTATCATACACAAAAACTGTTATATCTTTAAAATAGCTTTTGTTGTTAATACCGTTTGTTAAATTAGGGTAATAACATTAAATAAATGCTTGCTGAGGAATCCAATTTAATTATATCACACTATGTTATCAATGTTCTCTTTTTGTGATCTATTAGGCCCGTAAATTATACATACATAAAAAAGAGAAAGAGAAAAATCCCTTTTTAATGACAAAATATCAAAAACTAAATATTGATGAAATACAAATATTGAAAATCATAAATGGAAGCTAGAACTAGCAAGTGAATGTTTTGAGTAGAAAAAGATTGGGATCCCTGGGAGGCTCAGCGATTTAGTGCCTGCCTTTGGCGCAGGGCGTGATCCTGGAGTCCTGGGATCAAGTTCTGCATCAGAATCCCTGTATGGAGCCTGCTTCTCCCTTTGCCTGTGTCTCTGCCTCTCTCTCTCCCTGTGTCTCTCATGAATAAATAAATAAAATACTTTAAAAAATTATTGGCATGGCCTTCAAGTATTTCTCATAAATTACTTATCAATCATAGAAAAAGTGGGAATCCTATAGTGGAGAAACAGTCATTGTCACCTGAATCAAGTAATCAAATGATCATCACCAACATTGGTACAAACCACCATCCCGTCACCCCTGATACAAGGCTCTAACAAAGTCATCCCACTCTGTAGTATTTCTTCCAAACATATATAACCTGGGTTTATTCATTAGAAAAACAGCACATAGACCTCAAACAAGGGAATTTTATAGAATAAATGGTCTGCACTGTTTTTAAAAGTCAAGATCAAAGAAGATAAAGGACTAAAGAATTGTTTCAGAAAAAGAAAAGAATAAATTAGACACAAAAATTACATGCAATGCTTTATCCTAGATAGAATCCTGGAAATAAAAAAATCTATAAAAGGACATTATTAAAGCAATTGATAAAATGTGAATACGGACTGTGCGCTAGATAACCAAATTTTATTCATGTTAAATTTTCTGATTGTGATCCTTGTTTTGTGGTATGTAAAATTATGGACAATGTATAGTAGTATTTTTTTACTATTCTTACAATGTTTATACGTTTGATATTGCTATGTAATAAAAGTTATCACAAAAATGACATCTGTAGTCTTGTTTTTCTAAGGAAAATGATGGCTTAGCTTTAAAATTATTACTTTCTAGTACCAGAAAATATTTTTTTTCAGATAGTAGGTATCTTAAATAGATGTTATCTTTAAAATAATCAGAATAAATAAAATAAATAAATAGCAATTTTTTTCTCTTAATCCTAAAAAACTTAGTTGAAGTCTTTAACAAGCCAAGTCTTAGTGAAAAACACAATTTAATGATATGATATCATCTACTCCCAAATGAATTTCCTAACAAAAAATAATTTGTCATTTTAGTAATCAAATAACTTTAAACTCATGCAGAATGTTCTAGCACTTTAACTTCTTTAATTTGATTTTAAAAAATAAATATGTTCATAAAATCAAATCCATACCAATTCCTATAGTTTGTAGGAATTTAAAATAAGAATCTCCTTGATTATTATAACTGGAATTTCTTTTCTTCAAAAAATAGGTTAGGATTTCAGGGGATACTCATTTTAAAAGCAATTGTACAGTTTAAATGACAAGAGAATTCTCTTTTTCTTTACCTAGAATGTAAGAAAGCATGTTTATACTTTTCGAATCCAAAGTTTGAAGCTAAAAAGAAAATCAAATTTTTGTGGGTGATCTTGAGATATAAAAAGCATAGCTTTCTAATTCAAGCACTGAGTCTCATTTTCCTGGAGGTAGCCAAAGTTATTTAAGGCTTTTTATACTCCTCGCTGAAGCCAAAGGAGTGCCTCCCTGTGAAGGAACATTGATAAGAAAAGGTATCTGTTCCACGAAAGAAAAGGCAAAAATAGATTTAGTCCACAGAGAAAGCTGTGGGCAAAGGCCCAGTGTTAAATAGAATAAAACGGATTTCCATGAGAGGTTTTGGAAGAGAAAAATCAAACTTACTATTTTTTTTTCTTCATGTCATTAGCTTCTAGACTTAAGGCCTGAATATTATTTTAGCTACTGCATTTAACTACTACTCTTTTATGTAGTCTTTTCTAACAAATGAAAACAACAACAAAAAAATGAAGTTATATGAAATAGTTTTTTAAATCAGGGCCAGTTTCACATCTATCCAATTTCTGTAGTGGCAGAGGACACTGCACTTAGGTACAATGCTTGATTTAACACTATGATCTGTTTAGAACTTCTTAGTATTTTATGAAAAAATGGGCACTGCATTTTCATTTTGCACTGTGATGCACAAACTATGTTGCTGGTCCTCATTTGTATCCTTTTGTCCCTTATACTAGCAACCATGCCTTGTATTTTCAGTCTTACTCCTGTGAGCAGATATTTAGTTTATTATCAAATAGGTACTTTGTCTACATTAAATTGTAATAAGACAGTTTTTCACCTTTAGCTTTATAAACTTGGTACTTAGCATTTAAGAATTGATTTTCTCCTTAGATTTTTGTGTTGGCTTACTTATTTCTTCTAACTTTTTGTCCTCTCAGGGCAGGGAATTAGCTTTCTGGAAGAATAACAAAGTGAAAGGAAAAAAAAAAAAAAATCAAATGCCTGAGAGTGGAGGCATTCGTTTTAAAGAAGAATACATATTGGAGAGAAAAAAACAAGGATCAAGGAATATTCACCCCCAGAACTACAATCCAATAAAATATTACTGAAGCAACCTAACCCTTTATAGCACTTCAGATACTTGGGGATGAACTAGGTTGTGAGGATTGAGTTTGTACTGAATATTGGAGAGAACTACAAATGATTCCCTAATCCTAGGAGTAAAGACTTTTTAAATCTTGTAAGATGGTACACACGTTCATATGGAGATGCTCATAAGGACTGAATTCAGTCATTGGGTTAATCTGAGGTACTTGTGACATCACTGATCTTAGTCTAGCTCCCAATAATGGAATAGGCCTAAAAGTGTCCATCATGCCTTTATCATCTCTGCCTATTTTTCATATAGATTTCCCACATTGTTAAAGATCACTATTGTCAAAGAGGATATTACATTCCTATGTAACTTGAAAATAATTACATGTAAGGTAAAATTTTTAGGGAAAGGTAGCTCAGTGAATAGTTTTCAATTAAAGCAAGCATATTAGGCTTTGCTGTTAATACAAAGGAAAATGGAATCAGATGGACACGTACTAAATTCAAGATGCAATTTTTTGCATGTGATTTTATGTATTTGGTTTGCATATATAATATATATAATATTTATATCATATATAATGGTTTACATATACACACACACAAACACATCATGTACATATATATAATGGTATGTATATACACAATTGTTTTTTAAGGACAAAGAAATCTCCAAATAGTGTATCTATTATCGAGTAAGATGGAAGAGTTCTAACAATGCAGCTAATCTCAGGGTACAAATGGAAAATGTGCCTTTCTTTGGAATTTAAGTTTTACAAATATATATTTTATGGAATTTTCTTGTAAAATAATAAATTTGTTTAGAGGATCATATAAATATGAGGATTAAAAGATTTATATTTCTTAAATTAAATAAGAATTCTATTATGTAAAAGAGTTTTGGCAGAGGGTTGAGTTTGTACCTCTTGCATAATCATAAGAAGTTTGCCCTTGTAGGAAAATATGAGTTGAGGAAGATCAATTTTTAAAGAGACAAGCATTTTGTATCTTCTTTAATTGATTAAAGGTACTACTTAGGAGACTGTTTATAAATAAAATACACAGGAAGGACAAAGTTATCTGCATTATCTTCTTCCTAGAGTTTCTTGATACTTCACCACCAAGACATTTTTTGACTGCTTAAAAATATTGTTTGTTTAGTGTAATACTCTATAGCTCCAGTAAGTTAGAGAAAGACAAATAGCATATGACTTCACTCAGATGTGGAATTTTAGAAACAAGACAGGTGAACAGAGGGGAAAAAAGAGAGGAAAGCCAAAAAAATAGATTTTTTTTTTTTTAAGATTTTATTTACTTACTTGAGAGAAAGAATGCAAGGCGAGTAAGGGCAGAGGAAGAGTCTTAAGCAGACTCCATGCTCAGTGTGCAGCCTGATGTGGGGCATGATCTTATGACCCTAAGATCAGGGCCTAAGCTGAAACTGAGTCAGACACTTAACCAACTGCACCACCCAGAGGCCCCTGGAAACAGATTCTTAGCTGTAGAGAACAAACTGATGGTTACTAGAGGGGAGGTTAAATCCAGAACAAATTGGATTTAAATAGATGATGGGTATTAAGGAGGGCATTTGTGATGAGCACTGAGTATTGTATGTAAGTAATGAATCACTAAATTCTATATCTGAAACTAATATTCCATTGTATGTTAACTAACTGAAATTTAAATTAAAACTTGGAAGAAAAAATATAAAGTACAATTGCAAGAAGGCATATATATATTATATTATATTATATTATATTATATTATATTATATTATATTATATGTATATTGCTTGGTTCTCCATTTTGCAATACTGAACTTGGATTACTGTTTATTTTAATTTTCCATTTGCTGTATAAATATTATGCATACCTTCCACACATCCAACATAGAAGCTGATATCTTAAGGGTAAGTGGGAAGCCAGGTTAAATTTATTAATGAAAACAATTTTAAAATATAGATATATAGGCAGCCTGGGTGGCTCAGTGGTTTAGTGCTGCCTTCGGCCCGGGGTATGATCCTAGAGTCCAGGGATCGAGTCCCATGTCGGGCTCCCTGCATGGAGCCTGTTTCTCCCTCTGCCTGTGTCTCTGCCTCTCTCTCTCTCTCTGTCTCTCACTAATAAATAAATAAAATCTTTATATATATATATATAGATAGATATATCTATCTTGTTACTCATAACACTATTTTAATGAACAAAATACAGAATATTTAGTGATAATAAGAGATATGCATGCTCATTTTCAATTTAAAAGTCAGTAGCATGATAAAAAAAATTTTAAATATGAATCAGTTCCTCCAGCCTAGAAGCTTGATTTGTCATATTTCACATAAAAAAGTAATACTCTACAAGGGCCACTCACCTCCAGCCCTACTGGTGATATCCTTTCCCATCATAGCTGTGTAACTTTTCAAGAAAAGAACAAGGATTAGCCCTCAAAATCATATATGCATTTGGTCACATATAAGTTATTCACTTTGCAGTTTACATGATTAGACATCTTGTAAAAAAGAGTTAACATACTTGTCATGTGTAATTATATAGGAGAGCATGAAGTCAAGAAAACTTCAAACTCTCTTTAAGATACCAACATCACCAAAACAATGATGTAGAAGAAGTCTTTCACAGCCAGACATTGCCCCATCAATCAGTTTGCAGTCAGGAGAAAAATTGACTTTGTCATGATATGGTTCTTAAAGAAAAAGTAATAAATTCTATACAAATGGCAATCTGGCAGTGTGGCTAATTTATTCATTATCCACCCTAGAAAAATAATTAAGTCATGCTTTCTTTCCTGGTGCTTCATTACAGTTTAGTGTGCCCTACCCCTTCCCCCAACTTTTTTTTTTTTTTTGAGCCGTCAGTGAGAGTGCTTATTAAAATAAATTAGCTGCAAAACTTTTAACTCTGTCTTAAAGAAAAAACTAATCCACTTTTCTAGTGGAAGTAACATTGATTAAATAAACCCAGTTCCATGCAGAGCAGATTAATTCCTTTAGCCACAGTTTCCAACCTTAAGTGATGTTGTATCTGTATTAGTTTGAACAGTGTGTAATAAGCTGTAAATTTATAATTGGTATTAACCTCATTTAGTGTATCTTTCTTTTCTCTTATGGCTGAAATTCCTGATTAAAAAAGGGTAAATAAGACTGCTGAAAATGTATATATTCAGTGGAACAGTCATGTATATGATATATATATATTTATTTAATGAACTCATTTTTTTTTTACACAACCTACATTGATTAATCCTACCACAAAATAATTTCAGATATTTGTGAGACTCCATGTTGTTATCCATATTTAAATTAGACGTTCTCAGAAAATCCAATAGGTAGCATTACAAAATTTGGACAGAATGATAATGGCTTTTTTTTTCCTTTTGACCTTTGAGATATCTTTTTTAGTTGCGTGTGTTGATTGCATCCATATCTACCAAAATATATTTCCACTTTCTCATCATTTAAAAAAAGCAATAGGGTGGCTTATTTGCATTTATGTCTGCCCTCAATCCCTTTTGTACTTGCATGCTGTTCTCTATCAGGAAATAAAATGTATTGCTTCACCCTTTAAATTTGGGTTTTCCATGTAATTCTCTTTGTACAAGTAGAATACAAGTAGAAATGGCACTATATAATTTCTACGCCAAGAAAGTTTCTGTTTTTATCTTCCTGGGATTCCAGGCTAGAGTTCTAAATGAGTTAGTCTCAGCCTAGAAGTTTTCCCATGTCAGCCTCTAGTCACTCAATTCCCTACAGCTAAGGGTGAAGCCCACCTGTGGGGGAAGCCATTCTGCATCTTTAGCCCCAGCTGAGCACCTAAGTGAAGGGAGTTGTGTGTGTGATCTCAACCAGTGGGATGTGGAAAAAAGGAGCTGAGTAGGCAACCTACAACGTAGCACCTATATACCTCTATTCAGTCACTAATCTAGGGCTTGTAAAGAAGCAATAGACAACAGATGATGGCAATTTCTTGTTTAAAATATGAAAAACAAAAAGGAAATGCATCTCTAATATTCTAGAGTTAAACTGTATTTAAGATTTCAACTTTCCAGAATCGTTCATTGTCTCTTTCTCCTCTAAACTCCCATTTTGGATATTGACTCCTTATATATCCATAAATAATTTCACTAGTCAGTTTCATTATCAACTTAATAGTAAGATTTCAGACATTAGACTGCATGGTTCAGTCGACTCTTGACTTTGGCTCAGGTCATGATCTCAGGGTCCTGGGATTGACCCCCACATCGGCCCAGTGATTGCTTAGCCAGGAGTCTGCTTGGAATTCTCTCTCTCTTCCCCCCTTCTCTTTTTGCCCTTTCTCCTACTGGTGCTCTCTATCTCTATTTCAAATAAATAAATACATCCTTAAAAAAAAGGCCAGATATTAACAATTTCTGGTCTCAGAATACACAAATGTTATGGGTTATAGTTCTGATGTTCATTGAATCAAACCCAAAGGGATATTTTAAGGAGAAAATGTGTTTCACAGTAAGGAGTGTTTGGCAATGGGAAATTACACGCATTCATTTGTGAAGAGATAAAAGTGGTTCAAGTTTGTATATTTAAAAGATCCACAAACCGTCCTTTACTCTGCCTCCAGAGTGATGCATATAATTTGCAATTTCACCATTGTACCTCTGTGTTTCAAACTGTTTAATGAATCACTATGTGTAAGTGATAAGGGTGCCTTCCACGACATGCCATTCAAGGTCCTCTTAATCAATCCCTTACACATTCCTCTAGCATCATCTCTTTCTACTTCCTATTTTATATTCTATCAATTCAATTCTTACGTATCTAGGTAGCCTACCTGGACATATGAATGTTGCTCCTTTGCTTTTGTTTCATTTGTTCTATTTGGAATGCTCCTTCTTTCCTTCTGTATCTTCTTAATTTTTACTAATGCCTTAAGACTCAGTTCAGGCATTGCCTCTTCCCTGCAACTTCCAAGATGCCAGTATTCCCCAGTCTGGCCCTCCTCTTGTATATGGACAGCATGCAGTGCATATCTGTACCCTAGTACTTACCGTGGAGTATTAAAATTATGTGTTCACATGCCATTCTCTCTTACTTATAGAACAAAAAAAATAAATTGCATAATACTTGAAAATTCAGGATAAGGTGGTTCATAGGACCAAGCGACTGAAGTTCAGTGATACAACATTTCCCTACAGCGTTTGTTATCTGATATGCATAACAACTTTATTTAAATTTTCTATTGAAATTTAAGTAGCATAACTATAGTGTTAATACCATAAATCTGTCATATTTCAGTTCCTTGCCAGTTCACTAATGGCTCATTTTGAATACCAGCTAATATTGATACAGTTATTTAGAAAAATAAAGGTGCTTTTCTATTTTTCAAGATCTTGGGTTGGAATCAATGTGATGTTTGTCTTCTTAGTTTACAACTCTAATGAATTATTGAGATTTGTTCATTGGGAATGAGAGGCTGTCGAAAATCTGATTCCTAAAGATCTAATTATTGATCTTTACTATCCTAAATAGCCACATATCTATTATTGAGATCTGGTTCTACATTTAAGATATGTCTAGAAGAGAGTGGGAGATAATGATATATGCAAATTGGCAAATGGACATTATTTAAGTGGTTTATTTTTGTTTTTTGTTTTTTTAGAGAGAGAGCAAGGGAGAGAGACAGAGAGAGCACACAAGAAGGTGGAGGGGGAGAAGCCAACTCCCAGCTGATCAGGAAGCCCAATATGAGGCTCCATCCCAGGACCCTGGGATCACAACCTGAGCCGAAGGCAGACACTTAACTGACTGAGCCACCCAGGTCTCTGTATCTAAGCAGTTTTAATACTACTGTCTAGTCAATCACAGCATACACTGCTGACATCAAAACTGAAAGATTATGTCAGTGTGACTTCATCATTTTATAGAGCTATTTCAGCTTTGAAGTTCTGGTTTGAAATGACAAATTGAGTCCATATATTTAGCTTGGTTTTGGTCTGAAACCCCAAAAACACTATTGTCAAAAGATCTAATTAAAATGTGCATGTGCGTGCATTCACATATGTATGTTATCACACGGATGAAGAGGATAGGAAAGGATATCACAGCAAATTTTTGAATTCTGCAAAACAGATGGTTGAATGGTAACTGACTTGGTACAACTCAGGAAGTTACATGCCCATCCAGCACAAGAGAATATTTAAAAAGAACCTAAATGACAGAGTAAAATCCTCAAGATGCCTCAGAACTCACATACAACATACTCATGGAAACAGGAATGGAGTAGAAAGCGTTAAAATTAAGACTGGTTAAGTACTGGTTAGAAAATATTTTGGGTTCCAAATGCCTTTCCCATGCTCATGGCCCTGGGTCACTTCCCCACACCCACCTCCCTCACACTCTTGGTGTGGATGTTCATCCCTGGAGGTGGGATGAATAAAGAGCCTCTTCTGGGAAACACTGAACACAGATTATTTTGTGTCATTAGTCTGTCTTTACCATGGGTTGATTCAACTTCTCCTCTCTCTTCCATGATCCTCTGTGTTGGGTAACCTGAAGAGAGTGTCAGAGAAATTTTTGTTTTGGCTTCTCCTGAGAGCTAGATATGGCTCATGAAGATGTCAGAGGTGGAAAACAGAAGCTCGCTGACTCCCACTGCGCTATGGGACATCCAGTTCCTGGCCCACACTGAAGCCCTGCCTAATGTCCTAATTATGAGGAGCCCCTATGTCTCAAATAACTCATTCTTTTTCCACTGAATTATGCAGAAACGACACCTCCCTATAAGCTTTCAGAAAACCTGGAATGTGTGCCAGATACTCTGTTCAACTCATGTTTGCTGGGAGCCTTCAATCAATATCAACAATTTAAACTTTCCTTGAATAAGGAAGTATATGTTCAGTACTTGGTTTTACAAAACTAAACAATATGTGGTTGGAAGTAAACGTGCATGAGAAATACAAATTAGAAGAAAGTCAAGGAGAATGATTAACATAAAAGATAGTAGAAATATAATCAAGAGAAGGGAGGGATGCTAAGAAGCTAACAGTTTTCTACTTTTTAAGATCTCAATTTAAGGATACAAGCATATTTATTGTTATTATTATTTAACCTATATAGAAGTGGTATATACTCTTCTGCATTTTTCAATAAAAGCATAGTCCCCATTTCTTAATGAATCAAAAGTACATATTTCTTGAGCATTATGTCTAAGCATTGTATTATTAATAAGGTAGATAATGTTTTCATAAAAGATTAAAACATTAATGAAACACTAAAATGCTAATGCTGGGATCTGAATTTTATAGTAAAAATTTAATAACAAAATTTTCTCTCACGTTTTTCTCCTTGTAAAGGTGATTGTAAGATTTCTTTTAAGAATTTATGGTTAAAAAAAAAGGAATTTATGGTTTGAAGGTGCCTGGGTGGCACAGTCAGTTAAGCATCTGCTTTCAGTTCAGGTCATGATCTCATGGGTCCTGGGATCTAGCCCTGCATCCAGCAGGGATTTTGCTTTTTTCTCTCTCCCTCTGCCCTTCACCTCTACTCATGCATTCTCTTCCTCTCTCTCTCTCTCTCAAATAAATAAATAAAATCCTCTTTTAAAAAAATCTAAAGTTTGTTAGGAGTTATGGAATAAACCATTCTGAATGCCACACAAATGACTGTTTGGAAAGTGGCTACAAATAGGAGTCTTGTAAGTCAAAACTGATTTGTTCCTAAAAATAGTTTTATTAAAGGAAGTTGATTTTTTAAAATTTTTATCTTGATGTAGATTTTGTTAAAATAAACAAGCTCAGAATAGTTTTACCCTTACAGAAAACCTGTAAAGTTAGCACAGAAAATTCCCATATAGTCACATGCAATTTATCCTATACTAACATCTTACCTTTGTGTGGTACATTTGTCATAATCAATGAACCAATATTGCTATATTATTATAAACTAATGTAGATATTCCTTCAGATTTCTGTAGTTCTTATTTAATGTCCTTTTTTTTTCTATTCCAAGATACCACAGTACATTTAGCTATCATGTCTCCTTAGGGTCCCCTGAGCTATAATAGTTTCTCAGAACTTCCTGGTTTTCAATGACCTTGATAGTTTTCAGAGTACTTGTTAAGTATTTTGTAGGATGGCCTTCTATTGGGATTTTTCTGATGCTTTTCTTATGATTAGACAGGTTTTATATTTTGTTTTCTTTTGTTTTTTGGAAGAAGACAAATTGAGATAGAGCCATTCTTTTCAATTCATATCAAGGATGTGTATTATCAATGTAATCACTATTGATGTCAACTGCTATCACTTAGTTGAGGTCATGCAAGTCACTTTTCACCACAATTAAGTTTTGTTTTTTTTCCTCTTCTCTTCAGTCTGTACTTTTTGGAAGTAAATCACTATGTGAAGCATATATTTAGGGAGTAGGGAGTCATTCTCTACATCCTTGAGCACACAGTATCTACATAGATTTGTAATACTTCTACACAGTAGATTTGTCTATTCTCCCTTTTTAAATCCAACCATTTATTTATATTAGTATGGCCTCCTACTTATGTATTCTATACTTTAGGTTATAATGCAATGTCCTTTATTTTGTTATCCAGTGGGAGTTCTTGTGGTTGGTTTTATGTCTCTTTTATATAGCACTATTATATTTTTGTAGAATACTTCCTTTCTTCCATCCTTTAGCACTAGAAGATCTTCCCACATCTTATATAATTCCTGCCTTATTCCTAATATTAGTTATTTTCCCAAGAATTCCTGGTTCCTTGTATTGGAGCATGTTATTAGAAACCAAGATCTGAGCACTAGGTGTGCTCATCACTAATGGAGTGTCCATACTTCAGGGACTCTAAGCTGATGCAGAAGGGAAATATATGTGGGTATGATAACATATGCATTTATGCCTATCTATAAATATTTTAATATAATCCTATGTGTATCTATATTAAACAAATCATGAGTTCATACTAATTTCTCCATCTCTAAATCCATTAACTCATGGAACAATCTAGTCTTCCCTCCCTTACTTATCTGTAAGCTCCCACTCTAATGGTGATAAACCTGGTTCTTATCACCACCATCCACTTACTTCCACTTACACGTGTATTTTGATTTAAAGTTGTTAACCCATATCCTCATGGACAAGAACTTTATCAACTAGAATACAGTCCATATGTATAGTTTGTTGTTGTTTTTGCCATTGGTCTTAAAGAGTTCACTAATCTCCCAAAGTGATAGTTACATTTTTGACCAAGCAACTAATGCTTCATCTTTAATGGAAATAATCCGTAATGTACTAACTAATAAATCAGTCAGTCAGCTTTAAATGATTAGCAAACAGGGAAAAGTTTTTTATAAGTATAAAGAGTGCAAAGGGTTAATAGGTTTCGTGAGAAGATTTAAAGGTCTCAAGAAGGAGATAGTTCTCTAGAGCAGAAGCAAGGCTGTATGTGAGGAGCAATGCTGTTTTAGGATCTTAGTATGCTGTTAAGTTTCAAAAATAGGTAATATTTTTATAAATAAAAAAATATCTAATAATGTAACCTGGGTTTAACTACTAAAATTTTCTAAGGGTTACTCAACATAAGTAAAATTATGTGTTGATAACTAAATTAATATAAGTTTATGTTGGTCAAACATGTCCTTCTCACTCATCTGAAATTCTCTTCACCAAAAAATTAAAAAAAAGATTAAAAAATAATATTTGAGTATATATATATATCTGTGGTATTATGTCTGCTTGTTTATTTTTTTTAAATTCAATTAAGAAAAGAAGTCAATTTGTTAACCAAATAAGTTTAGAGTCCTAGCAGAAGGGATTACCATAAACAACTTTTTTCTACTTGCCACTTCAACCCCAACCTTAATCACTATCACATCTACTTCATTTAAAAGTAAAAGTAAAAGCAAAAAAGTGATGTCTTGAGAAGTTGATATGCTGAATAAAAGATAAAATTGAAAGAAGAGTGTATCAAATTTCCTTTTATTACCACCAGAATATCTTGGAATTACATAAACTACAAAAACTGATCCTATAATTTGGTCTCACAAGTTTGCTTTTGACATTTGAAGATAATTCAAAGAGAGAATGAGAAAAAGCCTTAAGCATAAATTAAAAAGTAAAAATGACTCATTTGGATAATGCAACCATTCAATTAAAAAATAAGCCTATGAATATAAATACTAAGAGTTTTAAGGCAAAAAAGCCCAAAAAACAACAACCAAAAAACTTCTTAGTCACTTCTATTCACTGTTAAAATATTCCTTCCCATTGAATTCTAACTTATTACTTCCCTATAAATAAAGATTTGCTTTTCTCTCCTTTATATCTCCGTCTCTCTCCTATAAATTATTTGTAGCTATATTTAAATGGGAAATCTACAGATGTAAATATTAAAGGATATTTAGTTATAAATTTAGAAAATCATTTTAATCAATATCTGAACTTTGGGAAAAAATGGTAATTCATATGGTTGTCAGGTACTTTCTACTGGAGTTCCATAAATTCGGGGCTATATCTTGAGTATACCTGCAATTCAGCTACCATTTTATATAGTAAGGATTTAATATCTATTATTTGTTTGAAATATTTATTTATTTAGCAAAGTGATAATTTGAACATTCTTGACATTCTTGAAGATTCCACATATGTCTTCATATATCTAACATTCTTTCACTCAGTTTAGAATCAAATATAAATCTGGATTGAATAACTCTTCACTTAGCATTACAAATTTATCAATATAGCAATAGCTTAAATGCATGTATCTAGTTTTATGAAAAATTTAAAAGAGTTGGCAATTCAGAAATATTTATAAATATTTCCTATAAATTTCAACATTAAATATGTAACACTAGTCAATGCTAGAACTCAGTAATATTTTTACATTTTGTGTTTTGACAATTTTAACCTAAAAAAAGAAGAGAAAACTATAAACAAGATGAAGAGTGGTTTAGGTCTAGGGAAATTAAACCTGGACACCTTGATGAAAGTGGAACAGTTTGCTTTTGTGTAAAATAAAGTATTAGTTCTTTCTGCCCTGGAATAGTAAATGGAGACATTAATTAGACTAAAAGAGAAATTGTACTGCACAAAGAAAGATATAAGCTGATGATTATGGATACTTAATATAGTAAAGGTATATCTCTTGGAGGAAGCAAATTAAACAAATGGGGATGTTAACATATAGTTGAGTAGAACAGAGAAAAAGTAAAGAGCATATATTTTTAAGATGAAGATGGCATTTATCATATTGCTTTGGCTTTTTGGGAAACAGTTCTCCAAATTGACTCATGCATAGATAGGAAAACAAACAAACAAAAAATATCATGTAGGGCTCCCCCTGCAAGCTCCCAGTCCCAATTTGAGGACTAATCAGTTTACAACCTCCAATGGGCCACCAGGAGAACCAAGTTTTCACAGAAAAACCAGTCTTTGTTCTCCTGGTAAGGATGCTGATAGTTACTCTTTTCTTGCCCTTCATCTTCATCTGCAAAATGAGAACTAAACATGGTTCCCTGCCCTTCTTAGGATTCTCTAGAGAAATAATCATTTAAAGCTGAATAGTATAGCAGGGTATTTTAAGAATTGGTGTCAGGTGTTGAATCCGATCACTTTCACTTTTTAAACAAAATAATTATCTCTTTGCTCTACCTTTTACCTTTTCATTATTATTGTTGTTGTTTTTTTTTAAGGATTTATTTTTTTTATTTTTTATTTATTTTTTATTGGTGTTCAATTTACTAACATACAGAATAACCCCCAGTGCCCGTCACCCATTCACTCCCACCCAGCCCTCCTCCCCTTCCAACACCCCTAGTTCGTTTCCCAGAGTTAGCAGTCTTTACGTTGTTAAATACACATCAGTTCATATTAATGAAAACTTTCTGAATGAGTTTTATCTGTGGAATACATCACAACAATAATCAAGTTCAAACTCTTACATTTTACAACTGAAAGACAAGAGACTAAATGATGTGTGTAAAGCCAAGTAGCGGTTTAGAAGAAACCTAAGAAGAGAAACTTAGTGTTCCTAACTTCTAATCAAGAATTTTTCACCTATTTAAATGCTATAAGGCAAATCTTCACTATATGGCATGTACCAAAATCTGAGAAGAGCAGCACACAAGGTAGAGAGGTTCCTTTCTCTCATTGAGCACACAATTCTACAATAGATAAAGAAAGCAAAGCACCAGTATGTCAAAATATTTAAAAATTATAAGTCAGTGTTAAATAAAATATGCTCTGTCCTTTTGCTTTGCCAAATATCTCCTCATAACAAGAGGTAGGCCGGTTCTGAATTTAGAATTATTGGATTGTTGAGTTCCAGCTGAAACTATGGTGGTTGCCTGCTGAGTCAGCACCCAGCTTTGGTCTCCAGCTCTCAAACTTCCCACACACAAGTTCCCCTACTCCACCTCTTCTCTAAAACTTCCTTCTCTACCACACCCTGATGTTTCTTTAATACATATATGTGGACATTACAAACCACATTCTCAAGCCTCATGCACACACACACTTTCTTCCCACAACTCTGAGTTTAGGGGTCCATCTTCAGGACAAGAAAACTTCTGGCATAAGAGCAGGAAATTCTAGAGCTGCTAGGTACCCAGAATATAGTCAGAGGATAAGAAAACCTCAAATTGTAGTCAGATCCCCTTGGTCCTACAGGCTTCTCAATTTATGCAAAAAAAGGACATATTTGGGAAGACCAGGATGAAGCCTTCTAAAGCATAGGTCCAGTGTAGAGACCTGAGTCAAAAGGTGGTACTGGGCTTGGAGACAGATGAAAAAACAAAATCATTACCTAAAAACAAAAACAGACACAAAAAAAATCCATAAAACAGTATAAAACAAAACAAAAACTCTGTAATAGTGTGATTAAGTAAGAACTACATAATATAAAATGATGGGCACAGAGAGTGGAATTTACCTTAAACTCAGTGGTCAGGAAAGCTTCCACAGCAAACTAACAGTTGAGAGACATATGAGGAGTTAAATAAGTAAAAGATGGGACATAAGGGAAAGGGAGATTTCTCCAGGTAGAGAAAATAGTCTATGAAAAGGAAAAACAAACAAGCAAAAATAGTTTATGGAAAGGAGGGGAGAGGAAATTATCTTCCCTCTTTGAAATAATTAATTTGAAGTTTACGAAACTTGTCATGATATATAAAGGGTTTTCCTTACCGAACATGAGTGGGGCCAAAGAACAAAGGGATGCTTTTTATTTTAAGGTTTATTGATTTATTTGGTAGAGAGAGACAAAGGGAGAGATGGGGCAGAGAGAAAGGGGAGAGAGAAACTTAGACTGTGCTAAGTGCGGAGCCCAATGCTGGACTCCATCTCATGACCTTAAGATCATGACTTGAGCCGAAACAGAGTCGGATGCTTAACTGACCGCTTCACCCATGCACCCCCAAAGTGATTCCTGAAATAAAATTCCATATATATATATATATATATATATATATATATACAGGGGCACCTGGGTGGCTCAGATGGTTAAGCATCTACCTTCGGCTCAGGTCATCATCTCCAGGTCCTGGCTGGGATGGAGCCCCATTTGGGGCTCCCTGCTTAGCAGGGAGTCTGCTTCTGCTTCTCCCTCCGCCCCTCCTCATGCTTGTGCTCTCTCTCTCTCTCTCTCAGAGGAATAAACAAAATCTTAAAAAAAAAAAATCCAAGATTAAGATCTGCAAACAGTTGACTTTAAGTAAAGATTACCTTTAATAATTTGGGTGCGCCTCATTCCATCAACTCAAGGGCTTAGACAGAAACAGGTTTCCCAGACAAGGAACTCTGCTCAATATCAACTAATACTATCAACTCTTGCCTGAATTTCTAGCCTGCTAGCCTATCCTACAAATCTCAGATTTGCCAGCCCTAAAACTGTATGAGCCAACTCTCAGGAGGATTTTGACTGATAAATCAGAAAAAACAATCTGATTTCCTGCTGTGTTTCTTCCTAGTTCTTAGAGTAGGATCACTGACCCCTGTCAGATTGAGTATACTTTCTCATAGTTTTTGAATAATTCATGAGAGATTCAAGAGGGAGGTACTAGCCTTTCTGCTTTTACCACAAGGAGATATCAAGAAATTAGTCAGAAACCTAGAGATATGACAGCATTTGCCCTCAAAATCTATACACCCAGTCATAGTGAAAAAGAGCCAAAAGCCCTTTGGAACTCATATTCAAATTAGAATCAAAGAGAATGTTCTGGCACATGAAATTGTTATCTTCAGTTTTAAGACCTCGGCATACTGGATTTTTGTTGTTTAGACACCTCCAATAGCTTTCACAGCAATCTTTTAGAAATATGACAAATGTCTCTATAACTGGAAGCTGTAAAATCAACATACAGGCAAATTACCAGTTTGTAAAGAAAAAAATATTATAGAGCAGCTGTGTTTCAAGAATCTATAAGAGAAAAGGACAGCTCTAAATAACTTGGAATTTAAAAAAAATCTGATTAATGAACATAGTAATTTGGTTATGTTTTAATACTTGGACTAACACAGATCTATCTATCTATCTATCTATCTATCTATCTATCTATCATCTATCTATCATCTATCTATCCACACTAACATATACACATGAAGATATAGTTATGTCCTCATTCCCTCATTCCAGAATTATTAGGTAGCAAAACAAGTTTTACATACTTAAGATAGTTATGATCTTCATATATTACTATTAAAATACAATTAAGTAAACAAAGAGTTGGAAAGGAGGAAAAAGTCTAATAGGCTAACCATCAAAATTAACAAAGATACCATAATTAAATTTCAAATTTGACTCAGCATCTTAGAATAAATTACAAATTTAGTGTATCTTAGTTTTAGCAAATTTTGATAGAAGGATCCTTCTAAATATTCACATTCAACAAAGGCTAAGGATAACATTTTAATATGAAGGCTATGCAAGTTAACTTAAGAAATAGTAAGAAAATTCAGATAATTGACAATAATAAAATAATGCCCAAATGACTCTGGCAACCAACAACACAGTGTTAATAACTATGGCAGGTAGTCTGTAGCATGGCATCACAATGATCATTATGTCTTGGCTTCCACTCTTGTGTTGCCCCTACTCTTCAGTGTCAGAAAGACCCGTGGCCATGGCCACAGCAAAGGATGTCACTTTAATGATTAGATTACATGAAATTGTAACTTCCTGCTTATTAGAGACTAGCTCTATTCCTTCTCAGAGAGCATGCTTTGATGAAGCAAGCAGCCATGTTGGACAGGCCCATATCCTAAAAATTGAGGGTAGTCTGTGGCAATAGCTGGCCATTATTATATCTTTAAAATATAAAATGACTAGATGTTTCATCTCTATCTTATATTGCTGACAACAGTTGCTGTTAATGTATTTTCAACGTCCTTATATGAGGCTGTACTTTTTACATCTATCTATTATTAAAACACTATTAAACCATACACACTTTCAATTTATTTTATTTTTTTAATTTTATTTCACACTACACAGCAATCTACTCTTTTAGAAATATTTTTATCTAAGTCATGCCATAGGCAAATGCACCCTTAAATTCCTCAATCTATCATCATTCTTTCTCCTATCAATCAAACCTAGATCTTGTAATCTTCCTGTGGGTATCTCAATATATTTTTGCAGGCCAAACACACTATGTGCCAGACACTGATTAGAATTAGATGTGCCCTTGAGAAATTACAGTATATGTGGAAAACCAGAAATGTAGAAGATAAATTACATTAAGATTTATAATGTCCACAATGTTTAATCATAGTTAATATTTGACTCAATAAATTCTTAATTTAATACTTCTGCATGTCTACATATTATTAATATTGATACATATTTTAGATACTTGGCTGTCCTTATCAAAATAGGGAACCTACTTTAGCCTATACATGAGACAGACAGGAGTCCTTTCATAATGGTAAAGCAAGAAGTACTTCAATAAAAATAGACATGATATAAGATTACAGAGTCTCTAGTTAATAAAATTAATTATATAACTTGAGAATTGGGAAAAATAAGAAAAAAGATGGCTTTACAGTCAATATAGTGGTATGCTAACTACAAAACACTACTGAATAGTCTATTACACTGGACATGACTCCAGAACTGACAATGTCCAATTTGTGAAAGGTTGTTCCCTGAAAGCAGAAGTGCAGCTTCTGTAGCAAAAAGTAATAATAAAAAATACTATATGTGACAAAAATCTATTGCAAATATCATGTATTAGTCTATTTAAACAATTTTGGTCCCTTGATTTAATTGATTGTGAAATAGTGATTCCCAGGTGAGGTTATGGTTAAGGATAAGAAGAAGAAGAAGAAAAAAAAAACTGTTTTAAATTAAGAGGTCAGAACTAGCTTCATTGAAAGAGTGATACTTAAGGAGAAGCCAATGTACATATTTTCAGAAAATTGTCCTAGCCAAAAGAAACACCCTGTGAGGAAGCTCCGAGGTAGGAATAAACTTCATTCACTGCAAGTATAATTTAAAAAGCCAGTGTTACAGAAGACTAAAAAAGGGAAGAGTGATAGAAGATGAAGATAATAAGGAGTAGAATCCTGTATCCTCTCAGGCTGCTACAAGAACTTGCGAACTCTTTCTGAGTAAGATGAAAAATGACTGAAAGTTTTTGATCAGAGGTGACCTTTTTTCCTAATAAGCACAAAAATGCTGTATGAGATAATGGCAACCTTGAGAGGGTCAAAGATAGAAGAAAGACCCTAGCTTGAAAGCTATTGTAGTAATTCTGTCTAGAAAAGAGGTTAAGATATTTTGGAAACATTGGATGGCTAATCTATACCATGGATAAATATTATGGATATATTTTGAAGGTAAAACTAGAATTTACTAGTGGATTAGATGCAAAGAATAAAAGAATCGAGCATGACTCCAAGATTTTGTCGAGCTACTGGAAGAAAAGCATTGCTTTTACCTGTAAGACAAATGCCTATATTTGTAAGTGATGATTAGTAATTCAAATTAACTGAGAAGACAATTGCAAGTCGAGATATGTAAGAAGTGTAGACTTTGGTTTCTAGCCTTAGCAGAGTATTTGGTATCAGACTTGCCCTGATATGCAAACTATATAAAAATGGACAAAAGATGTGGATCTGTTTTCAGGCATCAGGAGAACTATGATCCATGAGAAAAGTATAACTATTTTGAACCTTATGTTCACCCAAACTTTCTGCCTGAGGGTATGTTCTGAATTATAGCCTAATAAGATCACAGTCTTGCTGAACAGAGAAGGTAAAATCAAGGTTTGCTAAAGTAGCCAAAATTTGTGGAACATGTTACTGAAAAGTAGGGAGATGCATAGAAGGCAGACAAAGAAATATGCAGAGGGATTCCCTGGTGCTATTTGTCTGAGGGCTGTGTTGCACATGCTTAGTGTAAGACTCCAGTGAGGTCTAATAAAGAGCAGCTGCTAAGGGGCTGAGATCAGAACAAAGATTTCAGAGGTCATGACATACTGAAGAAAATGATGGAAATCTTACCTTGCCAATGAGAATTAGATCTACCGAGGCAGCTGATCACTCACTCAAAGTTCCAAAAGGCCATGTCATCAAATTAGTACAATGTTCTTGATTGAAGACAAAACACAGAATTAAAAGAAAAAGAATGAAAAATAAAAAAAAGAAGAAGAAAGAAAGAAAGAAAGAAAGAAAGAAAGAAGAAGAAAGAAAGAAAGAAAGAAAGAAAGAAAGAAGAAGAAAGAAAGAAAGAAAGAAAGAAAGAAAGAAAGAAAGAAAGAAAGAAAGAAAGAAAGAAAGAAAGAAAGAGCAGGCATACCACATGGACATAGTAAAGCAAATAATAAAACCAAATTTTACTAGATCAAGATTCTTGGCAAAACAAAAATCAATAATCTTTGAGGAAGTAAAAATCATCCAGATAACCTATGAAGTATAATCTATGACATCAAGCATAACATACTTGACATATGAAGAAGCAAGAAAAGATGAGCCACTTAGTAAAAAGTTACTAAAAATAAAAAGTAGTAAAAAGTTAGTAAAAAGTCACTAAAAATAAAATTTTAGATTCCTGCAGATATTAACATTAACAAATAAGAATTTTTTAACAGCAATTATAAATATAGTTAATGACTTAAAGGAAAAATCGACATAGTAAGTAAATATATGGGGAACTTCTGGGGAAATGGAAACTATATTAAATACTAAAACTACAAAAAATATGTGTAACACGACCAAAAAGAATTAACGGAAATCAGATACTGCAAAATAAAAGGTCAGTGAACTTGAAGATGGATCAATAAAATCATATCTAATGGAAAAAAAAACAGAAAATATTGGAAACATTTAAAAAAGCATGAGTGATTTGTGGGACAATGAAAAGTGGTCCAGCACAGATATAATGAAACCTTAAGATTGAGAAAACAAAACAAAGCAAAAACCAAAAACAAAACAAAAAAAAAAAAAGATTGAGAAAACATAGAGAATATGGCAGGAAAAATATCAAAAGAAATATCACCAAATTTATGAAAAGCATTTATGTATATTACTGCATATTCTAGTTTAGTATACCTCAAGCTGAATAAAATAAAAACATATATAAGCATATTAGAATCAAATTTTGCAAGACCAAAGTATATCTTGAAAGCAGTACATGAAAGATACCTTACCTGTATGGAAACAAAAATAAAAATAAATCTTATGGTTGACTTATGATCAAATAGAAATGTAGGCAAGAAGACATCTTTAAAGTGCTAAAAATATGTTTATGTTAGTCATTCTCCAGAATTTTACATCCCACCAAGATGGCACTTATTTGAAAAAAAGATCTTTTCAGATAAGGGAAAAAAAGGAGAACATCTGTTGATGGAAAAATTGTACTAAAAGTAAGATAGAAGGTAACGTCATAGAAAGTTCTTTGGATTGCAGGAAAATGACATAGAAAATCTGAATGAGTATACGTAGAATATACAAATATGCAACAAATTAGGAATAGGAGATTTAATTGAACTGTACTATTGCTAACTTCTTACATTTTATGTGAAGTCATTTAATATTAAATGTAAGTAGAGCTTGGGTAAGTTAAGAATTAAAAATCACAATATATGAGCATACATACATATATAAGTACATACACATATACACATATATCAAAGTAGAACTAAAACCAATGGAAAAAATCTAATAGAATACTAGAAAATATTTAACTAACCAAATGCAGAAAAAAAATACAGCCATATAAATATTACACTAAATATAAATGTACTAACTACTCTAATAGTAGAGACTTGAACCCTGGAAGAGATAATCAATCCTACAGAAAATAGTAGATAGGAGAAAAGTGGAAAAAGAACTGAGTACAAGAGACTTGTGCGATAGTAGTAGAGTGAGCCCAGAAAGCAAACGAAGTATTTTTTTTTTTCAAGAAAAAGGAGGTTATCTATTTTGTCAATATACAAATGAATCAAGTAGGATAAAAGCTGAAAAATTACCAGTGCAATAATTTAACTAGAGGATATTGGTAACTTTGACAAGTACTGTTTGGATGGTATGATAGGAATGGAAGTCTGATTGTCAATAGTTTCAAGAAACAACCACAGAAGAGGAACTGGGAAAGTGAGTATAGTTTGCTAATTAGAAGTATTTTGCTCTAGAGAGAGATGGAAAACAAACCAACAAACAACAAACTTCTGACCTACATAACAGGAAACTAAAAAGTAACAAATAAGCAAGAGAAAGTTTATAAAAAAATATTCCATATCTCTGTCTACAGCTAAGATTTCTTCTTAAAATGTGGGACATTTAACAATGCTAACATGTATGTCAGTGATTGGAAGAAAATATACTGAAATAAAATTTGAGGTGCTGTGTTAAGAATGAAGTCTCTTCACATCTTTATATTTTGATGTCTTTCTGTCTTACCCTGTTTCATTTATTTTTTCTTTCCTTCTCTATTTTGTTACATCTTGTACTAGCCATTTTTACGTTTTACAAGGATAATCATAACTATTATTTCATCTAGAATACAAACTATTATCACTTTTTTTTTAGAATTTTAAATTGACTTCAATGGAAGCCCTTAAAACAAAATTTTAGTTAACTAATAAAGATGGCAATATTTATGACAAAAAAAGTTAAATAGAGGGAACTTAAAATCTAGAAAACATGTCAAAATTTAAGTTAACCAAATTTATTGAACATAACAAAATATATCAAAAGCTTATGGCCAATTTTGTTAAAATTATAGACTAAATATACATTCTATATGTATATAAATACATATATGTAAGCTATTTTTTAATTATTAAAATCCGATGCTACTTTAATACAAGTACTAAAGAAAAATAATATCATCAATACAGGTACTAAAGAAAAATAATATTATCAATACTTTGAAGTACTGATGACCATTCTTACATGATAGCATTTGCTATTTATCTATCCATGGTTATAACCTTTCCATTTTTCTAAAAACTACTTATGCTCAGACACATCTTGATGTGTTCTATATGCTGCCCCAGCTGCTCCCACCAATATGAGGCTTGTGGCCTCGGAAGTAAGAAATAAGCAGGTCAATTTGGGTGTCAATGTTTTTCAATTAGCTAAGCTGCTGAACTGAACTCATCTCCCTAGGATTCAGGTATTTACACCCATGCAGATTGGGTAAGAGGAGCTTTTTTTTTTTTTAATTTATTCACTGCTTGAATCAAAATAAAACTGAAACAAAGAGATAAAAAATTTTCAAACCTAATGACGGTGCCCTCTACCTCAACCTCTCTAACCCTGCAATCCCATGACTTTAATTTAAAGGATAAAAATATTGTCTAGCGTGTGTGCTTCTCTCACATGACTACCCTCTGCCTGAAAGTTCTACAGCCCAGGCGATTTATCACACAATTGATGGAGTTTGATTCCCTCTGCTCTTCTCCAGCTAAGGATTACAAACAGTTAGCTAAACAGTTTTTCTGCTGACAAAAGTTTATTTTTAACCTAGCTAGTTTCTTAAAGAAAATGACTTCTTGGAAATTTTATATTCTAAAGCTTATTTGAACCTATACTCCAAAACAAAGCAATAATGTTTAAATAGACAGAATGTGCAATTTCCCCATAATAACATTTAACTAGACTGTTTTTGCAATCTTTTCCTCTATCACTGATGAATTTCTTATCTGTAAAAAGTCTCCCACTGTGAAAAATTTGCTCGAGAACACCCAATAACCATGTAAATGATTGCCATCTAAGCAAAACAGCTGGTTTTCTCCCAGCTTTAAAAATGATGAGGAAAGTTCAGAGTTAGGTGCTTTACTTATAAGACATAAACTGAGATCTACATTTGGGTTCCGTCCAAATATCCCAGTGTTTATATTTCTCCATGATTATACAAGATGAATGCATCAGGTGTTCAGACTTAACACTCTAGAGAAAAATACCACTGTATGACTAGTTATGAACAGTGAGATAAATCTTATCACTATTGACACTAAATCATTAGTGGCCTGGTTGATTGGACACCGTGCACAGCATTAAAAGCGAAATGTTTATTTATAGTTTTTATCTGCTGTGTGGCAACATCTTCCCCTAGAATTTTTTCTTATCTATTGAGAAGTGTTGCTTCTCTTTCTCAATTATTGTGATCTTTGCATGGAGGTTGTGCCATATTCTTTTAATTATTCATAATTGAATGAATTGCTGTTTTCCAAACTAGCCATTTGCAGTATTTTCCAATAACAGATGAGGAAGTGGTAGCTTCTTAGACTTTAAAATTCATAGAGTCCACAGAGACAGACTGCTCCCTTCACATATGGCGCTCTATGGTTCTTTGTGTCTCTCTGAACTGAATCAGATCCAGGAAAAGTTTTTCTTCTAACTCTGTCTCTACAGGTTTCTCAACAGTTAGGTTATATGAGTAAGGACACTATCCCTGCACTTCAACTCAATATTTTTGCTAAGTGCCTCCTGAAATTGGCCACTTACTTGAAGGTGAATTTTATCTAATCTAATATTGGCTACTTTTTATAATATACATTTTTAGTTATGTAGTTTTTCTGAGTCCCTTACTTTTATTATGGCAGATTTAGGACTTAATTTCCCTTGTTAATTTTGTGTGGTTTCTAGCATGAAAGAGAGGATAGATCTCTTATGGCTTTACTGTATTTATCCAGCAAGTCAGGACATTTTTCTTCAACTGAAACTTTATGAAGACAATAAAAGTAGGAGTTAAAGGTGACTGACTTACAGTATAGGAAAATAACTACCTATTTAAGTAAACAGAACTATGAGGCCCTATTTTTCTTAGTTTTCACTTATCTGAATTCTAGTGGTATTCCGAGTGGCTCATTTTGTGCAAAAATGCTGCTTCCTTATAACAGGGGCTTTATTGGTAGTACAGGTTTTGGAATTTCTTAAATCATTTTTTATTGCTCTGTCAAATTATTTCCACCTACTTTTTACTGGGATATGGCTTTATTTTCCAAAGTGGAATGAACACACATTTAGAACTAGAGAAGGTGAAATTGAAATTTCAAATCTTTTGCATTTTGCTTGGGTCAGTGCACAAACCCATTCATTTCTTTGCAGCTTGATGAGAAAAATAATTTGAAACTCTTAGAGCTGTTATGACAGTTAAATCAGATAATGTATATAAAATGCCTAATACAAATTCTGATAGAGAGTATGTAATTATTAACATAATAATCATGGTCTAAAGGTCTGATTTCCTCTAGAAAGAGCATTCCCTGGGTACCAGTGTATTCTATAAAATTATTGTTTTATATATGGTAACATTAGACTTATTAAAATTTACCCCATTGGCAGTTGGGTGGTGCAGTAGGCTAAGCCTCTGACTCTTGGTCAGTTCAGGTCTAGATCTCAGAGTCATAGAATTGAGCCCCATCTAGGGTTCCATGTTCAGCCTCCTCTGCTTACAACTCTCTCTCCTCTGCTCCTCCTCACTATGCGTGCTCGCTCTCTCTCTCTCTCTCTCCCTCAAATAAAACAAAATCTTAAAAAAAAAAAATACTCCAGTTGGTTGGAACAATATATCCTGATCTTAGTTGAGGTCAAGAGAGAATTCAGGTCTCATTTTTGCCTTTGTCTTGTTATTATTGGCCCCTTCTGTTTCCCTTGTAAAACTATAGCACCTTTATCTGCCAATGTCCACTGCAAGATTTTTGTCCCATCTCTTCATGGATTACCCCTTCACCCAAAATCATCGTGACGATTGAGGTTACCAGAAAAGAAATATCACAACCAACTTTATTTGTGTATTATTTTTTGTGCCTTTGAATGCTGAGCTAATGAAAACTAATTATTTTATCTAATAATTGTACCTTATAGTTTATGCTTAGTAAGGAGAGTGATCAACAGTTTATGGAATATTTCTATACACACAGCCTTTGTTCTTCACAACTGAAGTAGCAGTACCTGCCCATTTTATTTATTTTTTCCTAAAGGAAGCAAGGGAAATGTTGAAAGATTAAGAATTGCATATGCTTCTGTCTCCATATCCATTTATTTAACAAATACTTATGGAGCAGTTAATATATGTCAAAAACAGCTCTAGGTGCTAGGATAAACTTTGAGAAAAACAGATTAAAATCTTTGCCCTTTGAAGTTTGCCATATAAGGAGGAGAAATAAAAAATAAGTGATTAGATATAAGTTACTTGTGCTGTATGTAGAATAGTTATATAGACAAAACATATCGCGGGATCTAGTGCCCATTTCTGTTTATTAGGTATTCATCATCATTACTCTTTTCATCAGTAAAAACTATTGTTTCCAACATAACCTTAAGGAAAATCCCAATATATAAAACATATGAAAGGGGGGCTGCAGAGACTGAAATGAAAGCCAAGAATTGTACTAATTTTCCCTTCGTCAACCTGCAGCGTTCTGGAGGCACCTCTTTAGATCACTAGAGAACCTTGAAATGACTTCTGTAACACAAAAATAACTAAAGTGGAAAGGGGATTTAATAAACTTTATACAAAGTTGAAGTTTTTAAAAATTCATTTAACATGCACAGAAGTCTTTCATTGTTTCCTATGAAAGACCTTGGGGATAAATAAGTACTGTATTTCAACTGTTCTGGAGGAGTCTACATTTTATATAAATTTGCACATCTCAGTATAATATGTAGAAACGTTGGAATACTGTTTGAACATGTATATTTACAAGGATATTATGATCAGATAAAGCAACTAAGTCTATTTAAGTCGCCTTAATTATTTCACAAAAACTCATAAAACTAAGCTTCCAAAATCAAATATATGCTAAGGAAAAATATCTAAATATTTTAAGGACATTTTGAAGGTATTTTTCATTGTGTGGTCAGATCAGAGAAGCAAACTGTGTTCCTACATATTTATCTGATTTTCTTACTCATTATCTTTAAATTCTTCCTGTTCTAGGAGAAAAATCAACTATTATCTTTATTTAAAAATATATTCTGTACCTTTCCAAGCAAAGTCCTTGTTTCATGGACTTCACTTTTATATAAACTTGTCATATTCAATTGAAATGAAATTTCCCTCATAAACATAACCACAGAAAAGGACTTAAGCTTAACATAGAGTAAAAAATTTTCAGCTCTCAAAACTAAACAACATGAATTAAAAAATAAATTGAAATATGTATTGTTATTTCTCACCTAGCCGCTACAAAATACAAAATGTTAAGTCCACACACACATCCATTGTATATGCCCACTTCTAAAAATTAATATTCAACACTTAACTCCCAGGTCATTGTTATTTTTGACTCTACTTCTCTCATCACTCATGATAATTTTAATATTATAAATGCATAATTTTATCAAATTATAATCAACATAGATGACTTTACCAAAATTCTGGTCTCCAAGATGTTTTTTTCTTTTTCTATTCCTATGATGTCATCTTTTTTGCTTATTCCCATGACATTACACTTGACCTTATCATTCCAATGTTAAGTACCAACACTCCATATTTTAAATTTTAATTTCCTATCACTTCTTATCCTTTTATCTCACTGCCTCTTGTACCTCAAGCCTCAAAAGCCTTCTATGCCATTTGTATGGCTTTGAAGATCATAATCTATGATCTTAGTAACCTTTCACTATCACTTACTTCGTTCATGTCCTCATATCTAACTTTATGTAGATTAAATTCTATGTTCAATCATTAAATGTATTCACCTGCATATATACTCAGTTCTCTTGCCCTTCTCTCACTCTGTCTTATCCTGTATGCTAAACAATAATCCTGGTTAAATCCATTTTTCTAGCTTTCATATCAGTTGTAGTTGAATATTGCTGAAAAATATATACACATACTGCCACACATGTCCTTGCACATGTGCACATATGCACACACACACAGAGGCTCCCTTCAATTTCTTGGACACTAAAATCATATGGGTCCAACATCCTTACAATATTTCCCCAGTAAACTAATCTCCTACTCTCCAAAATGATTATATTTTACCTTCACTCACCTTAAATTTCCAACATTTTTTTCCAATCTTAACTCTCACCTGACTTAATCATGATCTGAAAGATGCAATCAATAGAGATATTTGAATTCTCTTACTACAACAAGTAACCACTTTCCTATCTGCATTTGTGCCCATGCCATGTCATTTTTTCCAGACACAGTCTACCCATACACCTAGAAGTGGCCAAATTCTCTTCTTGTATATTGTTTTCCATCTCTTCTCATGTATGGACACCCTTCTAATAATGTTTTTCTCTCTCACTATGCCAGGTTTTCCCTCTACTGTGTCTTTTCCAGCATCAGTAGCTGGAAAAATAAATGGGGCCAATAAAGGTACTCTAAGTAAACATTTTATTTGAAATATAACATGAAAAATAAAAAGTACACAAATCATAAAGTGTCCACATTTGGTGATTTTTCCAGAAGTGAATACAATGATGTAACCAGCACTAAGTTGAAGAAAAAGACCAAAATCAGCACCTCAGAACCTCCCCTTGTGCCCTAGTCCCTTCAAGTCACAAGCCATCAATGTTAATCACCATTTTGACGTCTCACACTTTTTTTCCATCCTGTATAAATGCAAAAGTACAATATATGCTTTTTTTAGTCTGGCTCCCTTGGTTCAACATTATGTGTGTGATATTTATCTACATTAATGTAGGTATTTGTAGCTCATTTATTCCCATTACTCTATAGTATTTCATTGTTCACATACACCAGAATTTGTTTGCCCTTTCTACCTAGGTTGGACATATGAGTTGATTCGAGTCTGGGATGTTATAACTAATGTTGTTATAAACAATCTTGCATCTGCCTTCTTGAGAAAAGATACGTGTATTTTAACTGATGTATAACAAAGATGGAACATATGTATGTGTATATATGTGTATATATATGTATATATATACATATATAATATGCATTTAATATATATTTAGATAGATGAACTCAGTATGCTTGTCTGCAAAAGTAAAGATCTTATTTGTACGAGAGAGTATGGAATGCAGTGCACAAGATCTATGAATTTAAATACTATCAATCTGCTTTAGTTTCTCGAATATTTTTATTTGTACTGTTGAATTTTTCTGGAATTCCAGACTTCAATCTCCATTGGTCAACTAAGGTTTTCCACTTTACTCTGTAAGGAGTAACTCACATTAAGCCTACTCAAATCCATGCTTTAGTCCTTTGCCCAAACTTGTTCTCCTTCCAATCTATCCCATCTCATATAATAGCAATTCCAACATTTCAAACTGTGTTGGTTAGAGTTCTTTGAGTCATCTTCAACTCTTCTCTTTCTCTCAGACTCTGCTTCTAATACTTTGACATATTCCACCAGCTTTATATTAAATATCCAGAATTCGATGACTTTTCAATAGCTCCACTCCTGCTTAGATGAACTAATGTAAGTCTGGCAACCATCACATCAGATCTTCCCTCTACTCAATCTTGCAATAGCTTTCTTCCATTCTCCTTGATTCTTCTGCTCTTATCCTTTTTCAGTCTCCTCCTGGGAGTCAAGTCAACTCATAAACCCATAATATATAATGGGCTCACTCTGCAAGAACTTTCCAGTATCTTCTAATCTCACTCCAAGTAAAAGCCAAAATTCTTATCATGTCTTATAGGACCCAATATGATTTTCCCTCCATCATTTCCTGTCACTTTTTTTTTTTGTCCACATTTCTGAACACTTTTCTTTATACCATTTTGTTTCCTTGGAGACTTCTGCTTACCAGCTCCCTTGCCATTCTCCCAAACACCAGTCTTGAGGCAATGTTGACTGTTTTTATTTTTCGAACTGCTTGAGATGCTCTTTCCCCCTAAGTACTTGATGACTTTCCCCCTCATTTCCTTTAGGTCATTATTTGTATATCCTCTTTTTTCTTTGAAAGCTTTCCTTGGCTACCTTCTTAAAAATATAGCAATTCATGTCCATAATCTATACCTTTGTTTTGTTTTGTACTTTGTTTCTTTTACTTATTTTGTTGAGTTTTTATAGCTTATTTTTTTTCTAGTAGGAATTATGCTCCATACATCCAGTAATTTTGTCTTCTTAATTCACATATTTAAAACTAGGAGAAAAAAACTAAGAACATTTAATATGCTCTTGCACTAAATTGGGGGTTAGAAAAGTGCCTGTCATATACCATTTACCTAATATATATTATTGAATGAAGCAAATAATTCAATAGATTTATTATTTGATATTTATTATTTGAGATTTCTCATTGAGTATATTGCTATTTTTTAGGCCAATGTCCTAGACTTTCTATTCTGTCAAACCAGAAACTTAGCAAGACAAAATTTATAATTCCACACAAATTAATTGAACAGGATGAATATGAGGCTGTTTTTGTTCTCTTTGAGAATTATATGTTAAACCATAGAAAAACATCCTATCAGGGCAAGTCCCCCCCTAAACAGTATTGGCCATGTGATACTAATGGACATTGTGAGTAAACTAAGTCAACCATCCACTTTAGTTTTTTATTATATCCTGTTCTAAAAACTAATACATAAATAACTAAATAAAATTAATCACGAAGACTGTATCATAGCTTTACTTTATCCCATACATTGGTAAAATAACTAGACAAAATGAATCTATATCTCCTGCTTCAAAAGCCTAGGAAGCAACCCATTATATATTTAAATGTTTATGTGTGTTAATGAGCTTGCAATTGCAAGTTCAATGGAGTTTGGAGTCAGCCATTGACTCTCACAGAGTAGACTTTAAGAAACCCAGCTGTAAGTCTGAAAACATTTATACCAGATTTGTGAAACAGGGTAATTAATTAATTATTTATGTAGCAATTTCCTCATCTGTAGAATGATGATGAGAAATATTTATTTTACTTAATAAATATTAACTGAACATCTACTGTATTTCTAGATCCCCAGCTCTGCCATTTCTGTATAATTAATAACTATCTAAATTTGGCATGTTAATTAAACATATATAAATATATAAGTATCATCAGTAAGTGGGAGGAAATAAATCTCATCTCATAAAAATGAGACCTAAGATGTAAGGGAATTTGCATCTGTTTTTCACACAACGCTAAATAAAAGGTAGGAGAGTAAAGTCTCAATAAAGGACATCTATTGTTATAAGGTGGGTTTCTTAGCCACATTTTACAGAAGAAACCACATCCAAGAGAAAATCAGGTGGTCAAGGTCTCCCATCTATAAGTAATAGGACAGTGATTTCAACCATAGTACATCTGTTCCCAGCGTGTACTTCTAACCAGCACTCCACACTGCCTTGTTTTCTGACTTTAAGTTTTTAATCTACTTAGTGAGAAAGACATATATTTGTAATCAGATATTTAAATGGGATTCTTTCTCTTGAGAGTTTTGAGCAAAGTGTAAGAACAATGCAACAAATAAGGGAAGGTAGCATAACCCACGCTACAAGATTATGCAGATAGTTCTACTAACATGAACTCTTTATCTGCCTTGAAGTGTGAAAGTCAGTTTGAAATGACTAAATAGTAGTATTCCTTTGGAGGCTGTTGTCAGTAGGCTCTACATTCTCTCATGAAGCAAGAAGGGGTATTTTCTCTCCAATATAAGCTAAGGTTGAGGGTTTTCAGCCAAAATAGTTAGAGAACTTGACATAAGGATAGGGTCTTCAGGGGCAAAAACAGATTTACTGAGAAATTTCTAAGGGTATATGGCAGAGGCTAGAAGAGTTTGAGATGGAGAGGATATGATAAAGAGGGCTGCATTGGGATGGCTAACTCCATCAGAGCCAAACTGGCCTGGTGTGCCTCTAACAAGTAATCCCACATAACAGGACTACCTGGAGGAGCAAAGATACCATCCTGGGCCTTTGGATATAGTGGGGAATCAACAGTGGGCACAGCCAGAAGAAGGACATTACTCATACCAAATGATTTTCTATTGAGGTTTTGCAATAGAAGGTTCTGTAAAGAGCATAAAACAATGCCCCACCAAAATAATGGCCTAAAATTGCAATCATCATAAGCCACCTGAGACAGATTACAAGTTAAGTAGAATCTTGTACCAGTCAAGTAGAATCTTTTCTTTTTATTACTCATCTCTCCCCACTCCCAGATCCAACTGGGAGAGGTCAGACATTTTGGCCAATTTAGGAAATTGAGAAAGGCATAAACCAATACTAGGTAAAGATACTGACCCTATGTCTCCCTACCCCTAAAACTACCACTTGAGCCTTCCAACAAGGGCTGGAGACTTTTAAATGGTAAATGCTTAGAAGTGAGTTATTATATCAGCTGAAACTTAATTAGCAAAATGAGCCTGCTCTGTGACCAAAAGTAATCAGAATAAATGGGACCTATCATAAATGCTTTTGCCCAGAATATAATTACAACAGGTCGGGAAACATAGGAAGATGTATAAATTCACACAGTAATTCATAAAACGACATTTGGTCATAGACTTTTAAAAAATATATGAGGTAGAATTTGTGAGATCTGGTAACTGATGATATGAGAGGTGAAGGAGAAAGAATCCAAGGTGATTTTCACATTTTGAGTCAGTATGACTGGAATAGTGATATCAATTATATTAGACCATTCATATTAATGAAAAGGAAAAAATAACAAGAATCATACTAAGTCATGTCTATATTCAATATTAAATAGTTCATGATTCAGTCCATATATTGCACATGCAATTATATCTCTTGGTCAAGGCAATACATATTGAAAAAGACTCTTATGTATTCAATTATTTGGAAAGGCAGTTCTAACTCTTTAAGTTAGTATATTTTTTCCCTCTTACTGACTTCTACAACAGAGAAAATTTTTATTTGTATCTACAAACGGATATTTCTTCTCATGAGAACTCAGAATTTATCCCAAAGTAGTTTGCTACTCCATCCCCGTATGTGTAGTGTTACCCCCATTTCATACTCAAGGACCCTTTCTAAATTTAGAATTATTCTAGAAACTTTGTCCTGATATTTTAACATTCTGACAAGTTGCTAATCTAGGAAGACATAATGTATCCCATTCCTATTAACTGAGCTTCTGCCCCATTCTGAACCTTTTGAATGCTTTTTCCTTAAGTTTAGGGAACTTAATACTTTCATCCCTCACCTGGAACTGAATCTCAGCTGTAACTTCACATCCTCCACCTCACTGGAGATGTCAGTTTGGTTATTATCACTTACTTATGCTATTACAATAACCCTCCACATATGCTTAGCTGTTACCCCCAATCCAGTACTTTGTTGTCAGAATTACTTATATAACTAGGAGTGATAGTTAAAATATTTAACAGAGAGGAGGTTAGGGGCATCAATTGCTCAGAATTGTTGCTGCCAGGGCTCTGAAACAGAATCCTGGAGTTTCTTTGCTGAGCATGATATAAACTTTGTGGTTGCTGACTTACTGGCGGGAAGGGGGTCCCAGGGGAGACAATGGGATAACAGAGGAGTTATGGGTGAAGAGAGGTACTCAAGGGCTTACGTGTTTCATCGTATTAACAACTATTCCAGCCATTTGTGTGTATACAGGCTGCATTTGTGCAAGGGGAATGACGAAGTTTTAGACTACTAGCTAGCTCAATTGACAGCATCTACTTCCATCAAGTCAGTGTCTGACAAACGTTATTCTTAGCCTAGTCTCATATCTAATTGCTAGAACAATGAATCCAGGAATCTGATATATTACAGATCTGTTTAAAAGTCCCAATGGTTCTCTGTTACTTATGGAGAATAACTCAATTCTATGGTGCTGTCATCTAATCCTGTAAACAAAGATATAAAATGTGTGTACATTTCCACAACCATCCCCACCTTTTCCTCGTTCCAACCACAAGTATTCAAACACATTTTTGAGTGCCTGTGTCCTTGATATTGTGTTATGACAAAAAGATTAATAAGAGCCTTTGCCTCATTGTCTGCAGAGCTAGACATGTGATTCGATAATTGCAGGGTGATGTGATGAGTGTTGATAGTAATAGCCCCAAAGTTTTGTGGGACCAGATTTAGAAGTGACTCACTGAACATGGCAGAGCAGGCAAAAACAATGGAGTCAGGGAAGATTTTTTTTTAAGAAGATGACACATGAGTTTAGTGGATGAATGAGGAGGAGTAGGACTTCACAGATTCTTGCAAGAGAAGGGGGGAATAGCTCAGTAGGCCAGGCGGTTTGCACAAAGACGTGAAAGCAAGATATGTAATGCAATGCCCTTTTTGGGAAAGAATATAAAGCTGGGGAAATGTGAATGGGAGATGAGGGAACAGATCATAAAGTTCAATTACAATATGCTAAAGAGTTTTTAATTTATTTAGTAGGCATTGGGTGGCCATGTTCCATAATTATAATCATCCCCTTGTAAACATCTTCAAATAGTCCCCGTTGCCTTCAAAACTAAATAGACTGCTAAGATTTAAATTGAGGAAAGTGCATTACAGAAAAGAGTGTGGATTAATGCACTATGATTATTAGTTTATCTGCTCTTGTATAAATCTATGTATGAGGCATGTTTATATTATAGTTCCTGGAACAAAGTCATTGCTCAATAAATATTTTGAATGAATGATGTCTGAAAATCATCAACCAAAATATCTACCGAAACAAGAATCTTTATGCCTTATTTCTCCATTCCATGGCCTTATGCACTTCATGGAAAATGTAAATATAGTTCCACGGTAAATTATTCCTGGCTTCAACAACACAGGTGATTCAGATATTTAAGGAAATAAAATGACTTTAAAGTGCATGTAGATCCTGCTGTAAACCACTGTACTCCACTAGTTTTATTAGCCTTTTTTCAGAGAAGATCTACTGCAACAAGATCCTACTACTTTTTTTTTTAAGATTTTATTTATTTATTCATGAGAGACACACAGAGAGAGAGGCAGAGACACAGGCAGAGGGAGAAGCAGGCTCCATGCAGGGAGCCCGACGTGGGACTCGATCCCAGGTCTCCAGGATCACATCCTGGGCTGAAGGTGGAGCCACTGAGCCACCAGGGCTGCCCAAGATCCTACTACTTGAATCCAGTATAATCCAATGTAATTTTACAGGACACTTCCTGTGAACACTTGTTCACACTTCTAGTTACTGGCTTGAGTGTCAAGTCCTAGCTCTGGCTCCCATTTATGCAACCCTATAAAAATATATAAGGTCTATGTAAAATTCTCTTCTCAATTTCAAAATATATCAATGGAGCAATAGAGAAAGACTTCATGGGAAATAATGTAAAGAGATTTATTATAATTCCTTTCCATTGCAAGGTAGAATTACTCAAGTAGAAGTTGGGAATTGACTGATCATTGGTAGTCCACTTTAGAGATTGGGGGTTTTAGGCCTGAATACTACCAGTCTAAAAATATATATTTTAAGAAAAGGAGTAATTTTGTTTCCTTTTTAAGGCCATAATTGCTATTAAATATCACAAAAAATTTAATTTCTATTTTTCTGAATCCAAAAAGGTAATTCTGAGGCAAAGCTCTTTCGTTTCTATTTTTATTTATTAATTTTTAAAGCTAATTACTATTTAGACCTTAACTATGTGGCATTCTCCATAAAAAAATAGTTTACATATTTGGTTTCATGTAACATTTCCAACAACCTTGTTAAGAAGACTTGGTGTTAGTCCTCCTTTATGAGTAGAGAAACTGCATCTTTGATAAATAAAGAATTTGCCGAAGATCTCACAATCAATAGCTGTAGAATCAGAATCCAATCTCAGTCAATCTAGCTCTATAGATGAGTTTGCCCTCTCCTCACTATACTGCCTCCTTTCTATTTAAACTATTTTCTTACTTTGGTTGGTGTATTTGTATTTTTTTAAAATCTATTATCCATCATTAAAAGTGGATATGGGTAAGAGGCCTTGAGCTTATTTATCTTGTACACTTATGGACTATTGTTTTCCTTGCTTTATGAGCTAATAAAGACTTCATCATATTGATATAAAGAGCAAAAGGCCTTGGCTTTCCATACAGCTTTATGGACTCATATAGGCTCCGTGTAAGAAAAATAATCACTGATTTTATTGTGTAATTTATTTTATATATTTTTAATTTTTATCCAACTAATACACATGTATTAGTATGTTAGGGCTACCAGAACAAAATACCATAGACTCTGTGTCTTAAAAATCAGAAATGTATTTTCTTGCAAGTCTGAAGGCTGGAAGCCCAAGATCAAGATGTTAGCAGATGAGGTTTCTTCTGAGGTCTCTCTCCATGGCTTACATGGTCTCCTTCTCACTGTGTCCTAACATGGCTTTTCCTCTGTGTGCATGCATCTCTCTTATAAGAAAATGAGTTATTAGGATTAGTTATTACTTATTGGCATTAGGGACTTACCTTTATTATCTCATTTAATTTTATCATTTCATAATCCCCATCTCCAAATGCAGCCTCATTTAAGGGCTTCAATACAAGAATTTTGGGGAAACACTATTCAGTCCATAAAACAATTCATATCCTTTTAACATATCAAATATTGAAATGAACTTATAATGAATAGAAAAGATCTCTGCCAAGCCCAGTTTCTCAGAGCCTATTATTTTTAACCATCCATTTGGGTTATAGCTTATCTCATGCTCCCTTCCCCATTCAGTCCTCTCCCCATCCAGTCTCTTTTTTAATTCAATCATTGGTTACTTCAGCTTCTTCAGACATGATAAATGTTTATTTTTAAATTTCAGATATGGGATCCCTGGGTGGCTCAGCAGTATAGTGCCTGCCTTTGGCCCAGAGCATGATCCTGGAGTCCCAGGATCAAGTCCCACATCGGGGTCCCTGCATGGAGCCTGCTTCTCCCTCTGCCTGTGGCTCTGCCTCTCTCTTTGTGTCTCTCATAAATAAATAAATAAAATCTTAAAAAAAAATTCAGATATGATTCACATACCACAAAATCCATCATTTCAAATTGTACAATTCAGTGGTTTTACTACTATATAATCAAAGTTGTTTGATTTCCTTGAATCTTTGTTAGGTTTTGCTTTTTTCTTCTGAGGACGTACTTTTCACTTAGGCATTCACCATGCTTGCCACTCTAGGGATATTCTGAATTGAGAAGCAGAAGTCGAACGTTTGACCAGTCATTGGATGTGGGCTGCTCCTAGGATGGCTTCATAACTTTGGGTGGCATTGCCCCTTGGCTGGTCCTTCTTGCACACAGATCAATATCACTCTTCCAAAGCAACACTCAATTTCTTAACCTTTGGTAGGATAAAAATCTTGAGAGACATTTCAAGGTTATTTTCTAGCTTCAAAATTGTATTTTTATGTTCAAGGAGCTGAATGTTACCTTGGCACTGTTCTTGATGATTCTCATATGATAAATCCTATTTTACAACCCCACATTACCATCATCACTACACTATCCCCCTCTACAGATATATGGTTGATATATATGACTTGGTTGAAGAAAAGAAAAGATCTTGCAGACAGAAAAACACAAGGAAAAAGAAAATGTTTAAAGATTTTATTTATTTATTCATGAGAGAGAGAGAGAGGCAGAGACACAGGCAGAGGGAGAAGCAGGCTCCATGCAGGGAGCCCGACGTAGGGACTCGATCCTGAGTCTCCAGGATCAGACCGGGACATCTTAAGGACAAATCCTGGGTCTTCAGCCCTGGGCTGAAGGCAGTGCTACACCACTGAGCCACCGGGCTGCCCAGCAATTAATGTTTTTTAAAAGGAGTATTTTTTAACATATATGAATCTAAAAGTTGTGTCATACATAAATATATATATATTTATATATGTGAAATGCTTCACTTAGGCCATTATTGACCATTAAGGATAACAATGTAAAATGTATATATTCTACTGGTATACTAAGTAAGATATTTCATATGCATTTGACGAGATGTGCAACTACTATTTAATATAACTTATTAAATTAAATTAAACTTATAATATAACTCATATAATATTCCATTGAATAATCTTTAAGATTTATTTCTAGAACTTAATGTCAATTATTCTAATAAAGCACTTAACATAAATTCTGCTTTGATTGGGAAAAAATCATTATTCTTGATTATATTTATCAGTCATATTGTTCCACAGAAAATTTTAAAACTGAAAGTTATTAAAATGAAAACAGCATAATTTACAAGATGTTAGAATGCTAGATTTCTGTTAGGTGTTAAATTTCTTTCTTTCTTCTTTCTTTCTTTCTTTCTTTCTTTCTTCTTTCTTTCTTTCTTTCTTCTTTCTTTCGAGTGGGAGAGAGAGAGTGGGGAGGGGCAGAGAGAAGAGAGAGATAGAGAGAGAATCCCAAGCAGGCTCCATGCCCAGAGTGGAGCCCTACACAGGGCTCAATCTCATGACACTGAGATTATAATCTGAGCCAAATTCAAGAGTCTGAAGCTTAAACGGATAAGCCACCCAGGTGCCCCTAGATATTAAATTTCTAACCTGAAGTGACATTTCATTTTTGCCACATTTGTTTGGCCAAATTTAAAAATAATGTCTTCAAATTATTTTTTCTTTTTAAAATGACCATAACCCTATAAACCCAATTTGGTTCACAATATTTTGAAAGGATAAAAGATGTAAACTGTCTTTGCTAAAATAATAACAAATGTGACAATTAGGAGCTGATTTTCTTTCATAATGCAATTAGTAATATGTAATAAATGAAATAAATATGAATATATGATTTTAGCATTATAAAGCAAATTAACCTCCAAAATGTTTTACCTACGTAAAAAAAATCATTATTAAAATCATTATTAAAACCATTATTAAAATTCTTATTAAATCATTATTAAAATCATTATTAAAATTCTGTGTAATTATTGATGAAGTCTGGCAGTGGTGTTATATTCTTTATTGGATATTATGTACTTTGAGGGGTCTCAGTGTACTGGATAAAAAAAAAATGTACGTATCGTTTCAGACAGGCAATTTTGGAGAATTGTGGATGAATGGCAAACTCATTGAAGACCCAGGATAAAATATCATTGCTCTTTTGGTAGACTTTATAAAATAAAATCATATTTAATAAACACAGCTCTTATGAGTTCAGCTCTTATGTGATTGGTAGGCTCTTGAAAAGTAAATGAAGGACTATTACAGAACATAGCGTAGGAAGATTCTGAACTCACCTCCACTCACAGACACCACCATTCTACAGCCACTACTGGAACAATTTCCTCTGAAAAAGAAGTGAACACCAGCTGAACTGCTTCTCACAATAAAGGATTTTTAAAAAGCGCATGGAGATCTGTGGGAGAGGGAAAGATTCAGTCTTACCAGAAACCCCACCCCTGCTGTGGTGACCAACAATAGGAAGAGATCTTAGAAGTCCAGAGATTCTCCTGGAGGAGTAAGAGATCTGTGTCCCACATCAGACACCCCAACCCTTGGGATCTGCATCAGAGAGATGCACCCCCAGAGTATCTGGCTTAGAAACTACTGGAGGTTATGTCCAAGGCACCTAAGGGGCTCTAGGAAACTGAAATTCTCCTTTTAAAGGGTGCATGTGTGGCCTCACTTGCCCTGGAATCCAGAACAAAAGCAGTAATATGAAAAGCACCTAGTCTATATGTGAAAAATTATTTGCTAGTCTTAAAACTATCTGCCAGAAGTGTAGGAGACAGTAGGGATTCTCTCCAGAGAGAGAGACACTGGTAGGCACCATTTTGCACTGTTCATGACCCTGCTGGCATCGGAGGCACACACAAAAGTGGCACCCTCTTGTTTCCTGGTTGAAGCCAGTGAGTACAAAAGGTTGCAGCATTTTCCTGCTCCCTGAGTAGACCCAATGAGAGCTAGAGGTCACTCTTTTGTTAAAATCCTCCATCACAGAGACAAGGCACTCACCTGCTGCCCTGCTGAAGCAGGTGAGTGTACACTACTCCCTACACCCTCCAGCTGGCTCACTAAAGCAGGAGTGTGCATGAAATCCCTTGATTGCATGGCCCTGGTGGCCAAAGGGGCTTAAGTTCCTGGGCTCCACAGGACTGTAACAATGAGAAAAACAGTTCTTGGCAGGCTACAACCTCCAGGGCACTGCACAGACAGCAGACTGAAACAAATTCCAGTCTTCCTGTAAAAAAGCCTATTTACTTGTACTGGGGCTTTAGCCTGAGGGGCAGGCTTTAGGTTTGCCACACGTCTAGAGAAGAACTCTCAGAGAACGTAAGCAGAGAGACAACCATCCTTACGTATTCCCTTGGCTTCATAATAGCCCTTTGCTACTCCCAGAAAGAAGCTTAAACCCTCATCTGGAGTCCTGGTTTTCTTTCTTTTCTTCTTTTCTTTTCTTTTCTTTTCTTTTTTTGTTGGGGGGGGGTGGGGTGGTGGGGGGGGGGGCTGGGGGAGTGAGGGATATGGAGGAGTACCTTTGCAGTTGTAGGAATCTTAATTCTAAGTCTTTATTCTTTGCCTTTATGTTCTTCGTTATTTCTTTCTTTCTTTCTTTCTTTCTTTCTTTCTTTCTTTCTTTCTTTTTGTCTTGGTTTTTGCAACCATCACCCAGACAATGCCTCCAGATATCCTAGTCCAAAGGCCACATGGTATACAATTTTGGCCCCATAAAACTATTTATTTACATACTTTAAAAGTTGTTGACTGAAAAGATAGTTTCCAATCAGCCTAAAAATAAACTAGGTGATAAATGAGATATCTCTTGGAACACTGACAGGTCTTGGCACAGCCTCAACAATGGGGATCTACAAGATTCAAAGGCTGCTTAAACAATCACAAATGATCAAGAGGCAACCAAGAGTGAGGGCAAGGTTGAAGGAGAGGGATTACCTACACAGGTCCACTCCTTCAAAATGGGAAGAGGTAACTGGTTCACCTAAGAAACACAGACAATCAAGCAAAATGAGAAAACCAAGAAATATGTTACAAAAGAAAGAACAAGATAAAACTGCAAAAAGAGACCTTAATGTAATAAATATAAATAATCTATCTGATAAAGAAATCAAAGTAATGGTCATAAAGATGCTCACTGACATTAGGAGAAGAATGGATGGACACAGTTAGAACTTAAGCAAAGAGAAGATAAATCTAAGAACATACCAAACAGAAGTCATAGAGATGAAGAATGCTACAATTGAAGTAAAAAATATGTAAGTGGGACTCAGCAGCAGATGATAAGAAGCAGAAGAAAAGATCAGCCATCTGGAAAACAGGGCAATGGAACTCAATCAGAGCAGCAAAAAGAATTTTAAAAAGTGAAGACAGTTTACAAGGACCTAGGAACAACATCAAGTGGAATAACATTCTTGGTATATGGGTTCCAGGAGGACAAAAGAGAGATAAAGGGGCAAAGAACATATTTGAGGAAAAAAAAAAAAAAAAAGTGGCTGGAAACGTCTTCCCTGACCTTGGAAAGGAAACAGACCGCCAGGTCCAGAGGAAACACAGAGAGCATCAAACCATATGAACCAGAAGAGATCCACACCAAGACACATAATTATAAAATGTCAAAAGATATGTTAAAGAGAGAATGTTAAAAAGCAGCAAGAGAAAAACAACTTGCTATGTACAAGGGAACCGCTTTAAGACTATAAGCAGATTTTTCAGCAAAAATGTTACGGGCCAAAAGAGAATGGGATGATATACGCAAAGTGCTGCAGGAAAACAACTGCCCATGAGGAACATTCTATTCAACAAGTTTATCATTCAAAGAAATTTCAAGTTATCTTTTCTAATATTATCAATAAAATATTTAATTGAACTTATTAATATAAGTAGGTAAATAGAATAGTTTTTATATGTGTTTTAGAGGTATAATATCTTACAGCTGCTTCGTAATGTATGTACCCCTGCCCTGATGAAAGCTAACATTTATTTCCCAAGAATATTTTTATATGAGTTCAGGTCTTTGCAAACTTTGTTAGAGAAAAAAATTTCTCAACATTTTTTTCTCCATGGGTTGGTGGATAGATTAGAGAGATAGAAAGTTTAACTTTTTTTCAAGTAAAGTGTATTTCAAAATGGATAATTTTAAATTACAAAACATCTACCCTAAAAACATAAAAATAGAAACATATTTAATCTCCTAATAAAATTAATATAAATGATTAAATAATGAAGTAGTACTTCCTAAGGAAAACAATTTAATAACACATCTTCATCATCACACATTTTCTTAATAATGAAGCAAACTTTTATATTTCAGGTGTGAATTTTATTCTGACATTGAAAATGGTGATAATAATCAGATGAATTATCTTTTATTTTAGTTTATTGACCATTTAAACTTTTCTTTTTATGATTTACCTGAGTAGACCTCTTGATACATTGATCTATTGGGATGTCTTATTTTGTAGAAGTTCCTTTTATACTCTGGATGCTAGTTTTAAAGTATTTACTTGTAAGGCAAATATATTCTCTCACTCTTTAGCTTCATTATTTTTTTCTAGCTTCTCTTCATGATAAAAAGTTCTTAATTTTAATAAAGTACAAACTGCAGTATTTCTAGCAGTGATTGTGCTTTTCTTATCATACTTAAAAAATACTTCCCTATGAAATACTTATGAATTAAATTTTCTTTCACATTTAGGTTTTTAACCCACCTGGAACCATTTTTTTCTATGAGCAGAATGTTAAACGATCAATTTCTTTTTTTTTTTGAGATAGCCAGTTGTTCCCATGCCAATCGTAAATGTCTTTTTCTATTTCTCACTCATCCAGAGTGCCATCTAGTCATATGTTGAGATTCTATATATCACATTTTTGTTTTAAGATTCTATTTGGTGTTGTATTGGTCTACATGTCCATGCCATTCTGCCCTAATACAACATTGTTTTAATTACTGTAGATGAAAAAGGGAAATCCTCCTACCTTTTTCTTTTTTGGAGAGTTTCCTGACTATTCATGACATCTGACATTTCTATTTAAATTCTATAACCTGCTTCCCAAATAAAACCGCACGTATACAAATACACTTCTTTGCTCCCATGTCAGAATTTTATTTTTTTTAAATTTTTTTCCCAGGTCATAATTGCAGATAATCTATTTATGACCATAGTTTAATGTCTTTATTCATTTAATTCTTTTAAATGTTGCAACATATTAGTTTCTACTTTTGTCCATTCTTGGAAATGTTTTATTATTTTTATTCCTAAGAATTTTGTACTCTGAGTGCTATTTTAACAGTATTTATTTTTTAAATTGGTTTCATAGATACAAAGCAACATAACTGATTTTTCTGAACTTCTACTCAGTGACCTTGATGAACTGTACTTGTAGAAATTTTGAGGTTTTTATATATATAATAATATAATCTACAAATAATAAAGTTATCTATTTTTCTTTCTAACCACATGTACCTTGGATATTTCTTCTAAGCTCATTTAAGTGACAAAGACATTCAGTTAAAGGTGGAATAACCATAGTAAAAATGACTATTTTTGTTTAGTTCTCATATTCGGAAGAAAGTTTTCAGTGTTTTGCTACTAAGCACATAATTGGTTTGGGTACTTTTAACCACTTTTAAATAATCATATTAAAGAAATCACTGTAAATAATTTGATAAGTCATTATTTTTATTGTTATAAATGGAGATCAAATTTAACAAACCCTTTATTTCATCTACTGAGATGATCATACTCTTTTTAGTTATTTGGTTATATAGAAATATATGTATATGCACATATTTACTCACATATATATCAGCATATATACATATATAGTTTATATGTATACTCATATATATATATATATATACACATATATTTTTGTTACAAAGTATTTCTCAATTCCCACTTTATTCTTATTTTTAAAATCAGAAATGGAAATTGAATTTTTACAAGGCCCTTTCAGCATCTATGGAAACACTTGTTTGTGTATGCACAGGTTTCTCTCTTTTCATCTAATAATATAGCACATGTTAATAATTTCTGAATATAAAGTTAGAGTTAGCTGCATTCCAGGAATAGATCAATAAATATTTTATATTATTTCATTTCGAATTTATTTCTTAATTCTATTGATATGACTATTTAAGATTATGCATTTCCCTCTGATTATTGCTTTACATGTCTCACATATATCCTATAATGTGTTATCTTTTTCTTTCCTTATTTCTCAAAGTAACCACTGCACAAGTTAGTGGTTTACTTGAACTTCTGCCTCTTATTTTTCTTTTCAGACTGAGAATTTGCTTCTTTCTCCCCTTGGCTCTCATGTGTGGAAGTTTCCAAGAAGATGGTGCTAAGGCCAAGAGTCTAATTCTTAGTACTGTATTTGGTCTGTATATGGTCCTTTCACTGAGAAATTTTTTAATAGATTCTTTTTAATCGAAGTATAGTTGACATACAATATTACATTAGATTCAGGTGTACAATGTGGTGATTCTTTCTGCAATTCTACACTTTATGGTATACTTGACCATCTGTCACCATACAATACTATTACAATACCATTGATTGTATTCCCTATGCTGTACTTTTCTTTGCTTGATTTATTCATTCCATAACTGAAAACTTGTGCCTAGAAAGGGACTTTTAGAGTTTCTCTGTGCAATGCCCTTTTAGGTTTCCCGATTTGTTACTAATTGCAATTTCTATTGCATTAGAAATTGGACAATGTGGTTTGTATTATTTTCATGTTAAGCACCTTTAAATTTTCTTTGTGATCTAATATATAGTAAGTTTTGGAAAACCTTTGAGAAAGAGGTACATTTTATAGTAATGGGTATAAAGTTTTATGTATATTAATATGATCTACATTGTTGATTTGTTGTTTGACGTATCATATCCTCACTTATTTTTGTTCACTTCATCTATCTTGGACTAATAACACTAATACACATACACATATATACATACACATATATACACATATACATATATATAATAAATATGTATGTGTGTAGTTATCTATAGTATAGTCTGTATATAGTATATACATCTACATACACATAAATATATATAACGTGTTACATTATATAAAATAACAAGACATTATATACACATGTATATATATATATATCATATCATTATATCTCTATTATCTGCTTTTCTTCTGGGTTTCAGTCAATTCTTCTCTGCATGCTTAGTATTTTTGATTAAGCGTCATATGTTTTGTGAAAAAACAAATGCAAAAGGTAAGACGAATATGATGGAGAAGAGGCTACTCTCTATTGAGGACTCACCCTTGCTGCTCACAGGCAGATCCATTAGCAGCCATAAACAAGCACCGAATTGATTCTACACTGGACTCCGTTCCTTGCAGGCACTTGTCTATTTGTAATTCTTTCTCATTCCTAGAAGGTAGCCCTCAGGGTCCCAAAGAGAAGGCTGGAATTTTCACAGGGTTTTATCAGCTGTGGAGACTCTGAATTCCCATTTTTGTCCCTCAGGTCGTGGAGGCATCTAAGACTTCTGGCAGCTTCTGTGCTTGCCACCGTTTGGTTCTGCTCAGATCCTTAGTTTTTCACACTTCACCTTTCCATTAACAAATACCTCAAGAGAAAAAAAAAAAATCAGATCCAAAACTTTTATCATCTATTTTATTCAGAACCTTGACTTCATGAGTCCTTGAATCCTTGGTAGATTTCTGGTAATTTCAAGTAGATATATTAAACATTTGGTCTGGTCTTTTTGGTTGTTGTCAGTGAGACAGTTGCTCTAAAATAACCTGGCCCATCACTGCCAGTTGTAGCACCTGTTCCATTTTAAAACAAAATATTCAACTTGTTTATCTTTTCACTTAACTTCAGCAATAAAATATTCATGTGCAATGTTTTCATGTTTTCTGTATAAATGCCAATATTTAGGGAAAGAGTGCTGCCCTAAAAATTGAAACTCTTTCCAAAGAATTCTGAACTATTAAGAAGAAACAGAGTAGACTTCATTCTCAATTTACTTTATCCTCAAATTGTATTAACAAAATGCAAAATAACAAATGCACGTTAGATTGGTAAATTTGTTTCCTCATAGTATTTTTTAAGCCGTATGCCAATAAAATAGCTATTTATTTCAACTAAATACAGAACGAAAACCAAAAGACACAGCTGATAAACATTAAACAAGAAAAAATACATAAGTAAGATGATATGAATAAATTAGGAGGCTCAATAATTGATCAGAACCTAATGCATCTTATACTATAAAAGTAAAAAATACTATTATTTATAATAGCAAAGGAAAAAAAATCTGTGTCATTGGCAGAATGATTGTACCCTAAGGATAAGTTCAGTTTTAAGATAATGGGTCCAGTTATAATTCAACACTAAATTTTTATGGTCTTGAAAAATTGCCCATTTCTCAGTTCAGGTGGGAGAAAGAATTGGGTGCTTATGAAATCATTAATAATGATGATATAAAATTATAACAATTATAACAGAAAACATTTATTCAGCCTCTTCTTACAACTATATTTTCTGATACTTCATTATAGACTTTTATATAATACATAAAGACAATATATTGCACAGAAAACTTCATTATCAGCTAAGTGCCTATTATGCATATGCTGAGATCATTACTCATAAAGTCTGGCTTAAAATTTATCTCTACTTATTTGTGCTGGATAGAAGCAAATTTTTAAAATGTACTCTTAAATGCAAAGCTAGATTCTTAGTTCAAAAGAGACATAAAGTGGTCAGAAACAAAGGGTGACATATGATGAAAACATATTAAAACACTGTATTTTATCTATTTTGCTTCATATTTCCATGTGAATATTCATTCAGAATATTAACAGAGATTTAGCTGTACTTGAAGACTGATATGAAAAGGGAAAAAAAAAGCCAACTCTTTTTTTTCTGCAGGGTTTCCAACAATTCATTTAAAAACTATTAAAAATGGCAACTTTTTAAAAACTCTATTAACTATAACATTCTTAGTCTCATTTTAAAAAATATTTAAATAAAAATATTTTGGTATTTATGGGGTATAGCATTAAAGGATGGTGACACACACACATTTGTGTGTGTGTACCTGTTGAGCTTATTGGGATGCAGTGAGGTGACTACATTCATGTATCCTTTTAAAATGTATAAATAGAATAAAAGTATCACATGGTTTATCCTTTGCATTCAGTTCTTAGTCTACTTATGCATATACATGCACATCTCACACACACACACATGTGCACACACACAACCCTTTTTGAAATCTTTGCCTATAGAGTCTATAAGTAACCCACATAAGAATATGTTCATATTTATGTGTTCTATTATTTTGTGAGATACATCCCTTTATCAGTATGCAATATAATACTTCTTTGTCTCTTGTTACAGTCATTTTTTTAAAGATTAATATTTTATTTATTTATACATATATTATATTATATATATTTATATATATAAATATATATATATTATATATATTTACATTTTATTCATGAAAGACACAAAGGGTGACATATGATGAAAACAGAGAGAGGGAGACCTAGGCAGAGGGAGAAGCATCTACATTTAAAGTAATTATTGGTAGATATGTACTTGTTACCGGTTTGTTGACTCTTGTTGGTTTTGCAGTTCTCTTGTTTCTTCTCTTTCTCTCTTCCTTTGTGATTTGGTGACTTTCCTTAGTGTTTTGCCTGGATTCCTTTCTCTCTTTTTTTTTTTTTTTTGTATCTATAAATTGGCATTTCATTTTTGGCTACCATGATATCCATATATGATATTCTATGCATATAGCTGTCTCTTTTAAGTTGATGGTCACTTAAGTTCAAGCACATTCTAAAAAGCACTGAATTTTTACTTCTCATTCCCATATTTCATGTTTTATGTTTCATATTTTACATTTTATTATTTTTGTATATCCCCTGAATAATTATAGGTCTAGATATTTTTACTACTTCTGTCCTTTAACCTTCATGCAGGCTGTATAGGTGATTGATCATTATCTCTACTATATGTTTACATTTACCAGTGCAAGTTTTTCTTTTATAATCTTCAATACTGACTTAAATGCCACCTTTATCGAGGACTAAATTTTAATATTTATTTTGGCCTCCTAATTGACCTTTGATTTTTTTCCAGTTTTCTGTATGCTTGTTCACACTGAAAACTTCAGGGTTTCAATAAAGATGCTATATGATATGTTTCAATATGGGAGCAAGGGTTTACCTTATCAGTCTTTTTATAGCTTAGAGTTTTCCAGGATATTCTTGCTTGCCTTTTGGTTCTCTAAAAGAATTGAAGAATAGTTATGTAGTTTATTTTTTTAAAAGATGGTTGATGTTTCATCAAAACCAAGCTACATTTAGAGATTTACTTTAAGATAATTTACATCTTTAAAATTTTGAGTCTTTTTATTCAAAGATATGGTAAGACTTTTTCTTTTTTTCACATATTTTGGGGGTTTTGTTTTGTTGGTTGTTATCCCTATTGCTGTTTTTCATTTTGTGACCAATAATGTTCCATCGTTTCATTTTTGAAATTTTCTTTTTATTTGAGTATAGCTGACACACAATGTTACATTAGTTTCAGGTGTATAACGTACTGATTCAACTTCTGTAGACATGATGCTGTGCTCACCACAAGTGTTAGCTACCATCTGTCACCACAAAATGCTATTATATCATTGACTATGTTCCCTATTCTGTGCCTTTTGTTCTCATGATTTATTCATTCCATAACTGGAAACCTGTATCTCACCCTCCCCTTATTCACCCACTTGGCCCATATCCAAACCCCTTTCACTCTGGCAAACATCAGTTTATTCTATGTATTTATAGGTCTGATTTTGCTTTTGGTTTGTTTATTCTAATGTTTCTCTCATATAGCTTTTGCATATTTATAGTTATGTTTATCCCTAAGCATTGCATTGTTTTGTTATTACTGATAGTGTCTTTTTTTTTTTTAAGATATATTTATCTGAGAGATATTGAGAGCAGGAGTGGGAGAGGCAGAGAGAGGGAGGGAGAGAATCTCAAGCAGACTCCAAGGTGAGTGCATAGCCCAAGGCTGGGCTTGATCTCACAACCCTGAGATAACAACATGAGCTGAAACCAAGAGTCCATTGCTTAACTGATTGTGTCATCCAAGTGCCCCAAGAGTGCCTTCTTTCAAAATGTCTCCTGATCACATATTATTTGTAAATATGCAGCAACCGATTTTCATATGTCTTCTTTCTAACTGACATTAGTCTATTTTTTTACAACTAAAAAAAATAAGTCTTTTTGGTTTTTTCAAATACATAATCACAGTATTGGTAAATAATGATGTTTATTTCCTCCCTATTTGTTATACTTCTTTATTTTTCCTTTTATTTAATCATATTAGCTATTACTGTCAGGACATTGTTAAATAATAGAATCAGTCATGTGTATTATTCTTTGTTCTTTTGAAGAAAATTCTTAGATATGTTGCTAGTAATAGGACATAGAGATATATTTTATCTATTCAATAAGAACACATTCTTCTTATTTTTTTAAAGATTTTATTTATTAGAGAGAGAGAGAGAGAGCGTGCACACACAAGCAGGGGAGAAGGGTAGAGGAAGAAGCAGACTCCCCACCAAGCAGGGAGTCCAATGTGGGACTCCATCCCATGACCCTGGGATCATGAGTGGAAGGCAGATGCTTAACTGACTCTGTCACTTAGGTGCCCTCTTCTTATTTTTGAAGAATTACTTTTTTTTTTGAAGAATTACTTTTTTAATACTGAATTTTATCAAATGCATTTTCAATAAATATACAAGGGATAATGTATCTTTTTCTATTTTTAATATATTTATAATATTGAAACTTGCTTATCTGTGTTGGTTATAGTTGCTTTTTGTAAGATAATACATTTTTACTTGGTAATATTTCATTTCAGATTTTTTTATATTTATAAATTATATTGATTTTTTTATTTTTTCTGACATCTTTGGAAAGTTTTGGCAAAATTCACTTACATTTCATTGGCCAAATCCAAGCTGATGACCAAGACTGATATTTCTGAAAAAGTGACCACAGGAACCAATGTAATGGCAACATGGCAACAAAGAACTAGTAGTTAAGAAGAGGGATACATAGTTGGGAATAGTTATAAAATCATCCATAACTACACTACATTCCTGGTATTTCCTTTCCTTTCCTTTCCTTTCCTTTCCTTTCCTTTCCTTTCCTTTCCTTTCCTTTCCTTTCCTTTCCTTTCCTTTCCTTTCCTTTCCTTTCCTTTCCTTTCCTTTCCTTTTTCCTTTCCCCTTCTTTCCTTTCCCCTTCTTTCCTTTCCCCTTCTTTCCTTTCCCCTTCTTTCCTTTCCCCTTCTTTCCTTTCCCCTTCTTTCCTTCCCCCTCTTTCCTTTCCCCCTCTTTCCTTTCCCCTTCTTTCCTTTCCTCTTCTTTCCTTTCCCCTTTCCTTTCCTTTCCTTCTCCCATTTTTTTTTTCTTTCTTCCCTTCTCTCTCTCCTTCCTTCCCTCCCTGCTGGCCTTCTTTCTTGGTGTTGTACATTCTATTGGTTTGGCCAAATGTATAATAACATGTATCCACCACTATGACATCATACAGAGTAATTTCACAGCCCTAAAAAACCTCTGTACTATGCCTGTTCATCACTAACCCCTAGCAACCGCTGATTTTTTTTTAATCCCTCCATAGTTCTACTTTCTCCAGAATGTCATATTGTTAGAATCATAACCTTTTAAGCTTGGCTTCCTTCACTTTGTAATATTTATTTGAGATCCTCCATGTCTTTTCAGGCTTGGTAGCTCATTCCTTTTAAGCACATAATAGTATTTCATTGTATGAATGTACTGTACTCTATTTGCACATTCATCTACTGAAAAGCATCTTGGTTGCTTCCAAGGTTCAACCATTATTAATAGAGCTGCTATAAGAAAAAAAAAGAGCTGCTATAAGAATCTATGTGCAGGTTTTTATATAGATATAAGTTTCCAACTCCTTTGGGAAAATACCAAGGAGTGTGATTGGTGGATTATATGGTAGGTAAGGGTATGTTCAGTTTTATAAGAAATGGCCAAACAGTCTTCCAAAATGCCTATACCATTTTATATTCCAATAGCAATGAGTAAGAGTTCTTGTTGTTCCACATCCTTGCCAACATTTGATGTTGTCAGTCTGGCTTTTGTCCATTCTCATAGGTATAGCTCATTGCTTTAACTTGCATTAGCTGATGATATATGATGTGGAACACCTTTTTATATGCATATTTGTTATCTCTTTATTTTCTTTGATGTAGTGTCTACAGTCTGACTTATTTTCTACTCATATTGTCTTATTATCTTTTAGGTGTTAAGAATTATTCATTTTTTAAATATTATATAAATATACTTAATATTTGTTGTGTGTCCAATTTTTCCTGGTAGAAGATATAAAGATTATTTTTCTTTTTTTTATATTTCATTTATTTATTTGACAGAGAGAGATGGAGTACAAGTAGGGGGAGCAACAGTCAGAGGGAGAAGCAGCTCCCCACTGAGTAGAGAGCCTGACATGGGGCTCAATCCCAGACCCTGCAATTATGACCTGATCAAAGGCAGACAATTAACTGACTGAGCACCCAAATAGATAAAAAGATTCTTAAGACATGATTCCTACTAAGAAGATACACAAAGTATAATTGGAGAAAGACATGTGAAGCAATAATTATACTATAGAGTAATAAACAAAGTTACGTAAAGGGAACACACTTAATTAAAAATATACTCCGGGTGGCTCAGTCAGTTAAACATCCAACTCATGATTTTGGCTCAGGTCATGATCTCAGGGTTGTGGGATCAAGCCCAGCTTCAGGCTCCATGCTCATGAGCATGTTTGCTTGAGATTTTCTTTCCCTCTCCATCTGCCTCTCCTTTATGCTCATTCCTCTCTCTCTCTCTCTTAGATAAATATATATATATTTAATAATATTTAATTTAATATTTAATAATATATCTCTTAAATATATATACATATATATAAATAAATATGTATAAATATGTATGTATATATATGTCCATAGGGAAGGAGGTGTCATAAACATTATCTCATAATTTTATACCCTAAATTTTAATTAATATTGCAAAGATTAAATAAATGAGGATGAAGACATTCAAGGGAATAAGGGCATCATAATGTTAGTCATGGAAACTAGCTAACAGTCCTTTTTAAAGAAAATTCAAGAAGTTAAATATCGTTCAAGGAGAGAGTGAAATATAAATGTAGAGAAAGATGAATCTCAAATTGTGGGTAGAGTCCAGATTATAAAGGATTTTGTTTGTTTGGGAAAGAATTTGGAATTTGACTTTGAAGATGATGGAAAATCTTTGGCTGGTTTTTAAGCATAAAGATGCCATTTGAGATTTGTACTTTTGAGAACAGCACTGCAATAATAAAGTGAATATGAATATTCAGTGGAAACTATAAAATGGAACTCTAAGGGACCCCAATGGCAGGGTACACTCGTTTTCACCTGGGATCCTGTCATATTTTCATGATTGCATTTCTCTATAGCAATCAGGCCCAGGTTAATGGGCACAGTTCTAGCATGAGCAAGCAGCAGTGGGTATGTTACTGAAGTCAGTTAAGTTTGCTGTGATTTAACAGACATCTGTCCCTTACTAACTACTCTCTTGAATAAAGGCTCTCAGGCTTAGGAACTTTTAGTACGATCATTTCTTAATTTCTCACAATGTGGACCAGAAAACTAAGAAATCTAGTTTTTAATGTGAAATGGAATTAAATAGAGCAAAAAAAAAAAAAAAAAAAAAAAAGAAAGACAGAATGATTTAGAAGCATGGCAAACTAAACAATTAATAGACCACTCCTACCCCCAAAATGCAAATATAGAAACATTTTAGATAAGCTATATCATTTTATGAGTAGGTAACTTTAAGATTTAAATTAAATGTAATTCTAAAACATTGGATTCTCTTTTTTTTTTCCCTAAGGAGAGCAATAATTTTAAAATATTCTGTAGGAAAACAATCACACAAAAGTCTTTTCCTTAATTGCCACAAAATATCAAGTGACTTTCTAGACAACAGTCATTTTCAGTGTAAGACAAAGAAAACGGTGAATCAAGTCAAGCATTATAAAGAAAGAAGCTGTTATTACCTGCATCATCAGTTGGTTAAGCATCCAACTCTTAATTTCGACTCAAGTCATGATCTCAAGGTTATAAGCTTAAGCCTGGTGTCAGGCTCCATGCCGGGCATGGAGCCTGCACAATATTCTCTTTCCCTCTACCTCTGCTCTTCCCCCTACTCTATAGCTTCCAGAAAAGAAAGAAAAAAATTGATATCCCTTAACTAGCAGTTTTTCCTAGATAAATAAATACATAAATAACCTACCAAACAAAAGAAATATATCATTTAGTAGTGAGATTCCCCGAAAGGAAAGAGAAAAAAACATAATATAAAGCAATAATTAGCTGCTAATCAACCCTGAAGATGAGAAAACAACAACAACAACAACAACAAAACCACACAATATATGCTTATGGAAGTAGGTAACAAAATGAAAACAAAGAGGATAGAATAAAACACAGCTTAGGATCCTCGGATTCGAAAAGATAAATAGCACTTTAATAGAAGGGAAAAAAAAGGCAGTAGACAGACTACATTCACATGTAAAGTTTTTGCTCTATGATATCTATAATGATTTGGATAACATTTACGAGTTAACTAAATTGCCAAAATTGACTATTAAATTTCCTCTTTCTTTAGTTGACTTACAATCAACTTAAAAAAAAAAAAAAACAAATCTAATCACAGTATTTTTGTTAATAAACAATCTAAATTTAGTCATACTCTATTGGTAATATGCTTATGTCACCACCTCTTAATGATGGACCAAATCTGATGACATATTAGAAAAAAAAATCTAAATTTATGAATTTAGCATCAAAAATTTGTATTCATATTCTAAAACTATCATTTCACAGCTTAAATGAAACTGTAAAATGTGCCATCTGCTCAGTCTGCATTATGTGTTTAAATGTATCATACAAGATACTTGTGAATATATAATACTTGCTGTAAACCTATATATGTTTGAGAGAACAAGGAAGGAAATTGCAGGAACAATGATGCAATAAGAAAATTTACATAATGGTTATCATGAAGTGTGGATATAAGCCAGATTATTTTTTATAAGGACCCTAGAAAAATAGCATGTGAACGCAGTTAAGACTTTCTGTATCCCAAGAGCCATAGTTAAATTTGCTCTTGGCATTTAAAAATATACACACTATCCTCAGGATAAAAAGTTGTCAGTGCTCAAGTTAGAACTCGGCAGTTCCTATTCTCAAGATCAAATCAACATATACCACATTTATTTGTAAATGTTAAAATCTAGTTTCAAATTTTGAAACAATTATTTTATATTTTGCTTTATTAACTTGTATCTAAGAGAAATAGTTTATAAATTAGAATAAATATTTTTTCTTATTATTTTTAACCCTCACAAAAATACAATAAAATAATATCTTTGAATGGAAATAATAAACCACTCTTTCATTAATTCAACAAATATATTGGGCATTTAACATACGTCAGCCACTATGGACATGGGAAATGTAACATAATTGTATAGGCAAAGTCTTTGCTCCCATAGAATTTACATTAAACTATGATTGAAGGCAGGGAAGCTCAAAACATCTCATATGCCAGGCAGTTGATATGCTCTATGAGGTAAAATAAAACAAAGTAAGAGAATAAGGTGTCATGAGGTAGGAAGCACTATTTTAGACAGCATAGTTTTGAGAGTCCCTTCTGATAAGGTGATACTTTTGCAGAAACCTAAATAAAGTAAGAAATTAAAGAAAATAGATATCTGGAGGAAAGGAGATCTGGCTAGTGAGAACATTCTACAAATACTAATTGAGCTCCAACTAAATCTAATGCCCCATTAACTGTAGTTACAGAAACAGTGTTTGTGATCTAGTTTTAGTGATAAGGTATGTCTTTAAAAGATATTTGTTAACACAGATTGCTGGATAAACTCAGTGTGAAACATTTCACAGTCTATGAGGTCTACAGCATTTCTACAGCATAAAGAACTCTATTCCTACTGGGACACCTGCACCCCAATGTCCATAGCAGCAATGTCCACCATAACTAAACTGTGGAAGGAGCCACGATGTCCTTCGACAGTTGAAGGGATAAAGAAGATGTGGTCTTTATGTACAATGGAACATTACTCAGCCATCAGAAGAGACAAATACCCACCATTGCTTTGATGTGGATGGAACTGGAAGGTATTATGCTGAATGAATTAAGTCAATCGGAGAAGGACAATCATCATATGATATCACTCATATGTGGAATATAAGAAATAGTGAACGGGATTGTAAAGGAAAGGAGGGGAACTGAGTGGGAAAAATTAGAGAGGAAGACAAACCATGCGAGACTCCTAACTCTGGGAAACAAAGGGATGCAGAGGTTGGTGGGGAGATGTGGTAACTTGGTGATGGGCACTGAGGAGAGCATTTGATGGGATGAGCTCTAGGTGTTATGCTATATGTTGGAGAATGAATTTTTAAAAAGTAAAAACAAAACAAAACAAAAAAACTTTGTTTCTACCTTGCAGGTTGCACAGAAAGTTCTGAACCTTTGAAGAATCACTCCTAAAAAGAAAGACTCGTGCTTCCTTCACTATTAAAGATCAGGACAAGCACCTGTCACTTAAGTACATATTCAAAGGAGCTTTGAGTAAACAAATGGATGGGTGTATAAGTGTGAAAAAAAATATAAGACCATATCTTTAAGAATGCAATATGGTAGGTAACAGGGAAGTAATCAAGTATTCCAAGTAGGGTATAACATCAAAATGGTGGTGAACATCTAGTAGGTACAACTGATACTATCTATGTGAGAAGCAGAGAGAGAAATTAATAAAAAGATTTACTCTGGCATTCAATGCTATCCAAGATCTGATATTTAAATATTTTTAGTAAATACTTAGGAATATAGGGAGACAGAACATGAAAGACTCCTAACTCTGGGAAACGAACTAGGGGTGGTGGAAGGGGAGGTGGGCGGGGGGTGGGGGTGACTGGGTGACGGGCAATGAGGTGGGCACTTGATGGGATGAGCACTGGGTGTTATTATATATGTTGACAAATTGAACACCAATAAAAAATAAATTTATTAAAAAAAAGGAATACAATAAAGACCAAAATAAATCTACATAGTTTGAAATGTTATCTTACATTTTTATGGACATCAGAATACAGTACCACTAGGGTAAGAATATTAATTAAATAGCCCAATATCTTTTTTATATTTTTGGAATAAAGATATAATATGACCTAAGTGCTCATTGTTTAGCTCTGTACTCTAATGCACTCCTGTATATCTATTTTAATTTGTTTTAATAGTAACAAAGATGAAGTATCAAATAAATTCCATGCCTTGCATTATCTTGGACTATTTTCTAACTGCTCCTAACAAAACTCATGTGATTTTTAAATGACTTATTTTAATTTAAAACAAGCCAGAAATATTGCTTATAATTTGTAATGTATATTTATGATCATAGACCTTTTATATATAAAATTCACCACTCAATTTATCATACTATAATGTTTTAGTCTGTACTATGTACATGTGTTATGATAAAATGTATACTCTTTATTTTTTATTATGAATTTATTTTAGAGACACACAGAGAGTAGGAGCAGGATGGGCAGAGGGAGAGGGAAAGAGAATCTGAAGCAGATTCTGTGCTGAGCTCGGAGCCTGAAGCAGCGCTGATCTCATGACCCTGAGATCACAACTTGAGCCAAAACCAAGAGTCAGACACCAACCTACTGCCCCACCCAGGCCCCTGCGTATCCTTAATTAAGCAAATATTATTATATATACTTTCAATAAAAGTTAGTAAATGTAAACAATAGTATTTTAGTATTGATTTTACTAAATCAATTTTGCTTCAAATAACTTTTTAAATGATTCAAATATCTTTGATGACAGCTACTATGTTTGAAATCAGATGTTCTTAATATACTGACAAAAAAAGAAATGCTTAAAATGTGCATATGTGTTCAGAGCCTGGAAATTTTACCAGCTGTTATTCTAAATGTATTCAGGAAACCCACTGTTGTTACAATATTTTAAATCGTTTCTTAAACACTAGACAAGAATAATATTAAAATGAAACATTAATTATTCAGAATGTTTCTTTATTTAGAGACAGGAAAGCTTTATTGTCCAAATGTTAGACAATAGTTTAGGGGATTTGGTTGGAAGAACACAGTGGGTGAGTGCACATTTGTGAAATTCTCTGGTCACTGTTGTATAACTAAATAGTTCAATATTCTAGCTGATTCCAGTTCTGCCTTGCAAACAAATGCACAACTGGGAATTGCAGTATATCTGGTACTTTGGGGAAATTTCAAGGAAACTTCTTCCCCATATTTTAACTGACAATGGAAGATAAAGACTGTCATCGAAATGTCATGCTAGATTGGAAGTATCTATTGTTCCAAATGCAGACAAGGCAAGGTAGTCCTGGTGTTAAAGACACTTAATCTCTGCAGGAGACCGTGTTCTTTCTGTTCGCATAATACATTATTTTACATTTTCATATACATATCCTGGCATCCATCACCTCTAAGATGAACATCATAAAGATTACACTATTTTTAGCTAGGACAATCATCAGAGCTTAAGAACTTTGAATAAATGAATAAAACTTTCTGCAATTTTTGAAGAGTGTGTGTTTTAATATATTAATTTATAAGTGATTTCAACAAGGGAATCTTTTAAAGTTAGAAATGTTAATTATGACTTTAAATAAAATTTCGTAGATTATGGTAGCCAAATCATATAAACTAATCTTTTTGTAATCAGTTTATTTTTTTTAAGATTTTATTTATTTATTCATGAGAGAGAGAGAGAGAGAGAGAGATTGAGAGGCAGAGACATAGGCAGAGGGAGAAGCAGGTCCCATGCAGCATTCAGGGAGCCTGATGTGGGACCTGATCTCGGGTCTCCAGGATCACACCCTGGGCTGAAGGCAGGCGCTAAACCACTGAGCCACCCAGCCTGCCCATAATCAGCTTAATAACATTACAGAAGAGTCATCTAGCAAGTCTATCCCCAAATTAAAACAAATGAACAGCACAAATGTAAATGATGCAGTGTAATAATTACTTTGGAATGAAAGGTTTTACATATTTTGAGTTTAATGTAACACATTAGAATGTCGATTATTTTTTATGGAAAATCCAAAAAAAAATCTTACTTAAAAACATATAATAACAAAATGACAGATAGTACATATGCCAAAACATTAACTCACTATAGGACTGGAATGATAAATTAGGAAGATTTCTTTACAATTCTATTTAGTATATAGAAGTTGCATACATATTGCTCCTAAAATATAGCTATCAAGAAAAAGTATTTACTAAACCTGAGAGAATAACATTCATTTATTTAACTGCCCTACAATTACATTTACACTAGAATAAATAAAAAGTCAAAGGATTTTGATAATTTCAAATAAAAGAATGTTCAAGACTGCACGGTTTTAATCAGAATGTGAAAACGTGCCTGAAGATTTCGTATTTTATTTTAATCAACTCTAAAATAACAAAATACCAAAAATAATAGCAAGAATCTGAATATAATTGAACCAGAGTATTGTTTTCTTTGAAAGTATTGAATTAGGTCATTATATTTCTTCTACTGAGTATAGCAAAGAATGATTGAGAAATGATATATAAATGCTTGAGATCATAGAAAAGATATGTCAAAGTGTCATAGGTGCTGAGAAGGTAATGATAGAGGATAGGAAAAAAAATGGATCAAATCTCAGTTTTGCTGCTTTACTTAAAGATTGAAATACTGAAAATTTTTGTTGAACATGAATCAGCCTCTCACAGTTTTGAAAGCATTTGACATTTTCTGTGACTTGCAGTGCATCAACATTTCAAAAATATTGTTCCCCAAAGAAATTACTTATCTAATTCTTCAATAAAAAACAACTCTGTGGATGACCTAAATGTATTGCTGCATAAACTTGAGACTTTCTTTTCTCTTTTCTTTCTTTCTTTCTTTCTTTCTTTCTTTCTTTCTTTCTTTCTTTCTTTCTTTCTTTCTAATGGGAAGAGGGACAGAAGGAGAAAGAGAGAGAGAGAGAGCAACTTAAGCAAGCTCCATGCTCAACAGAGCTCAACCTGGGGCTCTATCTCAGAACCCGGAGATCATGACCTGAGCCAAAATCAAGAGTTGGACACCTAACCAAATGAGACACTCAGGTGACTCAGAGACTTTCAATATACAGAAATCAATTCTGTGATGAAGGAACCATATAGAATTACTGTTCAAAGTCCATTCTTGCAATATACAAGTGTGTTAAATATTTTTTCTTTTAATATAGAAAGGAATTCTTTAAATTTTGTAGTTGATAATTAAGTGATCTAAACTTCAGGTACATTTTGCCAAACTCTAAAGCTTTACTGAGACAAGATATCTTGAATTCTAAAGAATAAGATCTTAGAAATTTTATCTTTTTAATTGCATATAATTTCTAGTAATAATTTCTAATGTCAAATATAGCAAAAACAAATACAAAGATACCAGATGCCTTTTATGAAACTGTTCTGTTTTCATCAAGTAATTTACATGATTAGAATTTAGAAGTTTGATTTTTTTCTTTATAATGTTTTTTTTCTGATGAGATCACAAAGGCTGAAAACACTTGTGAGAAAATGTTTCAATATACTAGTAGAGATACACAAACCTACATCCTTTAAATCTTTGGCCTTCAGAAATTAAAGTGAAAATATAAAATCCTTTATTCTGAATCTTTATTTTTAAAAATATTTAGTTTCAGAGCAAATAATATGATATGTATGCCAGAGCAAAAAAAAAAGTATGATCTGTATAAACAGAAGCCAAATATTATAGAGTGATGCATTTATTCATTCACTTATTAATCAGTCAAAACATACTTTATGAGCATCTATGTATTAGTAGCAGGAATACAGAGATAAAAAGGCAAGGTCTTGATTCTAAAAAAGCAGTGGTCTGAGGCGGAAAATATCAATAAAAAATCAAGTTATAATAATACTGTATGGGTGTAAATCAGCTACAGTAACATAGGTACAATCAAGTTACAGCAATGAGATGATTCTCAATTGCCAAGAAAATAATTCACCTTTAATCTGTTGAGTAATCCTACCTAAATGGGAATATCCAGCATAAAATAAAATATTGTAGATGTTCCACATCAGCACCAGCAATAAGACATTTTATTTTATTTTTTGTTTTATTTTTCTAATGAGGCTCCATGCCTAGTGTGAGACCAAATGTGGGGCTTGAACTCAAGAGCTTGAGATGAAGCGGAGATCAAGGGTTGGACACTTAACCAACTGAGCACCCAGGTGCCCTTCTTCCAGGACTTTTAAATGCATCTTAATAAGTTTATGAGTTAAATACACTTATCAATCTCTTTTCCTTCTATGCCAAGAATATTAGAGAGAAATTCTGTATGCTGACACTGGTAACACAATCAGTAAAAGGTAGATCTGAGATGTGAACACAAGCAATCTGACCTCAGAGCCCTGTGTGCTTAGAACACAATGAAGAGTAACTGCTCAGTGTCTAACAGAAAAGAAGAGACACAGAAACTTTTCATAGTCCATGGTTAGAAGAACCAGGTCTTTTTTGCAAGGAGATCAATGTTGAAGCGGCTAGTCTCAGACTAAGGAAAGATATCTACCACAGACTCTTTAAGAGTTAAACTTTCATTCAATCAATATATATTTATTGAAAATTTGCTATTTCTAGGTATTGTTCTAAGCTCTCTTTTGTTAAGAAACAAGAAGAGATGTTTTTGCTCTTATGACGCTTATATTGTAAGAAGCTTACATTCTAGGTAGCTTGTATTTATAGAAAAAAGAATGCGACTGACCATAACGACAAATTTTGTCTCTTTACATAACATGTGAGAAGCTTAGAACAATAGAAGGCACCATGGGCTAGTATAGAATCTTCCTTAGTAACAATCACTTATATTTGCTAATAGTTTCCCACAGCCTTGAAATAACTGTTAAATTGCATGAACTCAAATGCCACTCCAGTAATTTCATACAGATAAAAAGAACTTTAAAGCTTTGAAGCCACAAATCTCTGAGCTTTATCCCACAAATACCTGCCCTATAGCTCTTCAAAACCATCTTTTATTTATCCCCATCAACTAATCAATCAAGTGTGTTTCTTAGTTGCTGTGTCTTCACATTTGTAACTTATCTCCTTGTTTCTTAGTGGTTCAGTCATCACCCCAAGACATCAAGAGCTCTCTATTCTGAGCAAATAGGGCTGATGCGATTTTATTGGATGACAAGATATATAAAAAGATTTATGTACTTATATAGCTAAGTAGGTGACAAGATTTTGATAATTGAACAGTGATACGGTTCACATACTGGAGGTTAAAATTAATTCTAGAGTTCTTAGAAAGCGTTTTTTTTTTTTTTAACTATACCTTAATAGCTGAAAGAATTCATGTGAATTTGCTTGACTCTCCGCTCTCTTTTAAGCAACACGTTATGCAAACTGCAGGCTGCAATGTTTATGACTACCCAATCCTAATTCATGCTACTCTATAGAGCCCTAAGGTGACAATTACTTCTGAATTCATTGGTAAATGGAAGTCTGGTATGATGACAAAACCAAAAAAGCTGTGTGTGTGTTTTTCCCGGCTGCCTGAAGAATCCCTCATGGCTGATAATAATATGTCACCTCTAATCTTATTTTCTATTTCTAAGATGTATTTTTATTAGCCCTCATTTTCTATTGTATCCTTCATTCTGACACAGGACTTGCTTTGCTTCTCAGTAATTTCGAGTGTCTTCATGGGAGGTAAAGTGATGGACTAGATTGTGTTACCAGTGTGGAAAAAGAGGGGGGAAAAATCTCATTCTAACATCATTTAATTGAAGACAAGAAAAGAAAATCTACCTGACTTTAAACTTTTTCCCAAATTTCCAACTACACCAGGAAATCCTGGAGAATGGAGGATTGAGCAGTCATGTGGTACCACAATAATTTCCTCTAACGGGTATGAAAACAGATGAAGGACTCATCCAACCCTTACTTTCTCCATAGAATACAACATTTCAGATTGGGTCTTAAAGAAGAAAAACAAAATAAAAAAAAAAAAAAAAAAAAAAAAAAAAAACTTTGCCAGTTGAAAATCTCTACACAGGTAAAGGAAAGATAAAGTGCAGCAACAATTCTTTAAAAGCATGCATATGCAAGGATGTGTTGTCAGAAACAGCACTCAGTACAGAGAGAAGGCTCAGTCAGGGAGGTATGTGCCAAACAAGCCAATTTAAATTCGGCCAGTCAGCAAACAGCAATACCTGTCAGTTCGCAAGACGATATTTTGCTTTCCTTGGACAAACAATGCTCTTCTTCTGTTATAAATGACATTACTTAGCTTGACATAACAAGATGTTTTAAACAAGGCACTTAGAGGAAGAAGCATTTCTTTGATTAACTTGAGGACATTGAAACAAGGTAAGATGGATAAAAAGGGGGAAAAAAAACCACTTAGAATAGCTCATTGATATGAACAGCAGATTGACATACACAGGAAACGCTGTGGTGAGAAAGTGGAGCTATGCAGCATGTGGTTGTCTTAATAACCTAGTTTGACCTACTGCAGGGACAAATGTATCCATTTGTGGTGAAACCTCACTCTTGGCAGTGAAAAAAGAACAAGAAGAAATAAAGAAAAAAAAAGAAAAAAGGAAAAACAGAAGAATGAAAGCTGACTCCTTATTTAATAGTTCTATTAAAAATGCTTTGCAATTAACACAACTGTTTTAGACAAGTGGTTTCACTGATCTCATCTACTTTAAATTTGTTCTTTTAAATATTGATAATATCAACAGTTAACAATTATTAAGCATTTATGAAGTCTCAGACATTGTATTTAACAGCTTTATATGTATTCTCTTAGACTCACTACACTCAGAATCACTGTGGGCACTGAACTTACCCTCATACTAGATACAAGAAATGTGATGCTTACAGAGGTTGTCCATTGCCAAAATCGTAAAGCAAGCAACTCAGCTTTGGAAATCTGTTTAGACTTCCCCTTCCCAATCATCTTACTGGTGAAAATGTCTTCAAACTGTTGGGACAATTCTTCTTCAATGTTATTACCACATTGCTAACATGCAACATTTTAATCATCTTTTTCTTGAAATCTTAATATTTTATCTTGATAGAAGCTTTCCCCCAGAGTTTTCTTATATTTCAATAAGCATTTCTCATTTCTGAGGATACAGGGACAGCAATTCACATTTGGGAGGCAACTGCAAAGGCCTTTGATACTAGAAGGGACGCTCACGGTGCTTTCACAATCAGTGGACATTATTTACTGCTAAATTACAATGGAATTCTTATGGCATCGCATATTATATTCACATTAAAGTCAAATGAGTTCATCGTGATTAATGTCACTGCAGTGAACACCAAAGAAATTAATGGCAATTATCTACTCATTGCAAGGGTCGCTGATAATTAGTGTTATTACACAAAAAGGTACATTTTAAGCAATCATCACCATGCATTCTCTAGTACCATTTACAATGCTGATCACAGGGAGTCCAGTTGGAAATCACACAGCCAGAATATAAGTTCGCCAAAAGTTTGTGGTCTCAGGTGTGAATAAGGAACAATTCCACCAAGTTTTTGAAATTCTATTTAAATATATATAATAGGGACGCCTGAGTGGCTCAGTGGTTGAGCTTTTGCCTTCAGCCCAGGGTGTGATTCTGGAGACCTAGGATGGAGTGCCACATGGGGCTCCCTTGAGGGATCTGCTTCTCTCTGCCTGTGTCTCTGCCTCTCTCTCTCTGTCTCTCATGAATAAATAAACAAAATATTTAAAAAAATAAAAGAAAAACATAAATATAATAAAATTTTCTTTCCTGAATATATTATTTAATAAGGTATGATCAGAAATGGTAGCCTTCGGCTTTGTGTGTGTGTGTGTGTGTGTGTGTGTGTGTGTGTTTGTGTATAAGACTTTGATACAGCTGCAAGGCAACAATCACACATTAAGACTTAAAAGCAAAGCATAAACTTCATAATACTCAAATATTTGAATATTAATTGTGATGCACATTTATTCATAGTTCTGTACCATTTTAGACAACAGAATCTGCTTTAAGGATGTGATAAAATGGGACAAAAAAAATGAGCATGTATGTAACCTGTATAATAATGGCATTTTCCAAGGGAATTAATAGGAATAGGTTTGTAATATTAGGAAGAAGTTCTCTTCTTTTTGACCTTGACCTTGACCAAGATAATGAGTTGAATATTTAATTTACTTCTCTCCTATCGTGACCCTTTTCATAGCCTAAGATAATGATTTTTGTCCAGGAACAAAAATGACACTTAAGTAAGTGGATTGCTATCATTCCCTCAGAAATAACAATTTATCAGATCATAAGTATAGCTATCACCTTTTTTTAATTAGGTGAGTTCCTTTTTTTATTGTGGTAAAGGACGTGTAATATGAAATCTACCCTATTAACAAAATTTTCAGTGTGTGATACAGTATTATAACTATATGCATATTGTTATACAGCAGATATCCAGAACTTAATTAGGTAAATTCTAATTTCACACAATTTTTATATGTTCTTAGGTTGCATAATTTTTGGACTTTTCCAAGTGGAATTCTTATGTTAGCAAAACTAGACTGAAGTTTTTAATTAATTCAGCCACCTATGAATCATGAAAGCCAAGAAATGAAGCATGGATGTCATTTAAAAGATAAAATCCTCAGGTTTACAGGATTTAACATCCATCACAAAGTTCATTTCCATGAGTCCTCATTACAAGTGAAATGTAGCTGTTCCATTTTGATTTCCTCAAACCATTATTGACAAAAGAAACTATTCAGTGGCACCAAACAGGCTTGTATTTGCTGAGTAACCTGACTCTTCAGGCACAATATTATTTCTGAATGTGACATGATCTTCACTACCTCAGTTTGAAAACTTCTGATGTCTTTTAAGTGAAGAATATTCCTAAGAGACTTCTATACTTCACAGAAATACTCAATTTCCTCCCATTTTAAATGATGAATTTGTTGTCTCTTAAGCAGAAGGGAAAAGGTTAATAGCTGTATTACTCATTTCCCTGAAAATTTCTGTTGATTAGAAATAAAGTAATAAAATATCCCAAAGGAAAGCCAAATTTTATTTATTCATCCATTGTGACATCTGCTACAGAACAGAGTTAACCCAATGATTTTTTTTTTTAACAGAGTTGAGAGGGATAGGGTAGAGACTTAAAAAAATAAAGAAAGAATTTTTTATGTCCGCCAGAGTACAAGTCAACTATTTTTTAAAGTTTCTATTTGAGGGAACTGAAGGCAGCTAATTAGTGCAAAATTTAATTTGTTTTAAAAATACTCCACTCTAAGATAAACTTAATGACATGCACAACATGAAATCTGGCAGAATTTGGATTGAAAAAATGAGTTCAAGAGTTAGGCTGCCCATGTCTGAAAATGGATTCTTCCTTTCTGTAGGATCTTTGGGAAGATGCTTAATTACTCTGACTCAGTTTTCTCATCCATAAAAATGGGCAGAGGATATAATAATTATTCCTATCTCAGAGGTTCTTTGCATGCTGAAAGAAAAAGTTCTTGTTCTTGGAACAACTCCTGGCACGTATGACTTGGAAAACAATGTTGACCTTATTACTGAATGGTTATCTAAATAAGGGGTCTGCATTCACACTATAGCCTTTTAGCTAAATCTGGCTTACCACATTTTTAAAAAAATAAAATATTTTTGAAATGCATCCACATACATTTATTTGTTTATTTATGTGTTTGTTTATTTTTTTGTTTATTTATTTATTTATGATTTTATTTATTTATGAGAGAGAAAGAGCACACAACCAGTGGGGAGGGACAGAGGGAGAGGAAGAAGCAGACTCCCCTGAGCAGTGAGAGGGACACAGGGCTCGATATCAGGACCTCAGAATCATGACCCTACTCAAGGCACATGCTTAACTGACTGAGCCAACTAGGTGTCTCTCCACCCCCATTCTAGATGTTGACATCATCAAAGGCTGAGTTGAGTAGTTCCTGCAGAGTCCTTATGGCCACAAAACCTAAAATAATTACTATCTGGCCCTTACAGAGAAATTTTGCCAGTCCCTTGACTTCTTTGAATATTGATGTTGGGTATACCTTAATGAAGCTTCAGCTAGATCACTTCAGAGATATTAATTACCATTGGTTCAAGTAATCAGGAGTTTCTATGGACAGAAGAAATCCAAATAAAGGCAAACAAATTGCTTAAGATTGGAGTTTTCTGAAGAATGTATTACTGTAAAGAGTCAAATTTATAATCCTTCTAGTCTCCAATACCCAATTATAATTCCAGTTTTATCTAAGCATTTCCTTGCATCCAATCAAGAGTGTAGCACCTCTGGGAAATTCGGCATTTCTCGAATAATGCATATTTTTTCCCTTTAGCTATCTGAATCTCCTCATGAGGTTCTTTCTGTTCTGAATGCCCTTCTACTTTTCCCCGTCACATAGCCGGAATGCAGAAGAACCAGAAGTAAAACTCACATATGTGAGTCTTTAGCCCTAACTTTTTTTCTACTATACCATGTTGCCCAACTTTTATACTGAGCAATGGGTTTCATTTAACTCACACACACACATACACACACACACATATACTAATGTGTTTGTATGATACAAACATTTTACCATTCTACATAAATTATATATATATATTTTCTTGAGATATATAAATATATTTGCAATACAAATATACACCATATATTACAAATATATGGTGTATATACTACAATTACTTAAGCACATTTATTACTATATAATTACAAGTATATATCACCTATTATGTGTCGGCATTATTCTAGACACTCAAAATACAGCACTGGCAATTTTAGATGATGATCAGTGGCAAACATACATGGTTGTGTGGCAGGCTGGGGAGCACTTCTCATTTAAAAAAAAACTGGCCATAGATGATCCCAATGAAAAGGTGACTTTGGGAGAGAATGAGAGGGGAGGAGAGAAAATGGCGTCCACGGATTACAGTACCTACAGCCAAGCTGCAGCCCAGCAGGGCTACAGTACATACACCTCCCAACCAACTCAAGGATATGCACAGACCACCCAGGCATATGGGCAGCAGAGTTATGGAACCTATGGACAGCCCACTGATGTCAGCTATACCCAGGCTCAGACCACTGCGACCTATGGGAGACCACCTATGCAACTTCTTATGGACAGCCTCCCGCTGCTTATACTACTCCAACTGCCCCCCAGGCATACAGTCAGCCTGTCCAGGGGTACGGCACTGGTGCTTATGATACCACCACTGCTACGGTCACTACCACCCAGGCCTCCTCTGCAGCTCAGTCTGCATATGGCACTCAGCCGGCTTACCCAGCCTATGGGCAGCAGCCAGCAGCCAGCACACCTGCAAGACCACAAGATGGTAACAAACCCGCTGAGACTAGTCAACCTCAATCTAGCACAGGGGGTTACAACCAGCCCAGCCTAGGATATGGGCAGAGTAACTACAGTTATCCCCAGGTACCTGGGAGCTACCCCATGCAGCCAGTCACAGCACCACCATCTTATCCTCCTACCAGCTACTCCTCTACACAGCTGACTAGTTATGATCAGAGCAGTTACTCTCAGCAGAACACCTATGGGCAGCCAAGCAGCTATGCGCAGCAGAGTAGCTATGGTCAACAAAGCAGCTATGGGCAGCAGCCGCCCACTAGTTATCCCCCCGCCAAACTGGATCCTACAGCCAGGCTCCAAGTCAATATAGCCAACAGAGCAGCAGCTACGGGCAGCAGAGTTCATTCCGACAGGACCACCCCAGTAGCATGGGTGTTTATGGGCAGGAGTCTGGAGGATTTTCCGGACCAGGAGAGAACCGGAGCATGAGTGGCCCTGATAACCGGGGCAGGGGAAGAGGGGAATTTGATTGTGGAGGCATGAGCAGAGGTGGGCGGGGAGGAGGATGCAGTGGAATGGGCGCTGCAGAGCGAGGTGGCTTCAATAAGCCTGGTGGACCCATGGATGAAGGACCAGATCTTGATCTAGGCCCACCTGTAGATCCAGATAAAGACTCTGACAACAGTGCAATTTATGTGCAAGGCTTAAATGACAATGTGACTCTAGATGATCTGGCTGACTTCTTTAAGCAATGTGGAGTTGTTAAGATGAACAAGAGAACTGGACAACCCATGATCCATATCTACTTGGACAAGGAAACAGGAAAGCCCAAAGGTGATGCTACAGTATTCTATGAAGACCCACCAACTGCCAAGGCTGCTGTGGAGTGGTTTGATGGGAAAGATTTTCAAGGAAGCAAACTTAAGGTTTCTCTTGCTCGGAAGAAACCTCCAATGAACAGCATGCGGGGTGGTATGCCTCCCGGTGAGGGCAGAGGGATGCCACCGCCACTCCGTGGAGGTCCAGGGGGCCTAGGTCGCATGGGAGGCCATGGAGGAGACAGAGGTGGCTTTCCCCCAAGAGGACCCCGGGGTTCCCGAGGGTACCCATCTGGAGGAGGAAACATCCAGCACCGAGCTGGGGACTGGCAGTGCCCCAATCCGGGGTGTGGAAACCAGAACTTCGCCTGGAGAACAGAATGCAACCAGTGTAAGGCCCCGAAGCCTGAAGGCTTCCTTCCACCACCCTTCCCGCCCCCGGGCGGTGACCGTGGCAGAGGCGGCCCTGGTGGCCTGCGGGGAGGAAGAGGTGGCCTCATGGACCGCGGTGGTCCCGGTGGGATGTTCAGAGGTGGCCGCGGTGGAGACACAGGGGGCTTCCGTGGTGGCCGGGGCATGGACCCAGGTGGCTTTGGCGGAGGAAGACGAGGCGGGCCTGGTGGGCCCCCTGGACCTTTGATGGAACAGAGGGAGGAAGAAGAGGCGGCGTGGAGGACCTGGAAAAATGGATAAAGGCGAGCACCGTCAGGGGCGCAGGGACCGGCCCTGCTAGACGCAGAGGCCCCGCAGAGCTGCACCGACTACCAGATTTATTTTTTAAACCAGAAAATGTTTTAAATTTATAATTCCATATTTATTTTTATTTTTATTTATTTATTTATTTTTTTTTAATGATAGTCACAGAGAGAGAGAGAGAGGCAGAGACATAGGCAGAGGGAGAAGCAGGCCCCATGCACCGGGAGCCTGATGTGGGATTCGATCCTGGGTCTCCAGGATCATGCCCTGGGCCAAAGGCAGGCGCCAAACCGCTGTGCCACCCAGGGATCCCTATAATTCCATATTTATAATGTTGGCCACAACATTATGATTATTCCTTGTCTGTACTTTAGTATTTTTCACCATTTGTGAAGAAACATTAAAACAAGTTAAATGGTAGTGTGCCGAGTTTTTTTTTCCTTCTTTTAAAGATGGTTGTTTAACTAAAGACTAAACAATGGGAACCCCTTGTGAGCATGCTCAGTATCATTGTGGAGAACCAAGAGGGCCTCTAACTGTAACAATGTTCATGGTTGTGATGTTTTTTTTTTTTTTTTAAATAAAATTCCAAATGTTTATTAAAAAAAAAAAGAAAGAAAAAAAGAAAAGGTGACTTTGGACGAAAATCTAGTAGAGGGAAGCCAGTTAGTCTAGGCATTTTTTGAAGGCAGTGAGCCAGAGAGGAGCAAGGGTAGATGGGGAGGTCCTGATAGGGAAGAATGACTAGAGTATCATAAGCAGGGAGACCAGTAAGGTTGAAGCTTAAAGAGTGAGGGGGGAAATGAGACACAATTATGAGGGGCCATATTGGCCAGTTGAGGAACTTGGGGCATTGCCCTAAGTGAGAAAGAAAACCCCTGGAGCAGTTTGAACTTATTTATGGTTGTGTTTGTATGTATGTCATTAATTGGATTCTTTGGCCTTATCAAGTTACATTTTCAGATATTCTTTATGATTCTTTCTGGTTAATCTCCAGTAGGTGTGCCATAACACATTTGCTTTTAGTTATCTGCTGTTTACTCTGCCAAGTACCTAATAATCTGTATATGAAAGCTCACAAGGCATAGGACAAAATACTTTATTTGTCTTCACAAAGTGACTGTTGTTTTTGTATAATTAGTATTCATACTATACATTTTAATTTTTACATTTAATGTTCATTGGTAATCCTGGCAAAGTTTTCATAGTCTGACAAATATTATTTGTTTATATCTGATCAGTTGATGGATAAGCACATTTTTTGTGAATGTCTATAGGATATAATATCTGAGGGACACTTGGGTGGCTGAGTGGTTGAGCATCTGCCTCTTGCTTAGGTCATGAGCCTGAAGTCCTGGAATGAGGTCCCACATCAGGGTCCCCACAGGGAGCCTACTTCTCCCTCTGCCTGTGTCTCTGCTTCTCTCTGTGTGTGTCTCTTATGGATAAATAAATAAAATCTTTTTAAAAAGAAAGAAAAAAGAATATCTGAAAATTAATTCTTTGTGTGTGTGTGTGACAGTGAGAGTGCTTATGAGCAGGGGAGGGGAGGTGCAGAGGGAGAGGGAAAGAGAGAATCCCAAGCAGACTTGATGCTCAGCATGGTACCCAACCTGGGGCTCGATCTAATGACCCTGAGATCATGACCTAGGCTGAAATCAAGAGTTGGGCACTTAACTGACTGAGCTACCCAGGAACCTCTGAAAATTAATTCTAGTAGACATTTAGGATCCGGAAATCTATATAAATACCATAGACATCTTTTCATTGAAAAAGTATACTACTTTCACTAAGATTACATTTTAACGTCTGATGAATGAAACAAAAACAATTCAGAGTGTCCCATTTTCCCTATGTGACCCTACTTTTAAAAGCAGCTATTTCACACATAAATTTTATATGATAAGGTAGCTTTGTTTGTTAAAATGTATTTTTTGTTTTCCTTTATGCTATTTTTTCTGTTATTTTCCTGATAATTGTCTTTCAATCACATTTGGTTAATCAACTTAGAATCTTATGTCCTATGATACACTCTTACAGAATTTTCAGTTCTATTATGAATGAATTATGCTTATATATTTCTGCTTTAAGTCTCACAAAAACACATATTCTAACATTGGTTTAGTCTTCATTTTTGGTCTGATTTGTTGATCAAAATAAAAACAACGAACTATTATATATTGTATGAGACACAGAGAGAGAGAGAGAGAGGCAGAGAAAGAGGCAGTGGGAGAAGCAGGCTCCATGCACGGAGCCTGATGTGGGACTCAATCCAGATCATACCCTGGGCTGAAGGTGACGCTAAACCACTGAGCCACCTGAGCTGCCCCAAAGAACTATTATATTAAACCTGTGGTGAAAATGTGCCCTATCTAGACATATAGCATATTGAATATTGTTAGAACTATCTTGCATTTCTTTCATACATTTTCACATTGCTTAGCTCAGTTGTGGGTATAATAAATTGAACATAGTTACCTTAACTATTCAAATAAAATTTTAGAAACAATTACAATATTAGTGATAATTTTTTAAAGCAGCCAATCTAGTAAAACTGGAGGTTAATCAGGACCAAACAAAATAAAGTTTACATTTTGTGTGATCATAAATTGGAGGTGATAATATCACTGACCTCAGTGGGCTGCGGTAAGGATTGAAGTTCATCATCATATAGAATGCTATCATCTTGCAAGCCAAACAGTAGTTTCTCAAGCTGTCAGTTGTGATGATGATGATGATGGTGAGCATAACAAAGGAAGATAAAAATTCTTCCAAGTAGAATCAGAGTTTTCTGTTAAGGCTATTACTTTAGCTTTTTATCAACTTTTCTATGAATTTACAATTCCTTAATCTATGTCCTCAGGGTGATTCTAATGATTTTGTATGGAACTGCCAAAAATTAGTTATTGTTCTGTTAATCATTGCTAATAAGAACAGAGAATTTTTCTAGTTGTCCCATGAAAATTATACTAATTAGAAATGTCTGAATTTGTGCATCTCCTTGGAGATTAATTTATTCATCATAATCAGTTAATCACTTTTCTTTACATAATTAGATAGCTTCTGGTGGAGAGGAAGACCCTTTAGTTTTCTTAGAATGAAGAAGACTATTTTAGCTGACACTAGTAAAACTTGGAAGTCAGCTCAAGACCTTCTTAGCATGTAGCATCCAAAATTGCATACTGATTAGTGCCAGTACCATTGTTTCTCCAAATAATAGGCTTCAGGAAATATTTAGGAAATTGACTCTGAAAAAGTACAATAGCCTTATTGATGGGCAGTATTTTTTTATTTTATAAATTATTCAGCAACTGACATTAGCAGAGATTCACTTTATAAATAGGATCAGTCTACTACTTTCCTCGTGCACCTTTACAAGCTAGATCCCTCCAAATTATCTCTGACTGAAACACCATTACTATTGTATTATTCTGCTTCTTCACAGAGAAGGAAGGGACGAAGGAAGTCATACATTTTAAAGGTAAATAAATTTAATTAGTTGGGCAATCATAGAGAGTCAAAAAGTAAGTATAAGCAGGAAGAATGCAATTGATATTAGCAAACAATTGTTATTTTAATAACATAGCCTGTATGTGTGTGGAGGGGGACATATCCATTTAATCCCAAATATTTTTTACACCTTTACCAAAATAATTAAAAAAACACTTCCAGAACTTCATTAAAAAAAAAAAAAAAACTTAAAATATGCATTTCAGGAAAAAGCAAATTCAACTCAGAAATATGTACTGAAAGGCAGAAAGGAGAAGTATACATAGACCCTGGGCTCTCAGGCTTCCAGCTCCCTGCTCAGCGGGGAGTCTGCTTCTCCCTCTGCCTCTGCCCTTGGCATCACTCATGCTGGCACACTCTCTCTAATAAATAAATTAAAACAAAACAAAACAAAAACAAAGACTTTGGTACCTCCAAATATGCCTCTATTAAACAAGATATTTGATGATTTTAGCTAATGTAATATATGAAAGTGATGTTCTACAAAGATGCTGGAAGATTATAACAACTAAGTTTGTCAAAAAGAAGTCCCAATGGTTTTTAAGCATTTTTAGCTCATTTTATAAGCAGGGAAGATTTACAGAAAATAATAGAATTGATTGTAAACATTATGAATTATCTTACTGATATCCATATTCAATCTTATTATTTTCAGATGAATTTCATTCAAAACAATATTAATAAAATGTTATTAGTCAAAAAGACATTCCAGGTATTTGCATTTTCTAGTAAACTTTGTACATAAATATAAAAATAAGTTTTTTTAAAAAATCTAAAAATCACAGGGCACCAGAGTGGCTCAGCCTAAAAGCTCTTAATTTCAGCTCAGGTCATGATCTCAGGGTCCTGGAAGCACCCTACATCAGGCTCTGCACTCAGCATGGATTCTACTTTTCCCTCCCACTCTGCTCTTCACCTTGCACTCTCTCTCATAAATAAATAAATAAATAAATAAATAAATAAATAAATAAATAAATATCTTTTTTGAAAAACCATCTAACATTCACTACTTCTTTTAAAGTATTTATTCTTACATAAATTTGAGAAATTTGCAGAGATAGTGTAGAAATATCTCTTCCTCCATATTAACCTAATTGCATGTATATTCCCTGTTTCTTGAGGAGGCTTTTGATTTTTAAATATATTGCTTTATATGCTGGAAAATTAATTATTGAAAATATATATAGCAATTATAATTTTATAAGAATCTTGAAATTCATGTTATTATTTTCTCTTGAAGCAAAGTGCAGAGCATATAAACTGGAATATGATGACTATTTTTAGATCTAATAATTGATCATCAAGTTTGTAGGTAATCATTTATCACCAAGGCACTTTACAGTAAACAAGCAGCCCATGTGAAAATCACAGCATAAATACATAAAACGTAATCCAACAATGCTTAAAAATATATATATTGAATATATTTTATATGTTGGTTAAATCATTGATTTGCATAATCATTGCAATCATAATCATTGCATAATGCATAACTTAAACAAATGCAATTTAAATGGTGAGGTGATGACCCCCAATTTTATCAGTGATAGAAGAAATTAAAGATTCACTGTGATGTGTAAAAATTTCATGGAAAATTGACTAAAGGATTTCTAATGTGTAAGTCTTCATTTTGGCAGAATTTAGATATTACAAGTCAGAATTAAGACAATACATTGGAAAATTTGATATTTCAAATTTGTTGTCATTCAGTGAATGAGCAAGGCTACTGTATGACAGTAGTGAGTAAGGTTAACTCTAAGTTAGGGGAAGGGAAAATTCTTTTGTATTTCTACCAGTGATGATTTCTTGCCATTTCTGGTCATTGTCACCACAGGTTCCTGAACAAGCTAGAACTGGAAAAATGTGTGCAGAGCCAAGGGCCTACACTGGCAACTCTTCATCCATTCATATGCTGACACACCTGTCTCCATGTTTGTTTTATTCATTAAATATTTACTGAGCACCTGCTTTATGGTAGATGATAGGGTAAAAGAGTAAGCCAACTTCAGCCATGTGAGCAGTCACTTTAAGGGCAAGAAGACATGCAAACACGGTTTGGTTGTGCAACATTATATTATTTTTTTATAAGATCATGGCAGTAATAGGAGCCAAAGATGGGCTGTGGTTAATTTGGCATTGAGAAGTCTGAAAACCCCGGCTAGGAGGGGTGGAATTTTAACCAGGTCATAAAGGATAGATAAGAGTTTGCAAATCGAACAAGGTGCTAGGAAGATTTAATTATAGGACAAAACACACACACACACACACACACACACACACAGAGGTCCAGAGAATGTGGTTAAGGAAAGAATATGGAAGAACATGGGACAGGAATAAATGGTGACTTGCAAAAATAAATTATGCAGCTATTTGAACATAGTGGTGGCCTTTGTTCTGTAATGTTTATCCAATGAATTTTTTACGCAGGGATTTTCATGATCAAAATTGTTTTAGAAAAATCATGTTGACAGCACTGAGAATGATGGATTGAAAAGAGAAGAATAGATATAGGACCTCACCTCCTCCACCATCTATCTCAGTGAATAATACAATTTTCTAAACATTTGCTCAAACAAGAAACCTGGTAGACGTTTTGGCTTCTCTCTTTCTGTCAATCCATCACCAAATATTGTCTTATCTTTGCCCTCCCATCCAAAACTGGAGCTGCAGTGCATGGAGGGCAATCATTTCCCCTTGTGATACATTAATGATCACAAATTGAGTCTCATATCTTCATTCTTGCTTCTGTCTTTCCTTGGAATCCATTTTCCCACACAACCACAGAAGTGTTGCTAACTTACAAATCTTATCGGGAGAAAATCCTTTAATATTTCCCTGTTACACTACGAACAAAGTCCAAAATCCTTGCCATTTCATACATGGGCTTTAATAATCTTGTGCCTACATAAATTATCTGCCTTAGATCTTTATTTTGGTTCACTCCCTTAGGTGATTTCCTCTGTGTCTTGATAAACATCACAGAAATGATTGCATTGTATTCAATGTTTTGTTTTTACTTACCTATTAAGCCATCAAACAAAACAACTAACTTTCTGAATGAAGAGACCCTTCCATAGAATTGTAACCCACCTATCAAAATATGTGGAACATAGTGGTAAATACCAGTAAATATTTCTTGAATTCATGAGAGGCCCAGGGGGGGAAAAAAAAGATGACCTGAATAACTTAAGAATGTTAGAAATAAGAATTAGAAAGAATACAAACACTGTGGTTCAAGACTTGATAATTAAAATGATTTCAATATTTGCAGCTTATTCAAATTGAGTGAATCATAATTCCACCAGATAACATAGTTTTCTTTAAAAGCACTGTTGAGAGTGAGATCCAGCCAAACCAACACAAGCCGGTAATGGTGCTATGAGGACAGAATATAAGGATGTAACCAGAGGAACATGAATGTTTGTGATGCATCTGTGATTATTATATTTGGAAGTTAGAACTCATTGTGTGTTTCAGTCCTACAGGTGTAGGAGAGTCAAAACTGAGAAAGAAGACAAATATAAATAAACATGTTTGATAACAGAGATAGAAATATGCAACAGCGCTAGTGATGTATGAAATGGCAAGGGTGAAAATATGAGTAGCTAATGACTCCTCTAGTATTTTGAATGCTCTATCATCTTCAGTATGATCCACAGTTTGGTAATCAGTTGCTTTACAGGAAATTGACATAAATGGTTCAAGAAACAAATCGATTCTTAGATGCCTTTCTTCATAATACTCTGTTAACTGATAGCAAATAATGATGATGCTCTATAACAATATTTAATAATTACACTGAGCTTCATGGTTTATACATACTTTATGTACTCTATTTGGTCTTTGCAATAACTCTTTGAAGTTATTTTTTATAGATTAGGAAACTAACATATTTATCATGTTTAATTAAGGGTTGGATCTGGAAAAGGAAATCGGTCCTTTCTGACTCAAGATGTGTACTTCTTTATTATTATTATTATTATTATTATTATTATTATTATTATTTATTTTTAAGTAATCTCTATACCCAGCATGGGGTTAAACTTCAAACCATGAGATTAAGAGTCACACACTTTTTGACTGAGCCAGCCCGGTGCTCCCAAAGTGCACACTTATAACCACAGCTTAACATTGTTTTCCAGAAGTAATAGGAAAGAAGGAAAGAGAAAGAAAGAAAGAAAGAAAGAAGAAAGAAAGAAAGAAAGAAAGAAAGAAAGAAAGCCAGCCTGAGAATAATTCCTTGAAGTAAATCAAAAGGAATCCTGGTTGTACAGAATACACAGAAATTATAAATTTAAGATTAGGTTTAAGGTCAAAATCAAAGAAGAAACTGGGAGATTATGAATAATAGCACAGTACAGATGTCATTTTAGATTATGTTTAGCTCCGATATATACTCTATTCAGGATGGGCATCTATTTCTTATCAATCTGAATCATGCCTTCCAAAAGATGTTTCCTGAGAGAAACCAACAGTAATATTAACCAGAAGCTAAAGATAGGTATCGCTATCAACAGATGCTACCTGTGAAAGATGCACATGGAAACAAAATTCTAGTTGAAAATCCTCTCTACCATGTACAGTGATTCCCTCGACTGATGAATTCTCTTACTGGAAAAAAAAATCTCAAGAAACTAAATACTAAGCATAAGGAATTTTCACAGTGCCTCAAAGAATTTATGGTAGGATTGAATAAAGTTCAGAGTATGGCTCATTAACATTTAGTTTTGCTTCATTTGTCATTTGTTTCCTCAACATACATTCCCTCTTCTTTCAGCAACTGAGTGCGGGTTGAGGATGAGGAAGACAGAACCCTTTTGGTAATTCAGTTCAAGGCATGGTTCCAGAGGTTGCACTTCTGGAAAAGTCTCAAGATAGGAATATGGGACCTTGGCTAAGTAACTCAGCATATTATATTGCAGAGGCTTAAAACAAATCTCAAGTTTTGCCAGGAATGCTAAGGAGAATCCCATCACTCTTCCACTAGAAGTAAATCCATAAGTGTATGGCCTCTCAAGCTGCTGGCCGCCATCATGGAGCCTGGGGAAGCAAAGGAAGCAGAACCAAAAGAAACGAGCTTATGGATTTCAAACCTTGTCTCTGACTACACAGAAGCCTCATCTCCAAAAGACTACTAAACTACTCCAGTCAATAAATTCTTCGCCTTTGCTTTTATGTCACTTGAAATGAGGATTCCTGTAACTTGCAATGCAAAGAATCTTAAGAAAAGTTGCTTTCAATTAAGTGTTTAACTTGTTTTTCACACACTTTTACCAATGAGCCATTTCCTAGGGATTTACTCTTCGTTCATTCGTTCACTGATTCATCCATTCATTTGTTTGCAACTCATATCAGTTTTCTACCTACATTATCATGACACTGTGCTAAGCACTGTTGAGGTTTCAGAGATGTCTGGACCATCAATGATGGGCAGGATACAATCTAAGGGAGTGAGGCAAAAATGTGTATTTTCTCGCTCAACAAACATAAGTAGGTTCAGATAGAGAACTTACTCAAGCCTGATGGACTAAAGACAAGGGATAAGATGGCATTAATATAGACATTAAGGATTCATTATGTTGTCAATGTGTAAAGTGTGAGGAAAGGCATTTTGGGCAGAAAAAGCAGTAGAAAAAAAAAGTCAAGTGGCAGGAAGAATGGAGTCTGTTTGAAGAAAAACAAATATTTCATTTTGGCTCCCCACTTTGGCTGGAATTTTATGTCAGTTTAAGAAGTCTATATTATAGTATATCGAGAAACAGGCAAAAGTTTTATTTTCCCCCTCTCTGGCAGCTGCCCATGAATAAGAAGACTTCAAATGACACACACAAACACACACACACACACATGAAACTATCTACTGCTTAAAAGTCATTTGCCTTGGAAACAATTCTGCAGTGTGGGCAGATTATCATTCCTTCATCCTACAAACAGCAAATTGTGAAAGTGAGAACCTGACTTTGAGCTTTTACAACAGTGCTTGCTTGACTTCTGTGCCAAATAAGTCTTCTTTACACCCAGAAAGCTCTGGTTTCACTCAGTTCATAAGGCACGGCATGAAATAACCACTGCATAATCACAACGGCTACTAGAATCGTTAGGCGGTTTGAAAGCTGTTTAAGGTTAACCCTACAGGAAGCAACTTAGTACGTGACTTTGCAAAAGCACTCCATTTGGATAGTATTCTTGATATCTTTTTACTTTCCAGTCACACAGAAAATGTAACATGTGTCATATCCAGGACACCACTTCACTAAAGAAAGTGATGAGCTCGGTGTAATGGAAGTAGAAAGGGTTGTGTTTGGGGGACCAGTAAGCCTTGTGGTTGGCAGTGTTTGTTGTCTAAAAAATCACAGAAGCATTGACTGTGTGAGGAGGAATCTTACTTAAATGTCACTTGTGACTTCTGTGTGAACACATTTGATAACTGCCGTCCAATATAATTGTCACTAACCACATATGGCCATTTAAAATTAAGTTGATATTAATTGAAGCTTAAAAAAAATCAGCTCCTAAGTCACACTATTCACATTCCAAATGCTTTAAAATTATGCTTCGGTATTAGAAGCACAGATCCAGAGTGTTTACAGCATTGCAGAAAGCATTACTTGGTAATGCTTTTCTGGTACCTCCCAACAAATGCTTTGAGGGAGTCCTCCTGCAGTATGGAAGTCTCCATGCACTGACAGTTTCCTCCACTCTGTCTCCTTATTCAGAAAGAAAATTTGTCTCCTTCATGCTTATTACCCTCCAGTTGTAATTTGGTTCTTTAGGGACATAAAACCTAACACCGTCTTTCATTGTCAGTACTTCATGAGACCAAATTCAAAGTTCTTCACAACTTCCTTAGATGTTGAATATCTTATATTTCCACTAATTCAAGCTTCTTTAGACAGCAAACACAAGGAAATGAGGCATAAATAAATAATTCCTGGCAATTTCAGGATGGAAATCTAATAGAAATCTAGTAGTAATTATCATTATTTTAGCACAATAAATTGCACATAGTTGACAACAAGTGCCTTTGAACATGTGCTTTCTAAAAATGATAGGTTATAACTATAAAAATAATAGGCTGCATTAAATTGAAATATGATTATGGTTGTTTGTTGAACAAATTTAAAACAATGATAAGTCAGCACATATTTTGTTGTAAGTGTCTAGCATAATGACCAATATATAATGGACACTCAACAAATGTTGAATGAATTGAATTAACATGGTAATAAAGTAATATAAACGGTTGACTGACTATCATTTCGTCCGCATTTAGCATGCCTGGCAATCAAGACCTTAGAGCTCAAATATCAATTCATATCCCAATTCCAGTTTGAGGTGCTCAGGAAGCTCAAGACTTAAAAAAAAGTTCTGGAGGTGTGTAAAGAATGTACTTTAAGATAGTGACTTCAACAACCAGATCCCAAAAGGAATGTTGTGAGTTATGCATAACACTTCCCAAAGCTGCAATACCCACCATAATTCTTGCACAACACTTTGACTTGATTAAAAAATGAATCTTGAAAATGCCTATTTATTTCATAATGAGAAACCTTATCCTCAGATTTATACTTAAATTTTTAAAAACCAAAATCTCTACCATGTCTTCCTAGACAAATAACTGTTATTGGGAGACCATTTTATGCCCTGTGAAAAAATAAAGCAATGATAAATTTTATACTATCATATTCAGCAAGTTTTTATTTAACTGTTTGGGTTTTGACTCATTTATCTAGAGTTTTGTTTGTTTGTTTGTTTTTGAAAGGAAATGACTAAAGGAAAGACCTGTAAAACTTACAGCTCAATTTTCAACAGAATATATGTTATATAACTTATCTAATTAATAGAAAATTTATAGTTATTCTGCTTTGTAGTTTTTCTGCAGCCACGCAGAAGAAACAGTTTCATTTTTTCTGTTTAACATTTGCATCATCCTTGGTGCACTGCTTTTGGTGTCCTTAGTATGGAAATGTGGGCTGGCTAGGGTGCACTGACGTTTGGAAGTAAATCTACCAATTTTACTACAACCAGAGTAATATATTCTCTATAAATTACTCTCTGTAAATGAAATGTCCTATAATTACGAAGCTAAGAGTACTTGAGATTGTGTTTGTGAATTTGAATGTGCACAAAAGAGTGTTAGCTTTGTATGAATTAAAAAGCACATGGGGCACCTGGGTGGCTCAGTCAGTTGAGGATCTGATTCTTGCTTTCCACTCAGGTCATGTCTCAGATCATGCCCTTATAGGGCTCAGGCTCAGTTGGAAATCTGCTTTTCTCCCTCTGCCCCTCCCTCCGTTTGAGTGCACTCTCCCTCCTCTCTCTCTCTTTCTCATAAAAAAAATAAATCTTAAAATAAAATGAACTAAAATAATAAAATAAAATAACAAAATAAAATAAAATAAAATAATAAAATAATAAAATAAAATAATAAAATAAAAACGTGATAGCTGTGTGGACAAAACAGTTATGAAAGATCTTTTATACCACTGTTTCTCCAACATTGTTCCTCAGAAACAAAGGCATGTTGTAAATGTCATGAATAAATTCTATGAATAAATTTGTATTATAAAGTACACACAATTCTTTATTTTTAAACAATTTTTGGCAGTTTTGGCTAAAAATGTTAATAAATTCTGAGATCTTTCTTTGTGCAAATCTGTAGCTCTACATCTCTACTCTATTAATTTTAGAATCTTAATTTAACTCTTTAAAATACATGATTTTTCACTGTTTTTATATTTGCAAATCATATCTAAAACTGATAATACTACACAGGACAGTAATTTTCTTGATGTAAAGGCTATGCTACAAATTTCTGGCCAGCAGAATTCCAGGTATTGAATAAACACTTTCTAAATTGGTGTGAGTTAAATTTTAGAAGATTTAATTTTCTGTTGACTTATTTTGTCATTCAAGATGTCATACAGATATTTGTGTTAAAAATATGTATGCATGTATGTGTGTATACAAAGATATGCACGTTGTAATTAAGAATATATATTAAAATATACATATATGTGTATATATACTGATTATAGAACATTCACATTTTTTACTACCATTCCATCAGGACTTAATAAGAAGACTGGTAGTTAAATTAATTCTATGAATACTCATTCTCAATTGATATTAATTGTTAATCACTCTGACATCTCAGGAAAAGTCAATTTTCAAGGTTGCCTCTATAAAACAATATATTTTAGTGATTATTGTTTCAATATGTTAATAGCCTTGACTTGTCTTTAGAACATGAATTGCCTATTAAGATAAAATAGTTGAAAACACATGCATGATTTCTTATTTGTCTATCTTCTTAAAACTACTTTTTAATAATTGCCCATGCTTTACTTAGAATGATTTTAGCTGAACCAAAGCTCTCTGGTTGAGCCAGGACTTTTTCAGTAAAAAGGAGTGACAAGTTGAAATTGGAAGCAAATGTTGTACATATATCCTCTATATTAAGTGTTGCCACTTCTAGTCTTTACAGGGGTAAAGCTGTAAATGTAAACTAATTTGGCCCTGTGTACCATGCATTCTAAAAAATGATGACTTTTCCCTATGCGTGATAGGGAGCTATTGAGAGTGAGGGAGAGATTTATTTTGCATTTGTAATTTAGACTATTAACCTGTGATGTTGGTGAGCATGGGTGGAGGGAGGAGGAAATATAAGATACTATTCAAACAAGTAAAAAGCTATGAAGACATAAAAGAAAGGGGTTAGAAACCCACGAAAGACAGAGTAGGCAACATGGGATGTTGCATTTACTTTATGACCACAAATGTCATTTATGAGGTTGGGTACCCTAAGAGAAGTACGAGGTAAAAAAAAAAAAAAAAAAAAAAGTAGATTTCAATTTTTACCAGGTAGTTAATGAACCCTATAAAGGCTTTTCCAAAGACTTCTATTTTTCTCTGACATCATTTTACTGTCCTTCCTTCAATTCCTGAACCTGAGTGAGTCCCTGTGGAAAGCACTCAGCTACCCCTGAGGTAGGTTGTGCCCAAGGTGAAGACATAATGGTGTCATTTGGAAAGGAGAATTTCATAATTTTCTACATCACCATTAAAATAACCTTTTGTACCTTGTATCTTGGATCAGTTCCCCAGGTTTAGAGAGAGATCGATTCCCTCAGGATCATCAGATGTTGAATAATGGCAGAAGCAGAACTGGACAGAAGGTGTTGAACTACAATATATAAGCAACAAAGTCCTCTGCTCTGAGGCTGACAGAGCCCTTCAGAGTCATCCACCATTGAGGCATAGGGGCCACACCTCTTAACCCCCTGTGACCAGTCATTTGATGTATGCCTCTTTCAGGGACGGAAGTGTCTCCGGCAAGGCATTTCCAGCCAATTCCCAGGGAAGGACTCAGCTGACCTCTGTCAGCCACCTCTTTCCTGCGCACAGCCAGGACATGACTGCTTCAGTCCTGAAAGAAGCATCTGGGCAGACTATTGCAGCATCTGCTACACAATCAAAGATAGAAAGTAATTTCAGAATTTTCAAACTACTGTCAAACGCACGCACACACACATACACCCCAATAGGACAAAATCAACAATGACAAGAAACCAAACCAGAAAGACAGTTAGCTTTATGGGAATTGCTTTCTCTTTTATTTATGTTTATATTGCATTTTTGAAAAAGGAAAATAAAGATAAAGGTCATGATAGCTGCATTAGTATGGATTGATCTGGCTCAGTGAACTGAATCCCGTAAATGAGAATTTCTGAAGTAGTTAAAATAGAAAGAACTTTTTAACAGGGACTTTGATTGATGACCATAACCTATACAAGCTTTTGCCTTAGTGATGTGGTGAAGATGAAATGCTACAGCTTGTTTGAAATAAAGAATCGTGTTTTTAAAGGACATTTTCTTCTGTTCATTGGACAATGTAGTGACTTATGAGTTGCAGCAACTTCCGGTTCTTTGTGTCTAGAATTTATTTCTGCTTACTACTGTAAGCTAAAGTTTTCAGTTGAGGAAAGTCCCGACTAAATCACATTTTCTTCCTCAAATTATTAAGTTCAAAATCAAATAAAACTATTCACCTGTTTTATTGTATTAGAAAAAAAAGTAATTAATTTTTGAGCAAGTCTTTTTCACACTGTTCTTTATTAAAAAAAATAGTAGATGCCTATGGATCACTGTATTAGTGTTTGAATATTTTCATAAGATCTTTTAACCTCTCAGAGTTAAGGGAAAATAAATATTGAAAAAAAAATATAAAAAATAGAACAAAGAAACTAATCTAAAAACTTTGTAATTTCTTAAGGAATTTTAGAAACTGAAGGCAATTTAATCATAAAGGGCCAGCAATGGGGCGCCTGGCTGGCTCAGTTGGCTAAGCTTCTACCTTCGGCTCAGGTCATGATCCCAGGGTCCTGGGATCAAGCCTCTCATCGGGCTCCCTGCTCAGTGGGGAGTCTGCTTCTCTCTCTCCTTCAGCCTCTGTCCCTGCTCATGCTGTCTGTCTCTGATAAATAAATAAATAAATAAATAAATAAATAAATAAATAAATACAATCTTTACTACTAATAATAATAAACTAAAACAAAGGGCCAGCAAGGTAATGGTTAAATTAAAAAAATGTGTGAGAGAAGGGATGATCAAAGTGTCTTAATGCTGAACACACCCTCACAGTCACTATGTATGTAGGGACAGCCAGATGATTCTTTTATCCTTTGGAAGATAAACTAAGTCAGAAAAAAACTATAAAACAATAGTTCTGACTCGTAATGTGAAAAGGTCTGTGTCTAACAAAGTGGCATAATTGTGCCACCGGGAATTTTGGATCACATAAAGCTACACTATGTTGGAACTGGAAGGCACTTAGTTTTCAAATTCTGTCACTTAACAAATAAGGACGTTGAGACCAAAACATCAAAGTTTCATCAAGGTAACACGTAGAAGTGTTTGTGCTCTCATCTCTACCCTAGCATATGCCTATCAGAGGACAAGGATGTGTAATCCCAGCTTCTGGTATAAACCTTTTGTTGACCCTTTCCCTGAACCCCATGATATACTATAGATTTCTATAATTCCGAATAGTAATTATTCACTTACAGAGCTACTTTCCCAACTATGCCTCAGTTATTTTATAAATCAGGCTATCTTTTATTGATTTTACTAATATACCTCTTGTGTATTCTGGACTTTAATCTAGTTCAGTGATTATCATTGTCATTATTTTAAAGATGAAATAAAGTTAACTGAGTTATAGAGGTTAATTATCTTCTTCAAGGCCACTTAATTTTTCTGAGATAGATTCTATTTTCAAACCCAAGGTGTTCTGACCCCAAGTTCATTTCTTTATTTTAAATGCCTGAAGGAGTTTCTAGTATCAAATAGGAACTCAATGAAAGTATGCCGAATGACTGAATAAATGAATAGCAAGCTAGGGGTAGAGTGACTGCTAGAACCAGCATCTCCTCCTTATAATTTTGAATTATGTGTTCTTCTTATTAATCATCACTTTTTTGCCCCATTCTACTACCCTATTTAAAATTTGTCCTTTTTTTTAAACATTCAGTTCCAAGAAATCATCACTTTAAATGAGGCAAAACATCTTAACTGCTTTATGTAAAGATTTTGTTTATTTATTTAAAAGGGAGAGAGAGAGCAAGAGCATGGGCAAGGGGGTGGGGGTGGGAGTGTTGGGCAAAGGAGAAGGAGAAGCAGACTCCTCAATGAACAGGGAGCCTAGTGTGGGACTAGATAACAGGACCTTGGGACCAATACCTGAGCCGAAGGCAGATGCTTAACCTACTGAGCCACCCAGGTGCTCTTAACTTCTTTATTTAAAAGAGAAATACAGCAGGGCCATGGATTGGACTCTCCCCACTACCCTACCAAGCATGTGGGACAAGAAGGAAATGACAGTCATTCTCTTCTGGTTTCAGAAGAAAACAGTATTTTATTGTTTCAGAAAAACAGAGGTTAGCTTGGATATTACCAGGACAACGCATTGTTATTGGATGATCACCAATCAGAATTACAGATGCTACTGAAGTCAAGGCTTGATAGCAAGTCTCCATAGTCCAGGATTCTAAGACTTCTTAAAATAACTGCACAAACAGTGTTTTATGCAGAATTCAATTTGTTTTTCTACAGTTATAAGGGAAGAGGGAATATTTTGTCCTTACCTTGCTGAGATTTCTTTCACTGCAGTTGTAGTTTTCAAGACCAAGAGCTATAATCCAATTAATTAGCTCCAGAAGAAGAAAAGGCAGGATTGAGAAGCTTAACATTCATATCGTGCAGAGAAAATGGTACAGAACAAGATTATTAAAAAAAAAAAAAACAGAATATGGACTAAGCTATATTTTGCATCTAAAAAGCCTTCCTCAAATATTCTAGCTCCACAATTTTTGTTCCCTTTCCTGGTTATCTTGAAAACGACTACATAATATTTGACTTTATACTATCTGCTAGTTCATTTTCCATGCTTCTTACCATAGGAATCAGATGATTCTTCAACCATTATACAATGGTCTCTCACACTATACCAAACATTGCTTTATGGGCATGGTGTATCATATTATCTATTTGCACAGGAAGAAAGAATCTTAAATATTAAAATTTGGATGATTTGACCTAGTATAGAGTTCAAAAGAAAAAGAAGTGATTCCTATGAAATACATCTAACCTTTGGGGCTTTTTAAAAGGAAGCTTCATATTATTTACTAGAGTAGTTTTATCATTATTATACATAATAAAATTATTTTTTATCTTATCTATTTTAAAACCTTTTCGAAAGTCTTTAAAAATTGCAAAATGTTTTCTCATGGAGGTTGTTCTCTAGAAAACATTGTTCACACATTAGTATTTATTAAAATTAACTAGATCATAAAAGAACAGGCACTGGATAATGAAAAACAATCAGTAATAAGGTATTTCCCACTATTATTCTATCTTTCACTGAGTTGTAATACAGTCATTCCAAAGAAGCAGCACAGTACAGGGGAGAGAAAACCACCTCTGGCTTCACAAAATCTGGCTTCAAAGAGTATTTTGGAAATCTACCCCCTTAATAACTTTGGGCAAGCCATCAGTCTTCTCAACTATAAGATAAGGGAAACATTTCTTGTTTTCATTAGTCAAAATCATAAACATTTTCCAATGAGAGCATGTGATTCACATGGATAATTTTACCGCACTTCAAAGTTGGTGCAAAGAAAGTTAGTGAACTTGTAACTTTTAGTGAATTTTGTGGTATTCACAACAAACACTTGGATGGCTTTGTGAAACATGGAACACATTTTGGGACAAAAAAAAACATGTTAGGTCAAAAAAGCGTATTCCACAAAAGATAAGCAACGATCTATTTTCTATTGAGTAGTGAAAAGTTGAGCCCAAACTGAAACATATTAAAAAGGAAAGACTGATAAAAATCAAATTTAGTTTCTTTCTTTCTTCCTTTTTTTTCCCCCTGACAGAAATTGGGTTAAAGGCCATGACCTTAGATATGAAAGTCTAGTTTTCTCCTAACAATGAATCCTGGAATTGGGAAGAATTACCCACTTTGAAGGATTTACCTTTGTTAAAATAAAATAAAATGAAGACCAAGCCTGAAAATCCCCCCAAGCAGAAAAAAAACCCTTCAAGCCACATAAGCAAAACTAATTCTAGCTTATATCATCAACATGAGTGAAATTTAACTTAGGTTATTTCTTGTAAATGCCTCTGATAATCATAAAAAAAAAAACCTTAAGTCATCTTGCTATAATGGTAAAAGATAATCACTTTTAACCAATCCCCTGCTGTCTGGAAAATGAAATGCCACTGTAATAACCTATCATTCTAAAGGTTAAACAACTTGCTCACTTTCATTTTAGAAGCCATCCTGTGACATCATGTTTCTGAGTTTCCTATCAACTTTGGGTTTCTGAAGAGTTTGTTTTTACTCAATAAGCTATTCATATCAATAAAGTTCTCTGAATTTTCTTTAAATACTATGTACAAAACAACCTGTGCCAGCAGAAAGCAGTAGTTGAGGTAAGCATGTTTAATTTATTCTTTCCGAATTTACCAATCTGAAAAGGCCTTCCAATTTTCCTGAAAAAAAGCAGCAAGAGTAGTTGAAAGAGGAGAAGGTCTACAATTATGCACTTTCCACTTGGATGTGGCATTACTAAACGAATATTCTCACATATGTAAGTGTGACAATGACACATGCCATAAGATAGGGCAATTTTGTAAGATATGATTGTTCTATCACTAATGCAAACTGCATTTGTAGAAATACAAATGGTTTTTTTATAAACTTGGAGTTGACATAATTTAGTTTTAACATTCTATTTCAAAATTTATTAACATACTAAGGAATATGCTCAGGATTGATTTGGTTTCTTTACACTTATTCACTTCTTATTTTAATCAATTAACTTTCTGAAAGTATAGTATAAGCTTAACTCAAGTACTGAAATATATCTGCATGGATTTTAATTGGAAGCTAGACATACAGAGTATTCCATCAGAAAATCATTTTTTGTCCTATTGCTTTGATCAAATACAACTCAAAAAACAATGTTGGTGTGTTTAGTGAACCAAAAAACAATTGATCACTCAGAATATTTAAAGAATTGGATACTTTTTCTGAATGGCATTTTGCTTCACTGAATTTTATTAATTAAAATGCAAATAAATTAATTTATGACATATTAAAATAAAATAAAATCTCTTGCACCTAAAATATTGTTGGGTATAAAGTCTTTACATGATTCCAAATGAAGTGAGATCTGTCTTTTGTTGCTCTGTAACCACATTTCACACAATGTTTCATTTTAACTGTGAAAAGACAAAGTTTAGTTACTATAAAATGTGTTCCTTCGATGCTACGTAATATATTTAATTTTTTTAAATTTAAAAAGCTAATAAACCTAAATAAGTTAAATAATTAGTAAATCTTTATAAATCTGAACCTGGAAAGGGTTTGAAATGACCTAATATACTTTTGTATATTATTATGGTGAAATATACAAAATCATTATCTTTAAAAGGCAAATGTGAGGACAAATGTGCAATTTGGGACCATGTGAGTGCCAGAATGAAGGAAAGGATTGAGAAATTGGTAAGTCTAAATAGATGATTACTAAACTTAGATTTAAAAATGTCCTACCCCTTTTTGGAAATTCTTGAGAGCCAACATCTCATACTTCTTGATTTTCTGGAATTGATCAAGCTTTATTCAAGTCCAGAAGATGTCTGCAGAAAAGGGCATAGTTTGACCAGTCCAATCCATTCCATCCACAGTGGCTATCAATGCTAAATGTAAAGTTGCTGTCAGAACACTACTACTACCAGGGATATGTGGGAGATTGAGTTTGGAGTCAAGGATACCAGGACATCAGGAATGTTTGCTTTCATTTTTATTTTATTTTTTAAAGTTAACTTATTTTTTTAAAAAGAGTTATTTATTTATTTTAAGGAAGTGGGGAAAGGCAGAGAGTGAAGGAGGAAGAAACTAAGCAAACTCTGCACTGAGTGTGGAGCCTGATCTCATGACCTTGAGATCACGACCTGAGCCAAAACCAAGAGATCAAACACAAGAATCAGAAGCTCAACCAACTGTGCCACCCAGGTGCCCCCTTTTTTTGCTTTCACTATGCCTGCAAGACTGTAAGGGAAAGATCACCGCAGTTGTTTTGAAGCAGATGCTAGAAGGAGAATAGGTTTCTGATCATTCCTAATTTCCTTCTGGGGAAGAGAACCCAGTGGATAGAAAAGGTGAGTTACTCTGAATATACAACTACATGAATTGTGCACTGAACAGAACCTATGAGTGGAAGAAACAGATCTGCAGTGATCCAAAGCCCTGCAAGGCACAGAATCAAAGAACATTTTTTTGAATGCATAACTCAAATTCTTATTCTCTTGTGACCTCTTTTATCTGGAGTAAATATCATCTCCAAACCCTTCTATTCTTCTTGCTGAATTAAAACTACATAATCCATATGTCTTCATCTATAATTATTATCCTATTTTTCTTCAGGTTTTTTTTTTTTTTTTTTTTGTGTGTGTGAATTGATTAGTTAGGGCAAATGACAGTCATTAAGCTTTTAATCAAAATTTATTTACATTTGATCAAACTCTCACCATATCCTTGATCCATTGTATCTTTGTGACCCTAAAAATATGTAAAATCTTCCATATTTCTCCTGACTTTTTTTTTTTTTTCTGACATAGACCCAAATGGCTTTTACTCTTTTTTCTCAGTTCACTGCTACCGATCAACTTTCCTTCTCATCAATATACCCACACAAAAATGAACCAGAGGGCTTTATAGCTGTGTGACTTAAGTAACTTATGTCACCTCTCTAATCTTCAATTTCTTAATTTATAAAAAATAAAATCAACCTGACGTAATTTCTAATATCTCATCTAGATCTTAAAGCTGGGAAACCAAGAACAGGAATGTCTTCAAAACAAAGTCTTCAAGAAAAAAAATAAAATCTGGAAAATCGATGCCAAGTACTGGCAGTAAGCAAAATAATAATACTTTCCCTGGTGCTGTTAAATATTTGCTAAACAGACAGGGATTTTTCTTTAAACTTCAGATCATTTTGCTACTTTTGAGTTGAGATAGTGAAAGCGCTGGCTGGGAATAGGAGCAATAAGAGCAAAAGGGCATTTCCAGGTATTCTACTTTGACCTATTAAATCGGACAATAAAACAGTCTCTACAATGCCATGATTATGAATAACCACCATCTTCCTCTCCTTTTATTAAAAAGAAAAAAAAATGAAAGAAAATTGTAGTGAAACATGTAACTGAAATAGGGCATGACACCTTTAAAAAAATAAGCTTTTCCACCAAATGTCAAGGATTCTGTGGTTTAGATGAAATGAAATACCAATAGCTTTGTATTTCTCTTGAGATTGGAACATTTCTAGAAGAGGCTGACTTACACAAAAATGAAAAAAAATCAAACCATAAAATTGTTAATAAAGACTGTTTTTGAACCTCCAAATATGAGCTGTTAGTTTCTAAAACATTTAAGTTATACATTTCTGTGTTCAAGTAATTCTATATATTATGTAATCCTTAGGGCAATAAAGAAACAAATTTCTTGTAAAAATCATGGTTAAGGCTGGGGAAGAGGGAGGGGGTGTTATTGAGTCTCCACCTAAAATGATGATTGTCCATACTAGGTCAAAAGTTTATGTAGAATATTTAGTGAATTAATATTTACTCTCATAGATGTATTTTAAATTGTTGTATATACTGAATTGAAATTTTTACTTTCACTTGCTCTTCAGATTGTATCTGTGACTTTGGGAAGGTCATTGAACTGCAACCTGTCTGTTCATTCACTTATAACATTAATCTTGATTCATTCAATTTACATTAAAAAAATCTGCATACTTTCTAAATACAAAGCAAATGGCTTGCTGCTATGTCAGATACAATGACAAATTTAGACATGAGCCTCACTGAACTTACTATCTTGAGAGAGAAAGGAAAAATAACATGTATGCAAATAATATACTCTTGGTGTTATGTAAAAACAAAACAAAACAAAAACTGTTAGACAAAAGGGTTGAAAGTGACAAATGCCATAAAAAAGTTCAGATAAAATACAACGTAAGTTCAGAAGAAGTCAAGATTATTTAAAGTAGAGATAAATTAAACGATTTTGGATGAGTTGAAATTTTATCTGGGCATAAAAATGCAGACTGAATTTGAACGTAAGGAATATAGAAGCAGCATATTCGAGGCAGGAGTAGGTGTCCACCAAGGAGGTCAGTTAGCCTAGAGCTTAATATGCAAAGAAACAAACAAACAAAAGAGCAGAGCAATAATCAAATTTTGACCTCATTGCAAGAGGTGATGAAGACTCATGTTAGGAGTCCAAGATTTATTCTGTGAACTTTAGGAAGACATGGAAGGGTTTTGAGGCAGGAAGAGACAGAAATTCATTACTATTTTAAGGAGATTAAATGTGATATATAGATATAGATAGATATAGATATAGATAGATATCTATAATAGATATATAGATAGGTAGATAAATAGATGATAGATAGATAGATAATCATATATACATGTATATATATATCTTTGTCTTTCCAAACTGGATGTGTAAAAGAATTCCCTGATCATTCTTACAAAGGCTGGGAGAAGCATATTACTTTTTAAATCAGCAACCTATGTGCTACTGTTTGCATTAACAGTAATAAAAGATTAAAACATAATAAGCTTCTACCATAGTTTATTTACCTTAATACTGAAACAAAGCTTCTTACAATAAATTTATTCAGTGAGAAGGAAAGGCATAGAGAGCAAGTGACACTAGCTTTTTTCCAAGTAAATTAAGTGTTCATGTCAAAGAAAAATTAGTTTTAGGATTTGAAGCATTGTATCACATAAGAATAAACAATATTAGATTAATGGGAAACCAAATGACATAGAATCCATCTTGGAGTGAGCACTGTTAAGTGATTCTCAGAAAGAAAATATATATAATTATAAACACGACCAATTTCTCCAGAGTCATGTCAGCTGGATGCCCCCTTTGTGCTTTCAGTTGTGATTACTTTTCGTGCAGTGTATTTACACCTTCCTGCTCATGCCCCCTTATGTCTAAATTCCTTCACAAAAGCATCAGAAATCTGTAAGATGTCTTGTCAAAATGTTTTCTGTGTGTGTGTGTGACTTCTCTTCTCTATAAGATTATCTTTTCTCCAGAAAAACCCAAAGAGACATTTCAGTGTGGGCCTTGAGACTACTTATTTCCATAGTCAGCCCATTATAGTATATATGGTCCATCTTCGCTGCTTCGAATAGCATCTACCATGATATGCATTTCCTGTGAACATTTCTACTTATCTTTGCCTTACTTTGTTTTGAGGTGTGGGGTCACACCTTAAACAGATTTCTGTTTACCTTAATGATTTTACATATGGTAGACATTGAAAAAAATTAGAAAATGTATGAGTAAATAAATAAATGGCCCATTTGGGAATAAAAACAACCTGAGGGGGGAAAAATGCTATTTTTCAACCCTTTCCCTAGACATAAGTATTTTGAAATCACACCATCTTCTCATTTTACATTGGAACAAAAACACTTCCAATCCTTCATGTGGTTAGAAATCTAAACACTGCCAAAGATACATTTCTCATTTCACACTTCAGAAATGATGCAAAAGATCATTTTATTTCCCCAGGGCTTGAAATAATGGGTAGTCTTTGCATGTGCTCCGGTTAGAAAAGACTACAGATTACCCACTGTTCCTTTTAACCATACCCATCCGGACACCACGTCATCACCACTAAAAGCTTCATTTTTAACAGGAAGGGGAAAAAATGAGAGAGAGAGAGAGAGAGAGAGAGCACGCACGCAACACACTTGTAAATGTGTTAACTGCTCAGTAAATGTAATTATCCATTCAAGGTAGCAGTGGGCTCTTTCACATCCATCAAGTGTTTGAAATATGTTGTTCAAGGTTATCCACCTCCAAGTCCAGGCTGATTTTACAAACTTCTCTTTCAAAGATACCACGTGCCAGATTTTACATCAGCTCTTCAGAAGGAAGGCACGCTACGAATCCAGCATATAAATAAATAAATATAGCTTGCAGACAGGGCTCCAGGTCATTTCTTTTTATCTCCTTCTGTTTTTGTTTTTCAGGTTTACACATTAGCTGTGTTTATTTTCCCCTTTCACACACTTTATTAGCACTGATGAATTCTAATGAGATAATTTTTTCCCCAAATACAAAAGATACAATTTCCTGAGTAGTACAATTACCAGTTTACTTAGGAAGCTTATAATAAGTGAGTAACTGAGAGAAGTATTGGATGAACTATTGTTAACAGTTTTCTGTAACATGGAAACTCAAGGGATTGTGTAAGAACTATAATGTGTACAGACTTGGAAACCATTTACTTGCTTCAGTGACCCAGGCTGGTTCCTCCATTTTCTAAGACTTCATGTTCTTGTCTATTAAGTTGTGATGACAAACCCTAATGCGTAGGGATGTCCTGAGGATGTAATTAAATTTTCTGCTACATAGTAGGACTTTTTAAGTATGTTTTATTTTAACCTAATCTAAAGCAAACAGCTTAATGCAAATTAATCAGGTTCACTGTTACGGGAACCCAAATATGCTTTCAATTCAGTTGATTTTTGTCAAACAAGTCCCATTATCAAACCAACAGTGAATTCTATGTGGGTACAGTATAATTAGTATCTCTTAAAATTAATTTTCACTGAGCATTATAAATGAGCATAATTAGTATTAAGAGAAAACTATTGATATTCTGTGTTCACTCATTAAATGAGGGTGCATATTTAGGTCTCCTCTGCAGCTTAACTGTGAAGCATTTTCTCTTGTCAGTGACTTGCTGCCATTGCTGCTATATCCAGAATACAACATCTAACATAACAACCAACAAACATTTATTTTATTTCTACAAAGTGGAAAGGCATTATGATGAATAAGGCACATCCCACGCAAGACTCTGTTAAGGATACTCCCTGGGCAATATGGTAAGGGTTTTGGGAAAGAAAGTAGCTCAATTGTCATTATATGTTCTTTGATACATTTTAATTTTTAAAACATATACATGTATGTGCTTCAAAATAACTAAAAGAAGAAAGAAAACACCCACCTTCAAAGTTTCAAAGAGAGAAAGATACGACGCATAAGGACATGATGCCCTATATTTGTCTTAATTCTCTGCTGTCAATGCCTTAAAAGTCTTAATAATTTTTGGACTAGGAGTCCAGCATTCCCATTTTCACTGGACCTATGTCATACAGATGCACTGTTATACACCTAAATGTGGGATTATAAAGTAGAATGTGGTAAGAACAAATGTGACTTGTACTCATAATTTCTGACAAAGTAAAAAGCCAAACTACAGTTCCTAACAAATAGGCCAAAGTAGGATAAAATGTATCATCTATAAAAGGAACAGGTTGTGCAATGTCATTACTGCAAACAGTCCAGTCTCTAATGTGTCTTAATTCATTTTCAAATAGGCCAAACCTTCTATTCCAACCAAAAGATGATTAGAATTCTATGGTTATGATGTATTTCAGCTTTGATGCACTAACATTTCGAAGTAGCATCTGTTCATTTAGATAGAATAGGTTCCTAAGTGCAAACTGATACCCATTAGTAATCAAAAGAGTACGTTAACTTAGGGGAAGTTAATTTCCCTCTCCTTTAAATTTAAATTTTCTATCCTTCTAATATGTTGCTGCTATCGCCCTTTTGAAGGACCTCTTTGGGGATTGATCATGTCTATAATTCATGCAATAGGAGCAACTTGTTGTCAAACCACTGACAAGATACTGGCAGATGGGTCACTTTGTGACACATTTGAACTTAATTGGTACAAATTGTCAAAATCTTGGAGATGCTACTGAATGCAAGAGTTTATCGATCCAAACCATCAGATTAAGTTGCATCAAGAAAAGATGCACTAGAAAATCTTTTTGAAAATTGCTATAGACCAAAGGACTCTCGTAAAAGATGGAGAGACAGTAAAGCACCAATGGCCCCCTTTTCCAAATTATACGCACATTGACATGAGCATGTGGACATGATGCATTGTGCCTAGCTTTTCTTAAGAGAGAGACTGAAGTTTAAGCCAAGTGACTTAGGAAGCCAAGTGATGGCAGCTGACTGTTTCAGCACACAGACATGTAGAGATGCCACAGTGGCAAATGGCGCTGAAAGGCACGAGGAAAGTGGGACAGGAAAAGCACTGGGCAAGACACAGGATGATTGATGGCATGCCTCTTTTGCTAGGTGCCATCTGCTGAAGAGTACGATGAGATAAGTGAATACTGTGTAATTTTTAAATAGCTTGTTACTTTTATGAAATCAATCATTGTAATAGAACTTAAAATGTACATGTCTACTTGCCCTCACAGATTCCAGCCTTTTCCTTCTCCTGTCAAAAATATTTTTGGTAAGTAAAAAGAGGCCATCTGCCATATGTGTTTTAATATGATAATTTTTAAAGTTTATATTTTCTTTTCCTTCCCTCATCAAAGAAAAGGAAAAATTCTATTGCATAGATCCTATTCCAAAAGTCACTTGAGAAAAGATTTTCAGAACAAGTTCCTGCCTATTTTCCTGTTGATTATTTCATTCACTAACATTCCCTAGAGTTCAAAACTGTAACTTTAATTTAGAGTGGAAAATGTATAGTCCAAATATACTACCACTGTGCATTTTAGATATAAGTCTCGTAAAATATCTCTTATTCCTGTCATTGATAGGTTCTTAATTTGAGTAAGGTTTCTTAATAACTTGTATGTTTATTAAAACCTAATTTAATTCCCAACCCTCACTACCCATCTTTTCTCCCTACCTCACCCTTATACAGAGAAGACAGAATTTTATGTCTACACCTAAATCCACTGTTTAAAAGTCCTCAAGTCATCTGAAACATTAAATTAACAGGAGACTATTTTTTTTTTCAGTGAAATGCCACCAATGCTTTTTACACAATGAGTACACTGAAGAAGTCTCATATAGTGACAGTGAGGTCCAGCCTATATTTCACAGGAAAATATGCATCATTATTGATGAAGAGAAAGTTGTGTCTGTATTTCCATAAGGAATTTGCATAAATCTCCACAGCAATGGGACTTTAAAATATTCTATGAATTTTGTCTTGCAAGTCAAGCTCCTACAATGAATTTAAAATAAGGTGGGTTAGGTCTGTGTTATAAAATGAAAATTCACCTATTTTCAATTGCATGGATTAGAAATGAGAAAGGAAGAAGGCTTATTCTACTCTTTTACCCATTTTTTGAGGCTGTGTATACTGATTTCAAATATTATTATGGATCAATATCGACTTTAAGCCAACATTTTAGCAATATACATGTAAAGATGAGATCAGTTCTATCATAAGAAAATTAAAATTTATTAAATTCAATGTAACAATTTATAGTGATTATATCTCCTTGTTAAAAAGCAAAATTCCATTAACTAGGTAATTATTACTAGAGAAAATAATTATCCTAATACCTTTAATGAATTTTTAAAGGTATTGCTTTGAGGCTTGAAATAACCAGACAGTATCTTCTATGAATCTGGTTTTAGAACAAAATCTAGGTCCTTTTTAGTATCCTACTCCCAGAGTTTCACCAATGAAATGGAGGCTCTTCAGGAATCAATCCTAAAGCTCTTACAATACAGAGGGAAAAATTAGAAAAGAAAAATTAGAAAAACAAGAACATGGTAAAAATATAAAAACTTAATTACAGACCACCAATCTGAAGAGCTGGGAGATATATATATATATATATATATATATATATATATATATATATTCCTAAAGACTCGGTAATTACAGCCAGAAAAACTTTTTATTTTTAGATTTATTTATTAATTTTAGAAAGAGAGGCAAGAGAATGCACACATGGACACAGGGCAAGGAGAGAGGGAGAGAATCTTCAAGCAGACTCCCCACTGAGCACAGAGCCTGATTCTATGACCCTGAGATCATCTGAGCCAAAATCAAGAGCCCAATGCTTAACTGACTGAGCCACCCAGGTACCCTCAGAAAGACTTTTTAAAAGAAATTTTATATGTGAATAGAAATCTTGTTCAAAGCTTGTTCCTTTCTGTTCTAATATCAACAAGATCCTTCCAGAACATGCTCTTTCTTTGATTTACTCCACCATATTGGGTGAGCTGAAATGATTTTTATCAGTCAGTTAATAATATATTTATCCAGATCTATCCAATAATTCATGAAATATCTGATATTTACTTGCTGAGATCTTACTACGTTCTCTTCTAGGTAGTATTCCTGTATCTGGGCTTAAAGATATAAAAGATATCATCCACAGGTACCATTAGAAAGAATTAACAAAAGAGTAAAGAAAGAAAATAAAGAATAAAATTCCATTCCAAACACATGAAAAGCATTTTCCTGATCCTTCCCCTACTGGCTTCATTGCTACTACTGTAAATAGACATGTGATATATATGTAAATAAATGTTATTCATATGACAAGTGGAATGATAGCATCACATAGAAAACAAACAAACATGAGATGGATTCTAGTGATACGCATATGTTGTGGTTTCACAGTAGGAGTGATGCTTTAATGATTCCAATTGTGTTCCAGATCGCTACAATGTCTGCTATTTGCTTTAATAAAGGAATATTCTGCTTTGAGATGTGAAAACAGGTGGAAATGGGGCACCTGGGTGGCTCAGTGGTTGAGCATCTGCCTTTGGCTCAGGTCATGATTCCACGGTCCTGGGATTGAGTCCCACATCAGCCTGCTTCTCCCCCTGCCTATGTCTCTGCCTCTTTCCCTGTCTCTCATGAATAAATAAATAAAATCTTAAAACCAAACACAAAAACATATGGAAAGAGGAAGAAATAAGAATAGAGCTGGGGGCAGCCCTGGTGGCTCAGCGGTTTAGCCACCTGCCTTAAGCCCAGGGCGTGATCCTAGGAGTCCTGGGATCGAGTTCCCACGTCGGGCTCCCTGCATGGAGCCTGCTTCTCCCTCTGCCCGTGTCTCTGCCTCTCTCTCTCTCTGTGTGTGTGCCTCTCATGAATAAATAAATAAAATCTTAAAAAAAAAAAAAACGAATAGAGCCTAAGAGAGAGAAAATACGACTTTCTTACCAAAGTTCAGAGCTATACTTCTCCTGAATACAATGGAGAAAGAGAATAAAACATGTAGAAAATTACCCAGAAATTGTTAAGGAACTAATAATGAACATACCTGTTAGGAACAGACAACAGTCTGGCATGGCAACATTGGAAAAACTAAAGAACTTCTTTAGTCCTTGTGCATATGTATGCATATATACACATTATTAATCAGATTTTTCTCAATCTAATTTTAAGAATGTATATAGGTAGGAAGCATGGACCAGTATCAGGTCATTTGCAGGTGCTCTGGGCAGTGCCACACGATGATTGTGATATATTGTGTTATCTACCCAGGCTGATATCACAGAACAAGAAGGTCACAAGTATTATAACAACCGACATCATGATGGACAGAAGTCAGAAGAGAGTCACTGATGAGAAGACAGATAAGAAAAATCATTTCTTAACATTAACAAGATGAGGTTAAATTATACTAATAAAAAAGTACATGAATATAGTTACATCTAAGCCACTCCCCAAAATACCTAGCAGAACATCTTATGCATGATACTCAGTAAATATGGATTGACCATGTGAGCCTCAGTACTGATAGCCCATTAGGCTGACCACATTCTCCACCCAATTCCTATTGAACATGGGACCCTCGAGCCTTAATGCCAACCACAGAGAAAGAGAGGGAGAAGAGCAAGTGGAAAGATTTTATTGTCGTTTTAATTAACCAATTCCATCTTTTGATTAAAGTGTCAGAATAATCATGAGGCCTCATCCTTACATTGGGGATAAGGGGAGTCATGTTTCTCATAGTTGGAGAAAAGAGTAATGAACATGGAAAGGAAAAAAGTTAGAATAAAAATCTTTGAAGTTGGATCAATATTGGGAATATTGGTGTGAACTCATTTTTTAACATATTTACCTATAAATATACATATAGAGTTGATATAGACAGATATGTGAATATGTGTGCTTGTTTATACAAACATATATTTTTCAACTTTGCCTGATGACACCCCAGTGGCAATAATACCCCAGTATAACTGAGCAAAACTATCAGGTGTATATCAGTTTCTAAATTTAGTTCTCCAATAAAAAAAAAATGCACTTCTTGGTGGAATGAATGATTCCAGATCTAGATTGAGAGAAGTATAAGCTATATCTGGAATATCTTTTTTTGTGATAGGGGAAAGGCCATGAACAAATAATAAGAGGCAGGCATCATCATGCTATAATATCAAAAAGATACAGGATTCGATTTAAGGATGTTTCTGCTGCCAAATCTGAGACAACTGGTACATCTAAATAAATAGTGAAAATAACATATCATGGACAGTCTGGGTGGCTCAGAGGTTTAGCGCCGCCTTCAGCCCAGGGCCTGATCCTGGACACCCGGGATCGAGTCCCACATCTGGCTCCCTGCATGGAGCCTGCTTCTCCCTCTGCCTGTGTCTCTGCCTCTCTCTCTCTCTCTCTCTCTCTCTCTCTGTGTCTCTCATGAATAAATAAATAAAATCTTAAAATAAAAAGAAAAGAACATATCATAACCCTCTGGATCCTGAATTTCTGAAGGATGCAAATGAGAAAAGTGAGTAAATTTAAATAGAGTCTATAGACAAAATGATAGTATGATAACAACATTAATTTCCTAATTTTGATAATCCTTTTGTGGTTATGAGGAGAATGTCCTTTTTTTAAGAAAATGCACACTACTCTAGAATGGTCAAGAAAAGAAATGATAGATATAAATATATACATAAAATGATAAGGCCAATGTGGTATATAATGTTAACAATTTGAGAACCTGGTAAAAGTTATAAAAAGGTTTTGTATTATTCTTGCTATTTTTTCTGTAAGTCTGAAATCATCTCAAAATAAAATTTAACAAAGAAAATAAACAAAAATACAATATAGATCTGGTGTTCATATAAAAAATATCCTATTCAGTTTACTCATAACTGGTTATTAGTAGTCTGCAATCTACATATGGCTAAATCTCTTCCAATATTGTGTTTCAGTATTAATTTACAAGGTGGACTTAGGAAGATTTGTAAGAACCTGTCCTTGAAACCTAGCAAAATATTCTAATCTGACTTTAACAGAAATTAAAAGTAGAAAGTTGTTATTTTACTCTGAAGTATCTCTATGACAATTGAATAAGCCTAGTAACTCATTGGTATTAAAAAGAAGACGTTAAAAATAACCCAATAATGCTATCTTCTGATTCCTCTTTTATAATGTAGTGTTAAGAAGATAGAGGGCAGATACACAATATGGAGATGCCCCCGGATATACTGAACTAGTGTTCATACTTTAAAGATTCTTTGAATGATGCTAAGAAAACAACAAACCCTAAGGTCTAACTTATACTCTCTTTGGAGTGTAAAAGATTAAAGATCTTTTTTACAAGAAGTCAAATCATTAGGCACTGATTTCTATGCCATGTATTATCTGTATCACTCTCTATAGTATGTCATGATAATAATTATTTGCAGGCTGTCCCTGAGTAATTGAGGAACACTCTATCACATCTACATATTTATTTCATAGACAGATGCATATGGGTTATAGTTCAAATAATATCCATGAACTATTTTAAATTTAACATCCCAGAAATATCACAGTAGCATCTAAGTTTAAAACAATGCAATAGAAAGCAAATAAAAGATAGTTATTAATTTTACATATAACTTAGCATGAGACATGGTTGAAGTCTCACAACTTACATTTAGAATGTAAATATTTTTTAAAAAAGAATGTAAGTAATAAAGCAATGTAAAAATAACTAGCCATTTGCAAAGGATGATGCATGTGCTAAAAAGTTGGTAGCATGTATATTTGTGAAATTGAAATATGAGATTCTCACTTTGTGGGTTTTAAAAAACATTTTTTCCTATTTCAACAGTGTTAAGTTTCATTGTATGATTGGATAATTACACCTACATATGTATATGCATAATATTCTAAAGACCAATGTCCTTGGCTACCCAGAAAAATCTTCTGGCTAGAAGTCTTATTCCCTGAGATTTCTAGAACATTAAGGCTTTACTCTGTGGAACATTATTGATTATTGAATTAGAGTATTGCACACTAAACCTGCATGCTATTTAATCCATAGGATTAAAACTGAAAGATTAATCAATAACTTATTCAGTCAAAATCTTTGATAGAGACAAACTCTACAAAGGTATATACCAATGTTAACAGCAGTTATCTTAGTCTTGAGTGGATAGATTTCAACCACAGTTTTCCAAAATTCCCACTGGAAATAAATGTGGAACACCAATGTTTTTTTGTTTGTTTTTTTTTGTTTTTGTTTTTTACAGTTGATCATATAGACTGTAGGGGCAAAAAAAAAACCATAAACAACTTTATTTGTCTCTATAAAAAATGACTTCATACAAAAATTTGGATGCTAACAAACAATTCTGATAAGTCGTAGATGTGCACACCACCTTGAGCCTCCAAGTCTCACATAAGACTTGTCACCATACCACTGACATGACCCATCAGAGATACCACCTCAGCCAGTATCAGAAAGAATTGAGAGAGCTCTCTTAGAGCTATAATTAAGGAATTAGAGAACTATCACTATTATTGTGGCAACTGCCTCTTGACACCCATAATTAGTAATTGACCCTGTAGCACTGTTATAGAAATGCCCAGTGTGTTAATGAACATGCACTGCAGCAACACCCAATGAAGAGAAAAATGCTTATATAGTAAGCTTTTTTTACTATATATTTTCATATATAGTAAAATATATGAAAATCAAAGTTAAGTTTTCAAAAGAATTGAGATTTTTAAAAAATATTTTATTCATTCAAGTATATGAAGGGAATTAATCTGGATATTAAAACCTAGATGCAGGAACCCCTGGGTTGCTCAGCAGTTGCACATCTGCCTTCAGCTCAGGGAGTGATCCCATGGTCCTGGGATCAAATCCCATATCGGGCTCTCTGCATGGAACCTGCTTCTCCCTCTGCCTTCTGCCTCTGTCTCTGTCTCTGTCTCTCTGTGTCTCTCATGAATAAATAAATAAAATCTTAAAATAAAATGTTTTAAAAAAATAAAAATAAAATAAAACCTAGGTGCAAAGGATTCTAGGATATTGTAGTTTCAATTTTTTAGCATATACCACAAGGGAAGGCATATTAGAAAGAGGGTCATTGAATTCTATGTTCGGTATTATATCTACTTCATTCTTCTAGTCAGACTGTCAGTGACATGCCTCAAAATCCTTCATATAAAATTAAATAAGTCACTCTATAAACTGGCCATCACTTGGCAACCTGTTTCCTCCCTTCAGTTTTTCTGCTATTCTTCTTCTATCTGAACTCTTTCATCTATCCCAAGTGACTTATTTTAATTTTATTCCTCATCTTTCTACCCAGGTCTCTTTATATATCAAAACATTGTCCTATCAAAGTCAGTTTCTTTCATTCTCTATCCATTTCTCAGGCTTTCTGTTCTTTAGGATTTGGCTCCAGAATTAATATGAGGATATGAAGAAGAAGAAAAGAAGAAGAAGAAGAAGAAGAAGAAGAAGAAGAAGAAGAAGAAGAAGAAGAAGAAGAAGCGAAGAAAGAAGAAAAAGACAAGAAGACAGACGAGCACGAGTAAGAACAGGAGGGAGGATAGATGAGGATCTGATAGCAGATCGATTCTGACCTGGCGCTGCGCTCCTGTCCTCTCCTCCGCTTCGCCCGTCCTCCTCACCTCATCCTCCCGCCTCCCCGTTGTCATCCGCCAGCCCAAAGCGCACCGTCGATCACCGCAAAGCAATCCCCCCTTCTCTTCATTTCTAGTTTCCTCTTAGTTTGCTTTCCAAGTCTTTTATTCTCTACTAGATTTTGAGTGCCTTAGAGAATCAACTGTGGTTGATATTTCTATCAATTCTCTCCATATCAACTAGCATGTTTTGTACATGGCAGATATTCAATAAATATTGGTTATGTTACTGAAATGATCTCTATGGTAACCATATAAAATAATCTGATTTTAAAAATTAAAATGCAGTCATTTTGAAAAATTATAATTAAAACTAAGTTATTTTCTAAGTACATTAGTAAAATATATGAAAATCAAAGTTAAGTTTTCAAAGGAATTGAGATTTTTTTTTTTCCTAAAGACTCGGTAATTACAGTCAGAAAGACTTTTTTATTTTTAGATTTATTTATTAATTTTAGAAAGAGAGGCAAGAGAATGCACACACGGACACAGGGCAAGGGGCAAGGAGAGAGGGAGAGAATCTTCAAGCAGACTCCCCACTAAGCAGAGCCTGATTCTATGACCCTGAGATCATCTGAGCCAAAATCAAGAGCCCAATGCTTAACTGTACCCTCAGAAAGACTTTTTAAAAAAAAAAAAAAAAAAAAAAGAAAGACTTTTTAAAAGAAATTTTATATGTGAATAGAAATCTTGTTCAAAGCTTGTTCCTTTCTGTTCTAATATCAGCAAGATCCTTCCAGAACATGCTCTATCTTTGATTTACTCCACCATGTTGGGTTGAGCTGAAATGATTTTTATCAGTCAGTTAATAATATATTTATCCAGATCTATCCAATAATTCATGAAATATTTGATATTTACTTGCTGAGATCTTACTACGTTCTCTTCTAGGTAGTATTTCTGTATCTGGGCTTAAAGATATAAAAGATATCATCCACAGGTACCATTAGAAAGAATTAACAAAAGAGTAAAGAAAGAAAATAAAGAATAAAATTCCATTCCAAACACATGAAAAGCATTTTCCTGATCCTCCCCTACTGGCTTCATTGCTACTACTGTAAATAGACATGTGATATATATGTAAATAAATGTTATTCATATGACAAGTGGAATGCATCTGGCTCTCTGCACAGAGTCTGCTTCTCCCTCTGCCTGTCTCTCTCTCTCTCTCTCTCTCTCTCTCTCATAAATAAACTAAAAAAAAAAAAAAAAATGGGGAAGCTTCCCATATAGCAAGTAGATTTTTGGTCCAGGGAGTTGTACCAAATAGAAAGATTTTATAGGAAAAAAAGGTGAGATGAGGATGCTATTAGCAAAACAAAAGAAAGGATTGTTTCAGGCAAGGTTGCCTTCCCTTAGGGGTAAAGACAGGGAGTCTTATGCAAACTAACTCATCTTCCTTTGTGGAATGAGGACAAATGTGACAGATTAACTCAAAGGTGCTGACCAGAAAATTCTTGATTGGTAAGAATTCATTCCTGGAGGAGATTGAAATTGCAGTTAGATATTAAACCCTGCTTTGGCTACGTGGCCTGACATAAATGATTCCATTTTGGGTCTGTGGTTTCTTGTTTTAGTACAAGGCAATGTTCATTCTTAAAAAGAAAGAGTCTTGGCGCCTGGATGGCTCAGTGGTTGAGGGTTTGCCTTTAGCTCAGGTCAAGATCCTGGAGTGGATGGGGGACTTGATCTGCATTGGGCTCCCCGCAGGGAGCCTGCTTCTCCTTCTTGCCTATCTCTGTTTTTTTCCGTGTATCCCTCATGAAAAAATAAAATCTTTAAAAAAAAATAAACAAGTGACATATTAATAATATGTCTAATAAAGGGGATATGATAACCATAAATGTGCTTGACAGATGTAGTTACAAGGCTTTATGAATATATGATTTGTGTGGACACAGGAAATATTTATTTGAAACAGTGTAAGGACTCTTCTATTAAGAAATAAGTCCTATCATTAAGCAGATTAAAGCACTAGTTGAATATAAGACATTTTAGAAATATTCTCAAAATGCAAATCTACTTGGCTAATTTAAGGGTCTCCATAGTCTCATCCCTTAAGACATTAAGAACTGAATTGAAGATAAGATTACTTATTATCTGATTAGTAAAAAAAAAAAAAAAAAAGTGTCATTTAAAGAAGTAAGTCCAGATGACCCTAATTAGGTCAATGTAATTTCTATGATACATCCATTTTATTTCCAGATGTCTTGATTTTCAACTGAATTACTTGTGGCAAATGAACTGTGAAGCTACTGGTGTTATTTATTTATTTATTAACTTAGTCATTTATGTATCTGTTCATTTATTTTACTTTTAGTTGAATAATGGGTTTTGACAATAATTTTTGGCAAGCGATGTAAAAACATTATGACATATATATTTGCAAATATATATCACTAGATGCAATTGCAGGACTAATGTTGGAATTGAGCAAGAAGCTGGTGCATTTCGTTGTGCCAGCTAAAGCTAAGACGGCAGGCTTTATTTCAATTTAAATAAAACCTGAAGGTATTGCTGCAGAAAGCTGGCTCAAGCTGTCTGGCATTCTGCCTAGAAGAGAATCTTTGATAGTGTTCTTCTTTAGACGATATTAGCTTCACCAGTTTTTCTTAGTTAACATTAAAAATTTAATTCTCCAAACAGTATAATTCATCAGGATTTCGCAATTGTTTCATCCGCCTCTTCTTTTCTACATTTTATAAAGCATTTCATTCAAATCAAGATCCTTGAATTCACAAAATGAATAATCTACATTTTGCTGACAGTTTTCCTTTCTGAATTCAATATGATATTGTCATTCAGAACTTGGAAGCACCATTTAATTATATGCTACTGTGGAACACTGAGCTCAGGGTAGTAAATATTCCTAAAACCTAAAGGGGACATTTCAAAAATGTGTTTCTTAACTTTATTTTCATGTAAGTTTTCAGAGGCTGAGGATTATCAGTCAAAGTGAAAGGTAGATTAAGAAGCATTCGTAGGTTCTGATGTGCTTATGATAAAAACAGTCTGCTTTACAACTGCTTTATAGGAACAAGGACTCCTCCATAAAATTGCTTAGAACAAGTAAAGGAAAAAAAAAAATCACAATCTCAAATGGACTGGGTTTTTACTTTTTACACGTTTTGGGCTTCTGGGTTTTCATGTGCAGATAGCTCAGCACAGAAATTTTCCCACTCCCCACAGGTGAATTCCTCAGAGCTGCTAAGCCTCTTCTTACATGCATTCCACCAGGATCTCCTAATATCTTCACAAGAGATCACTAACAGATATTAACATGATCCAGAAGCTAAATTTTTGAGTTTATTTTTCTGTGAGCATCTATTGGTAATTTCATGAGGCCTGGAAGTTTATTAAACAGATGTCTTGGTTGTTCAGAACCATTCCACTGCTCAATTCTCTTTGACTTGCTTTTAGGATAACTCTGTTGCCTCTTTTATCAGTGTGTTATGGATAAGAAACACCAGAGTTCACATTTTTCATATTTGCTACATATAGAGATAGGGGTCTCACCCAGTTTTGAGAGAAAAACTTAGGTTGAAAAATTAAAATGACCTCTTGGTATCTCAAGTCTTATCTGGTAACTTTGGTTTCTGCTCTGAGAATTAGGTCATGTCACCCTCTCTTTAGCAGGGTAAGTTTTCAGTATAACACTTGCTCACTTAATATTTATACTGCAGTTAATTTTGTTTTGGATATTGCCTTAAATTAAATACCCTTGCCTCATTCACCTACCAGGCTTCTTAGCAATTTTTTTAAAAAGTTATGCAGCAAAGGTTTAGTGATCATTGAGTATGTGCAGGGTATTATGCTTTGGTACTGTGATATATGCACTTTTAATTAATGTGTACCCCCCCCCATGTGAACTAGTAGAAGAAATGTGAGAGAAGACAAGAATTTTCATGTGATGCTTTACAGTTTTGTTTGGTTTTGGTTTTTCTGGCAGCGAGAGACCGCTCAGCTTCTTAATTTGAACAGTCAAGACTACAAATAATACTTTTTTGCAACAAGAAAAGTACTTCTTACAGGAAGAGAAGTATTACAGATTGCAGGTTAAATGTGGAGCTTCCTTGCTGGGTATAAATATTGATAACAAATACAATGTAGACTTTTATAATCATCTGACATCAGCAAATAAGGATTTGTTGTAATTGATAGTTTAATAATTGAATGAAATCAAACCCTGGCAACTGAATTAAAATAAAGGAAGATACTGAGATTCTATCTGATAGCATAGTCTTTCCATCATCTTTTTAATAAGCCTTACAAGATTGCCTATCAACATTTTTAAGTGGTAAATATTATAAGATCAGTTTCCTCAAAAGTGTTACCAGAGAAAAGGATTTCAGTACAAGCAAGTTATTTGGAAGCATGGCAAGGGATTGGGGAAGTGAGGAAAAACCTTTTACTCTGCAGAAGATACCAAAAAGAAAATAAAAAAGAAACCCACAGCATGAGAGAGAATATTTACAAACCATAAAGCTCAGAAGGGGCTTTTATCCAGACTATACAAAAGACACTTACACTTGACAATAAGAGCAGTAACCCACTTTAAAAATGGATACAAATATTTGAATAGATGTTTCCCCAAAGATATACCAATTATCTCTCAGCTCATGACAAGGGTCTCAACATTATTAGTCATTGGGCAACTGCAAATCAAAGCCTACTTTACAAGCACTAGGATTGCTGCAATCACAAAGACAGACTATATATAACAAATGTCAACAAGGACGTGGAGAATTTGATACTCTCATCCATTGCTGAGAGAAATGCAAAATAGTGCCACCACTTTAGAAAACGGTCAGGCCATCCTTAACATGAACATAAACTTGAACATAAACTTGTGGTATGACACAGCAATTCCACTCCAAGGTACATACCAAAGAACAATTAAAACATAAATCCACCCAAAAACTGGTACACAAATGTTCACAGGACATTATTCACAATAGTCGGAAAGTGGAAAAAAATAAATAAATAAATAAAAAGAAAGTGGAAACAACTCAAATTTAGTTAAACTCAAAATAAAGCATTAGGTATTAATATATATTAAAAAAAAACTTGTTCCTAGAAGTTTGTGATTTAAACATTGTTGTAGTAGTCCCCTTATGTATAGAACTAAAGTTTAAGGCAATTAATACAAATACATTTCTAAATGTCTAAACAATTTCACATAAAAACCCCACCATTTCTAACTGATCTTTTAGTAAACTATCCTATGCATTTGCATTAATGGAAATCCCTGTGCAATTCAGGGAACTGTCAAAGAGAGTGGTTTGCTGGGTTCCCCATTATTTTCTAAGAAAAATATGGAAGTGGCCAGTAGTAGACAAAGGCAGGATTACACATTCTCACAATCTGCCCTCAACACACAGAAGGGTAGAGGAACATCAAAATCTCAACTGTTTCTTGCTTGGCCAGTGCATGCTCAACATTTCTTCATCCAGAATTTTCGTATACTAGAGCCTTGGGAAAATTACCAGGTTAGCCGTCTATGGCTTACTCCATGGCTGTGCTTCTTCACCGAAGATTACAAGCCTAAATCTAAAATATATCATAAGAAATGGAATACAAAACCCTGGAATATCTAACATTCTATCAGTGTCTTAAAAATCACTCTCCTTCAGGCAAAGATCACTAATTTGGTCACCTTCTAAACCTAGGCTTAAATTTGACAGCTGAGGGCTTTAGGACATGAAGAGATGGGTACTAGCTGATACCCAAGACTGCCTAATTCATCTCTAATCTAAAGCCAAGTGCCTAAAATTACATCATGGACAATAGGAGAAAAAAAAACTACAAGTCTAACCTCCCTAGAAATTTCTCTCTCTCTCTCCCTCTTTGTCCCCCCCCCCCCCCAGGGACTCACAATCTTCTCAACAATAAATGTAAATGAGTTGATGAATAACCGCCATATGTGAGCTTGGAGTTTCCCTTTTTAGAGCCTAAAGACTTTCAAAAAGATAGTAGCCTCTGCATAAAAGAAAATTCATTTTTTTTCTTTTTTTGTTGTTTTGCAACTAGTAAGCAAAATTACTTACATAATTAAATCAAATACCTGCATTAACATCAAAAAAGTAAATTCACACATGCAATGACTAATTTAAAAAAATTCTAATTACAGAGTGGAATTTAATTGGTTCTCTGTAATAACAAACATATAGCTTCTTCAAATAGTCACTTTGCTTCAGTTCACTAAAAAACACCATGTTCAATAGAAAAATTGATTTCAATCTGAAAATAGCCTCAATTATCCTGCAATATTATGTCCGACAACATATCTAAGGCAATGCTTCTTAACCAATATAATAGGATGACAGAAAAGAAATTACACAGTGAACAGGCTTATTTGTGGATTTATTTATTTATATCTGCTTCCTTCCCTAAAAAGGATTTGTGCCTACTCAGAAAGAGCTTGTGTGTGGGCAAGGAGGGTTGATTAAGTGAACATTTTAAATTTGGAAAGAAAACAAAAATATAGCAAAGATATAATGTTTAGGGCAGGTTGGCTGCTGAACACAGGTTTTATTTTCCCTGGAATCTTACTCAAATATTATCTATGCCAGGAGTTAAATAATCATCACACGTCCATTAGACAAATCAGATGTCAGGAAAAGCTTTCAGTGACACCTTGGCAATCCTAGAAATCATTTTTTCATCAGGTTTGGTAGAAATAGATCCTGTCAGCACTTACCTTTCAGCTCTATAACTGAAATAGTGTGCTGTTGGAAAGAAACTTCAATTGGCCATGTTGCTTTAAATATAATAGTGACAAGACTTTTCTTTCTTAAAGAGCAATCTCTTGACCTTGAATTTGGCAAACTTGCATTAACTTCCAGCTATGCTACAAAGTGCTTGAATAATCTTGAATGGCTTTCTGATGTCTCAACTCCTGAATTTTCTCTCCTAAAAATGGTGACAATATCTGTTCCATCCAGAACACAGTATAATAATGTGAATACTGCCCCCCCCAAAGTAACTATACAAACTATTGGTGTAGGTTATGAAAATAATTTACATTTATATAACCATTTACTTTCTTTAAATTGATTCCGTGTGCATCCTCAAAGCAACTACAGTAGCTCTAAAGTTGAGATTGATAGAAGACTTGCTGTAGCCCATATGGCACATGAGAGCAACAGAGATAGAGAACACTCATTTGCTAGCCACTTAATAATAAATTATCATTTGTATCACTTTAGAGTCTATAATAGTTTTTTTTAAAGATTATTTATTTATTTATTTATTTATTTATTTATTTATTATTTATTTATTCATGAGAGACACAGAGTCAAAGACATAGGCAGAGGGAGAAGCAGGCTCCTTACAGGGAGCCTGATGTGGGACTTGATTGCAGGACCCTGGAATCACAACCTGAACCAAAGGCAGATGCTTAACCACTGAGCCACCCAGGTGCCCCTATGATAGATTTTGTATACATATTATGTTATTTAATTATCTCAACAGCTCTGAGAGAACTTTTAATATCTCCATTTGTAGGTAACAATAATTGTTGACCTGTCTTCAATACCTATAGCAAGGCATTCTAAACATGGTGTCTCGGCAGATGGCAGATAGTAACTATTTGCATCAGACAAGAATCTAATGGAGTAGGTACCATAATTCCTCCTATTTACAGATGAGGAATCTAAATAAAGAGATACTAACTAACTTGATTTAAGTCATCCATTCGATAAATGGCAGATACCAAAGCCAGGGCTCATACTCTTAAGTACTATACTCTCTCAACAGAAGAAGCTAAGACTCAAGCTGCAACATCTCATAAGGGCTCCTTTGTTAGTTAGTTTCAAAGGTCTGCAATCTTTACGTTGGAATATTTTGCATTTCCTGAAAGTAAAGTGCATGTGTGTGTGTACTGCTGCCATTAAAGAGAATTAATAGAGCAGTGAAATGGCCACAGAGATATAATAATAATAAAATGAAATATAGTATTCATATTTGTGAAAAGTATATATCCTGACTTTTTCAAATATGATATAAGAGTATATCTTCTCTCTAATACAATATTATAATATAAAATATCTAAAAATCATTATCTTCCAGAAAATGTAATGTTTCATGTTTAGGTTATGCCCCTTGACTATTTTTTTACATCAAACATTTTTTTAACTGGAAAATCATGCCATTTTTCTTGCTTCTAGCTACTGGTTTAGCATCAGGTGCTTCTGTATAACATAGCTGTATTTAATATTAAATTATTTTCCCAAAAGTGCAAATAATCTTCAACAAAAGAAGGTATTATTATCAAATTCTCAATATTCTCACATTAAAGCAGTTGTTCTAAATGTTCAACAAGTACCTGATCCAAAATGCATACAAATATGAGATTGTGGTGATATTCATTTAAAAATAAATAAATATAGGCACTCTTGTTGGAAGCAATTTTAGTATATCACTTGAAGAATGTTCCACTTAAAATTCTGTTTTACCAAGTTGGTTGATTTAATCCTGTTTTATATTCAGATAAACTAGCTATTATTTATTGCCCGCATGCTAGCTCTTCCACAAGCAAATATAATTCACTTTTTTGACTTTCCCCTTGCTTGGTTAGTCCATGGTTATTGAAGAGTCAGGAACGTAAATAGGGCAATCCAAATAAAGATAATATAGACCGAAACTAAAATTTTAAAGTTATTTCATAATGCAATGCACAAAATAATCTGCTGAGATGATGTTTGTTTTCTGCTCAGAGGTTCTATTCCTGTGACACAAAGTCTAACTCTGCTCATGCCATTTTTCCTCCAGTGGAATAGGTGGCTAGGAGGTTAGATGTCACCTTACCTATGAGGATATCATTAACTTACAGAATAAAGGCAATAAGACAGGCACTATTTTTTTCCAGAAAGGTGTAGGGTGTATCTTATTCTCAACAATTTAGGTTAAAGTGGCAGAAAAACTCAGTAATCCCAACCAAAATCTTTGGAGGGAATCTCATGGTCACAGAGGATTTCTTTCAGTAGACTCTATAAATCATACATGCAAAGCTTGGTCTGCAATGTTGTTGAACCTAAAAAATAAATGAACCTCTTTTCTGGCTCATTTTTCTAGAAATAAGGAGTAAAAAAAAAAAGTATTGGCTGTTTCTGCTGAAAAGATTGAGTAGGTAGGAAAAGAAACTAAAGCACACATGCTTCTTTCTATCATTTTTTTTTATAGAAACCACAGTTCTTTCTTCACCTCCATCAAGTCCTCTCCCTACTCCCTTTATGATAAATGTCATCAGAAGAGGTTGTAAAGTGCAGACTGGCATCAATCTTGTTATTCCTGATTTTGGAGAGGCATAGAAACAAACAAGTTAGGTGAAATTATGAAAAGACCTCTGTTAAACCAAAGCCATGTATCTTCTATCATGGAGAGGAATTACAATGAAGATCTTGGCTTCTATAAGGGAAGGATTCATGAGTCTGGAAAGCAAAACCATTCTTTCAAGCCAGTGAGGCATGAAGGTTGGAGAGATTATTGGTATCCATACTAAACCTGACCTCCTATTTCCAGAGCAGATTGGCATAGATGCAGCATTCAGGAGTTGCAAAAGATAGATTGCAAACCCGAGTGCAAAAAAGTGGTTTCCTGCCTAGAATTTCCCTAGTCTAGTGACTATAAAGTAACAAAGTGTCTAGGTAGCCAGGCTACTATCAACAACGCACTCTGCATCACAAATGAGTTACTTTCCACCTCCTTGGTCAGATCAACCTTTACCTTGTGGTTCAAAATTCTTGTTTAAATGTTGCAGTGAGTTGAATAGTGTCTTCCCCCAATCCATGTCAACTGGGTCAGAATTTGGCCTTATTTGGTAATAGGGTCTTTGCAGATATAATTAGTTAAGATAAGTTCATAATAGATTTGGCAGGTGGGAGGTTGGAAGGCTAAATCCAATGACTGATGTCCTTACAAAAAGAGGAAAGAACAGACAGAGATACACATGAGAGAGAAGACAGGTGAAGAAGGTACATGCAGAGATTGTAATGATGCAGGTATAAGCCAAGAAATGCCAAGGATTGCTGGAAGGCAACCAAAAGTAGGAAGATGCAAGGAAGGATTCTTCCCCAGAGCCTGCAAAGGGAGCATGACCATACTGACACCTTGATTTTGGATTTCTGGCCTCCAGAATTGAGAGAACACATTTTTGTTGTTTTAAGTCAATTATTTTATAGTAAATTTGTTATAGCAGCCCGAGGAAACTACTACAGATGTCATGTCATGTCCTCAGAGAAGTCTTCTCTGACTGCCGTCTACTTTGTCTCACTATCCCAGTTAGCCCAGAAGTTTCCATGTTATATTGTACTCGTTTTTCTATCACATTATAATACAATTCCTCATTTATTGACTTTCTCTTCATAAAACAGTAAGATATTTAAGGTCAAGAATTTTATTTATCTTTATATACCCAGAACTTAGGTTGGGGACAGAAATATAAACACAGAATGAATGGCTATAATGAACTCTTCATTATAATTGAATTAACTAGATTATTTGATGGTTTTCTACATATATCCAATGAGATGACCATTATTTTATTTAATAAGTAATAAATATCATCATCATCTATATACAGCAATAATTTATTGATCTAGGCACAAGAATACTATAACCCAGACATGATCCCTGTCTTTGAAATAATCTAGTGGAGTGCATAAGAAGGAAGGAAGGAAGGAAGGAAGGAAGGAAGGAAGGAAGGAGGAAGGAAGGAAGGAGGAAGGAAGAAGGAATGAAGAGAGAGAAAGAAAAGAAAGAAAGAAGAATAAGAAGAAAAGAAAGAAAAAAGGAAAGAAAGAAATAAAGAAAGACAGCAAGAGAGAGAAAGAAAGAGAAAGAAAGAAAGAAAGAAATGAATAAGGAAAGAAAGAAAGATAAAGAAAAAAGAAAGAACGAATTAAAGAAGAGAAAGAAAGAAAGAAGAAAGACTTCCCTCCTCCCTCCCCCGCCCTCCCTCCCTCCCTCCCCTCCCTCCCATACCTCACCGCCCCCCTCCCTCCCTCCCTACCTCCTCCCTAAAGCTCTGACTCAAAGAAGGATGAAGAAAGGAGGCCACAGGCCCTAGAGAGAAGAGGAAACCTGCCCTAAGATTCAAACTAAGCTCAGATGGAGGCTAAAGCTTTTGCTTTTAACTACTTGGACATAATGTCTTTGCCCAAGAAAGAACAGTTTTTCTTCTATGTAAACTCACCTTGTTTGGAAAGGAAATGCTGGTACTGACTAGTGTGTCCTGACCGTAAGTTTCAAGTCTGCCTAAACTACCCATGTATGATGGTTCACAAACTGTGGTGTGCATGATAATCATCAGAGATGTTTTTGGACCCACATCAAAGAGGTCTGGGTGGATGTCCAAAGATGCATCTTTTCAATAGTCATCCCAGAAACTTTGATTTCAGTTATACATTTGAGAAAACCACTTCGGGGAATTCTAAAGACACCTTTAAAGGAAAATGTGATGTTTGCTCCCATCTGTTTGTCTTTCTTCATACCATTACCATACCATGGAATGTGCTATCAGATTTTCTCTACTAATACTGAAAGAAGTTCTTCAAATTCATGTTCAAATCTCATAAAATTTCCTGACCATTTCGTATCACCCCAATCATTTCTGTTCTGACTGCCTAGGACTTATTCTGTAGTTGCTTTTTCATTCTATTTTACTATTTTTTTTCCTGTATTTTTACCTCCATTCAGATGGCCAAGCACCCTTTGATGCATGTAGTTGATATGAAATATTTTACTTTAAAAAAAAAAGTGTATTCAGGGCAGCCCAGGTGGCTCAGCAGTTTAGCGCCTGCCTTCAGCCCTGGGCGTGATCCTGGAGACCCGGGATTGAGTCCCACATCAGGTTCCCTGCATGGAGCCTGCTTCTCCCTCTGCCTCTCTCTCTCTCTCTCTCTCTCTCTCAAATAAAAAAATAAAATCTTTAAAAAAAAAAAAGTGTATTCAAACTAATTTTGAGAGACCACAAATAACTTTGTCACACTAAATGTTTCTTTATAATCAACTATCTAGGACTTTTTGAATATTTCTTAGAGATACTGGTTGTAGAAATTGTCCTAACAACAACAACAACAACAACAACATATGTGTGTGTGTGTGTGTGTGTGTGTGCATGTGTGTATATACAGGGATTGTAAGGCATTATAATTAGTGTTATGCCTGTTTCAAAAATTTTCTTGGAATATTTAATATTTACATATTCTTTTGCCTGAGGAGCTTATTAAGCCCAAGTAATATAACTGCATGTGCTAAGAGTGTTTCCAATTGCATATATACAACCAAAGAGCAGATTAACAGAGGGTTTCATTAATTCATATTGATGTTATAGGTAAAAAGAGAGAGAGAGAGAGAGAGAGAAAGTGTTTAAAAAATGCTTGATGAGATTGATTTCTTCATAAACAGGCAGCAGCACAAGCCCCTTTTAAATGAATTACTAATAGCACAAAATGTGTTAGGCATTGCATCCAAACGGAATTCAGAAATGTGGAGTTCTTGACATTAATGAGTGGCAAGGGTGGGGAAAGCTTTTCTAATCCAGAAATTTATAGTGTTCTCTATATATCTACCCTTCCATCAGGCAGTCCTCCTGAAACTTGATTTAAAAAATTGATTTTGCTTTTGCACTTTTAAATACAAATAATGATCTCCTTTTGCTTTCCACCCACAGCTGCAGAATCCCACCTGGATTAATCTAGTGATTTATTGAAAATGAGCACATTGATCTTCCTTTACCCTTCCCTTCTTGGCTCTGTAGAGGTACTCCTGGACCCAACTTTAGCAGCAGTATCTGATATTTAAAACTCTATAGAGACTGAGCCTCCCCGGTTGAAAATAAATTGCTGCTCATTTTGGTCAAGCTCAATTGGTTTTCTAGAACAGGGCTAAGCTTGATGGTGATGTCATGACCACTCAGTTCCTGGTGGAAGAAATTGATTGATTGGTCTTGCTTAGAATGTCAGAGGAGCAATGCACAGAGCACAAGACATGAGCCACAGTGGGATTCCTGGGTTGACTTTGTGGTGAGATTTAAAATCCTTGGCAAAAAGGAAAACATGACAGTTGTGATGATAAGTGCCTCTGTAGGGTGGCTTCTTCAATTGTAGCAGGTCATGTCACAGAAACACTCTAAACAGCATGTATCAGGTAAAATAATTGCTGCTAGGTCACTTACAGAAAATTCTGAAGAGAGACTTTAAAAAAGCATATCATCTTTCTTGAATACAATACACACCTAATTTTTAGAGGCATTTGTCCAATTTTGTAATGTCTTGCATACTGCCCTCTTGTTATGAATGTGTAAATGAGAACGCTGAAAACAAAATTGCTCACAGCTAACAAACACCTCACCTAAATAATGCTGACTATTGAAAATTTTAGTGCAGAAGTTGCACCTGAGAAAAGCAGTGAGGGTTGCTTCTTTCCATATGGACAGCAAGGCCATCAGAACTAAGCACTAAGTCTGGTTTATTATCTCATTCTCTCATTTAATGATCTATTCAACACCTATCAAGTGAAAGACATGTACAGAGCTCAGGGCCACAATGTGAATGAAGTATTTCCCACCATCAAAGATTAGTTAACTGTGTACTGAGGTAGATTAGATGCAGTTTGATAAATGCTTTAATACAGATAGGAACAGGTTGCTATGCGGCACATATGAAGAAAGTTCTAGCACATTTGTTATCTACCACTAAGTACAAATCTGTTTGAGGAGCACTCACAAAGGCTAGAGTAGGAAATGGAGCCGGAGAAAGGTTTCTTTGGGAAAAGAACATGCCTACCTCACAGTAATCATCTAATTTACTGGGTATCACTGTACATCTGCTGAACTAATTAACTTCAAATTTTGTAATTATTTCAATAATTTCATTTTAGTCTGATATCAACAGAATATTTCCCTTCCTTCTTACAAGATGCTAAGGGAGAACAACCAGATCTTAATTTTTCCCATATACTCATTCAAAGCAATCCGTGGCTTTTCATAATCACAAAAAAGTATTCCAAGCAATTAAGATGGACATTAACATCCTTCATCACCTGGCTGCTATTATCCTCTTCAGGAATTTCTAAAGTCTTCACTTTGAGCTTTAGACCCAAGGATTTCCAAGTTGCTTATAGTTCCTGAATATTATCACACAGCTTCATGTACCATGACCTTAATATGTTATTTTCTCTGACTGGGGGGTCTTTTGCTTAGTTGACAGAAGCCAATAAATATGATCTCATCCATCATTTGCTCTATAGAATGTTCTCCAATGCCCCTAAGAACAGTTAACCTTTCCCTCCTCTCTGTGTTTACTTTCCTTTGGGTATTATACTACTAGTGCAACACTTCTGTCCCAATTATTCACATACAGTTGATTTTTATTATGTATGGATTCTGTATTTGCAAGTTAACCTACTCACCAAAATTTATTTACAACCCCCATACACATAGCACGTTTGCAGTCATTAGAGGACATGATCAGAATGATGAAAATTGAGTTGCTCAATGTAAGTGTTTGCCCTTGAGGTAAAGCGAAGAACATAGCCTGCCTTTTTGTATTAGCTCTTACACTATAAAATGTCCTTTTTCTTAGCCTTATTTGGTGATGCATTTTTTCACACTTTTGTGCTTTTGATTGGTGATTTTGCTATCGAAAAAGGCCCCCAAGTGTGGGGCTAAAGTGCAAATGTCTAGTGTTTCCAAACACAAGAAGGCTCTTATGTGTCTTATGAAGAAAATACATGTTAGATAAACTTTCAGGTATGAGTTATAGTACTGTTGGTAATGAGTTCAGTGTTCATGAATCAACACTATATATTGTATACAGTATCTTTACACAAAAATGCACACGGTGAATCCAGTCTATATATTGTTCAGTTGGCAAAAATGTTGTGACAAGAGATTCAAAGGAACCTAACCCTGTTTGGCCTAAATGGGCATTCATGGTGACTTACATAATATAACCACTGCAAATAAAAAGAATTAACTGTATATGTCTTAACTACTCTACTGCTGACTTCTGACATGTGGTACCATGTTTTGCTCATCTTAGTGTCTTTGGGACTGCCTATCATGCTTAATACTATAGGAGTTAATAGGAGACATTTATCAAATGCTTGTTTAATAGAAGGATGGATAAATGTGTTAATTAATCAAACAATGACTATAGCCTTTTTTGTGGACTAAAGGGAGCAATTGGAAAATTTTAAACTAGCTATTCACATGAAAAAAAATCCTACTTCAAGAGTAATTTGGATTCAAATTGGAGAAAGAGAAAATAAATAAATATATATGTATATCTACACACACACACACTATACACACACACACATACACACACATATACTTATGGTTAGAAAGGCTTCTAAGACTTTTTTAAATGATTTGATTTATTTATTTGACAGAAAGAGCACAAGTAGGTGGAGAGGCAGAGGAATAAATAAGCTCTTGCTGAGCAGAGAGCCTGACAATGGGCTGGATCCCAGGACTCCAGGATCATGACCTGAAGGCAGATGCTTAACTGAGTCACCCAGGTCCCCCAAAACTTCTAAGACTTTAGGTAGGAATTATGTACACTTAATATTTAAGAAAGAGTGGAGAGCCTAGATGAAATGAAAGAAATTCTAATAAAAGATATTTTTAAATATCCATAGTAGCTATTATATATCATATAGATTCCTCCAATCAAATCACATAGCAAGAGGTAGAGCCAGAAAAGAAACTCAGGTTTCCTGCCTACTAGTCGAGTTTTTTGCATTTAAAATACTTTGGGCTGTCACAGACCACAAAACTAAAACAAAACAAAACAAAAATACCATAGGTCCAACTTTGCGTACTATCTTTTACTGTCTGAATATAGAATAGGGTTCCCCAGTGAGAAGTAAGATAAAGGTAAAATTATGACTGTAGGGAAGCCAAGTTTCTCCTTAACACCAGTACCCTTCTGGTTTTCATCATGCTCATGCAGCACAGGCAGCAGTCAGGAAAAAAGTTCCATGTGGACTCTGGTTTCTGAAAACCCACTCCTAGCCAAAGCAGTGATGGCAACATGGTGTTCACTTGTTTATTCTTTAGAAAGGGGAGAAGGGCAGGAGTATTCACCTCCCAGAGCATTGGAAATGTTATTGCCACCTCAGTGGTAACAGAAACTTCTTTGTGAGAGCTTGGTCTTCCCTAACTAGACCAAAGCTTTTGTTTATTACTCCTAAATAGAAATGCTATTGGCCCAAAATATAGGGGCACCTCAGGTAGTTTTGCTCTTATATGTCTCCAGGTTGATATTGCCCTACAACTACAGTTCAGGTGAATTTTGAATGACAGAAATTGTTTAAAAATAATTGGCAACCAGCATTTGCTGTTTGTCACAAAAAATCAGCCAATTAACCAATTATCCAAATACATGGAGTACTATTCTGAGTTTTGCACTATGTACACAGGAAAGCATATGGAACGGTATGGAGAAATTTAACGCCCATCTATTTTTCATTCTCTGTTGAGTTGAAACTAGATTTATTTGACAGTGGTAGACATCTGGATAGTGTTTAAAGAGAAGACTGTGTCTTATAAAGGTGATATCTGTATAAATATTGGAATAACATTTATTTGTTTATTGGGACTTTCCAAACCTTTTGAAGAGTGGTGGACACAACTCAACCTATACCATATTCTAGATATTTGATAAATGTATGCTGAGGAAATAGAGAAACAAAATGAATGTTCTCTAAAAATATCTGAAAACTATAATTCCAATGAACTCTAATTCAAAGAAGGGAAGAACACATTTAAAACCCAAAAGTATTATAAATGGAAGGGGACTGAAGATTACTTACTTCATGAGTTTGCTCTTAAACTTGTGGCACTTCTATTCTTGGCCATAGCCATACGCTGAGTGCAGGCATATTGTAGTGAAAGTCTGTTCAAGTGGCTACCTGCCCCAATCATACTTTTCTGCAAGCTGCCTCTCCTTCTTCTCAAAACCAGAGTTACCAAAGTTGGGTCCTACAAGTAGTGATCACTAAGCATTATCTTGTGCCTCCAGTCCTATGGTAGTTGCTTGGATCAAGTGTGGCCAATCGGTCCTTACCAAGGTAGTGAGCTCCTTCACTGAAAAGTTTCAGATTAGGATTATGTGATTTCAAACTTTAGATGATGTATACTGTACTTGAAAGGAGAATATGTATATTTCATATCTTTCAGCCATATATAGTAGCAAATAGAATACCATAAAAAGAGAATGGACATGTAGTTCAAAAAGTAAAGAAAGTAACTGCCAGAGGGGACACAAGAATAAAAATTAGATATGTCTACCTTCCAGCTCCATTTCCTTCCTAAGAGTGCCTCTGGTTCCATAAACAAAGAAACAAAACCCAAAACACCCTCTATTGTATTTCCTTTAGCCTAAGCTAGATTTAGTTTCTTGAGAAGTAGCATTAATAGCATAAACTTTTAAAATATATTTTATTTAAATTCAATTTGTCAACATATTAAAATTCTGGACCACAATTCTTGGATTCTGCTATACTACTATTTTGCAAAAAAAAAAATTTGAACCTATTCATTCTTCAATATCTGAGCTATAAAAGAGAAGTAGCACAATTTATAAATTGATGGTAAAAAATGTAGAACACACACACACACACATATATATACACATACATACACTATATATATTTAGGGTTGGGGTTAGGATTATGGTTTAGAATTAGGGTTAAGGTTAGGGTTAGTGTTAGGGATTTAGATATATAATACAGAATTTAGATATATAATAGATAAATGGGTATGTACATATATATAAGTATATATGTTCATATATAAACATATATGAATATATATACACATTTAAATATAATATATAAACATATAAATAGGGTTATATAAATAGATATAGATGATGCTGGATAGATAGATAGATGATATCCCTCATTTAACTTTATCACCTGTAAGGTAAGTACACACACACACACACACACACACACATCCAAAAGAGGAATAGCACCTAACACATAGCATATATTCTGTAAATACTAGCTTGACAAAATGAATAGACAGACACATCATAGTTTTCTAGTGACTCTGGATGCTCCATGAGTTGCTTCACCACAAACAAGCCAGAACAAGCGCTCAAGGGAGGTCATTCAACCCAGACCCAATTTTTCTCGAGGTCATTAGGTGTTATCAATTGGGCTTCCCCACATAGTCCTCCAAAGAGTTGGCACTGAGCTCAGAGTGCGCATAGCAGACCATCTCTGCAGCCTATAACACGATAGAAGATAAGGGGCGAGGCCTCTGTTCTGGAGTGCACCGTGGATTAAGCTGGGCTGTCTCCTATTTGTAATCCTTTCCAAGGGAAGATAAGGGAACAAGGAAATAGGGTGCCTAGTTTTGTGACCATCTGTTTGAAAGTTTTTCATTAATGCTTGTTTTAGGATCCTGAGGTTGCTGTAACAAAGTGCCACAAGTGGAGCAGCTTGAACCACAGGACTTTATTGTGTGAAAAATCTCAAGGCTAGAATTCTGAGATCAAGGTGTCCACAAGACCAGGCTCTTTGCAAAGACACTCACTAAGAATCTTTTCCAGGTCCTTCTGCTAGCTTCAGCTAGGCTTCTGGCAGCATAATTCCAATCTCCACATGGCCTTCTCCCTGTGTCCATGCCTACCTCTCTGTCCAAATTTCCCCTGTCTATAAAGATACCAGTTATACTGAATTAGAATCCACCTAGTGACCTTATCTTAACTTGATCAGAGGCAAAGACTCCATACACAAAGAGGGTCACATCCATAGATACTGGGGGTTAGGATTTCAATATCATTTAGGGAATCAATTCAACCCCTAATAGTGCCTATTTTGAACAATGTAATAGTCAGCCACCATGGACAAGGCTAATAGGGAAAGTAGGCATCAGCTTATGGCTTTTTTTTTTCCAAAATTATTTTCTATTCTAATCTGGAAGAATAAGTGATTGAAGGATGTAGACACAGAAACAATGGCACCAAGACGAATCTCCCAGAATCTGACTCCCTTCCGTTCTATATGGCTATTCTTCCTTCAAAGCCTAAAGGAACCAGGATGTTACTGTTAGTTTCTATAAATATTTACATACTGAAAAAAAATATGTTTCAATTACTCTAAGTGCTAGAAGTACAAATATGAGTAGGATATATAACACTCGATCGATCTTTGGGCACTCTCATTCTGACAAAGGAAGTAGATAGTTACTTAAGAAATTATAATAATTGTGATTAGTTGCTTAATGGAATTATAAACAGTGTTATCAGAGTACAGAGGAGCAAAATACTAAATCTATCTGGGATCCTAAGAAAAAAGTTTTATGGTCACATCAGCATCACTCATAAATATTGAGATGGAAATAAAATGACCTTTGAGCACAGCTTTGAAAAACAAATAGAATTGTGTGTGTTACAAAAGAGGATAATAATATTACGCAGTTGAAGAACATTCATAATATTAGAAGTTGTGATTATTATATCCTTTTCGATATTTACAAAATTAACATAATATGTCACATCATTAAATGCGTAATATCTCTCTCTCTCTCTCTCTCTCTCTCACACACACACACACACACACACACAGAAATTGAGATTCACCCCATGGCTGTCTATTTCTAGTCTTGTTCCCAAAAGAGATTTACTTATTATCATTACTATTCATAATGTGATTGAGGTAATAGTATCTAAATGTGTCCTTTGATTATTAACATTAGGTATTTTCTCTTAATATTTTACCAAGATAAATGAGAATTTACTCAGGCCATCCTACCTCCCCTACTCCTAATATAGAAATACCATTCTATTGTCGTCTTTACTTATTGTAACTGACTCAACCATACCGAGGTTTTTTGTTTATAACTTTTACTTTTAAGAATCATATTGTGAGTAGCCCATACTTCCTTTCACACCCTCCCAATTTCTGGTAGTTATATTTCTACTTTTATAGTGTCAAGAATGAAAATATTTATATTATCTTTTATAATTATAAGCAAACCTTCCATGAATCATCTATAGATTGATTCTAAATGCTAAAAATGCATGACTATCATTTACATTAACACAACTATGTAATTATGGTTTACTGCAGAAGTATTTTGATATGAATGCATTAGCCTCTCTAAATTTCTAATGCCATAATCCCCGTGCTACTCAAATGGGAATTTTCAAATGGATTTTCTACATTTCACTAATTGCTCAAAACCATGCTGATTTAATTTGCTTCATATTTGGAACGTGATTTTTCTTGCACTGCTTTCAATATTTTTAGTTTGAAATAATGTCAGACTTAGAAATGTTGAAAGGCATGGATTGAGAGTTCACATATACTGTCCCACCAGCTTTTCTAATGCTAACAACTTGCATAACCATAGTACTGTTATCAAAACGAAATTAATTTGCTACAATCCTATTCGCAAAACTGTGGACTTTATTTGATTTTACTGGTTTTATCCTACTGTCCTTTTCCTCTCCCAAGATCCCACGTTGAATTTATTTCTCATATCTCCTTGGTCTCTCCGAATCTCTGACAGTTCAGTCTTTCCTTGTCTTTCATGATTTTGAAATTTATAAAAAGTACTGGTTAGTATTTTATAGAATATCTCTCCATTTGGATTTGTCTTGTGATAGGCTGGGATTTTGCAGTTTTGGCAAAAATGAGATTCATGGGTGATCTTCTCATTTACCCTCACCCTGGGGATATGCTGTCCATGCGTTTTGAGTGATTTTAACATTAATTACTTGTTGAAGGTAGTATTCGGTGGGTTTTAGCACTGTATTATTAGTATTTTTTCATTTGTAATTAATAAATATTTTTAGGAGATCTTTTATGGCCAAATATTCCATTTCTACCCTAATTTTCAACTACCAGTTATAGCACCCATCAGTGAATCTTCCTATAACAGTTATTAATGAGGTTTTGCTTAATGGTGGTTTTACAGTTTTATTGCACTCTCTACGTTTATTAATTGAAATCTTTTTGTATGGGAGATTTCTGTCTTTTCTTCTCTGTTTAATTATTTATTTAACTATTTATATTACTATGAGCCCAAAGATATTTATTTTATTTTATGGATTATAATGCAACACTACCACTATTTAATTGGCTGCTCAAGTTTTTTCCACCTTTGGCCATTACTAGTTTCTTCTACTTGGGATATTAGGTCTTTCTGACTTGACTATATCCTTTTTCCAGCATTTGTTATTTTTTAGCCTAGGGAGATGTTCCAAGCATATCTTTTATTTTCTCTTATATTCGCTCTATCCCTGGAATTTACTTTTCTCCAAAGAAATTTGGTTCCTTTTATTATCTACTTAGGTCTATTTCTGGACTTTTTCTTCTAATGGCCAATTTGTACCACATTGTTTTAATTATAGAGGCAAATTTTAATATCTGATATGGTTATTGCCTATTTATGGCTTTCTTTTTCAGTGTTTTACTAGGCTAACCTAGCATGGTTGATTTTCCATATGTACTTTAGTATCAAATTATTTAACTTCATAAAATACTAGAAGGTATTTTTACTGTGGCCAGAATGAATTTCTGTATTAACTTAGTAAGAACTAATATCTTTGTAATGTAGAAATGTTTTCTTAAAAATACAGAATATATATTCCGTTATTTCACACCTACATTTTTGAGTTTCAGGAGTATTGATACATTTTTTTCTTGTATGGATTTTACGTCAATTTTATTCTTCAGTGTTTAATCTTTTTTGCTTTTATTGTAAATGAGGCTTTCGCTCTTGAGCTGATTACTGTTTGAATATATGAAGACTACTGATTTTTGTGTGTTAATTTTAGACCCTATATTTTTCTGAATTATTATTATTTTAGTTCATTTTATTATTGATTATCTGGGGATTTCCAGGTATACTAACAGATGCAAACAGAGATTGACTGACTTTTTCATATACATTTTATCCTACTAGTTGACGTCTCTTGTCTAATGGCATTGATTAATGCTTCTAGTACAAATTTGAATAGTACGGTATCATCTGTTGTCACATTAAATGGTTTTTAGCTCAGTTCTACGATATCTGATCAGGGTCACTATCACTTCTTTGCTTTGATTTGTATTTGCCTGGTATAGCTTTCCATCCTTTTTTGAATCACTTTGTTTTAGGTATATCTCTTATGCGCAGCATATAGTTGGGTCTTATTTTGTGAGCCAATATTTTTTTTTTCTTAACTAGTGAGTTAGTTCATATTTGAGAATATTAATATAAATATATAAACATAATAAATATAATCTGAACTCTGTCATTATATTTTATAATTATATTTCTGTTATTGCATTTGTATATAAGGATATTAGTTCTATTCCACTGATTTATAAAACTTCTTTGGGGATTCCAGTCACAAAAATACAATTCCTTCTTTACCTGTCTTCCATTTCCACTACTTGTTCTTAGATTCTTTTTATCTTTCTTATATTTGCATCTACCTTTATGTCATTTTTGCTTCCTGCCTTTCTTCAATGTATGTTATTCAATTTTCATTTGCGTTAATTCTTGTTTTAGCTCTTGAAATCTGTTATTAATTTATAACATTTTTTTCTTATTTCTTCCATTTCTTTTTAGAGTTCAATCCATCCTTTTATTCATTTCTCTCCAGGTTTTGCCAATTCCACTTTTTAAATTTCTGATTCAAATACTTGTTTGAGTACATACAATTCTATTTGGAATGCTAGTTTACACACTTCTATTTTGTTGTTCTTAGGTGAGAAGGGAGGGGTACATTTTCTGTGTTGTATGTATTTTTTCTAATTTCTTCAATAGCTTAGTAAGTATTTTACTCTTCTTTTGTTTGTTTTTATGGTATTAGTGTGCATATTAGGAAATTTTAAAGCAATATGCAATATTCCTAGTGTAAGTTTACTCTTATTTCAGTATAGTACAATCCATATACTTTAAAAGGTTTTCTTGTTTGTTTTGATGGCAAGGTTGTAATCTTCTGATTTTATGATTCTCTTTAGTCTTGCATAACACTAATGCTCTTGAAATGTCTTCCTTATAGTTTGTGCTCTGATTTGCCCAAAAACTTTTCCGACATTTTCAGATTTGGGTGGTTGTTTTAACTCACACTAATGCCTCTTTGCCCGTCATCCTCATCAGCTCATCTTTCTTCCCTGTAGTTTTGTTTTGTAGCTTAGATTTGGTTTGGTTTTAGTTTAGTTTTTTTTTGTTTTGTTTTTTGTTTTTTTTCAGTCTGCCTTTGGTTACCACAAAGCACTGAGATTAACTGGAGATGAGGCAGAAATATGAGAGATCACATGTTAGGATTTAGTGATTATATTGTTTTACTCATTTTGTGGGTTTTGTGTTCTCTGTCTTCAAATTCTGATGACAGTTTTTCATAAAATCTGTATTTCTCTTTTTTCCCCCCTCTGAATTGCGAAGATATTTTTGGAGATACTTAGTTTGTTCCTGCTGTTGTCCTCAGCTATCCAGAAGTCTGACCTCTTATGCTGATTTTTTTTTGAATTTTATTTTAATATTTCAAATGGCCTTTCCTTTTCTTTATCATTAGAATACATGTTTCATGTCTTTATTATATTCATAATGCCTTTCAGTTTACTCCTAATATATTTGTTGCCAGTATTTTATTTTCAAATAACATCCAATTATATTCTTAATTTTATTATTTTTTATTAAAGATTTTTATTTATTTATTCATGAGAGACACACAGTGAGAGGCAGAGACACAGGCAGAGGGAGAGGCAGGCTCGCACAGGGAGCCCAATGTGGGACTTGATCCCAGGGTCCTGAGATCACGCCTTGAGCTGAAGGCAGATGTTCAATTGCTGAGCCACCCCGTTGTCCCTATTCCTAATTTTTAAAGATTGCTTAATATTTAAATATTGACTTTCTCCTAAAGTTTTGTTATTGCTATTTTCTTTTTTCCCTATGAATTTCTAATTATTATTTTCCCTTTTGCGTTGAGAAAAAAATTTTCCTTCCCTTGTCATTCTATGTCCATATGAAATGTCATCATTAGAATAATCTGACCTATCACTGTCCTCTCAATTACTTCTCCAGAGAGGAAGAGAGTGTCTTATGAAGAACAAGCAAATTTTGTAGAAGAAACTGAGGATGTCATGGGTCTGTTTCTTTCCTCTCTTTACCTTCAAATTTGATGTATTACAAAGATGAAGTACCTAAGTAAAATTTTTTTAAAGAAAATATTAGAAGTTGTTTCCATATCAGAAAGTAACTGAGACCCAATGGCATCTGACAGAAGATTATAGACTCGGATGAGCACACTAGAGGAAGCCAGAACTAAGGACACTACTCAAGAAGATATGCAAACCTATTGTTGGAAAATCCCCTGTAGTAGCAGTACAGAAAACATATTTTGAATATCTAAACAGACAAAAAAAGAAAGGTAAGGTTAGCATAAAATAGTCAAAGCATATTTAGGTGACATTTCAGGGTGTTATAATTATTGTATGTAACAAATTATGCTTCTCTAAGAGAAGTAAAGATTTGAAGTGTCAAAAGGATGCTAAGCAGAACTATAATGAAACTCTAGGCCTGGTTCTGATGTTGGTCAACAGAGAAAATAATTTCTTGATTAGTTCATACAATTCAGGGAGGTGAAAAAGGGTAAGATTTTGGATGCTTTTGCAAAATTTGGTATGTATTTTTTTTTCACTGAATATGGAAAAATTACGTGAAAAGAAAAATAGATGCCAAGTGGAAAAAAAAATGCTGTGAGAAGGAATGGCAGAGATAGTGTTTCTTTCTGGAGTAGCAGGAACACAAAGTTCAGAAACATGACAGCAACTTCCATGCAAAATCGGCTAAGGGCTATTCTCCAACTGAAGCAAATATGGGTTATGGATAGGAAAGACAGGTATCTCAACTAAAATTTTGAGAAAAAGCAACAATCTCCCCAAATGAAATATTCTGAGACAAAGCATTATGTTTTGGTTACATTTTAGTTCTCTAAAATGTTGATAGGAGATGGTCTTTTTACCAAATAAGTTTAAATCCACAGGTGATAGATTCTGGAATATGATATGAACTAGAAACCCAATGAGGCTGACACTTGGAAAGAATAAAAAAAAAAAAAACAAAAACTACTTTTAATCCAGTTTCCTTAAGTTTCTGTCATAGTTTCTTAAGTTTCTGAAAACTTTTGGGTTTTAGTAACCAAACTCTAGATTATAGAACCATAATTTTGTTTGTGTCTACATTTCTAGGGATAGTAGATGGCTTATTTTTAAAAAGTTTAGGGAATGGGCCAGTGCTATGATGATACCGCATGTGGGTTTGTTTTTTTGTTTGTTTGTTTGTTTTTTCCCCATATGAAAGTTTGGATTGGCAACATCAGATAGTTTAGAGAAGTAATGTCAAAAGTGTTAAAGGAATATGTAGAGTAGAGCCTAGCCTGACTCTGTCAGGCACTTAGTTGGATATATACGGGGGCAGAGACTCTGGGATACAAATTGAAAGAAGGAAGAAACCGTGGGTGTTCCTTTTTTGGATTTCCATATCTTAGACTTTCTTTTATTTTTTTTAAGATTTTTAAATTTAAGATTTAAATTTAAAAATTTAAGATTTTTAAGATTATCCATTCACATAGAGACATCGTTGGTGTCTGAGCCCAATGTGGGACTTGATCCCCCAGATCTCCCAGGACCCCGGGATCACAGTCTGAGCCAAAGGCGGATACTCAATCACTGAGCCACCCAGGTGCCCCTGTGTCTTAGACTTTTAAATTACAGGGCCAAGGGAATTTGACTTTAACGCTTTTGTTAGGTTGGTCATCCTAAGGCATTTAAATTTTATTCAGTGAACATTTGAGAGGCCCTAAGACATGTTTTTATTAGAACAGTGACAAAGCTTGATTCACATCATACAAAGTTGCTGTTTGCAGAAATGGATAGTGGAGGGGCAAGAATGGAGGCAGGTGGCTGTACTTTCTCTGCTCCAACTGCCTCCAAACAGCAGCTTGTAGGCACCTCTAACTTTGGCTCTTTCATGTTAGAACCTGCATACTCTCTTAGGTGTTTTGAGCTCGGGGGCATCTAATTTTAGCAGAATTCACAAAATATGAACATTTCCATATTTAATGGCACACAGCAGAAAAGCCCCTTGAGCAAGGAAGTCGTGAAATTTTGCCAGGCTTCCAGCAGGAGGGCTCGCTGAAAAATCACCAGGACAGGATTTGTGGCCAAAAAAGAACAGGGCAGTAATAAGGATTTCTTAAGTCTATCTAGAGTACAAATTTGAGGATCCTAGCAGAATCAAAACTTGGCAAAATTCACTACAGTACCACAATCCGCTGTTAGAATAAATATGCATTATTTCCCTTTGGTAGCTTTCTTTTGTGATACATGTGAATTAATCTACATGATTTCAATACACAGAGATCATTTGTCTTCAACTTCATGTAGAAATACTTCAGTTCTGCTAATTTGCTTTGCAAGTAAAGCATGGAAAATTGTACATTTCCTCATTCCTTTTAAATATTTTATTTATTAAGTCATATTCCACGTGACAAACACTGCTTACAACTTCTAAAAATAAGAGCTTTCAATAAAAGTTTACCAGTTGGTACCAGGCAAATGGCTAGATCTCCCTAAAATAATCCTATGGGAATCCTAAAGCCAAGGTTCTAGAATTAGAAGGTAGTAGTATACATAGGCAAAATCTCTGTGGATTAAGATTTCATTAGTGTCAAGTTCAGATCCATACAGTATGACATTGGTCAAAGGAGTTTAGGGAAATATATTTTAGAGGCTTTCGTTATTAGAGACGAGGTTTGGAATATAATGAACAGCTGTCACTGTAGTCTCCAGAAGAATATGTGGTGCAGAGGTGATAATATTGGTTCAGGTTATACCACTGTGTAAATTTAGAAGAAACTGTATCCAACTTTCCGGGCCTCAGAATTTTTGTTTTCTCAACTGATACCAAATTTATTCTGCAACTTAGATTATTACTGATAGAAATGAAATAATTTAAAGCAAATAATTACCTGGAAGATTGTGCCATTGCCAGTCAGTAACTAGTCAGGATTAATTTGATCCTTTCATTATTTCATATATATATATATATATATATATATATATATATATATTAATTTATATATATATATATGAAATCGTTATATATATGTTTTTTTCTGTATGAAAACTCTTAGCATCTTAATTTCTGTGGTATTTTAACATTTAATTGTACTGTGTGTGTGTGTGTGTGTGTTTAATGTACTGTTCTAGAGAATTAGTAATGTTTTTTAGTTTTAAAAGTCTTATCCTTCGCTCTGGAAAGTGTTTTTGTATACTTTATTTGCAATTTGCTCACTTAAATAACCCCGGTTTCTCCTTCTAAAGCTACTATTAATGAGCAGTTGATCCTCTTGGATTGAACTTAACGTTTGTATATTTCTACTTTTAGTTTCTATTTTTTATCTTTATGTTCTACTTTTTGGGAAGTTTTCTACACTCTTGACCTTTAAATTGCATTGCTACTTTGCTAATGAAAATTTTGATTTTCAAGAGCCTCTTCATGTTTCCTAATTGTTCGTCTTTCATGTCCTATTCTTGCTTTATGGGCACACTATTTTCTGTCATCTCTCATACATTACAGGTCTGGCCATTGGCAACTGTTTCTGGCATTGTATTTTTCCTGTGAATTCCCTTTGAGAGTGTTCACATTAATTAATTTTTTTTCTTATCAGAGGATTTCTAAAAAAAAATGTTGAGTTGTGTTTGGCTCTCTATTCATATTTAAGATAAAGGCACTAAAAAGCTGACTGGCTGCACTCTATGAGTGGGGATGAAGTTTACTGACTTGTGAGTTTCACTGTAGAATGAGTAGTTGAGTGGATTTTTTTTTTTTTAAGCATGCAGCTAAGTGTCAATATATGAAGTCTTTTCTCTGGAGCTATTTAGTTATTCAAGAGAAAATACACTGAATCTTGAACTTGAGAGAGACTTTGCTTTCCAACAGTCTGAACGCAAAGAAGGGTGAGGTACCTCAGCATTTAGATTTAGCACCATTCAACACGTAGATTTTACTTAATTCATTTTATTATTTACTTAACCCTATCCTCAACCCTGCCCTTGACTGTGCTTGGGATCCCAGTTGTATGAAATGGTGACGGGATTTTGATGTGGTCCTCCATCCCCTCCCTAACGTCTAACCAAATTCCCAGCTATTAGCAACAAGCTTCACTTCCACCTTCCCTGTGACCTGAGCTTCGAGGTGCTCAGAAGTTCACACAGTGAATTGCCTTATATTTCCCTCTTCTTCAGAATTTAGGTTGTAACTGCCTACACTTCAATATTATCACTTTGTCATTTGTTTCTTCTCTTTCAAAAATATGTTGCCAGAGTCCCTTTATTGTTGCCTTTTCTCCTCTTCTCTTTGTTCTTATGTGCTCTCTAACTATAACTTCATTGGGGTTGAAGCAGCTTGAAGGCATGCACCTTATTTTGTTTAGTCTTTTTATTCACCGGCACCAGGTATAGTATGTGGCATTAGATAGGAGTTTAAGATCAGTTGGCTTTTAATGGAGTGATTATTAAAATCAGTATTTATTAAACTATTACTGAATTTGGAATATAAATATTATAGACAAAATTTATGATGAGATATACAATACCATCCAGTATTGACGTAATTCAATGTTTAAAAAAATGATCATTTTGTCCAAGTGGAGTATCCTTTCTTCCACTTCTCTGTCAGCAGACTTCTTATTTATCCTTCAAAATGTTGACCCAATGGGTTCATCATTTCTGATAGGCCTTTTCTGGTTTGGAGGGAATTTGTACCTATTCTTTGCTATATTTGTATGTTACATATATACTCATTGAATATATCAACTTGTAAGTATTTGTTCATTGACAGCAGAAACCTGATCATATCTGCATTTTTGTCCCTCGAAACTAACATACCTGATACAGAATTAGAACTTCACAAACATTTATTAAACTAAAATGAACTGAGTATTTTCTTCCAGAAATTTTAGGGATGAGCAGAAAGACAGACACTAGTGTTGCTGCCAATTGGTTTTATCCATTATAACATAACCACAAGCTCAGGAAATTTGGTTTTGATTCCCCAAAAGGATTTTGTTCTTGGATTCATTGTACAGAAAGAGAAGTGTGTTTTCCTACAAAGGGAATGAGGACAAATAAGAAATAAATTGTCTTCTCATAAGGGTTTGGAAACATATACCCAAATCAGAATTGGCTCCTTGATTGAATGTATTCTATTAGTTTTAGACTCTTCTATAGGCCATTTAGATGATTGACCATGTGGAAAGTCAGAGTAGATTTTCTAGTCAATCTCTTTTTAATATCAATATTTTTCATTAGATACTATAGCAATAGAGATCCATCAATTTTTCCTAGTACATTTCTATCCTGAATGTTTATATATGTCAGGATGTGATCCAAGGTCAAATGCTGCAGTGTATTTTAAACAAGGCAGATTCATCATTTCATAGAGGCCAGGAAGAATTTTTCCCTTTATGGTTAGCTGATTTTTAGGTTTTCACACTTACTTTTTTATAGAAAAAAAGAAACACCTATCCGTTGTAGAAAATGTCTTCTGGTTTGGGGATAGGGGAAAAAATGAGGTGGTGAATGAAAAATGATTTGCTCTTCTGTCAACTTTCAAAGAGGTGATTTTTTTCTGGTCTGCTTGGTGATGAGATTTATTTTGAGTCAGCTCTATCAGCAACAGGTCAAAGTGCAGTGTTTTTTTTTTTTTTCCCCCCTCCTTTTTGTTTTGTTTTTCTTTAATTTAAAATTTTCAAATCAAACATTGCCACACTGTACCTTGTAGCTGATATGAAATAAGAAAGCCCATTTACCAGTTGTGGTCTGGATTACTATGCTTCGCTACTATTGATTGGGGCAGTTATAGTCTTGCTGTTTGAATTTTAAATGTGGCTTGATGCACCCACGCATGTGTGATCATCTAAATACAACCCCGGACATTTTAACAATTAGAAAAAAAGGCAATTTCTCTGAAGCTGATTGGAAATACAAATTGCTTGTCAAATGAACAAAATTATCTTCTCTTTGCCAGAGAGAGCAAGATGGAGAAAGGTTAGGGAGATAGGAGGAAGACTTAACAGTTAGCAGTGCTGGGAGATAATTAGTCTTCCCACATTAAAAAAAAAGCCTAACCTTTGCTCTACAGCTATTAATATAATATAGAATTATTTAACTGCTAAGAGCTTAGTTTGAAAACAGTTGACTTTTTTCAAGAAACGTGTGTTGGCACAAATGGTCAGATTGAGAAATATACATCTGTGTTTCATGTATATTTGCCTTTCATAGAATATCATCAATATTCGGCATGATTAACAATGCATGTATTGCATTCTTTCTATAAAGATTTCTAGTGCCTGACTGATTGAATAGGAATGAGGACACATGTTTTAAACACACCCTACTCCAAACTGAAACAGCAGGAACGTCTAGTCACTAGAGGGCAGCCATAATCTGTTACAGCCCATAAAGATCTTCCAGGATATCCAAGTCCAATTGCAGATGTGGAGGGCAGGATTTAGAATCAGTGAGCTGTTTTTCAGCTGTACGTATTTTAGAAAGAGGACACTAACATCCTTGTTTAGACAACCTATCAGAAATGATCTGATTAAAAGGCAAAGCAAACAGAGGATTGCAGCACTGCTTGTGCAAATTTCTTGTAAATATATACCTCAGTTATCATAGGAAAAATTGAATGGAAGGAAAAAAAAAAACAACAACAAAAAAAACAAAAGCCCGTGAGCTTTCACGTGGATGGACGGGCCTCATTCACGTTTCTATTGTTTGCTATGGTTGCCAGGAAACCAAAGTTCCAAGCAAGCAAAGGAAATCACTGCACAAGTAACTATGGAATGCCTATGAGCCTGCTCATTTCTCCAAAATGTAGTGAGTTTCAGAAAGCAAGTAGATCTACTGGAAGGACTGGGAAATCAAAAGCAAATGAACAGCACTTCATGTCAACAGATGTTACTAGAATTTTGTAATGGGCAAATGTGCTCCATGCCAACCTAAAAAACGAGCACTGCCAAGTAAGCCTTACATATGGTAGAGTTTAAAATCCCTTGCCTTTAAAGAAACCTCCTTGTCTGGACAATCCGAATTAAAGATAAGTGCCAATTAGCATTATGGGGACATTTCAGCTTCTGTCCTTTCCTCTAGAACCACCCACCTACCTATTTAAAAATCATTTGCAGGATCTATTAAGCCCAGTAGAGGTCAGGAATGAGCAGACATTGTAGTGCATGGTTATTCAGGGTCTCTCACACTGTTAGGATACTTCCTAGAGGTGATCCACATCGCCTTCTGTGAAGTGTCCAAGAGAAGTACTTACTATCGTTGGCGACAGTATCCTGCTAGAAAAGTTATGTTTCCACTCCTTGCTTTGTTCCACAGCTAATCCCACAGCCACTTCCTAGTCTACTGGTCATAAGATCAGCTGAAAGAATATGGAAAGAGAAATGGTGCTGTTTGCATAGTAGGAAAAGAACTCCAAACACAAGCCTTATTAATAATTGTGTTTCATGTCTGCAGTAAGATCAGTCTTCCTTAAATTAGTGAATGAAGAATGAATAAATGATCGGGCTAATGTGTCACCTTCATGTAAGATAACATTTTGAAGTAATACGTAGAGCTGAATATACACATCCCCATTACCTTTAATTTTTTTAAGTGTCTATAGCTGCCTCTGTGCCTCATAATTTAAAACTGCAAAATAATACATCTTAACCTTTTGATCTTTTATGTTTGTCCCAATCAGGATTCGCTGAGAGGAAAACTACAATCAAGTGAAGGTCCACACAATTTTAAAGTTTGGCAACGCTACCCGCATGCATTCAAACTAAATTTCAGATAACTGTATTAAGAAAAATAGTGCTTTTGCCATGACCTATCTATGGAGATTTGTTGCTTTGTTCCACTGACAATTCTGAATTTTACAACCATTTTGTAAAATGTATCAGATACATGAATAATGGGTTTAGAAAGTCATAAAATTATATTTACTTTGCTTAGCCAAAATTTTAATTCATCCCATGTATTTTACAGTGTCCAGAAAGATTTTTGATATACTTTCATACTCTTTCATTAAAGTTAAACATGCCTAAGCCTAAGAACAATTAAAGTTAGTTAGGTTCCCTAGAAGCGTCGGTGCAGTTTAAATTAAAAGGAGCCCTTGACTTGATATTAAAAGAGCTGACTTCCAGACCTGGATGTGTTCAAATACGCAGTGTGAGCTCAAGCAAGGCTTAATCTTGACTTCATTCCCTCTTCTATAAAGTGAGGTGGATTTGACCGGCTGATTTTGTAGGTTCATTCCTACTTGTACTTCTCTTTGGTACCACATTATGTATAGTCATTTGTATACTTGTCAACCACCCCCCCCCCCTTGTAGGACATAAGCTCTGTCCTTGAAAGTAAGAAATACGTCAGTCATTTTCTCTCCTGCAAATTAGATAGCAAAGGAAACCAACACATAGCAGATGGGAGCGCAGGAAATGTTTGTGGAAACCAAAATGGGGCAGAGGAGTACTGTCTCGTTCTAGAGACAGACATACATTTCTCTGAACTGAAGCACTGTGGTGACTGCCACTTCCATCTCATCAGTGTTGGAATGAAAGGCGGCCAGTAGAAAAAAGTATAAGACGTCAGAGCTTAAAAAAATGTACATGCAGGGGCTCAGCCAGTGAAGTGTCTGACTCTTGATTTCGGCTCAGGTTGTGATCTCAGAGTCATGGGATCGAGCCCTGCATGGGGCTGTGTGCTGGGTATAGAGCCTGCTTAAGACTTTCTGTCTCTCTCTCCCCGGCCCCTCCACACAGCCCCCTCTCAAAAAAAAAAAAAAAAAAAAAAAAAAAAAAAAAAGGCATATGCAGAACATGACTATTTGACTATTTTACATCTCCTATTTTGTTGTGTTTGGGGGGTTACTGAATGTCTAAAGAGTCTTTCCTTTTGGAGTTAAATAATCAAGTGCAGCCCAGAAAAGCTACAGTATGTTCTCTAGCTCTCCATTTTCCAAACATCTCACTTATATCTGATAACTTCTGAACATTTCAATCTCCATAATAAATGTATCTCTACCAGCAATATCAGCAGAGGTGAGTCAGTCATTGAACTTTTGAGTTTTTGAAAAGTAAGAGAACCTAGGATATTTTAGACATTTTCCCTTTGTGTAAGTCTGAGAGGGAAAAAAAAAATCATAGGAAAACAAACATATCCATATATGCAGGTACTTCCTAACATTTCTCCCGAAAAGCGTAATTTAAAATAGTTATTTTAGATGTAAAGAGAGGGATGTTTCATATCTCGTTACATTGCAGCTTTGAGGGTTTGCTTTTAATTGCTTCATAGATTAAAAAGAATAGTTAAAATAAAGCCAAAGGCTTAAATCACCCTAATCCCTATATGAGTCCAAATAAAAATAGTTTATTATGAAAGCCACTCAAACTACAATGGACAAATTGAAACAGGCATGTAGAAAAAGTCTGAAAGATCTTAAATCTTAATCCACTCCTGTTTTTCTTAAACGCCTGGGGTGTTTATATAAGGGAAAGGAGGTCTAGGCTTTTAGCTTTATCACTTCGTTGTGTGTAAATAGGTAACAAAAGCACCAAAAATGCAATCCTTGAAATCATAAATATCTGTCTGAGAAGATGACCTTCCCAAAGCCACTCTCTTTTTCCTGAAACTTCTTCCCTGCTCTGGCCATAAGGTTGAAGAAACCGCTCAAGATTCTGACAACCAACCACAGTGGCCCATCTGTCTCCTAAACTCTCCCCACTACCCGCCTTTGTATTATTCCCCCCTTATTTATCAAGGCATTCTGAAGGCCTTTTCGTGACTCCCTGAGCATTCACACATGGGACAGAGGGGCCTGTCCCTTGTCTGCCTTTATTTGATGTGGTTGGTTGGCTTGTCCTGGAGTAGCTTTCTGCTCCCTGGGGATAACCACCTGATAAGACCCTGCTGAGTCCTGTCTCAAAGGAGAGAACAAATCTGCGTTCGTCTTCAATCGACTGGACTAAGGGTTAAATGCTGAAGTGACCTTGGCACCTGGAGATACTGCATCCCTGACCTTCATGCTGCTGAGCCTGTGAATGACTGCTGAGCTGCTAGAGGTGTCACAGAGAGACTCGGTGGGGATGAGAATTTCTAATGATTTATGGAACTTTTCTCAGTACTGAGAACTATACTTTTAGTTATAGGACATTTTAGAAATTATTGCAATATGGAACTTCTGCTAACGGCTTGGTAGAAACATATGCACAATAATGTTTATTATTATCGAGATCTGCAATGTGCATGTGTGCTCACATGCATTCTGTTTCCTGAGAATCTGAAGTACAGAGCATTATACTGACAGATGTCATCATCTCCATCATCACAATAATAGCTAACATTTATCTAGCGTTTACCATGTGTCAGTTACTGTGCTAAGAACCTTCTATGTGTTTCCTTATGTCATCCCCACAATAACCCTGTATTATTTAAGCCATATTATAATCCCAAATGTTTTACTATTATTATTCCCATCTTAGAGGTAAGGGAAATTACGCCTAGACAGGTTAAGACCTAGCCCCAAGACACAGCTTATGATTGGAAAAGAACAATTTCAAACCATGGTTGCCTTCTTAGCCTGTACTTCAAAGAATAACTGAACATGCTACTCATTCTTAAAAACTTGCCGAACTTCTACAGTGCACAAGTCACACACAGAAAAAACTTAATTAACATGGGAGGTGAACTTTCTGGGGCCAGGCTATGAGGGTCAAAGAAACTACGAGGGTCTCTAATACTACAGCACCTGCAGCTGTTATTCTTAGAACACCTGATGCAAAATGCAGACATTTAATAAACACAGTAGAACAAAAACAGCACTGGGGCTTATTAAAGGATAAAATGTAATCACTAGCATTCACTCATTTGAACTTGTTAAAAGTGACTCATCACAGATAAAATGTGTTTTTCCCTTGTTGGGAATGCTATATCATGAAGCTTAAAAGCAGTGACACAGCGTCGGGAAGCCACTTCCCGGTTGCAAAACTGGGGCCAAAGTATGTGATATTTCTGAGCTCTTGGGGTGATAATAATCTTGCCTACCACAGGGGATTGTTCTCAGGATTCAATAAAATATTTCATTTGATAGGTTTAATGGATACCTAACAGACACATCATAAGCTCTCCATAAACATCAGCTATCGTGAGGGCTGTTTTCCATTTTATAGAAATCTCTGATGAAAAGGGCTATTAAAAGTCACTCCCTTCACTGGAGTCATTAGGGTTTCTAGACATCATATCACGGACTCCTATTAAGTGAAAAGTAACTGGGAATACAGGATGATGCCATCTCACTTACATGATATACTGAATGATAATTTTCCAATTTTCCGGCATGTTTTGTTGCTTATGTAATCAAAGGAATCAATAGGTTTGTTTTGATATATTGGTTTATTTTAACATTTTGTTTATTTATTTGAGAGAAAGAGCTCTAGAGAGAGAGCAGGAGCAGGGCAAAGGGAGAGGGACAAGCATACTCCCACTGAACAGGGAGCCCAACTCGGGATTCAATCCCAGGAGATTCAATCCCGAGAACAGGCATTAACCAACTAAGCCACCCAGAAGCCAGTTGATAAACTGTTTTCTTTAAGCTAGACATATAGAGCTGTGACATAGAGCAGTTATTCTCAACACTTCCCCATCCCACACCCTGTACATCTTCAGAGACAGCCACCTTATCCCTATTTTCTAACCTGGAACCAACCTAGTGCCTGACTCAGCTACTCAATAAATACTTCCAAAATATTCCAAAAAAAAAAAAAAAAAAGTTGTTCACTTTTAATAAAGTAACACTCAACATAGGAGCTGTAACTACATAATCTTGGGTGGGGACTCTAGTCTTGCCAGAGCAACTCACTACTTCACAAAATATCCTTTTTTTTTTTTTTTTAATCTCTTCAGGAAACTTCTAAATGCTAAATGTCTCCTATATATTGAATTAACATCAGTCTCTCTGTAATTTCTGCCCATTAATCTGGAGTTTCACAGACTACATCAATTTTCTACTTAAAGACAGATTTTTCAAATATTCAAATACATCTGAATTATTCGTGTACATTTCCTCTACCCAAGGGGAATTTACCCATTTAACTATTTCTCCTGATATATTTTTGAGAGCTGTCCTCTGATTAGTCATCATTCTTTGGGGGTGTTTCAGTTTCAAAATGCCCATCCTTAAATGTAGTAAGAGAATGAGAGGTGATATCTAGATGCAGTCTGTTTCTCAAATAATAAGATCTATACCATTCATGTTCTCGACATTGATACCAATATAATCTAAGAAGTTATTACACATTGATGACTGGGCAGAAATTCAGTCAGCTGAAACTCCCGAGCATTTTCCACTGATCTGTTTGTGAAAGGATTTCTGAATCTCTGTGCATACTTTCATTGATTCCTATTTTTGTTGGTTTTATCATTCAAACTTGTCAAGATGTTTTCATACTGCTAACTCTACCAGAGAATGAGCTTCATCTTCACTCCTTTTTGTCATCTATTTATTTAGTAAGTAAACCTTATACATTTTTTAATACAACAATTGAGAAAAATGGGAAGTAATATAAGACTGAAGCACAAATTTAGAGATGTTTTTCTAGGTGGATATCCACACATTAATCAAATATGTCTATCACTACCATGATGAAATAGTTCTGTTTTTTCCTGAGTATGAAATTTCATGTGTATGTAATCCCATTTCTTAGAATCCATCTCGCAAAAATTAAGTTTTTGTATAGTGGAGCTACATACTTGGCGGTGGGTAGGTTAATGAAAAGCATTTATGAAGATCCTTTAAATACTAGAATCACCCTCAGCGCAGAGACATGGTTTTATTATGGCAGTTTCAAGAGAACTTAGGTTCTCATAGCATTTTCCTACAGCATTCTCACTCCTAAGTCTATATGAATCTCACCCAACTGTAACGGCCTACAGCATATAAATAAGTCTCTTCCTCTCACTCTTTCCTTTACCAGATAATAATAAAACCTGGTGTCTTCAAAGCTAAGGAATATTATGTAAAAGGGTAAAGTAGATCCATGCTTGTTGATGTGCTGACTCACACACACAGTCATAGGGATGGATATATGTTAAAGAGAGGGGACAACAAGACTGTTAACATATATCCTTGAGAAAATGTAGTATTTAAATATTTTTAATGACAATGTGTTACTTTAAAAATATTAAATATAATTTCAGGAATTATAAGATATTAATGATGCTTTGTGTCTTGTGATTTTCCAAATAGTTAAGGAGTATTTGGCCTGCAGGATTTCAATACAGATTAAGTCATATCCAGCCATTTTAATGGCAAGATACCTCATTGGTAAGACAGATAAGGTACAGAATTCATTCTGCCTTGAAACCTAAAGTAAACTACAAGGAAGAGTTAGCATTAATCTGGGTCTTGAAGAATCCAAGTGGATCAGTGGAGCAAAATAAGGTATTTTAGACAGAAGGGACAGCATGTTCCAAGAGAAGGAAGCAAATGTGAGCATGACCAATTGATAGTTTGACTCGGCCATGACATGGGCTACATGGTATGGTCAAAGAGGACATGGGATGGCAAGCTGGGGCTACAATAGGGAGGCCTACACATAGTATATTAAGCAGTGTATCCTTTAGCAACTGGAGAGAAACAGGAGAATTTTTAGGTAAGAGAAGGACATGACCATGTATGTATTTTAGGGGAAGCTCACTTGGATTGGGGTGGAGGATTGATCTCAATGAGGAGAGTGTGGGGCCAGGTTGACTAGATGGAAGGCTGTTAAGATGATCCAGCACAGAGATGATGAGTGCGTGGGCTGGAGTGGCAGCAAAGATAGGAGCCGGCACATTCGCGAGCTGAGTCAGAGCCCAAGTACAAGTTATTTCAGTCCTTGGGGATGTAATCAATCTGAACCTGGTAATGTGAACTCATTTAAGTAGCTAAGTGCTCTCTTACTATCTCCTCACTTATCTCAGGATTCTATTCCCTTGTTTGTCCTACCATTTCAAGTTTGAAGATCATTTTTTTCCTGATTGAGAAAACAGAAGCAAAATAGGAGTTTAGTCCTTCCAATGTCATCTGCTAATATTACACCATCTGGCCCAGGAAGCAGGCCTATTCCTTGATCAGTATTTCTTAGAAATTATATTTAAATTGTCTTTAGTGCTTTCCAAAAGGCTCAGCTCCCTGTGTGGTTCAGCCTTCTCCATACTAATTTTTTAGGTTCCTGCCTCTTGCTCAATTTTGTCCTTGGTGGTATGTCTCGTCTCCTGGCTTCCATTTTCCTCAAGATTCCAGAAGGAGAAATATCTATTTATGATCTGTGGTAGATTTTTTAGGCTCTATTTTTTTTTAATTCTTCTAGTGGAAGAAAATGTTAAATATATATCCCTTTCTCTTTTTTGTTAATGAATATCATAGAGCGGCAGTGTTAGTAACAATGCACGTTAAATGGTATTTTGTATATTGGAGTTCTTCTTTCCAATTCAAGCCAGAAAGCCCTTCACTCATATATTTTGTTCTTTATTTTTGTATCCTCTTTCTTTTTTTGGTATTGTTTCACGCTGGTTAGCTATGCTTTACATAGCTCTTTCTTCATGGATTTTCTTGCTATGAATTTCTATCTTGATTGATTACTTTCTTCTGAATATTCCAGCTCCTTCCTGACTTTTCATGCCTTTCCCAGGTTAAATATGCGAATGTTAATATTCCCGGTATCCCTAGGCCATGGATACAGGACTCATCATGTGTACCACATTCGTGGAGTCTATCACTTTTTCAATGGCATTTTAGAAATCTGTTCATTTACTTTAGAGCACTTCAAAACTGATTTTTTTGTTTACTCTGGAGAACATAAATTTTACAGTTATTAAAATTAAAGTGTTTGATTATTGTTACTCATAGTTCTGCTGTAGATGGGAAAGCATTCTGGGTTAGTGGAAATAATCTCTGAGCAGAAGTAAAAAGATATGGAATTTTCTGCTTTGCAGCTGTAAAACTTCCTTGTTTAAATCAGTTTTCCTAAGGCTCAGTTTCTTTCTCATACATAAAATAAGAATGGTGACATTTTCTATGGTAAATCACAAACTTAGAGGAATTAAAAAGAAATAACACATATGAGATCCATTTAGAAACTATAAAGTATTATACATCATTGTTTTTAAATTAAGTTAAACTAAGCCCAAACCAAAATTTGGAGTTTTGGTGTTGTTTGTTTATGTATATGATTCACTGCATAAAACTTAGGAAACTAATGAAAGAATATTGTTCAGGTACTTATGTTTCTACCTGTTGTTCTGAAAACCAAGCTTGTCAAACTACTCAATTTTTTTTCGGTTGAGCTACATTATTTTGAAGTCAACAAAATACAGTTAAGTTTAGGGACACCTGGTGGCTCAGTGGTTGAGCATTTGCCTTTGGCTCAGGGCGTGATCCTCGGTCCGGGGATTGAGTCTTACATTGGGCTCCCCGCAAGAAGCCTGCTTCTCCCTCTCCCTATGTCTCCGTGTTTCTTATGAATAAATAAATAAAATCTTTAAAAAATATAGTTTAGTTTAGCTTTAAATTTTGTTTTTCACCTACTGATGGAAAAGCATACTCAGCTCATGGGATGAATTATATTTGCATTATATTTTCATAAACAATATCTTCTTATTGAAAAACAAACACAAATACAAACTATTTATGAAATGTTTCTATGTGAAAATGGAGATATTACAAATACTGTTTTCAAAGGCTACAAGTTTGACTATTCTTCACACAGAGCATATATTCATAATGATGCTACCAGCAATTGTTCCTGATTTCAATAGCTTAAAATACAGAATTAAACATGTCCTTATGGAGTATTGATGATTTCCAAATCTATCCACTTCAACACTCATCAGATTGGCATTACCTTCACTGGATTGAAAGAAAATATTTATATAAGAAATCTATTTGAGGATTAAAGAATTCAAAGAGAATGATAGGAACTCCTGGAATAAGTCATTTGGTTCTTTTTGATGAAAATTCAAGGAGGCCTGATGTAATGTTGCAATTACCACACATGTCCTGAGGTTAATCAGGCTCAGGCTTGCAGATTCTAGCTGGGACGGAAAGTATGGATGGGCATCGACTCAGGACCTGCCTGTACATGGTGATCATATATTTCTCTACTTATTCAATATAAATCACTTTGTATTTTAAGTGACAGTAAGTTCAAAGGTGCTGCTGACCCTATTAGAAAAGAAACAGCAAGATCTTGTGCTGGATGAAGGGAAGCCTGGCAAAGCGAAACACAAATACAGCATCACTTTTTTTTTTATGAACTGGATGGTATGGATGGATATGTGTCAAAGTGAAGCGCCGCATTGTTAGAGATGCACTATAAATTGTCCACATTTGGCCTGGGGATGGGCGAAAGCAAAAACTGGTAAAAATCAACATTCTTGTTTAGAATCTGCCAGTTACACTCTTTAAAATAAAAGCTGTGTGTTTCTAGGCAGACGCCCATTGTGTTTTTCCTTCTTCAGTTTAACTAACATTAAGCATTATCACAAACCAAATTCTATTTTCAGCTCAGCCCAATGCCTTCATACTCTTTCTTCTGTTTTCTTCATTTCCAATGTTCTCCCTTTTATCTAAGGAAAACAAGGCAGACAACATTGACACCCCCATCGGGCCTTCACTCTCTTAAACTATGGGGCTAAGCCCTAGACAGAAGCCCTGATTTTCTAAATCCCAATGATTCTTGCCTGATTTTATGTTTGTGAGATAAAATGTGTACTGATATATTATAGGCAATCAAAGTGAAATTAGCATTACATCACATTATCTTGTATATTTCTTTGACTTTAAAAATGGTCAGCAATACAACTATAGCATTAACAGTTATTACGTATTTAAATGGGACTCTGTAACTGATTGACAAGATCAATAATTTTAAGATCAAATAGTAACAGCAGTTTGTGTTTTTTTTCTTTAATCGGGGCCTCTTTGTTTTATATGTATGCCTACAGCTACATCCTGTTTTCTGTCTGTAGACAGTGATTCCTGCTGTGCACTGTTGAGAAAATGAGAAGACAAAATGGAGAATCAATTTAAGAAAAAAAAAAAAGCTTTAGTTGACAAAGCTTTATAGTAGATCAATGGAATCTAGCTAGTTAAGATATCTTTAGTAGCTGAGATAAGATTATATAATTACTGTAAATACTTTTACATTTTATGCCTTCCTCATTTTGAATTTCTGTATTTGGAGAAAATCTTTAAAAGTATGCAAATTCTTTTTTCTTATGACATATGAATGATCATTTCTTTGGTTATTATATATATATATATATATATATATATATATCTCCAACTTGATAAATCAATAAATCAAAGAGACTCCAACTCTATAAACATTCCACACATTTATTTGGAATTCATCTACTTAAAAATGAACTTCTCCTTCCAAGAATTGAAAAAAAAGTGTTGAGTGCACTTTCAAGGTGGATGTAATTATTTTGTTTCATTACCTAGTACTTAAGGGAATTACTTATTTTACAGTTATTCTTTTATCACTTGTTTGTTTAAACAGTTTTCCCCATAAGCACTGGATGTGTAAGACTGATATAAAGCAGGAACATTTGTTTAATAGGTTGATTCATACATCCGATATTTATTTAATTAGGTTTCACTGAATTTGCATACTGGAAGTAATTAGTTGTTTAAAATTCCTAATAGCATTCAGCAAAATATTGTTTGAACTATTTCAGCACACCTTTGTTTATTAAAAAAAATAAACAAACACTAATGAACATCCTGCTAACTGGCTCTTATTCACAAGAAGAAATATCCCAGCAATGTTGCCTAAATATGAAACTTAGAAGTAAATTATTTAGAAACTAACATAAAGCCTGCAGCTAGTTTGCAAAATAAATAATATGATTCATACTGTTCATTCAACTTTGACCTAAATATACTGTAGGCTGAGATCCTTATTTGTAAATAGGACTGTTTTTACTATATCAACATCATTTTTAGATTAAATCATAGCTATTATATATAAACATTTTAGTGATTCTGGAGCATGGCTATACAAAACTTGAAGTAACCATGCTCTTTTGAAACATTCTAATTGCTAAACCCAATGACACTTAAAATTGAATATTCTGAACATACTCAAGTATGCATTAGTTCCAAGTTAAATCACATGGTATATATAAATTCTCACATAGTAATTCATTATTAAAATGCAGTTTCTGGGCTTGGGAAAGTAATATATATATATACACACTTACCAAATGCACACATTCGTCTCAAAAAAAAAAAAAAAAAAGCTCTTGACACCATGTAGCCAAGTGAGACTACTGTAACTGGTATTGCTTGGGTGTGATAATTATTATCATATTTATTTTCTCTTGAAGACTATTTTAGTTTCCCATATAAAAACACACACTGTTGTAAGTAGATTGTGATTGTTGATAGTGCAGAATTTAACAAATACAGCTATCAAATGAAATCTCTTTTGCCATCATGTTTCCACTGGGGAAAGTCCCAAGAATAGTCAGGTTTTCTTTAATGTCTGTGATAATAGATTTATTTAACAATTCTTTTAACAAAGGTTATTGAGTTATTTTTTTTAAGTTTTTTTTTTTTTATTTACTCATGAGAGACACAGAAAGAGGTAGAGACATAGCAGAGGGAGAAGCAGGCTCCCTGTGAGGAGCCTGATATGGGACTCGATCCCAGAACCCTGGGATCATGCCCTGAGCCAAAGGCAGACACTCAACCGCTGAGCCACCCAAGCATCCCAGGTTATTGAGTTCTTACTTAGTGGCAATGCTGAGAAATCACTGATTGAAACTGCTGGAGATAGATCTAAAGGTAAGATATTATGCAAAGAGAGAACTTAAAAATTGTGTCAGAAAAGATGTTGAAAACCTGGATTTGCCACCCATTTTTCACTGATGAGGAATGTAACCTGTCCGGGATCACACAATGAGTTAATGACAATGACAGATATTCTAAAATCCATTTTCTTTTTCTTTTCAATATGCCATATTATCTCAACCAGTGTCTCAGTCCTAATGACTCTTTTCTTAGAAAGCCCAGGAAGGATTCCTGGGCTGGTGGGGAATCTAATGACATGAGAAAACAAATCAAACATTTAGTGTGAATTTGGAAACATGATCCAAATTCAGAGGAAGTGCATAATCAATTCTCATCTTGAGAACCACAAGAATAAGCTAGGTGATCAGAGAACCAAGAGTTAATGGGCCTGAGAAGAGAGCTATACAATATCCTGGATGAACATCAATTTAACTGCTAATATTATTTCTAGCTCTTATAGTTTGTATTAGGGAAAATGCAGGCGGCCTACAAGGGGTAGAGATAATCTTACAGAACCTCTTATGAGATGACATAGGTAATGTAGTCTGATGGTCAAAAGATTTAAATTGTGAAACTGTGTGCCTACCAGCTTCCTGGAGCAGAGAAAGTGAGATGGAGTTACAATGATAAGAAGTTCATCAGTAAGATCAATACCAGTGGAGCACCAATCCCTATGCAAAAGTACTGTCTTCTTTGAAGTATGCTGGTGGTTACTCTTAAGCTATGAGAGACACCATTATTATAGTTAAAACAAAACAAAATGAATGGCCTCCACTTAACCCCTAGGAGAATAACTATAACCTTACTACACTTGCTTTTTCCACATAATTTCTTCAGGAGATTTTGACAATAAAGTAATGGATAAAATATCTCTTATGAGGCTAAAACTTTATGAATTGTGATCATGGGTGAAAAAACTAGGATGTTTTTGGAATCTTCTCCATGGATCCAAAGGGATAAATGTAACATTGTCTCTTATGACAGCATTGATAGCAACTTCCCAACAGGGACAAAGCCATAATGAAGAGGTTGCAGATAGGCAAGAGAATCATCAGATGGAAGGCTAGGATAGGTCCAGACAAGAATGGAAAAATATAGGCATTGTTTAATCACAACTCCTTGGGTGTGGGATACAATAGGTTTGAGTACGACATATATTTTTCTACTTTTATACCTGGGAAAGACTTACTACAAACACAAATTGAGAAAGCATTGTTTTCATGGTCAAGTAAAGTCTACTTTTCAAAGTAATCTGACTTTGTCCTATTAGAACTGAAACACAGTTTATTATTTCATTAATTATGAACACATAGGGAAGCTGTGGTTTTGAAAGTCCTCGAGGGTAATGGCCTACTTACCTATGTGTGATGTATATGGGGGTAGAAAGGGATTTTTCAACATAATCTTTGATCACTCTGGCATGTACTTAGAAAACTGTCATGGTAATCTTGGTAAGGCAAGCTCATTTTAGTCAAATAATTGTTTAACTTAAGCAAGATTATTTTGATCTGTGTCTGGTTTTGTTCAGCATTTTTTTCTGTGGTATAGAAAGATGATTTTGTATAATACAAAGTATATAACATGCAGTGAGTCCAATTTGCATGTTCTGAAGACATATAGTTTGTGGTAAGACTGGGGTTTAAATCCTTCCTCTGCCATTTAAGCATGCATGATATTGAATAAGTTGCTTAACCTAAAAATCTGCTTTCATTTTTTTTTGCGTGGATAATAAAGCCTAATGTTAAATTATACATTTGCAGACATTTCTGTATTTCACAGAACTTAAACAGCATATTTTTAATGTTTTTATAATTCTGAAATTAAAAATGATCTTTCAGTGTATAGGTATCTTAAAATCCCTGTAAATCTTGATGAAAGTACATTTTCTTTAAGAATAGAATTGCTTTTGCTTCTGTGGTCACTTGAGGATATTATGTGCTAATGGCCAATTTAAAATTTTCTGAAATACACACATGTATTATATTTTAGAGACAGTTCTTGTAAAATAACATGTGTGTGGAGAGAGAATGAGAGAGTAAAGAGATAACCCAATTGAAGATAGAGAACACTGAAAAAAATGTAAAAAACATGAATCTCCAACAAAATTGAATAATTCATGCAAGAAATAATTAAATATTATAAACTTTTAGTACTTACATGTTTATAGTAATTTATAGATCTAGAATTATTAAACTTAAGAACTGCATTAAGATTTTGTGTATGTACTTGTGTGTGCAAACTATATTTACACGTTGGAAAACTAGATGCATATGGGTGGAAGATAGACTTTAAGGTGTCTCCATGATTTCTACCTTCTGATATTCATATAATTTTAAAATCCCCTCCCCTGTGTGAGTGTGGGACCTGTGTCTGCTAATAGAATAGGGCAAAGGTGATGGGATGTTACTCCTGATTGTGTTATGTTATAAATGACTTCATCTTGCTAACATATGGCTCTGGAGTGTCTCTCTTTCTCTCTCATGAGAGAAGCAAGCTCTCGTGAGGAAGCAAGCTATCGTGAGTCCTACAACTGCAAAGAAATAAATTCTGTCAATAATTTGAGTGAACCTCAGAGCAGACCCTTTTCCAATGGAGTCTCCAGATGACAATCCACCTTTGGCCAAAACCTTGATTGCAGCCTTACAGAAGACCCAACTAAGCCTTGCCCAGACTCACTGTCCCATAGAAACTATGAGTTTAAATGTGTGTTGCTTTAAACCACTTATTTTGTCATTCTGTTATGTAACAGAAATACAATACAATGCGCATATAATATGGACATTTTTAAAACTAGGGATTAAGAATCTGATATCAAGACTAGGGGTCAGGAATGAAGACTGAAGTCTGTGGGCAACGTCAAGCATTTAGAATCAAGATCAGAATTCTGAATAGGCTAAGATGTCACAGGACGTCTCAAAGATCTGACAATGGAATTGAGGTCTAGGAAAAATTAAGGGCTCTGAATATAGTAACAGGTTGTAGGATAATTTAGAAGTCCAGGTCATGTTTCATTTAAAATGTTCATGACTCTTTCTAGAATGAGGGCAGATCAGAGAGGTAAACAAAGGCTGCTTTATGAAGGATTAAGAAGCTGATACAAAAAAAAAAGGGGGGGGGATTTGAGTGAGGAGGTATCAAAGGCATATTCAGATGAGTGAAATAAGCAGATCAAGGTTTCAGGAACTGAGTAATTACAAAATGGAGCATGAACTGTGAGCAGGGAGTTGGACAATGCAGACATGAGGTTGACTTGTTGCAAAATGCCAACCTTATGGAATGCTTGGAGTAAGGCAGAATGTTTCACACTTTTTGAAACAATTCATGTGGTCTTATCCCTCATGCCTTTATTTATGCCATTCTCTTTGTTCAGAATGTCATTCCTTCTTCTTCTCTGGTGAAACACTATTAACTTTTCGACCTCCAGAAAAATACCTGTTCTTTAAATATTTTCCCGTAGAACTTCACACACAAAATAGAATTTTCTGTTCCTTATACCCAGTCATAGGGTCATATAAAACTGGCATTTTGTTGCTCAAAAAGCCATTACATAGGTGCTTTTAATTATGAACTTGGTAATATAATTTACAAATTTGCTCAGTACTAATTGAAGAATATTATCAATAAGCTTTAAAACTGGTTTGTCAAACTATCTTAAGAGAAAATAAGGAACGTGTAATTTTAAAGCTTGGATAATTTCATTGTACCGTGGCACAAAAAGAATACTACAAAAAACATTGCAACATGCTTAGTTGACTTTTTTCTATTCATTGAAGTTTGGCATTTTAAAATTTAATAACTTTCATAAAAGTTATTAATGCATAAAAAGCCACTTAATCTTGAATTCAGAATTATCATCACAATGTTTTGATGGTCTGTAGTGCCTTCTTTTCATTCTTGTATTTAAAAATTCTGTGGTATTGTGTCACTCAAAAAGCTTCATTCCTTATTAAAACAGTAAAGGATTTGTTGATTCAGTGCAAAAGATTTGGCTTGTCAATAAGTATATTAAATTTTATTTTAGTCTAATTCGAAATTGCTTATCATTTTCTATCATTTTCATAATGATGGGTTTGGGAAAAAAATAGGTCAACATTTTTGTTACTATCATATAAAACACTAGATAGCCCTATCAGAAATCAATTCTTTACATTAATGTAGTGGTTTGAAGTTTTCAAAGCTCTGTAATGTCTTTTACCTTTACAGTACAGAAAAGGCAGTTATTAGTTTTATTTTATCTATTTTTAAATATCTTAACTTACTTGATTTTTTTTTAATACAAACTAAGACCTAAACAGACTTTAATTGATTTGTTCCAAGTCACAGAGATAGTAAATTATTACACTGGGATTATACTTTAACTTCTCTGAATCCTAGACCTTTCCCATGCACCATGCTGGCTTCTGTAACAAGCCACACTTTGTAGCACTCTGAAGATAAAAGCATACAAATCCCCACCTGGAATCATCTTCCATGCCAAGTATTTCAGTCAACAACGTGGCAACATAAAAAAAAAAAAAAAAAGCAAAAACAGTTCAAAAATAGTATCTAGACTCCCAGGTCAACTAACAAAAGTGAATTTTCTACATAGCATGACTAAGTCAACTTTATGCAGTACAGTGACTTTTCAGTTATGTTGTATTTAAATTGTCTTTTTATAAGATGGAAGTGAAGACAAATAACTGTGTTGTTTCTCTCAGAATAATATATTCTATGATGTGAGAAGAGAACAGAGCATGTACCTCACATAATCCAACCTTTTAGACTTGTTAACCTTATCACCAGAACACAGAACAGGATGGGGGTGGAGGGAGTGTTGAAAACATTCTGGTCTCTTTTACTTTTCTGCTTCAGGTGAACAATGGCAGCCTAATCACACTACAGAAGAAAGCAATGAATTAGAGGAAAATATGGGCTATGTAAAACATGGTACGAATCATAGGCCATCATTACCTTAACGTGCCACACTTACATATTAAAACATAATATTTATGATTATAAATTTGCATTCTTAATGTTGGAACTGCTAGCACCATCTGTGGTACAGTACAGTAGTTACCACTACTATAATATTTTTTTCTGCTTCAATATATGTATGTTCTATTGCAAGGTTAGTATGGTCCCTCCTCCATTAAGATGGATAGACTATTTCTGTATTTTTTGATTCTAAGTCTGGCTAATTCACTTGCTATGATCAATGGAACAGTATAAGTGGAACTCATGCGGAGACTTGAAGAGTACCTATATGTTAGGGTTCAACAACTTTTGCTGCTGGGAACACTTTTGCCACCATGTGACCAAGCCAAGGTGGCCTCCTGCAATGTGGGAAATGACAGTGAGAAAGGAACCAGTCATCCAAGCCGCCCCAGACATCCTGCTCAGACTATTTGCAGATGTGTAAGTAAGGCTATTCCAAAGTGCTCAATCCAATCACTAAGAGAACGATGAGGAATAATAACCCACTTTCTTTAACCCACTGTTTTGGGGCATATTGTGATGTAGCACAAATTTACTGATTAACCCATTTAATTATGCAACTTGTCATCAATCTTGTATCTAATAAAAATGAAAGTCTGCAGGGCATCTGGGTGGCTCGCACAGTCGGTTAATGATCTGCCTTTGGCTCAGGTCATGATCCCATGGTCCTGGCATCCAGCCCTGAGCCCCTCATCGCATTTGGTTTCCTGCTCAGTGGGGAGCCTGCTCCTCCCTCTTGCTTATGCTTTCTCTGGTTCTCTCTCTGTATCTATCTCTCTCTCAAATAAATACATGAAATATTTTTAAAAAATGAAAATCTGGGATTTTAAAAGTTAGATATTTGTGTTCATTAATGATGTATGTATTCAAAATTGATCTCCAAGAAAATATGTCAAAAACTAGATGGAGCATATTTTCCTTATGGATGTTCTCATTTTGTGCTTTCTTTCTGTTTATAATTCAGAGTTGTTTCATTCATTCAAGTTCCATTTCTAAGTTAGCTATCGATTTTTCCTTCTTTCTTGTACACTGCCTAGAACTCACCTCTAAGGTAATTATGAGAATTAAATAAGTTTACACAGGCAGGTAAACAAAAAGGTAGATGATGGACCAATAAATAGAATAATAGAAGGACAGAAGGATAGAGGAGAGAGGGAGAGATGGAGAGATGATAGATAGATAGATAGATAGATAGATAGATAGATAGATAGATAGATAGACTAGAACACTAACTGGTGATGCATAGTAAGGATCTATAAATGTAAATATAAAGTAATTTTATTATTATTTAACTAGATTCCATTTAAAACTGTTTGCCAATATCTTATTTTTCTTCATTCACACAGTTTTCTATTCTCTGTGCTTCTTGCTTTGAATACTCCTCTAATATAATTTTTTCAGCTTTTTCCCTCAAATACTATCTTTATACAACAATTCCCTTGCTCAAATATAACTATAGTCTCCCCCTTTCCTAATAAAATAAAATCTCAATCTATGTTTCTATCTTTATGTCCTTTGCAATCTGATACCCAACCAAATTTTCTGGCTTTATTATTTTCTTTTTTTTTTTTTTGGCTTTATTATTTTCTACTCCATTATGTATGGCTTGAGTTTTAGCCCAACTGCATTACTTTTTTTCATTTGCAGGTAATGCATGCATCCTGCACCCTGCTCATGTCGAAACTCTACATCAAAGATCCTCCTCGTGTCCAGTTCTTTTCCTATCATTCCACGCTTGATGTTCTATGTTGTGTATATTTTTGTAGATAATTATACTCCTAGAATATCTAGGCTTCTTTGAACAATCATAGCATTACATTTGAACAGTTTTTGTAGCACTTATCATTTTCTACTTTATATTACTGTTAATATATCCATGTATTGAAATCACTACTAAATGTTTGTTTAGGCTAATATCTATGTATCTATATCTATGTTTATCCCATCTCCCATGTCACCCAAATAGTGCCGGGAAAATATTTTGACTCTGTAAAGTGATTTTTAAATAAATATTGTGAAAGAAATCTGTGAATAAAACCCCAGATTAAGTAGCTGCTAAGTAATTTGTAAATGATCTTAAAATTGATGCAACTTCCATTTAATGAAAAAAAAAAAACAAAGTAAAACCAAAAAAAAAAAAAAACCATAATTCTAAGCATATTCTTATGGCAACAGTCATCCCTCAGTATTCCCCATGTAATCAATCAGAACAATTGAGACTAATATATTAATATATATGTATTATATACTAATAACCTCATGGATTCAGTACTTTAATGGATAAAAATACTCTCTTGTTTAGAGAAAGTCCTCCATATGTTGGGAAACTCTCCAGGGTTGTTGCCATTCCTGCCATGACTCAGTAATTCAGATTGCATCTTTTCTCACCTCCAAACAACAACAACAAAAGACTGAGAAACACTTGGAAAGGATTTTCATTACCTTAAGCACAATTAGTTATTATTTACAACTTATTGGCCAGAATTAGGCAAGTGCTGTCACTTAACTATTAAGAGGTTGGAGTGCAGTCTTCCATGTTCCCAGCAAGGGAAAGACAACTAGACGTTCATAAATGGCACCTCATTAAAAGACAACATCATCCATTGAACTGGACACATTAGGAAGCCTGATATTTTCATCTGCTTTACCACATCATCCTTCAAACTATCACTAACTTTTCATCTCATTTACCACCCATCACACCTCAAGCTATCACTAACTTTTAACCCATATATATATCACAGAAATCTTAACTTCTCTTTATCTCCACTAACATTAACCAAGTAAGTGATAAAACACATTTTAAACTGGGCTGATGAAATCATCTGCTAACTGGCCACTTCAGTTGCTATGGTTGCATAACCGAACACTCCAAAACTTAAAGCTATGAAACAAGAATAATTATGTGCTTTTCTTATGTTCATAAAATGCCTGAGTCAGAAATTTAGCTGAGAACACAACAGAGATGGCTCTTCTCTGCTCAAAGATGTCTGGAGCCATGCCTTGGAAGACTCAAATGGTAGAGAAGTAGAGGTGATCCAAGTGACTGGGGGGTGACCTCAGTGGCTGGGGGCTAAAACAACTAGAGCAGGAGGACGCATATCCAAAATAGTTTCTCTACTCACCTGAGCTAAGATAATATGAAGCCTGAGTCAGTTGTGGTTGTCAAGCAGATCAACTCTATGTGATGGCTTGGTTTCTAAGAGGAAACAGCTAGACAGCAAACATTTCAAGAGAGCAAGGAAGAAGATATATAGCTTATTTCCACTGATCCTTGGAAGCCATGCACTGTCAATGATGCCTCTTTCTACTTATTACAATGGATTGAAGGCTAGCCCAAACTCAAGGAAAGAGAGGGGAAATAGACTCTTCATCAGGGACTGATAAGCTCACATTAGAGAAGAAAATTCAGGAGGGAGGCTTCATTTTCATCAAATTATCAATCAAATCTCATTACCTCAAGGAGGCCAAACTATTAATCTCTCTAACTCATAGTGCTATGTAACTCTGTCTAGCACTTCTCACAGTTCCAATTTCAATTTGTCTCTCATTAATTCTTCAATATCTATCTTCCCCCAATAAGTTTAAAGTTCACAGAAAGCAAGAAATGAGTATTCTATCCACCCCCAAACGCAGATATCTGATGTTCCATCAATGGCTATGGCTGAGAATCATGGAGGCTCTTACACAAATGAAGTAGATTCTCTAGAAGAGTCTCTATGGGCTTTCTACAAGTTCCTCCTTCATGGTCCCACTTCAGCTTCTCAGTTTCTTGGATTTACTCACAAGGTCTGACTTATCCCTCTGCTCAATCTCCAGGTGAAGGGGTTAGTGACTTTTTTCTCTGATCCTCCTCCAAACTCCTTCCAGACTTCTATTTCAACCGAACCCTTTTTAAAGACAATTGTTTAAGGCTTATTTCCTGTAATAAGGCCCATATTCTTTTATATATATATATATTAATTTTTATTTATTTATGATAGTCACAGAGAGAGAGAGAGAGGCAGAGACACAGGCAGAGGGAGAAGCAGGCTCCATGTACCGGGAGCCTGATGTGGGATTCGATCCCGTGTCTCCAGGATCGCGCCCTGGGCCAAAGGCAGGCACCAAACCGCTGCGCCACCCAGAGATCCCCCATAACTCCCATATTCTTATAATAAATCCTACATTCCTGTAATACTTAATGATGGCTGTTTTCCTGACAGAGTATTCTTAGGACTTTACCTTTTGGTTGGCATATAATGGGTTCTTGATATTTATGTTTGAATAGATACAAGAATAAGTGTCAATAGTTATTTTAATTTACTCATGGAATGGCAGGGTAATAATAATTTCAAAAAAGAATTATCAGTAGATGCTAAAACTAGAAGGGGAGACATGAGATGTAACAAAATATTTACATAGCCTCAGTGTGTGTCCCACAGAGTACTGACTCATTACAAAGTGGAAAAGATAACTTTATGATGAAGTATCCTGGCAGACCTTATCCAAGAGACCAAAGTTACCATCACCAGTAATAGGACAAATAGATATCATGTGCCTGATAAAATACACAGAGAGAATCACAGCATCGCTTCCAGGGTTATTTCTGACAAATATGCCTATCTAAATCTAATGGTGAGAAAACATCAAGTAAACCTAACAAGGCATATTCTTCATGATTGCAAAGGTCCTGAAAGGCAAGGAAAGACTAAGGAACTCTTCCATCTTGAATGATGATAAATAAACATCATTTTTAGAGTCAACTACATGAAATGTGCAGTTATGAGCTAGATTCTTTTGTTGTAAAGGACATAACTGGAACAACTGGTGAACTCTAAATACAGTGTGAATATTGAATCGACTACTATCAAAACCAAAATAAATAAATAAATAAATAAATAAATAATCAGGACACTGATATATTGTTACCATTAAGTATTAATAATTGGTGAACTCTAAATAGAGCATGAATATTTAATGATAAAGATACATCAATGTTAATTTTTTTAGTTTTGATGGTAGGATTGATGTTATGTAGTAGAATCTTCTTGGTTTTCTTGAACAAATACTAACATTTTGGAGTGATGGGGCACCAGTTTGTCAACTGACTCAGAAAGAGTTGTAAAAAAAAGCAGAAAAAGAAAGGAGAGACACTATAAAAATGGTATAGTCTTAATATTTGGGGGATATTAGTAATAGATAAATAGGAATTGTCTGCACAGTTACGGAAACTTAATTCTAATTTTGAAGTTACATAAGTTAAAATTAAATGGTCTAGGGTGTTAATAAGTGATATACCTTTATTTTTTTTCTTCACAAAGTTTACCAGTACAATTGTGAGCTAGAATTGAAATACAGGATATTACTATGATATCCCTGCAAGTATAGATTAATCTCGAAATGTCTAAAGGATTAACCCTCTGATGATTATCCACACTGGAAATGGAACGTATGGATGCACTGTTTTGTTATCTTGCACCGTCCAGGATTGCTCTGACACAACCTATAACTTTCCATCTCCCAAGTCCATCATTCTGTGATATGCTTGATCTGTTATGCTCATCCATGAGGTGATTTTTCTGACATGCCTAGTGTGATGAGTGAGATTGAATGTCTTTATCTCAGAATGAATCCTCTATCTCTTCCTACCTTTAGCAATAAAGGAGGACTTTATAGATGAGGTGATTAGGTTTTCTACCTCAGTTAATGCAGATCTTTATTCCATTGACCAAAGAAAGTGAAAAAAATTTAAAAATATAAAATTGTAACAGCAGTCATTATTTATGAACTATCGCAGGTATGTATATAGTCAAATATTTTATCACGTTTTTTTGTTGTTGTTGCAATGGAGCAGAGACATTTTAACTAGCAGAACCAAACATATGCAGATAGTTCATCGTTTTAGCATTGTTTTTGTTTTTAAATTAAGATAATAATAATAATATGGACACACACAGAGAGCTGTGATTTCCATGCGATGATGACATTACAACAGGGTAATTCTGTCTGTGTTTTATAGGTTACCTGGTAAGAACAGCCAATGATAAATTTACTTCTGGAAAATACATTCTTTGAGTTCTGCATTGTCTGGGTTTCGTTTGTTTTCTACAAAACAAGAAGTTTTTAAGTCTACACCCCAAATGGAGAAACTTATTTCTGGCTGCTGTACAGCAGTGTGCTCTCTCTGGATCCTATTCATTCACTCTCCTTTCAGCAAACATTTATGTTTGTCAGGCAGTGCACTAGACTCTGAGGATAAAAAAAATGAGTAAAATCTTGGCAAGGCCCTCCAATAGCAATCTAAATGACTTCTGCAAAAAAAAAAAAAAAAAAAAAAAAAAAAAAGACTTCTGCAGCAGAGACCTCTCACCCACACAATTACTTCCTTTCACTGAAAAAAATAATAATATTAATAAGCCCCATATCTGGCTCTATGCTTAGATGAGGATTTAAGAATTTCAATTTCAATCACTGAGATTCTCTTTTAATGAACTTGGAGTTAGGATTTAAAGGATCTTGTTCTCACATTTTGCTTAAATTTAAATGATATGTTCTAGAGAAGTATGGGGAAGTTGCCTTCCCCCATGCCTGTGAAGAAGGAAAAAGCATTTAACTACCATGCAGAGCAATGAAGTACATCTTCAGAGTAATCAGAGTAAGACACACAGGAAAAATGATTAAGCTCCAGAGAATAACTATTTGGCTTTCTGGCAGCTTTCCAATTCCTATTTCAAGATTTCAGTTAGGCCCAGATGTACAGTTGACCCTTGAACAACACAGGAGTTAGGGGCACCCATTTTCTGCACAGTTGAAAATCCATGTATAAATTTTGATTCCCGAAAACCTTAACCTACTGTCGACTGGAAGCTTTATCAATAACATAAACAGTCAATTAACACATATTTTTTATGTTATGTGCATTACATAGTGTATTTTTAAAGTAGGCTAAAGAAAATGTTATCAAGAAAATCTTAGAGGGGCATCTGGTGTCTTAGTCAACTGAGTGTCTGACTCTTGATTTTGGCTCAAGTCTGATCTCAGGGTCTTGGGATCCACCCATGCCCACAAAAGGCTCCATGCTCAGCAGGGAGTCTGCTTCTCTGCCTCTCCCTCTGTCCCCACCCTTATAAGACCAAATAAGACTAAACTGTACAAGACAGATTCATTTTTTCTTTCACGCAAGGTGCTAGCTGATAATCAATTAAGTGTGGGGATGCTGTACTACACAAAGGGAACCAGCAACCCAGACTCCATCTATCTCCTGTCATCCCTTAGGGTGCTCCTTCCATGTTCCAATCTACGGGAAAGGAAAAAAAGAAAGCAGAGGTCAAGTAACACCCTTTACGGATGTAATCCAGAAGTTGGTCACAGAAATCCTCTTTATATCCCGTTGGGCAGAAGCTAATCATATGACCATGTGATAAATACGTCAGAGTTGCACTGCCAAAAGGAAGAGAGGCACAATAGCTATAGGGAGCCCTTCGCAATTTCTGCTACAATAGGGCCATTGGAACATAATGGTGGAGATACTGTGGTCATTCACCCAGGATCATAAGAAAAGGTATCCCAGAGAAAGTGAGTCTCATCTGGATCTTGAATGATAAGTTGGATGTTGTTAAGGAGAAGAATGACAGGGGCCATTTCAGGAAGAGAAGACATAATGTACAAAGACAAAAACTTATTACTAGAATTTCTGTGGCTGAATCCTAGCTGAATCCTAGCTAGTCCCTAGGATGAGGGACTAGCAATGGCATCAACTGTGTTTGACAATGAAGGCTAAACTGCAAAAATTTTATATTTCCTTGTAAGGAATTTAGATTTAATGCTATGGCAGCAAGAAGCATCACATTTTTTATTTGGCAGAGTGGTGATCTAATTAGATTTGTTTTTAGGACGATAATGGTAATCTGTGAAAAATAGATAGGAGTAAGTATAATGCTGGTGGTACATGGGAATCCGGTCATGGAGAGAAAATGAGTGATCAGTATTTCTGCAGGCACTCAGTAAACATAAAATGTATTTTAAAGTTCCCAACTTTCCTTTTATCAATGTATTTCTCAAAAGAATCACCTTCTTGCATAGAGGTTTCTCCCTGTATTGCCTATTCCTCAGATCGCCTTCTTTATCCAGTGTTCTTGATTTTTCTCTCTTAAAAAAAAAAAAAAAAAAAAGCCTACGTTGTCTCAGAGAAGAACCCAGAGAAATTAATGAAGTAATCTGTAACACATTAGCAAATCCTAGTGGTTAAATGGAATAAATTCATTTATTTACTAGAATTTGCTTCTTTTCCTGGGCCTGGAACGAATGTTAAAAATCAACCAAACAAACACTGGAATTTCTAACTTCATAACTAAAATATCACTCCTTAACTGACAGTGAGTGCAAACTAGAACTCAATTTTTCTGGTTTTTTTTCATTGATTTTTGTACTCAACTGATCATCTCTCACCACCTCCCACCCCCCATTCTTCGAGCACAGACTTGGTGTCAATCTAGGCTCTTAGGTTAGAGCTATGATTGAGGACAAAATCCCTTCAGTTACAAAACTTATTTTTTTTTCCCTTTGCTTCTAGTGTACCATAGGACCAGTATTTGTGTGTTAAGAGGGGTCTCATGAACATATTCCACACCGTAATTAGGAGAATTATACAAAAGACTAAATAAATGGTTTCACCAAAGTCCGCTGACTATAATCATAAACAATATATTGTGCTTATCCTCAAGAGACTTTGTTGGTTCCCAACAATAATGGGAAAATAATATCTTTAAAAGTGAATAAGAGTCAAATATATATTTATATCAATGGGGCAGAAACATGTGTTCAATCTATTGCTACACACTCCAACTTCTTCCAGTTTGGAAAGCAAAGGAGTAAATGAGTTTTCAGGGATCACTAATTTATTCATGTCTTCATTCATTCAACAATTAATTATAGAGTGGAACTATATTGTATGCCCCAGGAATACCCTAATTAAGAGAATAGGCACAAAACAAAACAAAACCTGCCTGCACAGAGTTTGCATTCTAGTGAGTATCTACCCTCCAAGATATTTTCTGAGAATTTTACAATCGTATGCAGTCCTTTGCCACAGTGTACATAGGTTTCTTGGGAGTTGTATCTTGTTTCCATAGGTAAGACACTATCTGTTCCTTTCATATTTCTATCACACTCATTCTGTTGATCCTTCAGTAGCTGGAGTGATCTCTTTGAATAGAAAGTCACATTATTTCATCCTCTGTTCAAAATCCTAGGTGGATTCCAACTTCACTCAGAGGAAAATCCAGTATTGAGAGGAAAATCCAGTAATAGTCTCTAAAGATCTGTATGCCCTAATTTCCTATTGCTTCTCTGATTTCCTGGCTTACTCCTTATCCATTTTGCTCCACCCACGTTGCCCTTCTTGTTACTCTTCAGACATATTCCAGTTTAGAACCTTTGAATTTACACTTTGCCATTCCCAGATTTCACCTGCCTTATATTTCTACATGGCTAGTTTTCTCACTTCCTGAAAAGTTTAACTTAAATATGGCCATCTCAATGTGGTACACTTTAGTCACCTCACTAGGTGACATCTCTCCACATACTACTCCATTTACCATAATTTACATGAGAATTCTTAGTGTTTTCTTGATTACCTATATCTTACCACTAGATTTTAGGTTCCATGTGGTAGGGGTTTTTCTCTACATCGCACATATTTGCTTTGTATTTGTCTTCTATTGCTAGGTAACAATTTACCACAATTACCACAATGCTAGTATCTTAAAACAACACCACTTATTATCTCAGTTTTGTAGGTCAGAAAGCCTGGGTGGACTTGGCTGTGTTCCTTGCTTAGGGTCTTACAAAATCAAAATCATAGTATCAGTCAACCAGCCTGGGCTCTTATCTGGAGGCTCTGGGGACAATGTGCTTCCAAGCTCATTCAGATCATTGGCAAAATTCAGTTCCTTGCAGTCATAGGATTGAAATCCCCATATCCTAGCTGGCGGTCAGCAGAAGCCATTCTTGGATTCCAGAAGCTGCCCACATTCCTTACCATGTGACTCCCTCTATCTTCAGGTCACCAAAGATATTTCATATCCTTCTCATGCTTAGAATCCCTCTGGCTCCTTCTTCTGCTACCAGCTGGATAAAATTCTGTTTCTTAAGCTCTCATGCTATTATGTTTACACCTACCAAGATAATATACCTTTTCCCATGTAATGTAACATAGTTATATGAATAACAAACATCACACTCACCATGGTGGAGGTTATATAAGGGTAAAGGTCACTGGGGTAATTTTAGAATTATGTCCACCATGATGCATAGACCCCAACTTCCAAGATTTCCTGAAACATTTATTGAATGAATGCAAAAGTGAATAAATGAGTGAATGAATAAATAAATGAATGAATAACTATTGCTATAGTATCACGTGACTATATTGGGAATTCTGTATGAGTCTGTCTGCCCTGTCTGCCTAGCATGACACACAATCATTGTTTGTTTTTTTAAAGATTTTATTTATTCATGAGAGACAGAGAGAGAGAGAGAGAGAGAGAGACACAATCAGAGGGAGAAGCAGGCTCCATGCAGGTAGCCCAACGTGGGACTCGATCCCGGGACTCCAGGGTTACGCCCTAGGCTGAAGGCAGCACTAAACCGCTGAGCCACCCAGGCTGCCCCAACAATCCTTGTTTACCCCGAGCTAGCACATATTCCTAGGGCTCCACCTGGACAAGGTACATGGTGGTAGTTTCCCTTGACTCTCAAACCTCATGAATGTATCTAGAGAATCTCTTTGCTCTTCTTCCAGTAGATCAGCAGCCCTCATAGATGCTAAAAAGGGAATCCATTCACAAAGACCCACAACATAAATGTATATTTATATATTTATAAATATAAAATATAGAAAAAATAGTTTATATTTTATATACAAATATATCTTATATATTTATGTAATTTATTACATTATATAATTATATATTATACTTATATTATTAAATATGTTTATATTATTATAAATATTGTAATTGCATGTGATATTGTTATATATAATATTTATCATTTATATATTTATATATTTATATATTTTACAAATATATATATTTTTATCCATGTGAGACAGAGAGAGAGACAGAGACATAGGCAGAAGGAGGACTCTATTCCAGGACCCCGGGATCACCACCTGAGCCAAAATCAGACGCTCAACCACTGAGCCACCCAGGTGCCCCACCACTTTCTAATCTCGTCATTTCCCTTCCAGCTCAACTCTTCTTCCCCTCAATACAGAGAATCCTTGTCTAGCTAGACCCTACTCTTCTTTGTTGAGTTACTCCCAGTCCATTGCAGAGCCCTTAGTCTTTTTCCTTCTCTTCAGAATCTATATCTTTAAATGTCAAAAGTCAGGAGGAGATCAGTTTATGGAATGAGGAAAAGGCAAGAGAGGGTGGGAATGAAAGGGAGAGAGGAAGAATTGGAAGTACAACAAGAAATAACATCAGTTAATATTTACAATATGTTATTCCCCACTATATTTTAAACTCTTATTTCACTTCATTATTATGATATGTTTGCAGATCTGTCTCTCCCTTTTATACTATTAGATCATTAAAGGCAGAAATAGATGTCACTAATTCATTGTTTTATATTCATTTCCTTGTACAATTCATAGCAGTTATCCAATAAATGCCTGCTGAATAAATGAGAGATGAACACATGACTTAGAATGATAAAACAGAATGTGTACATTTTTATTATTCATTTTAATATAAAGTATTCAGCCCAACAAAAGATACTCAGATTTCAAATATCTAGACAGATATATTCAGAAAAGAATTTCAGATAATTTTGCTACACAACAAAATACAAAGCTTAAAGAAATATTGATGATAAATGTTATCTTTTCACTAATGTGGTTTTGAATAAAATCAAAATATTTAAGCACTGTTTCACTATACATTTTCATGTGCCATTTACCAATATGAATCAGATTATTAAATGCAAACATTCTTCTTGGATTTCAAATGCATGTATAATACACTCCAAAAGTTATAAATCTGCCTCGGTTGTTTTTTGATATCTGCTAGAGGATGTTCACATTAAGATAAATGGATTGTCATGTTTCGAGAACTGTTTAGTTTCACTTTTAGGGGACCATCTGTTCTCTGATGAATGGTTCTGTGTATAAGAGTGGGCATGTTGATTTAGCTCTTTTTTAAATAAATGCCATAGCTAATTATTTTTTTTTAAGAATACAATTCTTAACCCCTCTAACTTCCATAGTCTCTTTGGTAAATAATAACTATCTAATAAGTGTTCATGCTAACATAAAGGTTTCTCTTAGGATGCAAATACATTCATCTTCAACTGTAGAAAAAAATAATTTGGTAGGTTGGAGTTCACATATTCTTGCTGCATAATTCCCTTCCCTATCTGAGGAACAATCTGAATGAGCACACGATTTGAACTGCTTACACTGAACAATCAAAGAGGAAGGAAGGACAGCCCTGAATCAATTTGGTCCATCACTGAGATGAGGAGTACCCCAGTAATAGCACCTGCACATTTGTTTGGACACAACAAATGCTACTTTCCATCATCACAAAAGAAAAATCATACAAATAACAAAATTTAAAACAATACAATTAACATGCAATGATCCATATAGTTTGTTGAATTGGTGGGTATTAGTTAATTTAAGGTTTGAACATGTATTTAAACCATTCAAATTATAGTCCGTACCTATGCCATCAAAAGCGAAATTTATTAAGTACTTTCATTTCATTTGTATAGAAATGATTTATGATTCTTCTTTTACAACACATTTAAATATTCACTTCTATATCACTCTACTAGCATTTGTAAAATACAGAAATATAGATAGATGGCAGACAGACTTACAGACAGGTAAATGACAGCTAGATTGATAAGTCTCTTTTGCTACAGGGATCTGCAATTTTCCAGACTATGTTCTATAGTAGAGCCTGAGATTTATGAAAACTATGAGACGGATTGAGAGAAAAGGCTAACTCAAATTGGGCTTATGGACACCCATCCTTAATTCAAGCAAAATTGCTCTTTTTTAAAATTTTATAGCATATATTTTGTATGCTTGCATTCATTGAATCAGTTTCATAGCTAAAGGAATGGGAAAGCCAGTGCCCTAGATAAATCCACCTCCCTGACATTTTTCTACTTTGAAACATCAACCATGATTGCAGAAAATGTTTTTCTATGCAAAATAACATTTATCCTTGTCAGAAGAGACCAAGTAAAGGCTGACAACTATTTCTTACTTATTGAAATAGAGAGAGGGAAGAGATAACTAGTTCATTGCTTCACATCTGCTCACCTGACACTGTCTCCTACAGTGCATACCAGTGACAAGCTCTCTGCAACCAGTCTTTAAGACCATGATGAATATTCTCTGTTGCTGGCATCTCTGCCACTCCATAGGAAAGCTTGAGGAGATATTGTAGGATAGAGAGATCTTTCTACTTAATGTTTCTCAAATTTTCGCGAAGACTATTTTCTTCACCTAGCCCTGACTTATTTTATCCTTTTAGGTTTTATGTACTAAGTCAAAGAAAATTACTCCAGTTAGCAAGAGTAAAAGGGAATTTATTGGCAGGACGTAGGGTAATTCACAGATTTAGAGTAAAGATATAGGTTTCATAAATGGAGGACCCAGAAAAGCTTCCTGATTCTGGGTAGTAGCAACTCTAGAAATATCTCTTCAGGTCACACCTCTTTGGTCAAATCATTTGTAATTTTGTTTTTTATTACAGGATGAAGTGTCCTGTTCCCATCAGAAGTCAACCCTCACCCCCATTTGCGCACTGGAAACCATCCCTCTCAACTTTCTTCAGACTAAACTCTGACAATTTTACACTCTCTGGGGTATTTCTCCCCTAATTTATACATTTGCCCACATTCTTTTCAACATACACATATGCATTAGAATACCTACCAAATTTTTTTAAAATCTATAGTCTTTTGTGTCATCATTCTGCCACCAGCTACCGCTTTCTTATTATCTTTCATCTCAACACTTCTTAAAGGGAACAGTTTACTGTTGCAGTTCATATGTGCTCACGTGGCACTCTCTCCTTAACCCACTCTATAGTCTGGGAACCCAAAACTGAGGAAATTACTGCTGTCAAAAATATCACTAATCTCTATCCTTGTCAACTCTAATGGTAACCTCTCTGATTTTGCCTTACTTGGCTTTGGAGAAGCATTCAGTCTTCTTGACCATGGCCTCTTTCTAAAAATGCGTGTTCTCTTATTCTCCACAAGAAACGTTCTTCCTGACTCACTGCATAGTCCTTTTCAAGATCTTTCGCTGGCTTGACTTCTAAGTGTTGAAGTGCCTCCTGGGCTTATCTCTCTCACCCCTTCACCTTCTACACAGTCTCCACCCATGACCTCATTCTCTTCTGTCATCTGCCAGTACACATGTCGGCAAATCCCAAATATTTCTCTGTAGCCCTGTCTTCTCTTCAGATTAAGATAATTTGATTCAGTACTTGGCATCTTCACATGCATGACCAATAAGCATTTAAATTTATGTGAAAAGCAGAATGTTTAAATTCTTCCCATTCTCAACTAAATCCTTCTTTAGTCTTTTCCAAACTGTTGTCCAAGCCAAAGATCTACGACACACATCCAATCCAACACCAAATACTGTTTATTATACCTTTAAAACTTAAAGCCCATTCACTTTTAAAAGTTTGTACTAAGGCCACGCAGATCAACCATCTACATTTCTCACTTGGACTGTTATCAGAGCCTCCTAAATAGTTTTCAATTTTGTATCTCAACAATTAACTTCTCTTCACGATAGTAAAAAAAAAGGTATTCTAAAAATTTAGAAATATCATCTGTAGTATTACTTTCTTACTTAAAACTCGGTGATCTCGGAGCACCTGGGTGGCTCAATTGGTTGAGTGTCTGCCTTTGGCTCAGGTCATGATCTCAGGGTATCTGAGATCAAGCACCACGTCAGTCTCTCTGCTCAGAAGGGAGTCTGCTTCTTCTTCTCCCTCTGTGCTCATTTTCTTTCTCTCTCTCTCAAATAAAAAATAAAATCTTAAAAAAATAAAACTCAGTGATCTCATGTCATATTTGGGATAAAATCAAACTGTGCTTTGGTCTATGATATAATCCCAATAGTTCTCTGACTTTGACTTTATTGCCTACTAGCTCACTCCACTGCCCTTCTTTACATAGATTGTACTAAATACTCCTTGAAAAACTCTTGATTTGTCCATGGATAACTTCTGCTTGTGATTGTCCATTTAAATTTATGTCTTTATATAACTATCTACCATAACAAATAATTTCAAATCTCAGACTTATCACACACACAAACCAAATGGCTGATTTTTCATTCATATACCCTTCAATTTTACTCAATGTGGTGTGTGTGCAGGTGTGGTAGGAGGAGTTGCTCTGTACCATGGGGTTTCCAGAGGTTTTTTTTAATTAATGGCTCCAATATCCTACAGGGCCTAGATATCCCCCCTTAAAGCCCCTGCATGTGGCCTATATCACCATTAGGGAAGAGAGTTTATGGAGAATTATGCAGATCCTCTTATGGGCCAGGTCTGATTTCATTCGTTTCATTAGTTTCTCTCCATATTCCATGGATTAGAATTCAGTCACATGGTCATATTACAGACAAGAAATGGCTTACTGGTTACTCTAGGATGAAGAGGAAAATATGAATATTGGTAATTATTGGTAGTCTTTGGCATACTATTTAACCAAGTAGTCATCCAGTAATATTTTTTTCACATTGCCTAATTTTAATTACGTGTAAAGCAATTTTTACTACATTATATTTTTTGGTTTACTAATTATTCCTTTAGTCATGTATTAATTAATCAATATTCATGTTGTTTATCTTTATGAGAAGGTAGGCTTCATAATGACAGGGATTTTGTCTATCTTGCTTCATGCTATGCCACACCCTTAGTTCCTGGCTCTAATACGTGATTGGCACATATCAAGGACTTCATAAGAATATACCTATTACAAGTTTAGAAGTTTTTGCATGGCTTATGCCCAAGATTTAAAAAATACAACATTTTTGATAAATCTATGAACACTGTATCTTAAGAGAGATAAATACAATTAAGACTTGTTTCTCTCATTTCTTTTAGTAACTTACCAATAAGCTGGCTCAGAGCCAACTAAGCAGTTCTGATTGAATTAATTGGAAGAAAAGGCCAATAACAGAGACTGAATTCTGGAAAGTTTCCTATTTCTAGCAAGGTCACTATGTCCACTCTGGCATAGCTGCCTCAATATTTCCTGCCCTCCTTTTTCCAAAATTACTCAGATAATTTCACGTTTGATTTTTCTTTACCATAATGCTGTCTGTGTGCTGACCAGGTAGTCCCAATCTAGGTAAACTAGGCTAATGAGAATCTGAGGGACTAAGTATTTTACCATAACCATTCTCTCTCTTTTCAAAATATTTATTTTATTTATTTATTTATTTATTTATTTATTTATTTATTTATTTATTTATTATTTTGAGAGAGAAAGAAAAGGAACTCAGGCTCACATGAGCAAGGAGCCTGGCAGAGGGGGAGGGAGATGGAGAGAAAATCTCCAGTAGACTCTGCTTTGAGCACTGAGCAGGAGATGGGCTCTATCCAGGACCCTGAGATCATGACCTGAGCCAAAACTAGGAGTGGGATGTTTAACCAATTGTGCCATCAAGCTCTCCTATAATCATTGTCTTTTTAAGTTTGGGAGCAATTTTTATTTTTTTTTTCAATTTTTACTGTGAAGTGCTAGTGTCCATGAATGCTATATACAATACTATCCAATGAAGAAGGAGTAAGTCACCAGTCAAATCTGAGTATACTTCTCAGAGAAAAAAAGGGAGGAGAATGGAATTTTTTAAAAATATTTTTATTTATTTATTCATGAGAGACAGAGAGAGAGAGAGAGAGAGAGAGAGAGAAGCAGGCTCTATGCAGGGAGCCTGATGTAGGAATTAATCCCAGGACTGCAGGATCATGCCCTGGGCCGAAAGCAGGCACTCAACCGCTGAGCCACTCAGCTGTCCCAGAAGGATGGAATTTAAACAAGAAAGAAAACAAAAGGGGCATCTAGATTTTTCTTCTCAAGAAGTTAAAATCTGTATGAATGTCGTTATACACAAGTTAAAAGTAAATGTTCTATATCTTTGAAACACTTACTGGCAAAATCCTGAACTATGAACTACAGCAAGTGAAAAAATAAGTGAAATGACTAATCTTAAGTAAGTAAGTATTCACTAAGTAAATAAGGATATGTTAGTATGTATATATAACAAGAGTTCAGGATTCTTTATATAAATTATGTAATACAGATACTTCTTTATTTCTACATTTTTATTTAAACATTCTTTTATTTTCCCTCCTATTCCTGTTCTAGATAGCCAATACTATTCAATTAAATATACCCTTTGGAAGCTAAATTATATCTTCACTGGGATTCGAAAAAAAAATCCTGGTAATTAGCATGTATAAAACATTTTTGGTGGTTTTAGTCTTCTATTTCCCTTCATTCCATATGACAACCTCTAAAGTAAGATGATCTGATGAATCTATTTTTCTTTTTTATTTTTTTTAAAGATTTTATTTATTTATTCATGAGAGACATGGAGACAGAGGCAGAGACAGGCAGAGGGAGGAGAAGCAGGCTCCCTGAAGGGAGCCCGATGTGGGACTTGATCCTGGGAATTCGGGATCATGCCCTGAGCCAAAGGCAGATGCTCAATTGCTGAGCCACCCAGGTGTTCCTGATGAATCTATTTTTCAACTTTTCTTCATTATTTTTCATAATTTGATAACCTTAGGGAAGACTTTTTCCACTTGGATCCAGTATCAATCAAATGTATTTGTAAATTGACATTCATTTATTTCATTTTACAAACATCACATTTATTTCTTTCCTACTCTCAAAAATTGTTCATTAAAGACAGCAGTCTACTATGATATAGATAATACTTAAGCCAAAGTTAAAGTCTTCAAAAAGTATAGACATTCATACAGGTTATTAGGAAGCTTGCTTAAAGAGTCAAGTCACACTGTAGAGGAAGCAATGCTTCAGTTAAAACCTCCCCTCCCTGAAGAGCAGAAAGTCACTGGGAAAAACCTAGAAATGAATTACTGTGTAGGGGAGCAGAATGTGGAGAGGAAGTAATTTGTAAAATAGCATAATTAATTCAAGTATGACGAATAGTTGACTATGTCTGTGGGAGAAAGTGAGTTACATAAGAAGAAGCTAAGCAGAGTTATCTCACGAGGGGTCTTCTAGGTTAAGCAATTGCTTTTTGTCATCTATGCAAAGGAATTTGGAATTTGCCAAATTCCTAAATTTTTAAAATGATTCAGTCTAGGAATTATATAATCAGAAATTTAATGGTTAGAGAGGACACTTAACAAATGGAGACCAAATAGAATGACTTGTTGTTATGAATCTTCTATAACATTATGAATTAAACAACTGTCTTTCATCTTAAAAGATAGTAATAATAATTATTAAAATATTAAAATTAAAAAACAATAAAATAAAATAAATATCTCAATGATTCAGAAATGAAAATTATCTACTAATTCCACTTCTGAGTATTTCTTCAGATTAATGAATTTCTATATCGAAAGGATAACTGCACCTGTATGTTTATTGCAGCATTATTTATAATAGCCAAGACATGGAAACAATCCATGTCCATCAACAAACAAAAAAAGGTTACATATGAATAATATAATATAATATATATATATGTATACACACACACAAGCATGCACACACACACACACACACACACACACACACACACTATTCAGCCAGAAAAAAAAGGAGAATATCCTGTCATTTATGACAACATGGATGGACCTCCAGGACATTATAAGCTAAATGAAAGAAGTCAGACAGAGAAAGGCAAATACTGCATTATGTCACTTATACATAGACTCTAAAAAAAAAATAAACTCATAGAAAAAGAGATGATTTGTGGTTACCAGAGGTGGGAGGTGGAGGAATTGAATAAAGGCAATAAAAAGATACAAAGTTTCAATTATAGGTACTGAAGATGTAATGTACAGTATGATGACTATAGTTAACAGTGTAAATATGATGGCATGTGTGAAGTTGCTAAGAGAGCACTAAAAGTTCTCATCACAAGGAAAAAAATACATTTTTCTTCATTTTTTGCTTTTGTCTATAAGAGATGATAGATGTTAATTATATTTATTGTCATAATCATTTATCAACACATGTAAGTAAAGTCAAAATGCTATAAAAATAAAGAAAAGAAGAGAAAAAAAGAATAAAGAAAAGGAAATGAAAAATAAACACCAGGGACAGTAAGAATTTTCATAATGACAATGCCATTAATTTCTCAGTACAGAGAATGAAAACAAAGTCTACAGCAAAGTGCATCATCACAGGGTTTTCAGAAAACCAGGGTTAAATTAAATATTATGAAATTTTTGAAAAAGGAAAAATAGGGTGCATGTGCAACAAAGCAAGATTGAGATGTCATCACACTTCTAAACATCAACACTAGAAATTAAAGACAATGTGTGATGTTCCAAACACTAAAGAAAAATAATTTTCAACCCAGTAGTTTAGTGAAACTATCAGTCAAGCTTGCCCATAAAATTAAAATATTTTCAGTCATTTAATGCACTTTTTATGAAAATGACAGATTTACCATATACCTGAACAGAATCCCAGAACTAGAGAATAGGATAAGACTCAAAGGAAGAGAATATTTGAAGAGACCATGCAAGAACTATCTAAACCAAGAGAACACATGAGTGCTCATACAAATTTTTCAAAATATAAAAAAAAGAGAGTATTCAGAATGTAAGGCCATAAATCTTGAATAAAGAGAAGATAGTGAATTTTAAAACATCAAAGTCAAGAAACAATCTAATTTCTTCCAGAGGAAATATTATGACCACAACAGAGTAACTTTGATTAACATAGGATTTCTTTATATTAATGAGAGGTAGGAGAAGAAGAATCAGGAAGGACCTTTAATTGTACAGCCAAGAAAAGACTCATATGTATTTAAAAATAATTATATAAAATCAAAGGCAAAAAAGATCTGAGATAATTTATCATACCGTGATTCTTTTTGGAAAAGAAAGAAAAAGGAAGAAAGAAAGGAAGGAAAGAAGGAAGGAAGAAAGGGAGGAAGGAAAGAAAGAAAGAAGGAAAAGCTTGTATTCTAGCAATAAAATAGCAATAAATAAGTCCAGGAGAAAGAAAAACCAATAGCATGAGAATGGCCATGGGAGGAGAAGAGATCAGAGATGACCATAGGCCAAGGTTCCTTTCTTATTCAGACAGGATACATAGGAGAGGAATGTTTCACACAGTAGCAAGAAAAAATATGCACACTTATGGCTTTTGATTAATAATGATAACCCACAGCAGAGAAGAGATAGAGTATTTGGCTTTAAAGCCAAAAGAATATACCATCTGTAGAGTAAAATACACAAAAAGAAAGGAAAAATCCATTGTAAGTAAAGAACACAAAATGGCATAGTAGAGATAATTATTGGTATAGTTATAGTTATAATAAATATAACATATTGAACAGATCAGAGAAAAGAAGGGCATGTATATATAAATTGAATTACAGAAAAGTGTTTAGCCACATGTTATCTACAATAGCTACATTTAAACCTAAAATTTGAGGAAATCTTGAAAATGAAAAATTGAAAAAGATCTATCAATATTACTTTAAAAAGATAACTGGGGTAGCAAATTTTCTATCAATTGAGTTAAAATTGAACTTGAAGTCCATCACATGGTAAATTTAGGTGTTGTATACTGGAAAGAAGGACAAAAGAACAACAAAATATAATGACTGTGAGGATATATAAACTCAACAATTTGGGTCAAAGTATATAAAGCAATTGAGAGAACTGGAAAGATTTTCAGAAATCAAAAATTACACTGGAGTCTTCATAATCTTTCTCAAAAACTGATGTAATAAGTAGAAAAAACAGCAAATGTATAGGTAACTGATAATATGATTTGTTTGCTTAAACTAATAATCATAAGGAGAACAATAAGTCTTTTTACCAAAAATACAAAACTTTCTTGAACAAACACAAAACATTTGTAAAAAGTAAATATATACCAAGCTAACAAGAAAGTCTAATATATTCCCATAATCAATATTGTTAAGAGCTATATATTCTCACTATGATATAATAAAATTAGAACCAAATAACAAAACATGACACAAAACTACTCAAATGTCTGGAAAGGTTTAAAATATACTGCTAAATAGCATTTGAAATAAGAATTATATTAAATTGAGTATGATATACTATGAGCGATAAAAAATATCATGGGCAGAAAGGCCTTCTGTGGCTGGCATGGCCATAGGGAAAATCTAAAAGCTGAAGGGAAAACATGAAGACTGAGGAAAAAACACCTAGAACTCCAGGCCTGTGCACAAGGAATCGCTGGAGAGGAATGAAGATGGTAACTACGGCAACAACAAACCTAGATCATCTCCTACCTGGATAAACTCAAACCCCAATGGGAACACCTTGACAGAAATAAGACAATTTCCAGAATCAACTGTACCTGCTGCAGTCCTAGTCTATAACCATGATGTCTGCCATTAAATAAAAAATAAATTGAGACACAAAACACAAATGGAAAATATGTCTTCTGGTCAAGAGAAAGCCATACTTTCATGGTCAAATGAATTGTTTCTATATTTTCTGTTCTTTAGTAAAGTTGTTTTCCAAATATGGTTACTGTATGAACAACATGAACATTATCTTGTAACTTGATAGAAATGCAAATTATCAGGCCCCATCCTAGACTTACTGAATCAGAAACTCTAGGGTTGGGGCCCAATATACTGTTCTAAGGAGCTCTGCACATGATTCTGATGCATATAAAAGTTTCAGAAATATGGAAGAGGAATTACTAGGCTAGTCTATATTCATTTTCTTGAAAATATAAAAATTGTAAAGGAAAGCAAAAGGTCATGTTAATATTGGCATGTGCCAATCTACCTAAGTTCTTATGGATCTAAATCAGGAGGATTTTCTCTTCTTACTTTTGTGCTTTTCTTATACCAAATGAAAATCCTATAAGCTCTAGAGAAAAAAGCTTATGGTAGCTACTGACTCTCCACCTACACATGTTACTCATCTGTTCTAGAACAAATGATTTTTTGAGAACTTTGATCCAATTTTTCAATACAACTTATTAAAAAAGAAAATATCAGCTTTATGATTTTTTTTTCACAATCTAACTTACTAAAAGAAGATAGTAACTTTTAAATATGAAATGTTAAATCTGTCCTCAGTTTTGGATTTCCGCTTTAAAATTCCATAATGGTCTCTTCCTAAGACACTTACTAGTGTTATACGTACTAGAGATTGCTCATAATATTTAACATCTGGAACATATGCTAGGAGACGAGCAGCAGCTTATAGTAATTCATCAATCATGATATAAAAGAGCTTACTGTACCATTTCATGAACCCAAGTGAAGTATATTTCATTTCCATAGTCAAAAACAGTGGTAGAGGTAAAATAAACAAAAATAAGTGGCTTATGTGTAAAAAAGCTTCCAATTAAATGTACTGACTTTGTTAAATAATATAACAATTGCCATATTACATCAACTTTTATATTAGAGAGAGTATATAATACAAAATTACACTATTTAAAGGCCTAGAACAAAAGTCTTCTCATTCTTAATTTTTTGAAAGACACATGAGAAAATCAATGCAATAATTGTCAATTTAGCCCAAATGTTAGTCATTCCTTCTAATAAAGCATGATATTGTAAAAATGCTTAGGGTTTTACATCTCACTTAAAAGTGTAACATGTAATTAGAAAACATGGATGTTATTAAAGAAGTAATGGAAATGGAATATAATCTGAGAAGATAAATGTCAGTTTGATGTATCCTTACTCCTAACCTATTAGGCTGATTATAAAAACAGATACCTTCACATTTAAGCAGCTAAAACTCGACTTTACCACTTTCCAGTTTTTTCTTCATCTGCCAAGTTGTTCTGGGATACAAACAGATGTAGAACTTTGATAAACCAACATTCTTTTTTTTTTCCTTTTTGATCTGACTCTACCAACCACTACTCTTCAGAATCAGTAATAGGCAAGTGACTGCTATTATTTCTTATAGTTGCTTTTCCATCCTAACAAAACATTTTGAAATTAGAAAGACATTTTATGTTCTCTCATACTATAGATTTTCTCAGATCCTTTAGCGCTCATGTCTTACAAATGTTATGATAATGTAAAAGATGGCTCTATGTACCATCCATTCAGAGAAATCAACAATGCTACTACAAGACAGCTGGTTTAACTACAGGAGAAAAGTACAAATTAATCTCAGGTATGAAACTACTGGGATGGGAAGCAGCAAAACAAGGCTTGGTGTGGAGGGGAACACTGTGGAAGCCACAGGAAGAGGAAGGCGCCTGAGGGCAGAATGATAGGAAGTGAAGAAAAAGAAAGAAAGAAAAAGAAAGAGAAAGAAAAAGAAAGAAGGAAAGAAAGAAGAAAGAAAGAAAGAGAAAGAAAGAAAGAAAGAAAAGAAAGAAAGAAAGAAAGAAAGAAAGAAAGAAAGAAGAAAGAAAGAAGAAAGAAAGAAAGAAAGAAAGAAAGAAAGAAAGAAAGAAAGAAAGAAAGAAAGAAAAAGAAATCCTGCCAATAGAAAAACCCACACTGCTCCTGATACTAAGGAACAATCCTTAGAATGAAAGAATAATATCCTAGTATCCTGGTAACTTATTAGGTTATACAAAACTTCTCTTGTAACCCATTTGGGAAACATGGTACCATTTATTTTTTTCAAATTGGTATTTTCTTTTTTTTTAAGATTATATTTATTTATTCATGAGGGACACAGAGAGAGAGAGGCAGAGACATAGGCAGAGGGAGAAGCAGGCTCCATGCACCGGGAGCCCGACGTGGGATTCGATCCCGGGTCTCCAGGATCACGCCCTGGGCTAAAGGCAGATGCTCAACCACTGAGCCACCCAGGTGCCTCAATTGATATTTTCTTAAACCCAGATTGAATCTGTACATCTTTAGCCTCAAGACCCATCTTAGAGTAAGAGCAGATCATTTGGGACAGTGTTGAAGTGTTAAACATCCTCACTGAACATTGTTGTTTTGCATCCTCTGTACCATTCCTTGGGGGAGGATAGGGAGGCTCGGGTCTTCTCAAATGTAGAGATGACATTGACTTCACCATACTTCAGGGCCCTTCCATTAAATCTAGAATAAAATGTATAACCCTGGCACACTTCCTGTGTGCTTCCCAATCTGAGCTTTCCCAAAAATCTAGTATCACTGTATTTCTAGTCCATCCTGGTCTAGTCTTATTAAACCTTTACAATTTCCAGAACTTATCAATGGGTTCCTGCCTGCCTTAGCCTTATGGCTCTCTTCCTTTTGCTTAGAAAGCCAATACTGCTCCTTGACTGCTTGTTGAACTTCCAACTACTTTCAAGGTCTAGTGCAAGAATTTCCTCACCTGTGAAGTCTTTTCTGATCAATCACGGCCTGGTTAATAATTTATTCCTGTGGAGTCCCCAAAGTCTGTAATAAAGAACCCTTATTATAAAGCTTAGAAGACAATTATGTGTTTACATTTTTGCACTTTTTACTGAAATCTCAAGTCCTTTAATGGAGGATCTTGTCTTCTATATGTTTTCTGAGCACATACCAAAATGTTTGCCTTAGAATGGGTGCCCAAATAATATTTTTTGAAAGAGTGGATATTCAGGTACCTCCTTAAAGAGAGGCCAAAAGAGGGTGAATACACAAACCCAAAACAGAGCAGTGTATATTTGTAATAATTTATTTCAACAATTAAGTTATTGTTTTGTAGTATTTAAGTGTTCTTTCATTCAAGAAAATCATTAGTAATGAGGAAAAAGTACAGCCTTGCATATAAATAATAAAGAATCATTTTAGCCTTAATTGCAATGATGAGAATTTGGGAAAGACGTTTAACTTCTTGAGTCTTCAGGTTTCTCAGACATAAAAATTATATAAAATACAGTAAATTGACAGTTACAGAGTAAAGCTCTCACTACATGTTAATTGCTATTTCAATTGCTAATCTATTCGATTTGTCATTACAAATTCAGGTCAGTCCATTTTTATCTTACATGATTATCTTTAAGATTTTAAAATAAGACCATATTTGTAGCACCTCTCTTAGTTTTCATTTTTAAACAAGCATATGCAAAAAACGGAAATGTCAAATAGATATTCTCAGAGATTATTTTAATTCTCTAATAGTTAGGAATAAATTCCAGTGATATTGCATTTAGGAAGAATTTTTCATGAGAATGGGGGCAACTTTCTCCAGTGGATGGATGGATAGGTAGATGGATAGATAGATAGGCAGATAGGCAGATAGACAGACAGATACTTCTTTACTCTTCACTCATTTCTAAAATTAAAAGAAATCCAAATGCCAGTCTTAATTTATCTTGTTATCCTTCTCTGTTCATTTCTCTTTTTTTACCTCCATAATTCCTTTTCCTCTCTTATTCCTCATTCTTTTCTGACTCAACGGCAGAAGGATTACAAATGTATGTCTAGAATTAAGTAGCAATATAAGGATTTGTTTCAGGGACTCATTATTTCCATTTTTATCTCCATCGATAAATAATCCCCCTACTAACAAATTAAGTGTAATTTTAACTCATGGGCAGCCCAGGTGGCTCAGGGGTTTAGCGCCGCCTTCAGCCCAGGGCCTGATCCTTGAGACCCGGGATTGAGTCCCACGTCAGGCTTCCTGCATGGAGCCTTCTTCTCCCTCTGCCTGTGTCTCTGCCTCTCTCTCTTGTGCTCTGTGTCTCTCATGAATAAATAAATAAAATTAAAAAAAAAAAGGTTAACTCATAAATTTGACACTAAATAGGTATATCAGTATAGACCTGTTAGTGAAATAAGTACACATTGTTCAACACTCACTTTTACACAGTCTTTTTCTTCTAACTTTATAAAGAATAAAGAAAAAATACACTTGTTCTGAATGGTACTTATTTTGGCAACCATAAATTGATATGTCAGTTTTAGCCTTTTTATAGAAATATGACAAATAACATTATAGGGTGGCCTTAGGAAAAAATATTCTATAAAATTCCCAAGCAACTGAAATAAAAGAACTTTCTCCCAAAAAAGACAGATGTAAGTTAATTTCAACCTCTTTTTTTTATATCTAATTTGTTTTATAGTTAATGAATAAGAGCTCCTAAGAATGAAATATACCGAAAGTTAAAATAGGATTAATAAAACCACACATGTCAAATCAGAAAATAAAAATACAGTATCTCTTAAATTAAAAAAAAGTATCTAATGTTCTCCACTAAGTATTATAACAGTGTCATAAAATATCAATAAATTTGTGTTTTAAAACTATAATCATGAAAAGATCCTATGTAAATATTTTCTTCTGGGTTCCTATTCTGATAAACAAGTATGTAGTGTAAACATCCGGATTTTGCTTAGTTAAGGACAATCTTACTTGTACAACTAATGATTTAGTGGATGATATTTATGCAGATCAGATAAAACGGTAGGAAATAAACCATAGTACAGGAGGTGTGGATTTGTGACACAAATTTATATAGTATCCAAGAAGGATCCTTCCAGGTATAGTGTCCCCAACATGCCTGGCTCCAAAAACACCTTCTTCCAAGTGTCCTTGGTTTTTCTGCTATTACCTTTATACATGAGGAATAAGGCACTCTTGACATTCTCATTGAAATGAATATAACTCTCCATTCTCTGAATCCTCTGAAAACAAATTACCCTTGATAATTTACAAATAAATTTTATTTAACATTAAGCAAGAACCATTAAATTAAAGTATACAAAGGACACACAAAATTTAAGTTTCAATCTCTCCAATAGCCAAGTTTACCGGGAAATGTCCTCCTCGCACTTCTAGACCTTCCCTCTGACCAGAGGAGCCACTTTACTTTCTGCCAAAAGAGAATCCTGGAAATCACTGATGCCCACAGGACACCTGAAGCCCGCTTCCTCTTCCATCTCCGCCCCCTCTCCCTACCTGCCAACCCCCCACTCCCTGGTTCACCTCAACTACTTGTTTATTTTTCTGTGGTGCGTCAACTGCCAGAGAAGAAAAACTCTGTCCAAGTGATAGAATAGAATGACAGATTGCTTTTTAGGAAGTGAGTGTTCAGTGATATTAGAGATATTAGTGATATAAGTGAGTTGCACCAGTAGCAGAGTAGTAGAGTGTGGTCTGGAGTCACTACAAAGGATATGGGACCATATGCCGGGTGTGGTAAGAAGCCATGGATTCTTAGTGATGCTCCCCTTCAGTGATGTGGAGACCTAATGGATGTACATTTGTAAATACTTTGTAAACTTTCTCACAAAATTTCCTAGTCAGGCAACATCATGGTCATTTGAATTCTCTAGCAGTCTTTTCTGCTGTATGATTTACCTTAGCTATAATACTAAATAACTTTAAAGTGTCACTTAACTCCTAAATAATTGCTACCAAATTTGAATAAAAATATTCTTTAAAGGGGATCCCTGGGTAGCTCAGCAGTTTAACGCCACCTTCAGCCCAGGGCATGATCTGGGAGTCCCAGGATGGAGTCCCAGGATGGAGTCCCACATCAGGCTCCCTGCATGGGGCCTGCTTCTCCCTCTGCCTGTGTCTCTGTCTGTGTGTGTGTGTGTGTGTGTGTGTGTGTGTGTGTGTCTCATGAATAAATAAGTAAAATCTTTGAAAAATATATATATATATTCTTTAAATATTTTACCAAGACAATTATTTAAAGAACATGTATCTCAATTTATCCAAATGATATTTTAAAAATTACATATTTTGCTTGACCTGAAAATCCTTGCATTACTATCTGATGTTTTGAAAATTAAAATATTTTAGTGAAGGAAAAGTGGTATGCTAATAATTAATGAATTTAAGACAAAATCTTCTATGTTAAAAAAATAGCAAAGATCTTTAGAATAAGAACATCAAATTGATTTAATCATGAATGCAATTGAACTTTCTAATGGATATATTTAGAAGATTATTAAATTGGAATTGATTTTTAAGTTGGAAATCACTAGTAAAAGATTCTCTTTAAGGTTAAAAAGAAGGCATTTTAATCTGCACTCAAAAATTAACACAGAGAAATATATTCAGGGCAATATGGCACTAACTGAAATTTTAAAAAACACAATATGTGTTTTTAACTGAAACTATCATTTCTTTCGTTTAAGAAAAAGAAACTAAATTTGTGTTCGATGGAGAAATCAGTCATTTGACAAATTTGTGCTCAATCTTAACAATTACAGCAGAACTTCTTATTAGGTAAATAGAGAAATAATTGTTTTCTCATTAGACTGAGGGAGTTCTCTGCCCAAACTGTGATCCTTTGTCTACTACTCTTGGGCATATAGAGATGAAGTAAGTGAATATTACTATTTTGGAGTAAAGATTAAGGGATAGTTTTGAAATTTTTACATTTTGTTCAAGCATTTGACTACCTTCTCCCCTAGATAATGTAAGATTTTTGAGGGCATGTATTTAAATGTTGTATATCTGGACTGTAGAACCACACTCGAATAGTAGGGGCTCAATAAATTTTCACTGGATAAATAAAGAAACATAGGAAGGATAGATTGCAAAAATATAGAAACAAACTAAAGAAATATGGATAAAATTATAGAAGATTTACAAAAAAATATGAAAGTTGTTAGAATCTGGAATTTCTCTCTAGGGTTTTGAAATCTTCATTGTTGTAGATCTTGAGGATAATACAATTACATAGCTTGGAAGAAAGAAGTCTGAGTCCAGAAAATATAAAATAACTAACTACTTTACTTTTGAGGACCCAGAATTCTGCATATTTCATACATGTGTACTTTTCAATTCAAAATCTTCCAAACTCAAATCCTACATTAATCTTTGCCCCTGGATTTCAATATTCCTTGAATAATATTATAGATAAAAACATACAATATAAACCAGAACTATACTCAAACGCTAAAGACTGCCAAATCTTAATCTCTAGCTCCAACCCCTGAAGGACTACAAACCATGATTGCCAACTGTCTAGCAAAAATAATTATATTGACTCCCAAGAAGCAAAATAAACCCATTAATTATCCATCTTCTTCCCACCTCTCTACACATGCCTACTGACCCTTATATTTATATAAACTAGATAATAACAACACCAACAGATCGTTTGCCCAAGCTAGGAACTTCTGAGGTTTACATGGTTTCTCTCTCTTTTCATCTCTGGAACCAGTCAGAAATTGTGTCAAATCTAACTCCTTTCCATGGTCATTGTCACAACCTTCATTCATTCTCCATCACTCAACCAAAGAATTAGAATTACTTCTTAATGGAAGGCCCATTCCCCAGTTGTTCTTCACCAAATTATTGTTCACATTGCTTCTTGAGTGATTCTATAATACAAATCTGATTTGTTCTACCTGGGGGAAAATATCTATCATCTATCTATCTATCTATCTATCTATCTATCTATCTATCTATCTATCATCTATCTATTATCTATCTATCTATCTATCTATCTATCTATCTATCTATCTATCTATCATCTATCTATCATCTATCTACCTATGGGAAATTGTGTAACTTTTCAACAAGGCATCCAGTAGCCTTTAAATATTAGGCATAACCAACCCTTTTTGTCTATCTCATATCACCCATACTGTGAATATCTTTATGCTTTACACATAATAGGAATAAAGAATACAGGAAACTCCAAATATGTCAAACACTTTTACTACCCTTTTACTATACCAAGGATATCTATATTTTTCTTTTTCTTTCATGGTCATTCCCCCAATATTCACCTCTCACTCTGCTATAATTTATACTTATAATCTAGGTGAAATGTATAAATGAGTATTAATAGTAACAAATTTAAACATATTCCCTGATGTTCCTGAAGTATGCTCATATAGTAGTGTATGTACATTTATAAAACTGGCATCAGATACCATATAGAGTCTTATAAATTCATGACAACCATCATTATTTAACAAGCATTTGCAATTTAATTGATTGGATATTCATTAAAAAGATTTCAGTAATACAATAACATATAGTATATTTATTTCTTAAGTTTCTAATAATTTTCTTAGTCTAAGACCAATAGATCATTTCAATTTTAATTACTGTTTAGGGAATAAGAAAAAAAAAAAAAAACCTCTTCTGCTTTCTATCTATGCACAGAACTATTCTCAATACTTTACTTTTGCCACTTCTGGTCACCAAATGTATATCCCCCTCCACCCACCCCCCCTGCCCCACTAAGGAATTCTGTACACCAACTGGATGTCCTACAATTCAACTCTTAAACTACCGACCTAGAATTGGCTTCAGATCCACAGATTAAGGGCTCAATCCCCAAACTTCCCCTTCTCCCCATTTTAAATGTCAACTGCAAATCCAGGTTGTTATCTGTGCTTCTGAATGTCTATAACCAGAGGCTTCTACTATTTCCTTGAGTCAGCTAAAAATTTGAGGTTCCCATTATTCCTACCTTAGGTCCCATTAATTTGCTAGAACTATTCACGGAACTCAGGAAAATAGTTTATTTACTAGAGTATGGATTTATTACAAAAGATATTCAAATATACAAATGAACAGCCAGATGAAGAGATAGGTAGGGTGAGGTCTAGAAGGGTCCCAAACATTGGAGCTTCTGTTCCCACAGAGTATGCCATGTGCCATTATCTAGGTACACATTCTGATTCAACCAAAGTGAAAGCTCTCCAAACCTCATCTTTCTGGATTTTTATGGAGACTGTATTACATAGGCATGGCTCATTAAAACACTGGACATTAGTGATTATTCAATCATTATCCCCTCTCTCCTCACTTGAAAGTTCCAACCCTCTAATCACATGGTTAGTTCCCCTAGCAAACTAATCCCATCTTTAGGGGTTTTCTAAAACTTTGTATTAACTTTTTATTAACTATTTAATAAGGTTTAAAGGGGTTTGTTATGATTAATAAAATACATCTCTATTGCTCTTATGACTTAGGAAATTCCAAGTGTTTTAGGATTCTGTGCTAGAAATAAGTATGAAAACCTAATATATATTGGTTATTATAAATCACAATATCAGTTATATAATAGGTCAATGAATAAAAATACGTGTCGTTACTGAATATCTTAGCAGGACAAATTTCTAGAAATGCAATGACCAGATTTAAGGATATTGATATATTTCAATCTTTTGATCTACTGTTAAAAGAAAATTTTCCACATTTCTTAAAAGAAATTTTCCACAATTTACTGATCTAGCAAGCTTTTATTCAGTGATTCATGAATCAAGCAACATCCAATCTAGTAAATAGTAAGAAACTCTGAAGAGCTATATAAGGCAAGAGATTGTTATACATATACACTCATAAATGTAAGTAGGAACAGAAAGTAAATACTGGGCATTTGCTGATATTTAGAGGTGGTTTCCTTTCCTTATATGGAACATATTTCCTTAAGTGTGGATGTAAGTCTTAGAGCTAAGTTAAATAATTTGTGGTGAAGAGACAACCCTGATTAGCTGACCTAACCTTTCCTTTCTGGAAGAGGCAAGCAACAGAAATTTAGTTAGGTTTTGGTTTGCTAAGGTGAGGCTTAGCATGAGTAACTCCCTTTGGGCTTAATCTGGTTACTTTAGCAATTTACTAGGATATTGCCTTCAGAAAAATTGTACAGATCTACCTTATAAACAAACATCATGTGAGTGTGTCTTTGCTTCCCAAATCTATTAAAATAATTTTTATTTTTTTATTTATTTTTTTTAATTTATTTTTTATTGGTGTTCAATTTACTAACATACAGAATAACCCCCAGTGCCCGTCACCCATTCACTCCCACCCCCCGCCCTCCTCCCCTTCCACCACCCCTAGTTCGTTTCCCAGAGTTAGCAGTCTTTACGTTCTGTCTCCCTTTCTGATATTTCCCACACATTTCTTCCCCCTTCCCTTATATTCCCTTTCACTATTATTTATATTCCCCAAATGAATGAGAACATATAATGTTTGTCCTTCTCCGACTGGCTTACTTCACTCAGCATAATACCCTCCAGTTCCATCCACGTTGAAGCAAATGGTGGGTATTTGTCATTTCTAATAGCTGAGTAATATTCCATTGTATACATAAACCACATCTTCTTTATCCACTCATCTTTCGTTGGACACCGAGGCTCCTTCCACAGTTTGGCTATCGTGGCCATTGCTGCTATAAACGTCGGGGTGCAGGTGTCCCGGCGTTTCATTGCATTTGTCTCTTTGAGGTAAATCCCCAACAGTGCAATTGCTGGGTCGTAGGGCAGGTATATTTTTAACTGTTTTAAAAATTATTTGAATATGAAACTGAATAGATATCATATTCAAATAATTTTTAAATCAGATCATTTTGATCAGTAGAAATTAATATTTGGATATTCCAATATGCAGTTTTATTACTGATATTTTTGTATGTCTCCTTCTGTGCAAGGTATTTATATTTCTTGTTTTATAAAATGTTTACCACATCTTTGGCCCATATGTTTTATTGATCTTTATATATTGAGGTTATCACTATGCAGTATTTATGTTACAAATATTTCTATAGTTTGTTTTTTGTTTTTCAGATTTAACGGTTTTTGTCCTTAAGTTTTGAAGTCCTTCTTGTTAACATTTTGAAACATGAAAAAATAATAAATATCCTATTACTTTTGAGATTTAGCAAGAGTGATTAGTAACCTAGCCAAAACTTTCTTAGTTTAGTCAGTAAGAAATAACACGGAATAATCATATTGAAAGGCTGAATAATGCACTTCTGGCCATTTTTTAATGTTGGATTCTGAAACACTCAGAGAAAAATTCATTCATCCAACAAACATTTACTAAGCTTTTATTGAAATATAGTACAGCCAATCCTTTCTTTGTTGAAAGTCATCTAGGGCTTCCCCCTCTTTGAAAATAAATTTAGTTTGAGAAACACAATGTGTTCATATAGGATAACCAGAAAACAAAAGCAAGTATGCAATAATTTAGTTTAAAATAATACATGAACTGAGGTTAGTTTCAACATAGAGTGGAATTGTTGAACTCTTATATTGATGAATATAAAAGACACCTATGAAATTCAAGAGAGTAAAAAAAGAAAAACGATGAAAACCTCAACCTTGCTGTTAAAAACTGCCTACAAAGTTCTTAGGGATTATAATGAGAAGGGTATTAGTATAAAGAACATCCTTGGTACTATTATATGCCTTGATACATGTAAACCTTGGCAAACAAATATTAAACCCCTACCTGGTATGCTTGATGCTAGGTATATCCTCAAAGATAGAACCTAATGGGGTGGAGAGGTGAGTAATCAAATATCTACCGAGCATTATTATAAGTTTAAAAGAGGAGTTTGCCTTTGTGGTGATAGGAAAGAAAGCCCTTAGTTCTGCCTGGAAGAACAAGAGAAGAGAGAAGAGTTAAATAAAGACCTCTTTCAAGAAGCTGTAACAAATCACTGAAATATGAATAGGAGATGATACACGAGTACGGGAAGGAAAAACTACAGGTCTGATTGAAGTTTGTTGTATTCTGGAATGGCACGTACTAATGGAAATTAAAGTGGAGGGCGAAACACAGGGTGGGGCATGAAGTCTCTTACACCAGACTAAAGAATTAAAGTTATACTAAATGTTAGAAATCATTAGAGGATATTAAAATAATCAATTTATATTTTAGAAAGAGTATTCACAGAAATGCGGATGAACGAAGTGCAAGTAGGTAACCTCAAGGTTTGGAAACTCAAGCTGCTATAAAAATCCTAGGTAGTGGTGATGAGGGCCTGACCCCCTACAATGGGAGAAGTAAGCAGAGCCATAGACCCAGTTCACAAAGGATTTAGGATGGCTACTATTTTTCTCGTCTGGTTGAATGGATACATGGTAGTACCATTCTCTAAGAACAGTCTATGGAAGAACTATGGAGGTGGAATATGTGGAATGTGTACATACCTCATTTTATCATGCTTCACTTTATTGCACTTTCCAGATATTGTGGTGTTCTTTTTTCTTTCTTTCTTTTCTGTCTTCTTTGCTTTATTGGCTTCATTTATTTAGTTCTTTATTCTTTCTTTCATGTATGCTTTAGTTATTTAGTTCTGGGCTTATTCTTTCTTTCTCTTTCTTGTTGCTTTTTCTTCTTTCCCTTCTTTCTTATTTTCGTTTTCTTCTTTCTTTCTTTCTTTCTTTCTTTCTTTCTTTCTTTCTTTCTTCTTTCTTTCTTTCTTTTTTTTTTTACAAGTTGAATGTTTGCAGCAACCCTGCATAGAGCAAGTCTATCAGCAACATATTTTCAACAAAATTCGCTCACTCTGTGTCTCTGTGTTACATCTTGATAATTCTCATTCTATGTTAAACATTTTTTTCATTATTATTAGGGTGATCTGTGATCAGTGATCTTTGATGCTACTGTTGTAATTGTTTTGGGAGCACCATGAACTATGTCCATTTAAATGGCTAATTTAATTGGTAAATGTTTGTATCCTGACTGCTCTGCCCACCAGCTGCTCCCTCATCTCTCTGCCTCTCCTCAGGCATGTCTACTCCTGTGAGTCACAAAAATATTGAAATTAGAACATTTAATAACCCTACAATGACCTCCAAGTGTTAAAGTGAAAGAAGAGTTACATGTATCTCACTTTATTATTTTTAAGATTTTATTTATTCATTCATGAAAGACAGAGAGAGAGAAGCAGAGACACAGGCAGAGGGAGAAGCAGGCTCCATGCAGGGAGCCCGATGTGGGACTCAATCCCAAGTCTCCAGGATCACACCCTGGGCTACAGACAGCGCCAAACCACTGTGCCACCGGGGCTGCCCTGTATCTCACTTTAAATCAAAAGCTAGAAATGATTAGGCTTAGTGAGGACGGTGTGCAAAAAATCAAGATAGGCTCAAAGTTAGGCCTCTTGTGCTTAATTTATCACTAGCCAAGTTATGAAAGCAACAAGTTCTTTTTTGTTTTGTTTTGTTTTTAAGATTTTATTCATTTACTCATGAAAGACACAGAGAGAGTCAGAGACACAAGCAGAGGGAGAAGCAGGCTCCATGCAGGGAGCCCGACACAGGACTCAATCCCGGGTCCCCAGGATCAGGCCCTGGGGCTGAAGGTGGCACCAAACCACTGAGCCACCTGGGCTGCCCCTGAAAGCAACAAGTTCTTAAAGAAAATTAGAAGTGCTATTCCTATGAACACATGAATGATAAGAAAGGAAAACAACCTGATTACTGATACAGAGAAAGCTTTAGTGGTCTGGATAGATCAAACCAGCCACAACATTCCCTTAAGTGAAAGCCTACTCCAGAGCAAGGCCCTAGCTCTCTTTAATTCTATGAAATCTGGAAGAAGGGAGAAAACTGCAATAGAAAGGTTTGAAGCTAGCAGATACTGTGGTTCATGAGATGTAAGGAAATAGTCAATCTCCATAATATAAAAGTGCAAGGTGCAGTGCTCATGTAGAAGCTGCAGGAAGTTATCCACAGGACCTTGCTACAATAAACAAAGGTGGTTACACTAAACAACAGATTTTCAGTGCGGAGGATAGGGCCTTCTACTGGAAGAACATGTCATCTAGGACTTTCATAGCTAGAGAGAAGTCAATGCCTGGCTTCAAGGCTTCATAGGACAGGCTGACTTTCTTGTTAGGGCCAATGCAGCTGGTGACTCTGAGTTGAAGCCAATGTTCATTTACTGTTCCAGAAATCCTAGGGCCCTTAATTAAGACCTATGCTAAATTTACTCTGTGTTCCATAATGGAATAATAAAGCCCGGATGACAGCATGTCTGTTCACAACATAGTTTACGCAATATTTTAAACCCGCTATTGAGACCCACTGCCTCCCCACAAAAGATATTCCTTTCAAAACATCACGACTCATTGACAATGCACCTGGTCATCCAAGAGTTCAGATGAAAGATGTACAATGAGACTATTTTTTTTCATGCCTGATAACATAGCATCCATTCTGCAGCCCAGGGATCAAGAATTTTGACTTTTAACTTTATTATTCAAGAACTACATCTGTAGGACACCTGGGTGGCTCAGCGGTTGAGTGCTTGCCTTTGGCTTAGGGCATGATCCCGGGTTCAGGGATTGAGTCCTGCATTGGGCTTCCTGGGGGTAGCCTGCTTCTCCCTCTATCTATGTCTCCACCTCTCTGTGTGTGTCTCAAGAATAAATAAAATCTTTAAAAAAAAGGCATCTTTTTAAAATAAGACTATAATTGCCATAAATAGTGATTCCTCTGATTGATTTGAGCAAAGTAAACCAAAAACCTTCTGGAAAGGATACAAAATTCTAGTTGCCATTAAAAACATTTGTGATTCATGGGAGGAGGTCAAATATCAACATTAGCAAACATTTGGAAGAAGTTGATTCTAACCCTCATGTATGACTTGCAGGGGTTCAAGCAGTATCACATGCTACAGAGAAATCATTAGCAAATGCAGGAGTCAGTCGGTATGGCAAACTTCACTGTGACCTTATTTTAAGAAATTACCAGTCACCACAACTTTCAGCAACCACACCCTAATCAGTCACAGCCATCAACATTGCAGCAAGACCCCCACCAGCAAAAAGTCTGGACTCATTGAAAGGTCAACTGATGGTTAGCATTTTGTAGCAAAAAGGCATTTTTATTTAAGGTACATACACTATTTTAGATACAATGCTGTTGCACACTTAATAGACTACAGTATAGTGCAAACATAACTTTTACTTGCACTGGGAAACCAAAAAGTTCACTTGACTTGCTTTATTGTGGTGGTCTGGAACCAAAAAAAAAAAAAAAAAAACTCTCCAATGTATGCCTGTAATTAACAAACAAGCTATTTTGATTTCAGTCTCCCATGATATCATTTGGGTTACTACATTTCTTTCATTTCCTTCAATATATTTTGGTTCTCTATAGAGTATATTAATGTTTTCTGTGTAAAATAAATGTGTATTTTTGATGTCATCATCAATGCTAGAACTTGAGTAATGCTTCTCCATGTGCTGGAGCCACCCTACCTGTTAGCTTTTGCTACTGTTTTCGCTGCCATCAACATATAATACAAATACAACAGTATTTCTTTTCCTTAGCTTTTCTACCAAGGTAGCTTTATGGTGGCACAAAGCAAAGGAGATTGGAAACATTTTTTTTCCAAAACCATATTATGTTATTCCTAATGCCCACATCCAACATGATGCTTTACTATCTCATGTGTGGGTCCTTGGGTGAGAACTTTTGGAAAAGCTAACTCTTGGAAAAGCTAACACATCTCTTCTCTAATAGTTATTAAAGAAGAGGCTCTGTCTTTCGTTGTGTCTTTGCCTCTGTCTGTTTAACAAGGGAGAGTGAGGGGTATTGGTAACCAGAGTATTGGTTTCACCTCGCATTGTTGTGGGGAAACTCTTACAGAGCCCTGGCATGCTGTGCCCACTCTGCCTGGGGTAATTCTGGATCCTCTCTCTACTAGAGTTCAGGTTGTTCCTTACATCCAGAAATTCTGTGCATGTTTTTCCTTCTCCCACTTTCTTTTTTGTTTTTTTCTGTCCTAGCTGAAGTCTTGCAGGACTAGAACTGCTAATTTCATTCCTTTCCCCTTATAAGATATTGTTTTGGAAAAAGGACGATAAAAAGCCAGATTTGACTTACAGGTTATTTTGGCATGTCAAGGCAGAAATCTTCAGAAGTACTGGGTATCAGTCTGGATTTTGAAAAAAATATTGATTGGGCTTATAGACTTCAGAGTCACCTGCAAAGAGTTGATAGGTGAAACCACGGGAATAAAAAGAAAATTCTCAAGATAAGTAAAAGTAAAAAAGTAAAAGGAGAATAGAGCACAGGGTACCAAGAGTAAGTGGATCAAGAGGTTCCTGTGAAAATGAGAAATAAGAAGTGGTTTATGGTTCAAAAATTGATAAGAAAACTAAAAAAAAAAGGATAATGTGGCAAAAACTCACCAGCCAAAGAAACACATACAAAACCAAAACACCAGATTTTAGGAAAGAAATTGTTGACTGAAAAAAAAAAAAGAAAGAAAGAAAGAAAGAAATTGTTGACTGTTGTCTAACTCTGAAAATAAAAATTTAAAAATGTAGGCTTGGTATTAGACTCGCAACCTACACATACATCAAGCTAATTTCTCAAGTCATCTGCTTTCAAAACTTTTTTTTTTTAATTCATTTGGAGCTTTGAACCCAGATTAGTTCAATAAAGCACAAAAGGCAAAATGAAAAATGATTACAAAGAAAAAGCATTGTAGTGTTTCTTTATTGTTTTCATATTTAATATTGATCTATGATGTTCCAATAACAGATTTCTCTGGCCCAGGAAGCTCACTATTGTTTAAACATTAGGATTGATGTCAACAAACCTTCCCTCTATTATAATAATTTCTTTTATGTATCATCAGAAACATAGAATGTTAATACTTACACACGAATAGAATAGATTAATGACATTCCAGGCTTATCAGTGCATTATATGTTTATAAATATGGAACCTTCTGACATTAGTCAATCATTCATCTTTATTCCCTGCATTCTCCCTACAGTTAAGTGCAAAGATATTTGATGCAATTTTAATACTGCAAAACCTCTGTAAACATTTTCCTATGGCAATCAAGTTGCACATTCTAGTAAATCAAATTTCTCTGCATTAGGTAAGAGTTTAAATGCTGGTTTTATAAAGGGCCATTAAGGACACACATCAGGTATACATGACTGTGGTATAAAATTGATTTATTAAAAAAAAACACCTCTGGATTTTAAACAAAAAGAAAAACATATCTTCATATAAATGTTCCTATGAACAAGTCTTTGTACCACAGAAATGCAAATAATAATAACAGATTTTATGAGTTGTCATGAAATATTTATTGTACATATTCCTTATGCACCATAATAAAATGTTTATTCCAAATACAATATGTAAAACTCGCACCGTATGATTCAGGTTACTTATTTACTTCCTACATTTAACTTTTTGAACATTTCATTAAATTCTTTATTTGTAAATACCTTCATAAATTAGAATACTTTTGGGGGGTACCTAAAAAGTGGTAAGATTAACAAGTTTTTTGTGATAATATGTATATGCTTGGATTAGTTTGCTGGAGACAGATAATACGATGCTGCACACGAACAAATTTTTTTGAAAATCTATATAGTCAGAAATCATTGGAAAGTTTATCACTCTCAAACAATCTTCTCTTTTAAGCCTTAGATGAAACAAATGCTATGTTCATTAAACTGTGTAATTTCTTATCAACTACAGTAGCAATATATTACATAGATGTGGATTGAAAAGAAATCATTAAAAGTCATTCATGCTGCCTCCCCTTCATCCTTCCTGTTCATTCAAGAATAACAGCTGCAAGGAGCAGACTCATGGTTATGCTACAGAGTTGTGTTGTCTCTATAACTGTATTTAATTGTTATGTCAAGCAAGAACCATAGAATTGGGATAATAAAAATAAATTTTCATAGCAGCTGCATTTGGGACTTAATTGTACTATATTAACTATTTTGATCTGTGCTCACCAGAGTGTAAATTTCCCATATTGTTATCAGTATGATGGAATCAATAGCCAAGTTTAAAATCATCATATTAATTTTTAGTTGAAATCAATTAAAAGTTCAAACAAAGAAAGTGTTTGTGGAAATACAGTCCAAATTTTACATGGCAGTATTAATGCAGAATTGAATCAAACCGACATTTCTGTTGGAATAAGTTTCTCTAAAACTTTCTTGCCACACTGAGCTTCAATCTCAAGCATAAAAACAAATATACAACTTCCTATCAAAATCCCTACTTATGCAGAAGTACATCTAAAACCTCTTTTATTCTTTCATAACTCATCTTAAGTTTTATTGAATCCTCTAAAATCTTCTCTAAAACCCAAGCTAATAAGTAAGCATGGGATTAAATGACAATAATAACCACTCTTTATAACATGCCCACCATCTTCCAGGCACTTTGTCTAAATTATTTATTGTAATGCTTGCAAAGCCTTAAAAGGAAATTATTATCACCTAAATTTTCCATATGAGGAAATGTATGATCATATAAATTAAATAGTTTGGTCATTTTCTATGGCTCATAAATCATGAAGCTTTACTAGAATCCCAAGTAATTCATTCATCCAACAAATGATGAGAGTTTCATGTCTGATATGACCCCAGATTCTTAAGATAGTTTCTTGTAACCAAGAAGTTCAATTGATTCTTGATTCTAGAGACTCTGCCCTTTACCTGAGGTCCTATTGCCAATAGGAAGCACATTTGACCTGATTCTTTGACACATAATTTGATAATCCCTTATTCCATCCCCCCCCCCCAAAAAAAAAGAATTCTTATTCAATAAACTTCAAATGCATTTCAGGAGGTTACATATGTGCACCAGCAATAATCAGGCAACTTACAAAATAAGTCCTTATAATCTTTCCTGTTTACAAAATGAGTATAACATGAAGGGAAAGAAAAAAAAAAAAAAACATACCGCTATCTAACTACTTAAGAAATCTCCCTTAGCATGGCATCATTGATAAGCGTAAATATATGAAAAATAAACAAATGATAAAATTTAAAATTTAAAATTTAAAATCTTAAGTTTTAAATATTCCCATGTATCAAAGAAAACATACCATCTAAAATATTTTTTAAATGAACTTGATAATCAAAAGTTTAAAATCTTTAATATACAAAAGAATAACATTTGGTCTTCAATGTTCAACAGAATCATTCATTGTAATTTCATATATAGAGGGACGCCTGGGTGGCTCAGGGGTTAAGCATCTGCCTTTGGCTCAGAGCATGATCCCAGAGTCCCAGGATCAAGTCCCACATCAGGCTCCTGCATGGAGCCTGATTCCCCCTCTGCCTATGTCTTCTCTCTCTCTCTCTCTGTCTCTCTGTCTCATGAATAAATAAAATCTTTTTTTAAAATTTCATATATACATAGAGAGAGAGAGGAAAGAGAAATTAATGAAGATTTCCAGAGATTGAAGCAGAGGTATAGGCAAGCCATCCCTGAGTTTAAAAGCTGACATACAACTTGAATAGAATATTGATAAGAGGAATATTTAGATAACAGGAAGAAAATAAAAGCTTGATACAAACATGAACAAAGCACATAACCTGGCATTACAAAAGGTTAAACATATATGTAACAATAAGGCCTTAAAAAATGCTTAAATTCATTAGTAAATGAACATTAAGACACACTAGCCTGGTTAAAAAAAAAAAAAGTTTCCCCTGATTATATTAGCCTTAAGTCACAATTCACATAGCTAGCTAAATCTCTGGACAAATATCCAAATATTACCAAGGTCTTATTCTTTAACTTGCATTCTATAGTTTTTCTTATTATCCGTTTTTTATATATTATTTATCAAATTAGAGAAAATTATAGAAGCATTTATTCATTTAACCAATCATTCCACCAATATTTATTGAGATCTTAACATATGCCAAGGATTGTATGAGGTGCTAGGGGACCTGCTTTCAACCCGCTTTCAAAAGCAATGGCTTTCAAAATATTTCAGTCTAATAAAGCACACAAACATTTATTCAGTTGTTTCATAAGTATTCATTTAATACCTTTTATGAACAAGAGCTGTGGTAGGTAAGTTAATGGAGGGAAAATGAGAATAGCACATCCAGAAATAGCATGTGAAAATGCTCTGAGGTAGACAATGTTTACTGCATTCAAGAAACATAAGGAAGCTAACATGTCTGGAATTGAGTGAAGATGACAAAGATGCAGCTGAGAGACCGACAAGGAACAGGCCATGTAGGGCTCTGGGAGGCTTGCTAATAACTGTGGATTTTATGCTAAACAAAATGGAGAGCCTTTGATGGATTTTGAAGCAAGGATGGTGTGATCTGACATGCAATGATAGTAATAATTCTAATAACAAAATAACTAATAGGCCACTGAAGACTTAACAGATGCGCCAGCATTGTACTATCTGCTTTTGTACACACTTTCTGTCCATTTAATGCTAATAGGAAAAGTATGAAATAGATGTGAATAGTCCATTTTACAGTTGAAGAAATTAGATTCAGTGAAGATATATAATCTGTTCAAGATCACACAGCTAGTATAAAGGGTCTGAATTCAAACAAAGTCTGTCTGATACTAGACCCTAACAATGCTTTCTGACTCCAAATTAGAACTCTTTCAAGAATGGCATTGACATATTATTTAAAGGCCAAGTAAGAAAGAGCTAATTTGCTTTCTTTGAAACCCCAGGCTCTGCTTCTAGTGAGCAGAGGAAGATTTAGGATGGAATTTAAGCTTCAAGCTTCTTACCTGCAACTTTTTCTTAAGGAGGCCCTGATTGTGCAAGATTCAGGGCATTATAATGTGGGCACTTGACAGGATGAGCACTGGGTGTTATGCTGTATGTTGACAAATTGAACACCAATAAAAAATAAATTTATTTTAAAAAATCTTAATTACACCATGATATTGAGACCTTTCTAAATTAGGAATCAACCCAGGGAAGAAGGGCACTGGAGAAAAAGAGTCATCCAGAGGAAAATCACCAAATTCTCATGAATGACTAAGGATTTTTCACTCATTTGCAAGTAGCAAGGATAATAATAGGGTTGGAGGAAGGCCCACCTTACGTCCTTGAAAATAAGTGAGCTTTGATGACCAAACTGTGATGTAGGTTAAGTCCTCCAGGAACCAGACTAGGGAGTGCCCTTTGGATTTAAACCTGTGCAAGCAATATCAGGCAGAGAGAGACATCAAGCTGCAACACATGCCAGACAGGCTCAACATTCACAGTTCTGGGAATTAGGGTGGGAAATCATGGGGGCCATTTTAGGATTCTGCGTACCACACAGGCCATATGGTTTCTGTCATAGCTGTGCAAATCTGCAAGCTGTGGTGTGAAAGCAGTCAGAGAAAATATATAAATGAATGGAAATGGCTGTTTTCCAATAAAGCTTTATTTATAAAAATAGGTGCCAAGGTAGATTTAGTCCATGGACCATAGTTTGTCAATCTCTGATCTAGTCAAACAGAAAAAGCAGAACTGTTGGGAGAAGATTCATGTTACATGCCTACTGAATGGGATCCAGCTGATCAAACCCCATACAAGAGAATCCCAGGCATAAGATACACTATATTAAATATCTTAAATATCACAGATGATTCACTTGAGAGGGAATACTAGAAAATGTGATTGCTTCTGTAATCAGCAAGATACCCTTCAATGATGAAATGCTAGAACAAGTTTTAGCTCTTTCTAGACAGCAACTTTTACAAAACGTGATAACCAGAGGACACTTATATGTGCTGCCCACAGGTTTCAGACAGCTAATGGTCAAGAGCCTTTGAAAATTAAAGAGATTCAAATATAGATAAGATAATATGAGAAGCTAGTTTTTAATTAAGCAATTATAGAATGAAAAAAGTACAAATAAAATCCCTGATCCATCAAGAGTTACATCTGTACAACCAAGTATTAAATAATATGAAAACCCTAGAAAATACAATAGACATTTAGTTATTGCTATGTCGTATATTAATGAGAATAATATAGCTACTTACAACTGCTAAAAAATCTCTTATGTGGTCTAATTTACGTTTGTATTATTTACTAAAATGTAAGTTCCTTTAAGGCAAAGATTGTGCTATCCTCACAAGTTTATGAGCTAATAAATTGAATAAATTTAAGAGAGGCAATTAATTGATTAAACAGAAATATAAGATTTTATAGAATTAAAGAGTTTTAAAGGATAATTTACTTAAAATGAGAAACTATATTTAAAATTTTTTAAATCCCCCAAGATACTTAGGATAATTTCTGGCTATGGAAGATACTCAATCAGTATGTTTTGAATTGTTTCTCCACTGAGTTATAACAACTTCAACAACAACATAATCCAGATAATTTTATGTGACTTTCATGTCGGTTATTATGGATCCGAGCGTCCCCCATCCAACAGTGGGCATTGGTATACACAGATCTTATATAATTAAAAAAATATATCAAATACATTTGTACTAATTGAACTTAGCCTATTTTTCTGATTCAGAGATCACATACTGTAAGAAAAATAAATAATGATTTGATTTCATATTCCTGTCCTTCGTCTCTCCTTTTTAACCGTGGAGCTTCTCTATTTATTATACACTGTGAATTCTCTATGAAATGATCAGGATAACTATGCCATTGACCTAAATTTCCTTATTATGAAAATCACACATTGTCTGAGTAGCAAGCGGTTATCTACTGCAAAAATGTCATCCATGTAAATACACTGCAACAAACATACTATATTTTAGATCTGTCGACAGTTCTGATATAAAGAATCTCAAAGCGCTAGTGTTATAGAATTTTTTTTGTCTAAGTATAATGTTTATTCAACACATTTACTCATTTTTTTCAATATAAAATATAATTTTCCAATTTCATTTTACTTCTTGTGAACTGACTATAACCCCGAGTGAATACTTGCTCAAAACGTTCATACTTTACCTGCATTCTGACAGAACATTCTGTACAAAATAAATAATTCTTATTTATTAAACAAGTTCATTTTCTTAGTGCCTGAACTTTAAAATAACAACCATATATAGAAAGAGAATGCAGGGCTGTTTTTCACAGCGCTCTTTGGCAGAAGCCCCAGTTTCAGGTCACTGTTCTTTGGCAGTGTATCAATCCAGGTTCAACGAGGGAAACAAAACAAGTACGATTATATGCAAAAATGTATTTTAAGGAATGGTTTATGCAGTTATGGGAACTGGTTGAGCAAATCCAAAGTCTGCAGGACTGGCCGTCAGGGAAGGAAGATCATGATTAGGCTGAAACCCTAGGGACATGATCTGAACTTCCGCTGTCTACAGGCAGCGAGGAAGAAAGCTCCAGGCAAGACAAGAGAATTGCTGACTCACTTCTCTTTGGAATCTCTGATCTCAGAGAAGGCCTGAGACCTCTTTTAAAAGCCTTCTGCTGATTAATCAGGATCACCCAGGATAATCTCCCTTTGATTAACTTAATGTCAACTGATTAGAGACTTTAATTACTTCTGCAAAATCCCTTTACCTCAGCATCTAGATTTGTGTTTGACTGAATAACTCTGAGGAGGTGCGTGCTTGGTTACAAATGGCCACTGCCTTCTCTCCTGACCCACTCTCACAAGAGATTATCTCTTGTATCACATCAAAACATCCTGGAATCATCCCAGAAACATTCTCAAAAGGGAGTTTTGGGGATGGTAGTTCAGCCTCACCACATCTACCTATCAAAACATCCTTACAGAAATTATTTGCTTTTGGCCTTGCAAAGTCCGAATAATTAGCATTTGACCACTGTCCAAGTGAAAACTTAAAAATAGCTATTTAGTATAAACAGAACCACCTTTTTACATGGATTTCCTCAGTTTGCTTAGGTATCTTAACTTTCTCATTAAAAGACAGGCCCCAAAGCAAGCACTTAAGACACAAAAATGAAAAGATTAGAATAGTTAGGTTTCAACAAATATGGCATATGTAACAACGTTTAAATTCTTACTAAGGGTATTTTAAAGGGAAATAAAGAATGAAATGCTTAAAGACATATCTGGCTCAATATCCTGCATTCTTTAAGGATTTTGAAAGATAGGTTAAGCACATTTTCCTGAAATACCATCAACTCAGTTTATTTTGGGAGGTCAAATTGAAGGACCCATCAAGTCATGAACTTAACTAGTCTACCTTAGCAAGCCACTCCATGTGAAAATCATAGTTTGGTTGAACTTACCACAGAGTATTTTTGAGCAGCTATGCCAGGCAGCCAGAGACAAAGAAACATTTGTCCTGTCATGACAGACTGATAATCACCATTTATTTATACACACATGTTTATTTCAAAATGTATTTTTTTGAGAGAGAGAGAGAGCATGAGTAGGGTGGAGGAGAGATAGAGAAGGGCAGAGGAAGAGGGAGAGCATCTTAAGCAGGCTCCACACCCAGCACAGAGCCTGACACAGGGCTGGATCTCATGATCCCGAGATCATGACTTGAGCCAAAATCAAGAGTCCAGCGCTTAACCAACTGAGTCACCCAGGGGCCCCTCAAAGCATATTCTTGATCTAATTCTGTGTGAAGCGAAAGAAAGAAAGAAAGAAAGAAAGAAAGAAAGAAAGAAAGGAGAAAAGAAAGAAAAAAGAAAAGAAAAGAAAAGAAAAGAAAGAAAAGAAAAGAAAAGAAAAGAAAAGAAAAGAAAAGAAAAGAAAAGAAAAGAAAAGAAAAGAAAAAGAAAAGAAATGGTGGGAGGACAAAGTGAAGGAAAGAGATAGGGAGGAGAGGAGTGAAGGAAGGTGAGAGGACAAGGAAGGGAAGAGACCGTGGAAAAGAGAAACATTTAAATCATCTGTTCTTTCTTCCTCAGCTAGTGGCCCATTGCCAATCACAGAGGAGCACAGCTTCAGAGATCTGCCCAGAATATGATGGTGTTTTGTGCAAGTACCAATCTCTGGGGAAGGGCCGTAGCCTCAGATGCCTCTGCAGAAGTTGTCAAGTCGCTGTCCTGAATTTTAGAAAAGTATTAGGTAGCTGAGGTTCCATTATCCCTTTGGATGTTTCCATGAGATGGTTTTGAGCCATATATGATGTCACAGGTTAAAGATTTCACTCACTGAGGAAATAGTTTTCTTAACAACATATTCTAATTTTTAGGGGAACTCTGCTTAATCATGAGGATATTATAAAAACACCAAAGTAACCTGAAAAGTCAAGGTGGAAAGCAGTATTTATTCCTGGAACTATTCTGTGCTGCGCTGTATTTCTCTACTTTGGAGGCAAAGATGAGAACCAGCCAGTGGTAGTCTGGAACTGTTTACACCTGTCAGTGAAAGCCAACTGTGCTCATCTAGTAATTAGTGAAATGGAAAACTGCTCACCCCCAACCAAAATTATTATACAAATTTCTCTTTATGTAGTGAATACTCCTGTTAATCTGTTTTGGGACTATCTTTCCTAGATTCATCTCCAAAACTAAAGCTCGCAGAAAGACTATTTATATATTATATTTTTTCAAGCATGAAGGATATGAAGTAACTGGTTTCATAGGAATTCCAGTGCAAAGAAGTATTTGACCAAGTATTTGACTAAGTCTCAAATTTCTTATGAACTTATAAAAATCAAACGAGTGAAGTTCATCCTGTGGTAATACTCACATGTCTTCATTCTCTGGATTGATTTTCTTTTTTTTTTTTTTTTTGGATTGATTTTCTTAAGAAAAGTGGGCTGAGGAACTTTTACTTCTTCTATGCGAGGCATTTATGCTTCCGTGCATACCTGACTGAATGACATGAATGAGTTCTTCGTGTGTGGGGGCAAGTGTGAATGAATGTGGATAGGTAAATTTGATAAATGTGATAAATGGTAAGAGATAATATCTAGAAAACTTGGAACAAAAAAATGATTTAGATATGGCCCTTGACTTAAATTCTGATGTCATTTACCACTGAGGAATAGGTTTGAAAAACCGAATGAGTATTCAAAGCTGACATTTGAATCAATAGTCATAGCATCTCCCACTCAATGACACCGTATATTAAGGGTAGTCTGTACAAGTTTTGTATATTAGATATAAATTCTTATTTGAGACGGTATGAAAAATCAGGTATGTGCAAAAGTCTCATAATTCCCCATCATAAGCTCAAAGGCCTGAATTCTAAAATAAGGAAGAATGTGGAAAATACATTTCTTTATCAATAGTCCTTGATCTACATACAAATTATCTGGAGGCATTTCTGAAAATTGTAAATCGGGCATTACTCTAGAGACCTCTTTCTTACACCTATGAAACCTGCATACATTAAACAAGTGGCTGAGGGTATAATTCTGATACAGATGATTTCCATTCACGTTGTGAAATATACTGATGACAGAGTTTATCAGAACGTTCTATTAGCTGAAGTCAAAACCCAAACCCCTCGCTAACCACTGAGGTGGGAGTGCTTCTCCTCCCTTCAGGGTCATGACTGTCCTTGAGCCTTTGTCTACCTTTCACAAACGAACATCCCTTAGCATTGGGTCTTTAGAAAAGTAATTACACAATCAATAAAAGTATCCCCCTGCCCAGTCCAGGGTGGAAGTGGAGTGGTAGAAAGTGGTATATCCCTGCCTGGATATAACGTGGTGCTAGACAGGAATCTTGATGTCAGTCCAGCATGGGATTTTTCAATATACCTGAATCCTCCTTTTTCTCATCACTTCTCAGACTCCTAGAAGCACATCACTTCTCTGTAAAAAGTCATCTTCTCACTAAAAACCCATATTCTGGGAATCACTGTCATGAATAAATATCATGGCCAAAGTTCAAATAAGATGTAGAAAGGATTTATTTGGTCTCATGACAAAAAGCAAGAGGTCAAATACCAATAGGCATTTATCTTCTCTAAAATATTCCAATAATAGCCCTTCACTCTCACACCTAACACAAACTAATCAATAATCACAACACTTTAAAATGGTAATAAAGACATTTGATCCTTAAAAATTTATTTCTAATCTCTTAATTGGAAAGATTTGACAGTAAAAAAGAACGAATAAATTATAAATTTAAACATCATCGTAAGATAAAATGGGTGGACAAAGAGAGGAAAAGTTCCCATCTCCCTAATGCAGTTTCTCCTGTAAAGAATATATTAGTTGTGATTTGTTGCGAAACATTACACCTACACCATCTTCTCAACAAATTTGCTGCGTAAGATATTAGAGTATAATGATTATTATACTAGTTAAAGAAAATATAGTTTCCCATTATTTGCCTTTTTTTATTTGCCACCAAATAAAATTGTTCCCTGTGTAGTATGCATATATAAATCATGTCGGTACAGCATTTGATAAATCACACACAGAGAAAAAATCATAAATATTTCCTTACTCTTTTCTATAGAATATGAAGTACAAACTATTGAGAAAGAACAGGTCCAGAATATTCATTCTGGTGATTTGTGAGACAAAACTAACGGTAAAAGATAAAAATCTCCTTGGAGACGGAAAAGAGACAAACTTTGCAGTGTTTTCTGGTATATAGTAGGAGATCAGCACATGCACACAGTGGAGGGTGAAACCCAGACAGCCTCAGTTTTCTCAGGAACGAATATTACCCTCTTGACTGCTGTCAAATATGTCAGGCATCACTTGATGCTGCAGTGAGTTCACTGGAGCACACACTGTGGAGAGCCAACCATGAGTCAGTTTTGTGATTTGAAAATTATGATATAAAATATCAAAATATCTGCCACAGAAAGTAAATATCAAGTTTATTTTTAACATATGATTAAACTGCTTGAGTCATAATTAAAAAAAAAAATCCACTAGGGGGATGGGCAGCATAAAATGTATTTTATAAATTTGAAGGTTGAATAGTTAATCCTAGTAATTGTGTTTTTTGAGACAGGAGCTCATAGATGGCCACAAACTTCAGAACTTCAGGGAGAAAACTGAGAGTGTCTTGGATATTATAAAATTACCAATAGGTTTAGACAAAATTTCATGCGTAGGATTTTACCCTAACTAAGGTAGGAGTCAGCAGTCTTTTTCTGTAAAGGGCCAGCAAGTAATATTTTAGGCTTTGTGGGCCATATGGTTTCTGTCGCAACTGTTCAACTCTGCTGTTGTCGCATACAAGCTGCCACACACCAAATATAAACAGATGAGCGTGGCTGGGTTCTGATAAAATGTTATTTACAAAAACAGGAAGCAAGCCATAGTTTGCCAACCTCTGTCCTCAGGAATTAAGCAGAGTTAGCAAGATTTATTATACAGATATTCTGAAAACATGTTATTTATAAAAACCAAGGGTTAGACACAACCAAAATGCCTAATAGAAATTAATAATTATGGCAAATCCACATAATGGTATAATATGTTTGTTTAAACTTTGTAATATTATTTGGTGATTTGAGTAGAAATTAAAATTACACATATAACTGTGTTCCCGGTGTTATCAGATATAAGAATAATCGATATGAGAATTGTTAAAAGAGGGACGTCTGGGTGGCTCAGCGGTTTAGCGCCTCCCTTCAGCCCAGGGCTTGACCCTGGAGATCGGGATCAAGTCCCACATCGGGCTCCCTGCATAGAGCCTGCTTCTCCCTCTGCCTGTGTCTCTGCCTCTCTCTTTTATTTATAATAAATAAATAAAATCTTTTTTTAAAAAAAGATAATTGTTAAAACATATGTTAAATGTTGATAATAACTTCTGCTTTACCATTTTCCCTTTTATCCAAAATTTCTACAATTAGTCAATATTACCTCTGTGGTCAGAAACATATTCTTAATTAAAGGTAAATCTAGTACAATTTAAATTTAATCAAAATGTAACTAATTAAAATATTCTCTTCGCTGATTACTCTATTTCACTAAAAATGAGGGGGTATAAAAAAAAACCAAGTGGTGATGTGGATTTAATTGAAATATATGAAAACAAACTTGAGTAAACAGAAAAACCAGATTAATGTATAGAAAGTCCTAATGTGATAAGGTTCTAACCTTTCCAAAAATCAATTTTTAAGTTCAATGTAATATCAGCAAAAGTCGTAACTGTTTTTCTTGCAACTCGACAAAGAAACAAGAAGAGCCAAGATGATTTTACAAAGGAAGAACAAGATCATCTTTTCACCTTGTGAGATATTAAAAATTATATTGAAGTTATTATAATAAAGAAAGGATGATATTGACACATGGCTAGATTAATCACTAACTGAACAACAGACTCAGACCTATAGAAAACATGCTATAAGGGGTTTGATCATGAGCACCAATGCCTTGGCTACCAGAAGGCAATGATGGTTAACAATTCTCCCACCCTACCTTTTTGTTCTCTGGAATTCCTCCCACACTTTTGAGTTCTAGACAATGGCAAACTTTAAAATATGCCCTTGCATATCCTTAAATAAGACCCTTCTGCATCCTTCCTCATGATTCCCTAAGACTTGCAGCTGACTCTTGTAGAGCCACCTTGACGATACTCCAAGTGCCCTTCCTTTACTTTGAGATGCTCCTCATCAATTAACTTTCTTCCAACTGCTGTATATAGCTTTACAGAATAAAATTATCTCCTTATTTTTTCAGTACATTTTGTCTTTCACAAAAATCAAATGAGAAAATATATACCATTCAACATACAAGCTTAGAAAATTGGTTACCCTTTGTAAAGAAATATATATATTTTATATATGTTTATATATAAATAATATGTATATATCTTCTTCACAACATAGACATAAATAAATTTCTATAGGTCTAAATATATTATGTTAAAAGTAAGCTTTAAAGTCTTTAAGAAAAAATAAAGGAGAGTATCTTTACTGCTTCAGGGTGGGAAAATATTTCCCTAAACAATACACAAAAGTGCACACCAAAAAGGAAAAAAGATAGGGATGCCTGGGTGGCTCAGCTGTTGAGCATCTGCCTTCAGCTCAGGACGTGATCCTAGGATCCAGGATCGGGTCCCACATCGGGCTCCCTGCATGGAGCCTGCTTCTCCCTCTGCCTCTGTCTCTCCTCTTTCTCTGTGTCTCTCATGAACAAATAAATAAAATATTAAAAAAAAAGAAAAGAGTAATACATTTGAGTACATTCAAGCTAAAAACATGTAGTTCAAGAGACAATCTAAAAAAAATGAAAAGCACTGAATACCATGGAATAGGAAATTCACAATGGAGTTTATTACACGGTTTTCTGTAGTTATTTTAGGTCAGAATTATTTCATAATAAAAAAAGAAATTAAGCTTGAGATTTGATCTCAGGCAATCTTCAGCTCTGGAGCGGAATATCCAAACCATTTAGAGCTCTCATCAATTAGTCATCAGCCCTGTCCCAGATCAAACAGTGTCCAGGCTGAAATTCCAATCTGTGTGTTTTAGCAGCCTGATTTTAAATCTTTTTTAAAAATAATCCCAAGGGAGAGACAACAGCCTGAATTCCCACCCCCTTGTACTGGTGATAGGAGGCATTTGCTCAGCCCACTCCCAACTCCCAGAGCCCCTGGTGTTTTTCCTGGGTCTGGTCCAACTCCTGCCAGTGCAGAGCCAGGACAATTACCCTGGTCATCTCGCCACACGGAGAGTCTTAACAGCAGGCCTCCTTCTCTCTCCATGGGTAGGCTGGTGTTCTCTCAGGAGTACAGCGACAGCTCCAATATCCAGGTTCCTTTAAAGTTTGCTGTTAGCGATAATGACATAATATATGTGAAAGGGGTATAAAAAAGATAAGCGCTGCTTTGGGAAAGAATATAGAAAAAAAAGAGGCTGATAGGGAAGGCTTCCCACTGAGAAAATGAATTCAGTGGTGTGGAAAAGAGAATAATAAAACTGCCCTGGATTTGTATATCACTGTTTCTTCCCAAGAACGCTGGGGGATTTCTCATTCTATTACTTCATTTTATCCTTGTAAACAGGTGCCCAGTGGAGACTGGAGCTTAAGATTTTTGAAGTTAGAAAACTGTCAAGTGGGAGGTTATAAGCAGTTTCTGCCTTATTGGCTGGAAATTGATATTTGTTTGGGGGCAGACCTTTCTTTATTCTAAGAGGGACGACGTGGAGACTCTACTCTGTAACTGGCACAGATGTCAGGCAAATAGGTGAGTACATCAATTATTCCTGGGGAATCGTGATGCAGTGATGTAACCCAAATTAAGATGCTTATGTGATAAATGTGAAGTGGGCTGTTTACCAGTCTGACTTGTGTGTATCTGTCTCTAAGGCAGCAGCTGTTTCTGGATACGGATACTGAGTGTGGGGTTGAAATGTGTTCCCCCCCACCACCAAAAATAAATAAATAAATGATTGCATAAATAGACAAATAGATAGATATGAGGAAGTCTAAGCCCCTGTAGCTATGAACATGACCTTATTTGAGAACAAGGTCTTTGTAGACATAGTCAAGTTAAGATGAGGTCATACTCGATTGGGGTGGCCCAATCACTGCTGTATGACTGTGTCCTCACAAAAACAGGGACATCTGGACACAAAGACACAGAGGAAAGAACAGAACATTGCCACTGAAGGCAGAGATTGGAGTGATGGGTCTACAAATCAAGGAACTCCAGGGATGAGTGGCAAGTACCAGGAGCTGCAAGAGAGATGTGAAACACTTCCCAAAGGGACCAACCTTGCGGAGACCTCACCCTCAGACTTCAGAACCTTGACCTCCAGAATTTTGAGAGAATAAATTCCTGCTGTTTTAAGCCACCTAGTATGTAGTACTTTGCTACAGCAGCCTCAGGAAACTAATAAAAGTCAAATTTAGTGCAGTTTAGTTTAGTTCACTTTTCCCTGAGTCTGGATTTAGAGCATTTTGTGCTTGAAACTTATATATTCTTTGTGATGCGTATGTGTGTGAGAGAGAAAGAGAGACAAAGACCAAGGGGAAAGAGGGAGGTTTGGGTTTAAGCAATCGCTTTTTTTTTTTTTTTTTTTTTTTCTTCCCTTTTTCATTAGCAGCCTGGACCCGGCTTAGCCAGAATAGATAATCAGATTTGATTTTCCCTTCATTCCCCCTGGTTGGAAAGAAATCAAAGGACCTGAAATGAGGTGTTTCACAGAGGTGTTATTTAATACAACATATCTGACTTGGGGATTGCACTGTCAGTTAATGAAGTTGTTGCATGCCGTTTGTGTGACCCAGAACACACCATGTTCACGTGACTGGGCGTTACACTCCCAAGTAATGGGCATCCTCACTGCCCATCATTCTGAAAATAAGTGGCAGGAAATTAACCTTAACTTGGACTCTCGGAAAGTCAATGGCTTAAGTCTAACTCTTACCTCTGGGGATGGAATAAAGTCGGGCTCAGTCTTCCATTCGTGGAGATAATCTAAATTTCCTGTGATGTGAGATAAACCAGGACCCAGAATGGAAAGGTTTGTGTATAGGAAGGCAATGGTTTGAGAATTTTTTTTGTGGGACCAAAGAATAACCCCTGCTAGTAGTGGTTCTAAGCTACTTTTGTGTCACACTTACCTTATCATTGAGCCTTTATGGATTCCTGATAAATATTATTTCTTGGTATGAATCGTGTTATGAAAAACATCATAAAACATGTGAGTCATCCATGACTATGGCCAGGGAAGAAAACTATATCAGTAGCAGGTAACCTGGTATATATGCAGGAGTATGATGGCAAAATGAGAAGATGGAAACATGGGGCATCTATGAAGTTTTCCAGGGAAACCCTCAAAAAAATAGAGAAGATTAATAAGTCCAAATTTTTGACATACAGGACAATAGGAACTCTAATAATTTGGAGATTCAAACCGTATCATTTTTTGTCATCTTTACCTGGTGAAGCTTGCAATTCATACATTCTCACACTATCCAGTTGTGTCTGGCACATGGTAGGTGATCAACAGATAAGCCTCAAAGAAGCATTCTCCCTGTTTTAAGGGTACAACAAATGAGGAATGGGAAAATTGGTTAAAGTGATAGTTGGTAAGAGTTGAAACTTTAGTACGTGAGACTATGGGAGTCTCCAAAGGTGGCCCCCAAACTCCTTCCCTTTGCATACACAGATATCCTTCCTCACTTCAGGAAATAGAACATATTTCTCCTCCTCTCAGATCTGAACTGGCATATGGCCTTGACCAATAGAATGTGGTTCAAGTGACAGCCGAAGAATTAATTGATATCAGAACTGAAAGCTTCTGCCTCCTTCCTTCTCAGAAGCTCACTCTTCAATCTGCCTCTCTTGAGACCCAGCCCCACACTCTGAGAAGCCTACATCACATATAGACACACACAGAAAAAAACTGAGGTGCCCTTATCAGCAACTCCAGAACAGATCCCAGCCAGGAGCAGCACTGACTGCCAAGCCATGTGAGTGAACTCATTCGGACATTCCAGACCAAGGCCCTAGATGACTGCAGCTTCATGAAACATAAACTGGAGCAGAAGAACCACTCATTTGGGTTCAGTATCCCACAGACTCACAGAGGATAACGATTTTTTAAGCCACTCAGTGGGGAGAAGGGAGGAGATGTGATCTATTACGCAACAAAGAATGAATAAAACAAATCCTAATAGTCTTGGTTAATTCCAAGACTATTCCAGCTTAATTGCTGCAAAAGTCATCCAATGCAAGAAAAAGACAGTCTTTCTTTCAAATTAAACATAAACTGATGCACTTTTGTCACTTTTTTTTGCCATTTCACAGATACAAAGAGAATCATCAAATAATACTCTGAACTTGATGGGATGCTGATGATCAGATGATGAAAATCCTTCTGAATATCAGCAAGACTAAGACACTTCAGACAAAAGCTCTCTTGTCGACATTCTTTATATACGTATGGGAATTGAGAGGCATAATGATGCCAAGGAAAGTCATTTGTACATTTCTACTTCTAATATTTTTATAAGATGCTACTTTTTCACTGTTTAAACTGGAAGTGACTTGGAAACCTATGCCATTGAATGCAATATAGAATCCAGTAATCGAGAGTCCTGGCCTCATTATTTACATGACATTAATATGAACCCAGGAAATGTGAGCGGGACACAATTTATTACTTTTACTTTATTTGTCCCTGCCTCAAAAACCCCAGCCCTCTGTCTTTGATTAGGGCTGGGAATTGTTGGGAGTTTGTTGTCTATAAAATGCTTGGGAAAACAAAGGTTAGATACATTGCGGGTGCGGGGGGAAGCATTATGTGAACAGTAAGTACACACGCAACTTGAGTGTCATTCATCATTGCCAAGTCATTCTCAAAGTGGCAAATTTTCTTCTGCTTATATGAAAAATATAGACTGGCAATCAACTTAATTGTAACAACTGGATGATTTTTCAGAGGCTTCAGCTATGATTACTTCTCCTTCAAAAATTTACATTGAATGAAAATGACACCATAATGCCTGAAAGTATAATAAGTAATAGACTCAAGAAAAATTATGACTCTCTAGAGACTATTAAAAATCTATAAACATTTTTGTACAGCAAATGAACCATTTTAAAAATCAGCTTTTATAAAACATTTTCATGAGATCTTCTAAGTCTTCATATGATTTAAATTAAACTGCCTTGGTAAAAATCAGAGATTATATCTGACACTTTTTTTTTTTTTTTGGTCTAATGTAAAAGTAGAAGATCCTCTGATTTATAATGTGTTGTTTAGCAAGGTTGATTAAATCTAGTGATAATCCTTGATTAAACCATTTAACTCTTTAGTCTTTACTCACAAAGAGAAAGCCAAAACAGCTAAGTGAAACATGAAATGATCAATGGTCAAATACAGTAACATGAAACAAATGCAATAAAAAAGTCATATTTAACATTCTTTACTTATTCTGAGCTAATTTTTTTGAAGTACAGTTCATCTTTCAATCTTGAGAGACTAAAATCTATTACGCAGTCCTTCACATGACTGAAAAAAGAGTAAGACATGCTTGCACATTGTTCCTTGCCTTCATTTGAAACAATTTTTTCATATTTCTTGTATTGATGAGACAAACCATATTAATGGGCAAAATTAAAGTAGCTGGAATATTTGTTTTTATGGTTAAATATAACATTTCCAACCTTTAAAATAGTTTTTGCTTCAACACTAAAAATTCATGACCTATGAATGCTATTTATCATGCCATTTAAAACTGAGTAACAGAAAATCTGCATGCAAGAAACTCTAAATTATGCAATTATGTTCCTTAATTTAATGATGTCTACATGAATGTCTATTTCATTATTCTTCTTCTAATGGCACTTATATATTTTTATTTGATTTGTTATTATGTATGATATATTTTAGAAATACTAATTATATATTTTCTTTGAACAAAGTAAAATCATTTAGTTCTCTTCTATGTGTATGGCAATTTTGTAAGATTAATATACTTTGGCTCAGCATTAAGCGATACACTATTTTGCACACATGTTACACTAGATATGTTTTCATTAAAAAATCATGTTATGATTTGGGTTTTTTTTTTAAAGCAGAAATATCAGAACATCTGTAATCAATGACTGCTTGTTACTGTGCCACCAGCCTGCACTGATTGCTGGGGTGTACATAAAACCATGATAACCGTTGAGGTACTACATTGGTTACTAACTGCTTCATAACAAACCTCCACACAACCTAATAGCCTAAAATAACATTCTTGCTCTCAGTTATTTGGATCCAGCATTTAGGCAGGACTCACTGGGCTCAGCTCATCTCTGCTCCATACTTGCGCTGCCAGGGCTGACCCCAGCTAAGGCTGGAGATCATTCCAGATGACTTGACTCATGCGCCTGCCACCAGCTCTGAAAATCTAACTTTAAATTGTGCAGTTATTAATTTAATATCTACATGAATGTATGGGGCTGACCGCACAGCTGGGGGTGTTCCTTTCCTTGTTGTTGGCTGGGCTTTTATGCCTGGAGCTTCCGTTCTCTTTCACCCCATCTCCCTTTTCATTTGGTTTCTTATTCCACAAGACCTACCTCTCTTTCCACCCTGCTTGTCTCCACAACATGATGCCCTGGACTTTCATACATGGTGATTGTAATTCTTCTGAGTAAAAGCAGAAGGAAAAAGCCTCTTAAATTTTGGTCTCAGAAGTCCCAGAACATCACTCCTCACATTGTATTGGTAGAAGAAAGTCACAAGGCCAGCATAAATCAAAAATATGGGAAAATACAATCTACCTCTTGATAGCAGGAGCAGCAAAGCCATAGCAAAGGGCCACAGTTATAGAGAGATACAATGTATTAAGGAAACATTTCTAACAATCTACCAACAGGTACACAGAACTTTTCCTATTTCATTTTTAACTGGAACAAAATATGTTTCTCTTTGGGAAAATGCTGTATGAATTAGCTAAATGGGTGCTATTTTGCTGTTTTTCTGATCTGCTTTTAGACTATAAATTTGGTAGAAAAGTTTTCCTTACATTACCATGTTTAAGCTCCTACTTAAAGCCTGTGGAGCAAAAGTAAATGTTCATTTTTTTAAATTAAAATGGAGCTGTTAAAATATTATTGGAATATATTTTTTAAATATACAGTTGAAAACTTTGAAATATGCAGAAACACTTTCTGATTTTATTTTTCTCTGCCCTCTTTCTAGTGAGCAGCAAATATAGATTTAGGCATTTTTTTTCCTATTAACCTTACTATAACCTCCACACACTTCCTTACTATAACCTCCAAACATTTCCTTCTGCACTTCAAGATATCTCTTTTCTTAGTCCTCTTCCTTTTTAGTATGACTATGATAATTATTTTAAGATGGCATTAAAACTCAAAATGCAAAAAGGGTACCGAAATTATTTATTTGTTATTCATTTTATTTAAAAAATTGATCATATGCTACGTATCAGATGCTGGCATTAATTTAACAAATTTATTCCTTCCCCTCAAAGAGCTTCCACCAGGAAAAGCAAACAATTGAACACTTAATTGTGATGCAACTTGATAACCGCAAACATTATTGTTAAAACAAGTGTAGTGTACAAAAAAGTGAAGGGACACTGGTACAAAAGATTGGGCAAATACCAGTGATATTACTTAATACAGACTGGACTTCACAGTGAAAGAGTCAAAAATATACCCCTAAACTGCCTGTGTTCTTGTTAATCCAAGAACAGCATGTGTAAGTCATCACTGCTGAAACTCCAAGGGCTATGCTCCTGGTAAAACATGATGGCTACAACTTGATTCAGGATTGATGCAATAAAAAAAGAAAATTGATATGTAATAGGTTTTATAAAACTTGTCTATTATATATTTTATACACATACACACATATATGTTTATATTCTTAAATATTATGTATATTGTAACTAACCCTTTAGGTTAGTAATATAAACTGACTCTTCTCTTTTCACCCCCAGATTTGGGGTTTGTTTTGCCATCCAGGGATAGTTGGAGTCGGTGTTTACATAAAACCAGGCCATTGAGGGAGAAATGGGTTTAAGGTCCTCACTGGCCATTTTATCCCTATGCCTTATTTTCTTCCCTGGTTCAGCTGTGGACATCCTCCTCTATGCCTTCTTTGAGCTTCCATAGATACTATATGCTGGACTTGAGTGGAGATGGGAGTAAGGAGTGATGGTCTCCAGTGTTCCTGAATTTATCTTCACTGAAATGGGTTGATATATTCTCTATGTATCCAAGGGCACAATCCAATCAGACAACAGCAGGGTAGCTCTTGTGCAACTGAAAGGCCCCTTAGGCAGTGCTCTCTTTTAGCTAATTCTATAATGTTCTCAGAAAAGTTGAGGAAATTTTGCATGATCACCTAGCTTTTGACTGTATAGACCTACCATGACTGCCCCTTCTGTTGTACTCTTTGACCATCAAGATGGTGTGGAGCAAATTTCAAAGGTTGGTTGCACCCTAGCACAAGATGAAGATGCAGAAAGTTCCTGTGCTCTTGGATCACCAAATCCCTCTGAGGATTAGAACACCCTATGGAGATTTGACTCCAGAAGGAGTATTTGAATGTGCCTTCAAAGACATGAGAGTGGTAAATGTTATTGCTCTTCTTTTGGCTCTTCCTCCTTCCGTCTCTACATTGAATAACTTTTATAGTTATAAATAATCATCACTCATCTGTACCTATTGCTTAGGTCAGGACCTGTAAGGAAGGCACTTGATGCTCCAGAGAATAGATGTTTTATATTCAGAGAGTTTTTCCTGGTATCATCACTGCCATCTATGCTTTGAAACCATAAAGCTAGACATTGACTACTTAGTTCCTGAAATTTCTGCAGCAATAGCCCACCCTTAAAGGTAATAAAGATAGAATTTCTTTGCTTCTTAACAGAGAAAGGAGAAGGATCCTGTTAGGACTGGGCAGAACTGAGGCGAGGGTAGTAAAAGAATGGTAGAAATTACTTGGAAAACCTTTTACTATATCAGTCTGACCCATATAGATTTGAGGGAAGAATGAGTCTGTTCAACAGTATTTGTCTGTGTTGGATGAAAGAATAAGAAATAAAGCATGACCCCAGGTACCTTGGTGGTGTCATTCATCAAAATGGACAGCAGGAATAAAAGCAGGTTTGGGGAAAGATTATGACCTAGGTCAGATCTCAAAGTGTAATGTTTAAGAATAATAACTCAGTCTGGGTTTGGGATTGTTGTCATTTAGTATATTACTGACCACAAGTAGTGCAAAGGTCACGTATGAGAAAAAAATGTAAATCAATCCATATGGTTTCATGGGCTCCAATGATCCATGTTATCTGTGGTATAGTTTTTGCTACTTCTGAGGCAAAAATCTGACTACAAAGCAAAGAATCCCCGGAAATCTTCTCAAACACTAGAAACAGTAGCAAGTTCCCAAGTCTCTGTAAAAATTGTTTTCATTCTCTAAGTAACTGCAAACTGCGGCAGAGACTACTAGTAACCTTTCAATATCTACTCTTCCTTTCTTCCATAGCAATGTGTAGGAAATTGCCTATTTCTAGCTGACTACCCTCAAAAACAATACCTTTCCTAACAGGGCCACATCCTAGGTCATGTGATGAAGTCCTAGCCAATGAGATGTAAAAGAAGGTATTTTGTGTTTCCCCCGCTTACCTCCCTTAAGATATTGCTGCAATGTATACTTTATCCTTTCTTTAATATCTCTTCCTCCTTCCTATCGGTATGACAGTTTTGGGAATTAGGAATTGACTTTGGGAACGAAGGATGACTATGACAGTATGAGACAGAGGGACCCTGATATGTATTCTAAAGACATTGTGAAACAAAGGTGCCCTATCAGTCCCCAGACAATCTACTCTGGACTCTAATGTGAGAGAGAAATATTTTTTTTCTTGATTAAGCTGCTGATTTTTGGATCTGTTTCTCACAGAAGCTAATTCTAGGTGATATATAAATTAACTATTTCTTTTCCCAAGATAAGTTGAGCTTCACGTGGAAAAACTAACCTGATAAAACAGGTAAAAGTGAGTTAAGCATTAGCAAAAATTCTGACAACTGCACCTCCATTTCTTTCTGGAGACAGATTCTTAGTTCCGACATTCAGTAAATTTCTTTGGCAAATTATTTTGTTTATCTTTTTAGCATCACACTTTCAGGCCATAATACCTTTCTCTTTGTTGCTGGTATAATATTGATAAGAACTTGGATGTCCAGATCCTTCTATGTTTTACTGCCTTTACTCACACGATCTCAAACCAAATCATATTTAGTATATTTGGCTATTTCACTGCTTAATCTTTTAATATTTCCCTCAAGCTATGAAAATTTTGCCATCAAAATTTCCATTTCCAATTTCCATTTTCCATTCATGAAATTATGTGAAACAATAACTGCAATAGAAATTTAGTTGTGTCCTTAAATCTTTTAGGCGATACAGTGTGGAGAGCTCTGAGGTCTTACTCCTTTAGTTTCACCACTTACTAGCTGTTGACCTTAGGCAAATTACTTATCAACTCTAAACATTCCTTTATTTTTTTTTCTTAAATCTGACATGGAGTATTAATGAAAGTAAAACTAAATAATCCATGTCAAGCAATTAACTGAGGCACTGTTAGACTAAGTATACTCTATATACTAATTGAAAATACTAATGGATTTTATTCTCATTTGTTGTCTTAAAAAATATATATAACATCTTCCTGTTATTTTCCTTTTTAAGATAACATTGCATACATTAATTTATTATTCAACAATTATTTCTGATTTGTTTCAATGCCAGTTGTTGAAAATATTGTGTAACAGACAAACCTGGCCCCTACCATCACATGACTTCATATTTGCTTGTTTGCATATAAAATTTAGTTGCCAGACAATTGATGTGCCCTACTGACTTGATACTCTTTCAGGAATTTTGTGCTTTTCTTATGTTTTTTTTTAAATTTTTACACTGTCTCTTGGCAATTGTCTAGGTAAATGATGCATCACAGTTTAATTAGTTTTAATTTATTTTTCTAGGTATGGGTATGTAACTACTTAGTACCTTAAAGATATTTGTTTAATTAAAGATCATTAATTATTTGGGTGATAACTGGTAAATAAAAGAGGGAAAAGAAAGTTGGAATAATAGTCTGAAAAGCATATTTTTTTATATTTGTTTCTCAGAGTCAGATTCCAGTGAAATCTTAGATTGACTACTTTTATTTATGCTTTTTTTTCACATTAAAAATAGATTTTGAAAGTTTATATTCTTTCGTAAAAATACTGGTTGGATCTTATAGATATGAAAGAAAGGTATTCAGAAATATTAGCAGCTTCTCTCTGTGATTCAGCATAAGAAGGGATTATGGACTATGGACCACTGGGTAAGGGGCTCAATGGTATACACTCGGTACTTGTGGTGTTCAGATCAGACCTCTCTGACATGACAATTTTTCTGTTTTCTCTTTCCCTTACACAGGTTCTCATACCCTACCTTACAACCCTCCCCCCACCACCATCAAAGAATTTATCATTTCTCATCATCAAATTGTTGCTCCTGACCTAAATAAATAAACCTTAATTCCCTCCAGTGATTAAAAAAAAAAAGGAAAAACAAACATTCTCTCTGCTACAAGTTCATTTGTGTCATATATGTTTGCTTTCTCACCCAATGGAAGGAGTAAATAAAATATGAAAAACCTCTGTCAGAAACTTGAAAAAGGTATTAGTGGAGAGCTACTAAAGAATCCCAAAGGACATCACCAGATTTGTACCCCAAAAATCTTTCCTTGTTGAGATGAAAAAGCCCATATTTTAAAAATGTGCAGCATATCACATTATGCAGTATAAATCAACATAATGTGATATGATCTGACATCAAGTTAAAAAACTGCCTTTTCTGCTTCTGCTCAGACCATATGTTCAAATTATTAAAAATACCCACAAATGCTTATTTTTTTTAAACAAACTCAAGCTTCTCTCAAATAAACCAGCTTGACTTATGTATTACTTGGGCAGAAAACTGTTTTCTCCTCCTGAGCACTTTATTTTATAGATAATGTTTTGATTTTTTGCCAGGAGAGCTTTTATAAAAGAAACACGTAAGTACACACACACATATACTCAAAAAGTAAACTACTGTCAAAAAGAAAGGTGCTACTGTATAGTGAAGAAATAGAACTTATTTGGGAAATAGTAAAGTTTACTTGTGATATCAGGTGCATCTTATAGTAAAAACTTCCTAGTATTTTACCTTATTTTTGACTTCTAATATTCTATATTAACATGAGCCATTGAGTATCTAAATATGACTGCTGTTCTTTGTCATGAATTTTGACCTGAATTCTGTTTACTGAGCAATCTCTAAAAACCTGCTCACCCATGGGTAAATAGAAGCTAACCTTTCTAAAAAAAAAAAAATATATTATTCCATGCAATTTATGGGAAAACAGCCAACTTGGCAAGTTTAAAAACACACACACATACAAACACTGGAACATCTTGACTGGGTTGATGACATGACAGCATTGTAGTATCCTACCAGCTGGGTGCTGGCTGGGGTTCAGAAATGGACTCAAGACAGTGGAGCAGAATTCAAGAGGAGGCGGCCCTCCACCGGTGTGACTGCTTTGTTAAAACCACCGAGAAGACCATTTGCCATGCCAGCTTTCCCTCATTCTGCCCTTAGCTGATTTCTTGTGGGCAACAGAAAAATGTGACATAAGGGGATTCAATAGCATGTGAAATGATATTGCACAATCTGCTCAAGCTTCCATTGCAGTCTCCAGGCTTGTTTCTCATCTAGCTCTGGATCCCCCCTGAGCTGATGCAAGCACAGAGTTCCGTGGACTTCCAAGGGGGCTCCCTGCCTCTAGTAGGCTAAAGAATGGAAGGTAGAAGGGGAAAAGAGGGGCGGGACAGGTAAGCCACTATGAGAGTAATTCGGTTTACTACTATTTGCTTAAAGTGAAGATCAATGAAATGTCAGGTAAAACTCAAAGACAAAAAAAAAAAAAAAAAAAAAAAAGGACCTCATTTATAAAGTTGGAAAGCTCACTTTTGCCTTTTTAATGTCTCTGCACTTCTGGGTTTTTTCATCTCTTTTTAAGCTGACCTAGAGAATGCTGAAAAAGCAGGGAACAGCCATGCATGTAGTATTTTCAGTCCAACCAGCAACACGATGCTTTCAAAATCTTGCAAGATAGCCCTTTCCCCCCAGACTTGCAGTTCAATTTTGCAAACACCAGAATTTCCATAGTTTTGATAAAGTTCAAGTAAGCATCCTCAAAATTTCGGTATTTATCTGGACCACTGTGAACGTTGCATTTTTTCTTTAATTCACCCAGCACTAATTACCTTAATATTTTGAGATAATAAATACTGATCTGTAATCTTTCCTGGGCAAAAAAAAAAAAAAATCTGAAGTTCCCATAAGAAATAGCTTTTTATTAATATCCTTGAGGATCTTGAAACATTGGGTATTGTTATGTCAGCACATCTGTGGATCCTGTTTGGGCAGAGAAATTAACTACCTGGCATTACTGATACAGCAGGGGAATTTCTGAGGTCCTTTGATGAGAGGAAAGTATAACTGTAATGAAAATTTAAGTTGTTTCTTTTTTCTTATCCTTCTCAATTTATATTGCAGTATCTCTGGCCATTAGGAAAGTGAAGGAAATAGTGTAAATTTCTTAATAGCTAAATGAGGCCTGAAATAGACCTACAAATTTAAAAGCCTGTAACCCTAAGCATAAAGAGAAATTAACTACTTTCCAGCATTTCTTTAGAAATGACAACTCTCTATCTAGCAATAATAATAAAGATCAGAAAAGTTTATGCTTTAAATTAACAGCTAGCATTGTTTTAAAAATTTACTTTCACTAATCCTTCATGGTTGGTCAGCCATGAGAAATTAAATGCTGAAAATCTCACAAGCTCTTATAGGAATTTGTTTTTGGCATACAGCACCCCATTATATTTGTAAAAAATATGTTAATTAGGACTGATGAATTAAAATATGTAAAGTAAAATAAATTCTAATTGCCTTAGCTTGAAATAAAGGACTGCCCTTTATTGGAATGTTGATAACTCCTCAAGAGAGCAGCCCCAGGTATCTGTATGAACTATCAACTCAGTCAATTTGTACTCCATTCTCTTCTCACAACTTATGTCTTTTTTTTTTTTTTGAAGTGATTTTCCTGATGGAAATTCCATGTCTTAATTGACTTCTTTCTTTATGCTTTATGAACTTTTTTTTTTTTCTTATTTGTACTCTGTTATATTTCTCCTTTGCCATTTCAGCTCCTGGCTAGATTTCACTAATCTCGTTTTAATTTCTTATAATTTTAGAATTCAAAGTAGATATTTAGGATGATAATGTGGTAATAATAATAATAAGAGGAAGCTCGGATTTATTGATTACTTATTATCTGTGGCATTCTGCACTTGATATACCACACATGTGATCTCATTTAATTCTCATAATAACCTCATAAAGCACTCACTGTTATCTCCATTTAAGAACTAAGAGTAAATTAAGGCTCACAGAATTTGAATAAATTCAGCAACATCAGAGTTACTGAATAATAAAACTAGAAATGAAAACTTGATGTCTCCGACTATGAAACACTCATCAAAACTAAGATACTCTTGTCCTGATTCATCCTATCTTAAGAAATGTCAGTATGCGAAAACAAATGTCATTATGAAATATCTGTGCAGATTATAAACAATTTGAAAATATACCATGTTTGGCCCAACCATGAAGCATGATTTTAATTCTGGTATTAATCTTCTTTTTAAAAAAATATTTTTATTTATTTATTATTTTTAGAAAGAGACAGAGAGAGAGAGAGAGAGAGAGATATTGAGAACATGAGCAGGGAGACGGGTAGAGAGAGAGAGAGAGAGAGAGAATCCCAAGCAGATTCCAACTGTGCATGGAGCCTGATGCAGGGCTCCATCCCATGACCCCAAGATCATTACCTGAGCTGAAATCAAGAATGGGACATTCAACTGACTAAGCCACCCAGGCACCCTTCTTGTATTAATTTCCTTATCATCTAACCATCTCTGCATGGACAGGCTTCATGTTTGTATCTGGTGATGATACTGCCACATTTGTGTGAGAAGTATGAATCTGACAGTAACAGCAGTCCATAAAACTCAGATATATATGTACATACATACATATATATATATATATATAAACAAAGAGAGTTTTATTTATTTTTACATAATTCAATTTAATTTCTAGCATGAGCTCATTCCCACTATTGTATGATAACAAAAAATAATCTATTTGATTCTGATTTCTTATGGCTCAATCCATTGATTTCTCAGTCATTACTGGCATACATCAGAGTAGCATTTAGTATTGTAATTCTACCTCTAATGTGCCTTTTTTTGCCTAAAGAAATTCTGAGATGAGGGATCCCTGGGTGGCACAGCGGTTTGGCGCCTGCCTTTGGCCCAGGGCGCGATCCTGGAGACCCGGGATCCAATCCCACGTCGGGCTCCCGGTGCATGGAGCCTGCTTCTCCCTCTGCCTATGTCTCTGCCTCTCTCTCTCTCTCTCTTCTCTCTCTCTCTCTCTGTGTGACTATCATAAATAAAAATTAAAAATTAAAAAAAGAAAAGAAATTCTGAGATGATGCTATTTCAGAATTTGGATTGAATATATAGGAGTATCATCTTTGTCGTCCTGTCTCATTTCTCTTTTGACCTTTTCTTCCATTTTAATATTCTCTTATCAGGCCATTTGTAGAATAATGAAGTGGTATCCGGGATTTTTGTGGGCTTATTTGTGGCTTTCACTTGGCTAACTCTGTCATAGTTAATGGATTCACTGATATTTCAGCTATGTCCTTACTCCTTGGGGGAAATGTATATGATATATCCCAGGATACATTGCCTCCTAATTTTTAGGAGGTTTTCATGAAGTCTTGCTGGCATGCTTTCTCTACCAAATGTCAATAGTACCCTACTTGAGAACCTAAGGAACTTTGGAATGACCTCACAAAACACTCAAAATACCAACTTGGGTCCTTTTAGGTTCAAAGTAATGTATGCTCAAAAAGGAGAATTAGAGGCCAATATCTCTGATGAACATAGATGCAAAAATCCTCAATAAAATACTAGTAAACCAAATCCAATAATACATTAAAAAAAAAAAAAACATTCACCACAATCAAGTTAGATTTATTCCCAGGATGCAAGGGTGGTTCAATACTTGCAAATCAATCAATGTATATATTATATCAAATAAAAGAAAGGATAAAAACCATATGGTCATTTCAATAGATGCAAAAAAGGCATTTGACAAAGTAAATATCCATTCATGATAAAAACCCTCAACAAAGTACGTCTAGAGGGAACATACCTCAACATAATAAAGATTATATATGAAAAACCCACAGCTAACATCATATTTCAATGAGGGGAAAAAATGAGAGCATTACTCATAAGGTCAAAAGCAAGACAAGGATGTCCAATTTGACCACATTTATTAAACATAATACTGGAAGTCCTAATCACAGCACTCAGACAACAAAAAGAAACAGAAGGTATCCAAATTGGTAAGGAAGAATTAAAGCTTCCATTATTAGCAGATGATAGAATATATATATATATATATATATATATATATATATATTCCTAAAGAAAACAATCAAGAATCTCCTAGAACTGATAAATGAATTCAATAAAGCTGCAGCATGAATTGGAAGAATAATTATCTTGAAAATACCTATATTACCCAAAGCAATCTACACATTTAGTGCAATACCTATCAAAACACCAACAGCAATTTTTTCACAGAACTATAACAAATAATTCTAAAATCTGTATGAAACCACAAAAGACCTTGAATAGCCAAACAATCTTAAAAAAGAAGAATAAAACTGGTGGTATCATAATTCTAGACTTCAAGTAATAGTACAAAGCTGTAGTAATCAAAACAGTATGGTCAGGACAAAAACAGACACATAGATCAATAGGACAAACTAGAAAACCCAGAAATTAACCCAGAATTATATGGTCATTTAATCTTCAAAAAAGCAGGCAAGAACATGCAATGGGAAAAAGACAATCTCTTCAACAAATGGTGTGGGAACACTGGACAGCTACATGCAAAAAGATTGAAACTGGACCGCTTTCTTACAGTATTCACAAAAAATAAACTCAAAATGGATAAAAACCTAAATGTGAGACCTGAAATTATAAAAATCCTAGAAAAGAACATACACAGTAATTTTTCTAACATCAGCTGCAGCAACATTTTTCTAGATATGTCTCCCGAGGCAAGGGAAACAAAAGCAAAAATAAACTACTGGTACTATATCAAAATAAAAAAAGAACTGCACAGTGAAGGGAATAATCGACAAAACTAAAAGGCAATCTATTGAATGGGAGAAGATATTTGCAAATGACATATTTGATAAAGGGTTAGCATCCAAAATATATAAAGAACTGATATAACTCAACACCCGAAAAACAAATAATCCAATTTAAACAGAGGAAGGGTGCATGAACAGACATTTCTCCAAAGACATACAGATGATCAATAGTCACATGAAAAGGTGGTCAATATCACTCATCAGCAGGAAAATGCAAATCAAAACTACAATGAAATATCACCTCGTACCTGTCAGACTAGCTAAAATCAAAATCATAAGAAACAAGTGTTGGTGAGGATGTGGAGAAAAACAAACTCTCTTGCACTGTTGGTAGGGATGCAAACTGGTATAGATATTGTGGAAAACAGTAAAAATTAAACAGAAAAAAAGTTTAAAATAGAACTACTCTGTGATCCAGTAATTGCATTACTGAGTATTTATCCAAAAAATACAAAACACAAATTCATAGGGAACATAAGTATTTACCCCAAAGATACTGATAGAGTGAAACACTGGGACACCTGCACCACAGGTGTAGCTGGACTATTACTCAGCCATCAAAAGAGACGGATACCCACCACTTGCTTCGATGTGGATGGAATTGGAGGGTATCATGCTGAGTGAAATAAGTCACTCAGAGAAGAACAATTATCATATGGTTTCACTCATGTGGAACATTAGAAATAGTGAAAAGGACTTTAAGGAAAAGGAGAGAACTTGAGTGGGGAAAAATTAGAGAGAAAGACAAACCATGAGAGACTCCTAACTCTGGGAAATAAACAAATGGTTGCAGAGGGGAGGTGAGTGGTGAGCATGGAGTAACTGGGTGACAGGCACTGAGCGGGGCGCTTGATGGAATGAGCACTGGGTGTTATACTATATATTGGCAAATTGAATTTAAAAAAAATCAGAAAAAAAATCTCAGAATAAATAAAAGCAATCTTAGAAAAAAACTATGTTTATTATAGCACTATTTGCAATAGCCAAAATATGGAAGCAGCCCAAGTCCATTGATAGATGAATGGGTGAAGAAGATGTGATATATTAGAATATTATTCAGTCATGAAAAAGAATACAATCTTACCATTTGCAAAAACCATGGATGGAGCTAGAAAGTATAACGCTAAATGAAATAAGGCAGGAAAAGACAAATGCCATATGATTTTATTCACATGTGGAATTTAAGGAACAAAACAAAGGAAAAGAAGGAGAGAGAAACAAACCCATGATTGAAGTTTTAACTATAGAGAACAAATTGATGGTTTCCAGATGTGAGGTGTATGGGGGAATGGGTAAAATAAATGAAGGGGATTAAGAGCACATTTATCATGATGAGCAATGAATAATGTGTAGAATTGTGAATCACTATAACATACACCTAAACTAATATATCAGTGTATGTTACCAATACCAGAATTAAAATTTAAAACTTAATTTTTAAAAAAGTGAAATATGTTCTTCTCCTTGTATGTAACCTGGACTCGATGGCTATCTTCCAAAAATAAAGGGAGGAAAAAACTATCTTTATAGTGAAGAAACATCTTAAGTACCCTTCCCCCAACCCAAGTGATTGATGGAGATGAACAACCAAGGATAAGTCATATTGATATTGTGCATCATGATGTGATGAGAAGGGTAACTCTTGGCCATGATATTCTTAAAACCCATGAGAAAAAAAAAAAAAAAAAAAAAAAAAAAAACCATGAGAAAACATCAGGCAAACCCAAACAGAGCAGCATTCTACAAAATACCAGATCATTAGTCTTTAAAACTGTCAAGGTCATAAAAAAAAGGCAAACCTGATAAACTGTCATAGATCAGAGGAGACTAATGCAGCCTGACAACTCAAAGCAATGTGGTATCATGGACTGGATCTTGAAACAGGAAAAGGTCATTTTTTAGTGAAAAAATGCATAAAATCCATGTAAAGTCTGTAGTCAATAGTATCATACCAATGTTACCTTTTTAGTTTTGACAGACGTAGAATGACTTTTTTTTTCTTTTAAAGATTTTATTTATTTATTCACGAGAGACACAGAGAGAGAGGCAGAGACACAGGCAGAGGGAGAAGCAAGCTCCCTGCAGGGAGCCAGATGCGGGACTCGATCTCAGCACCCCAGGATGACGACCTGAGCCAAAGGCAGACACTCAACCGCTGAGCAACTCAGGTGTCCCTGTATCATGATTTTCTAATTTTTTTTTTTTACACTAGGGGAAATTGCGTAAATGATACATAGAAACTCTGTCCTGTCTCTGCAACTTTTCTGCAAATCAAAAATTATTACAAAATAAAAAGTTTCAAAAGAACTCCGCAAAAGAATTGGTTCAAAAAAAAAATTGTACACACCAACTGCATGAGATGATTTAACTGAGGTACAGGGAGGGAAAACAAAAACAGAAACAAATATGAGCCATCCTTAGTCACAGCACATGAACTGATTCCTTATCACACACCAAGGAAAGAATGGGATGTCCCTGGGTGCGCAGGGACATCCTCACTCCTTTGTTATGTATTAGTATATCATGAGGTATTGCAGTTTTTGAATGTGAACGTATAGACTTTATTATCTAAACAAAAGCATCTCTAAATATTTTGAAAAATAGCAGACCGTTTGAGGGAAAATTTTGCATATCACACAAAGATACTTCACACACCACCCGAATGCACTTAAGGAACTGTCAAAGTTGAAGATGACTTACACGTTTTTCCCTTGCAAAAATAAGAACCCAAATTGCCACATTTTAACAATGAGTAAGAACGCAGTTGCTTTTCAAAGAACCTCCTGCTATAAAGAGAACATTTGGAAATGGACATTTTAAAATATATCCATCTTCAGATAAATGTGTGGCTGAAAACAAAGTGTCACCTATATACAAAATCTCCTATCAGCATGCTTTGAAAACTTAGACTTCTCCCTCTCTATTCTGATTATAAATCTTCCAAATGAATTTCTGTGCCTGTATTTGACGATATTTTATAAAACTACAGCACTTTCCAACTCAAAGGAACAACTGATGAATATCAGGGTAGCTCAAAACCTAGTATCTGATTTCAATAAAATATTTGCATTATTAGTGGGTAGCATTAAAACAGGAGTTTCAAGATTTAGTAAATGCAGGCAACATGCATTTCTTCTACTTGGATCTATGAAGTTTTACCACTTGACTTTTCCAAAATGACACTCATTAAACCAATAGGCAGTATTTCATAAAAGAGAACTTAAATCTGCAAATCATTTTCTTGCATAAAGTCTTAAATCAAGATATTTATGATGCTGCTGCTGCATATTTAATCAACTAAAAGCACCAAATAATTTTAATAAAATTTTGAAAGTTTCTAGCACCACTATAAATAGAACAGAACATTTTCTAAAAATGTTTTCATCTCATCTCTATCTCACTCATCTTAGTTTCATGGACTTTTGTGTATATTATTTAATACAAATATATGACTATAGTAATACATGTGTACCTTGTAAAAATTTTTATAAGCACTTACCTATTTATATATCAAGAAATAAATCGATCACCCGGGTGGCTCAGTGGTTGAGCACCTGCCTTTGGCCCAGGGCGTGATCCTGGGGTCCCGGGATCGAGTCCCAATTTGGTCTCTCTGCATGGAGCCTGCTTCTCCTTCTGCCTGTGTGTCTGCCTCTCTCTATCTGTGTCTCTGATGAATAAATAAATAAAATCTTAAAAAAAAAAAGGATTGACTTTTTTTAACTGCAGAGATTATTTCTTTAACAAAAAGAATGCAAACAACTGTTTCTCATTCCCTGCTCTGGAATATGTCTGGATCTCTCTCTCGTGCTTCCAGAACTTACGGAGATTGTCAATGCAGAGTGGAAAATGGGCAGCGACCAATGTTCCTTAAGAGGCATCAAACTCTTCCTTCCTAGACCTTTGTCTTGTTTTTTGAGAGAGAACAGGGAAAGAAGACTGAATTTAGCCAGGTTACATAGGCTTTCAAACTTTTCAGTCTCGTATCAATCCTTAAATGTACAGGATAAAAATTAGGGATTATATTATTTACTGTCTTTGAGACTTATATCTTTTTTTTTTTCTGAGAAAAATGGCAGCCCTATGTCTCTACCTTAAAAAGAGTGGTCCTCAGAAATAACAACATGCACCAATTCACTTGGATGTTGTTTCATTTATATATAGTTCAGAGAGAAAAAAACTAAGATTATTTAAGGAATAACATTTGTCATGAGGCAGGCCCATCGTGGACGATTCACAAAAGGTGAACCTGGATTCACCAGGCAGCCTCAGGGGAGCCGGGCCGCGGAGCCAAAGGGCAGAGAGGCATCAGGGTATTGCCACCTGGAGTGGGTGTGCTTTGATACAAAAGAAAATCATCATGCAAACTGCACGTGCCAGTGTGGCACAGATTTTAAAGAAGGAACCCTCAGGCCCTGAAAAAAAATTAATGAGTTTTGCCTCTCCTTTCCGTGACCTTTTAGTTAGGGTTTTATGGGAATTTGTTTTCTTTGTTTTAGTCTGAGCTGTTCTGGGAAGAGTCGCGGTGGGATAGTGAATCTGCAAAAGTGCTCTCGTGGCACAGATTTTGCAATCTACCACCGTGCTACTGGGCCCTGAGTACTTGAAGGTCCTGACCCAGGCAAATTTGTGTAGAAGTCAAACATCGTCTTACAAAATCCAACCTGGGGTTGCTGTTTCTGGGTGTCTTCCTCTCTGAAAGTGTTTTTCTTTTCTTTTCTTTTTTTTTTTTTCTGCAAAGAAGTATTTCTATATCATTGCTCTTCCTTTCTTCGATCTTTCAAGCCCTGCTTTCATTAACAGTTCAGACTGATTCACTCAACATGTCACAAGAGAGTAGGACATAGGGACAAGAGCAACAGACCTGAGGTCAGAAAATCTGGCCTGGAAATCTGACATTGCCACTTACTATGGGTTTGAGGCCACAATGATCACAGTTTTGCCCTCAGTTTCCTATCCTGCTACAGAGGGCTAGTCACCTCTGCTTCGGTTCAAGCAGCATCATGTACATTATGTTAGGGCACTCCTTCACCTTTGTCCCCTCTCCCCATTCAGCAGCCAGTGAGCCCTGAGTGGGATTGATTCCCCCCTCCCCCCCAGATCCGAAGTGGGTCTCTGCTTGGTCTGAAATTTATCAGCTAATTTCATCTTATTTGCCATCAAGACTGGCGCCTGGATAGACAATAATTTAGCACTACGCGAATAAGCCTGATTTCTTCCCACAGCGGTTGGTCTAGTGGTGGGCTTGGAAACTCAATTTGCCCAATCAGCATGGAAAGAGCATCTCTTTTATTCAAGTCACATTTTGAGTGGGTATGAACCTTGCTCAGAGCCAAAGTTTATTCAGAGATATGAAATTAACCATGGCAATATTAAAAATATCTAATATTCTCCAAATGATTGCATTCAGAGCATTCTACATTCTGCAAAGCTATCAGGAACTGCAATTAATCCAGTCTAATGAGCCCAACCCCATAGCCAGTCACAGCCCTTGCAATATATGGAGTCAAGGGAAAGCTACGAAAATATATTTTATGCTTGGCAATTTCTTATCAAATTATTCTGTTTTAGTTGGCTTTGCCTAAGCACAATTCTTCGAATTCTTTTAGAGATTCAGGAAATATAAAACTGTGATATGAATTAGAAATAGTGAGGAAAGACAGGGAAAAGTAGCAAAGTTAAGAACATAAACATAAGAATAAGGCTAATTTGGGGAGCCTGGGTGGCTCAGTCAGTTAAGCACCTGCCTTCCACTCAGGTCATGATCCCGGGGTCCTGGGATTGAGCCCCATGTTGGGCTCCTTGCTCAGTGGGGAGTCTGCTTCTCCCTCCCCCTGCCACCACCACTCCTTCTCTTTCTCTTACTTACTATCTCAAATAAATAAATAAAATATTAAAAAAAATAAGGTTACTTTAAAATTGCTACACCTTGATATATTCATGTTAAAAGATAGATTATAAATGTAGTTTTCAGCCAGGATAGTAAATTTGTTTTATATAAAATTTGAAATCTAATAGTTTGGAGGTGTCTCCCTATAGTATTGTGTTGATTCTCTTCACGCATCTTAATACTTCAGGGATGCATGTGTTATTATTAGTGCTCACTGCCACCATTCAGTAAGGAACGTGTAAGCATAAGATACTGGAAGACAGTTTTCCTGTTTCTGCTCATCACTGATAGATTTTGTATAGGAAGAGACCTTAGAAGATCGAGATAGTGCCTCTCTTGGGAGCAAAGGCCAGGTTTATATACTATCCAGTTTAATAAAGATAATGTCTCATGCTGGGCCAAGGTCAAGCCGGCTGACTGCCCATTATAAAAGATTTTTGTTTCCTGTGCTGGGAGTTCCTTTCCTGTAACAGAACCCAGTGCATGTGTGGAGAGGCCCAATCATCTGGCCCTCTCTGCATCACCCTGTGGGAATTGGGGTTCAAACAATCAGCACAAATCCTGACCCCCCTGGCCCTGCTATCGCTGCAAGTACTAAGGCCATCTGTCTGTGGTCCGCGAGCCTCATGTCTCCGACCTGCATGCAGGAAACTGTGGCAAGTTACATTTTAGTTGCAAGCAGAGTAAAATTTCAGACCCTTCACAGTTCTTGATATAATCGTCGACATTTGCTTCCCATTGCTGCAGAAGAAATTATCGCAAACGTAGTGACTTAAAATGATACTCATTCATTAGCTCACACTTCCTTAGGTCAGAAGTCCAGGCAGAGTGTGGCTAGGTTTTCTGCTCAGGGTTCACAAGGTAGAATCAAAGTGGTGGCCTGCGTGTGTTAAATTCTGGAGTCTCCAGGGGAAGGATGATCTTCCAAACACTGAGATTTTGGACAAATTTAGCTCCTTGCAACTGTAGGACTGAGGTCGCCATTTGCCTGCTGGAGACCTCTCTCAGCCATTAGAGCCCATCCATACCCCCTGGCCCCTCTGCCCCATTCATCTTCAAAGCCAGAACAGAGAATACACTTCAAGCTGAATCCCTCTCCTCTTTGGATCTTTGACTGCCTCGGCCTCTAACCTCTAGATCCATATTTAAAAAGCTCATATGAGTAGGCCAGGCTGGCCCAGATAATCTCCCAATCTTAAAATCAATTAATTTGGGATCTTAAGACATCTGCAAAATCTCATCTCTCCAGGTTCCCCTCACGTTCAAGTGGAAGAGAGCATATAAGGGTGAGGGTCAATAGAGCTCATGTTAGAATGCTGCCTACCCCAGAGTTCCAACATCTGTTATCCTGACTGTCTTGGGAGAACTCCCCTGGGTGTCTCCTTGACTCTCACACGACTACCACACTGCTTCACTTCTGAAAAACCACGTGTGTGGGTTTTCATACTTCAAGCCAGGCTTTGAAACACCAGCTGGGTGTCCTACAATTCAATTCAGTGCGACACGAACCAAAGTTAGTGCAGACCCCAGATGTTAACAGGCTCAGCCTGACAAGGCTACTTCCTCTGCCACCTCAGATGTTTTAGTTACAAGTTCTAGGTTGTCCTCTGTGCGTCTGACCAAACCAGCTATAACTGGAGTTTTTCATGACCCCTTCTTTGGGTTTCACCATATGCTAGAACAGCTCACAGAACTCAGAGAAATTCTTAGTTACATTTACTGGTTTATTAATATAATAAAGCAACAGAGAGCAGACACTTCTGTCACCATGGAGTTGGGGTACACCACCTTCTTGGCACATGAATGTGTTCTCATTCTTGGAAGCTCCTGAACCCCATACTCATAGGATTTTTATAGAGACTATCATATAGGCGAGTAATCACTAACTCAATCTCCAGCCCTTCTCCCCCTCCCAACGGATGAGAAGTGGGGTTGAAAGCCCCAACCTTCTAATTATGGTTTGATCTTTCAGGCAACCAGCCCCCATTCTGAATCTACCCACCAGCCGACCAAGAGCTACCTTATCTAAACAAGAAACATTCTTATAATTCAGGAAATTTCAAAGGATTTAGGAGTTATATGTCGGAAGCCATGGTCAGAGACCAAATATTAGGATGAAAGATTGTTTTAGTGTTCCTATCAGTACATTATCAGAGTTTGGGGGGCTTTGTGCAAGGAACTGGGGACAGAGACCATTATATATGTTTTCTACTATTTCACATTGACCTAAGTTTTCAAACAACCAGTGGAAACTACACATTGAAATCGGTTCTTAACACTGGGATAAAAATGAGCCAATTAATTAGAGAAATAACTTAATCAAATAATATTAGAAATTAAGTGGGATGCCTGGGTGCCTCAGTGGTTGAGCGTCTGCCTCCTGCTCAGGTCGTGATCTCGGGGTCCTGGGATTGAGTCCCACATCAGGATCCCCACAGGGAGCCTGCTTCTCCCTCTGCCCTGTCTCTGCCTCTCTCTGTGAATCTGTCATGAATAAATAAATAAAATCTTAAAAATAATAGAAATCAAGTTTTTCATTATCATTTCATAAAAGGAATGCTATGTGCTGTAATGTATAACATCCTCAACAGTATTCTTACAATGAACACCACGATAGGATCTATAGGTTTATTTCTTATAACATGTTTTCAGCACAGACTGATGGAAACACACCAAAGCACAAGTCAACAAAAGCAATTGTATAAGGGCTCATCTCAAAGAACCAACACGCACGGTGCTTTGCCAGTTAGTCTTAACATAAAAGTAGATAGATGCTCAAGGTATCTATAGGTGGTTAACAATGTGAAATCATGTCAAGAACCAAGCAAACAGCATAAAGGTCAGGACAGTAAGGAGTCGTGGCATCTGAGACCGACCAGAAAGAGCACACCCCACCTAATGACATCCAATGCATCATGTTAAACCACTGCACCTGACAAACAAAACACATCCTCCGATATCAAACAGGTAGTTCTAAGTTGTAACCTTTAATATATCTTCATGTCATTCAAACAATCTCCTATATTGTCATCGTACTTGAACTTTAGGTTATACTTGTCAGTGAGTTCAAGATGCTATTAGGCCTTAGTAAATCTAGGAAACCTGGTAATCAAGTAAAAGCTAGACAGGACTTAAATAATAAAATTCGCTATTCGTTTTCAATTTCCTTGTATTTTTGTGGTATTTCTATCCAAATTCTGTTGATGGTTATATTGATACTTAGATTAAAAATTTCTGAGCTACTGATAAAATCACCTCTTTTGTCAATCTATTTAAGGCTAGATCTAGTTATTTGCTTGTAGGTAAATTAGTTTAACAATCCTTAGAATTTCACATGCAGGTTTTACCTATAGTTATGTATCATATTTCTAAGCTTGTGCTTAGTAGATTTTTCAGAAATGGAGAGCCTATGAATTCAATTACCTAGCATTTTGAGGCCGATAAAATAGAAATTTATATGTCAGACCCCTGCTCTCTACTTGAATTTTCCTCTTAAAATCTTATAGACATCGCAGATATAATAGTGATAAAGAGAATACTTTGTTACTTCCTCAATGTCGTATCTTCCCTAATTCAATAGCACCCCCACCTATCAGTGAAAATTCAGTAGTTATTGATATTTTTTCTTTTTTCTCTCATTATAACTAATCATAAAATATGTCCTGTTTATTCCACCTCCAAACTGTAGCTTATTGCTCCAGTTCCGATGCCACCCATCCTTGTCTAGATAATAATCATTTTTTCATCTTGAATTATACAAAACTATCTCCCATTATTCTCCCATTACATTCTTGAGTTCTCCCTTCTGTTTTCCAGATCTCACAAAAGTTACCTTCCTAAAATAAATACTAATCAGATATTGCCATAAACTTTCTTAAAACTCTCTACTCTCTTCTTTATTACACCCAGTATACTTCTACCTCAGGGTCTTTGCATTTGCTTTTCCCTCTGTCCAGGACATCTCCTCCTGGAGATCTGCTTGATTTTGTACCTCACTGCTTTTCAGTCCTCATTCACGTCCCTTTCTCACTGAGACTTTCTATTACATCCTACCTAAAATGATTCCCCTACAATGCTTTGCTTCTGGATTCCTCAGTACTCCTATCTATACCTGTATCTATCTTTTACTTATTTACTTTGTTTTTCTATCTCCTCCTCTAGGGTATAAACTCAATGATGATGAAGATTTTTGTCTATGCTTATCCCTGAGGGACTATTTTTCTCTCACTCTTGATACAATAGTTCTAGCTCTTCTTTTAACACCAGTTATAATATAATATGATAAATATAATATATAATATATATAATATTTTTGACCATTCCATCTAAAGTCAATTCACTTTATTTTAGCCATTTTTATGAGACAGACATGCTGCCCATTGCGTTAAGGGGGCACCTTATTTTACCTATATTTAAAAACTATAATACCACAATCTAAAATCTCTTTTCTTGGCTTTATTCCCCAGCAATTAGCTCAGTATTTGTCAAGTGACTAACTGAATAAATGAAGGAAAGCATGAATAAAGTGTAGAATATAAATGATGACTAATGGGTACATGGGCCTAGGGAAAAGTTTTATATATGAAGAACTCTGATACAATGTATACACTTTCAAATTGTTTTATTGATTTGGTTTTTCCAGTAGTATCACATTATTTCTTTTAAGAATCAACTTTATAGGCAAAGATCATGTGTTTTGATACTTCGAATTAAGTCTCAGAATTAAATCCCCATTCTAATTCTTATTAGCTATGCAGCCATGGACAAGTCACTGAACATTAATTTCTTTATTAATACAGTTGGGATAATTATACCTTCATTATAAGTTTAAATGTGGTAACATTCAATTAATGGTTTTGTTTTTGTTGTTAATAGTGTAAAAGGAAAGTGCTCATAGAAGTGGGTGAAAGCTCTTTTGAATAAGAAAAAAAAGTACATGCTCACACAGCACTGAGAACCCTGGGGGTAGATAAGTTACAAAGATTAGGGTTTGCATAATTGGTGTAACTCATAGTTTGCATTAACCTTATGAAGGGCAGCCATTTTTCATAGGTGTTGAGAATAATGTTAAAGAATACCAAAGCCTAAGCCCTAACAATCATGAAAGTTAGCATGGATTATTAAGCTAATTAAAACACTGGGGCTCTGGAGACCTGAATTTTAATACACATTTTGCCACTAACTTATAATGTAACCCTAGGCAAGAGAGCAGGTCTCTTTATTCTTTGCTTTCTTCATTTGTGGAGTGAACATTACCTTCCAGAGGTGGTTGTGCTGCATAGCAATGAACTAATACAAAGTACATGGTAAGAATGGCGTCCTTACGATAATTGTAAAAGGGTAAAATAAAAAGGATGTCATAAGGTTAAAAGAAACCTGCAGATGGGGACACCTGGGTGGTTCAGCGGTTTAGGGCCTGCCTTAGGCCCAGGGCGTGATCCTAGAGTCCCACATCGGGCTCCCTGCATGGAGCCTGCTTCTGTCTCTGCCTGTGTCTCTTCCTCTCTGTCTCTCATGAATAAGTAAGTAAAATCTTAAAAAAAAAAAAAAAAAAAAAGAAAGAAACCTGCAGATAGACAGATTAGCCTTCTCTCTTCCATTGGCTTATTGTTCACAAAGGGAATGGGATCTCTCTCTCTCTCTCTCTTTTTTTTTTTTTTTTTTTTGCTATTGGTTTACTCCTTCCTACCCCCACCTCCACCACACCCCTTCAAATAGTATCCCAAATTAAGTGATAAAACTTTTCAGACTATTCCAACAACCTAAAAACAAGAACAACTTATGGCTAGCAAATGTTAATTAAGATCCTATCTTTATCAAATTTACCTTAAAATGTGTGGTATACCAGAGCACACATATCTATTGCTCTTTAATTAAAGCTCTGATGTCTATGGCCACTGATACTCTTGAATGAACCACCCCCACACACACCAAGAAGCATAATTAAGAAATAAGTTAGGGCACTAGATGATGAACGAGTGTAGCACTCCCTGTACTAAGTGATGCGCCAGAATATAAAATGGATGGATGTCATCATAGTATAAAATATGGGCTTGGTTTTAAGATAAATTAGCCTACCTGTAGCACATTGCAATTTTCCATGCAAAATTAATTTTTTTACCTGCCAAATTACTGTACACTTATTTAATGTGTACAGCTTATATATTCTATTAACAGGAACTTTTGGTATAATACTTTGGTATTATACTCCTGATTGCTAAGTGTTTATTTTGTCAGATTGTAACTTTAAAAATTATTTTTCTGAAGTCTTGCAAGTTTCCCATCAACATGAAGAAAGTAGGGATTCAGAGAGTTCTTCATCTCTTATGTAAAATATCACTAGTTGCTCAAGGAAAAGTTTTATTTTTCATTTGAACACCTTTAACACACATTTATCTTCCACTCTTTAGAGAAGCATCTAAGTTAATATATAGAAAACCCATACTATGCAAGATAATCTAGATTCAATGGCCCTTACTCAAGAATCACACATAACTCTCAAGAGATCTAAATGTCTTTTTCCTGTTTATTCACACTTCAGTGGTTTATTGTAATATAGTCATAGGTTACTGATTTGGGTGTTTTTGTTGTTTCTTTTTTTCTTTCTTTTTTTCATTAATTATATATATATACATATATATATACATATATATATGTATATATATATGTAGAGAGATAGAGAGAGAGAGAGCGCGCACAAGTGAGAGGGACAATGGGGGAGGGAGAGAGAATCTCAAGAGAATCTCCACGCTGAGCATGGAGCCTGATGTGGGACTCAATCTCATGACCCTGAGACCATAACCTGAGACAAAAGCAAGTGTCAGACACTTAACCAGCTGCACTACCCACGTGCCCCATGATTCAGGCATATTCTTTACATAGTATATGACCTCCTTTTGAATCTATATGATGGAGAACATGAAGACAGAGAAAAGAAAACATATAGAACATTACATGAGAATATTTGTGAGCCATGAACTACCCAAAACCTCCATCACACCAAGTGGTCGCAAAAAAAAAAAAAAAAAAAAAAAAAAAAATTAAGAAGTATTATTGATTTCAAACTATGGGACTTCCCAACATTAAAATCAAAACAAAACAAACTTTAAAAAAAAAAAAAGAAAATAGATCAGCTTGTACTACTAAAGCAGACTATATTTCTGTATATCAACCATGGAAACAAATTCAGTAAGTAGTAAGTGATAATAAGTGAATCATGTTTATCTGGAAGTAAACTCTGACATTGTTAGTATTACTACATACTTTCTAAAGTCATAATATAAACCAACACTGTTCTGAATACTCCCTGTGCTTCATCAGAAAAGACAACCTCGAGTACTTATATATCCCCCTAATGTTATTTGTTTTACATTTCTAGCAGAGCTCTTAAGACTATTAGGAATTCTGGAGTGAAACATGAATATATTAAACCTCTTATTAAGGTATTCCAAAAACTGTTGGTTTCATTTGCTTTTTCAATAAACTAATCCATAAGTTGATGTCGACTTTATTTGACCTTCATGCAAGTGTTGTACTCTGAGTATGGAACGTGGGATGACTGTCTTTGTAAATGTTTTGTTTGGAAATATAGTCCAATAACATTGATTTACAGTGATGTCTAGTCACAAAACCCTTATGAATACAACATTCAAAATGAATAGGACAGTGACAGTACATCATTCTGGGGAAGGGGAACAGCTCGGCAATATGAATCATAGATATCCATAACTGGTGTCACTTAAAACACATTAATATTAAGGAATGTAGTTTACATTTTAGAATTACTCAGTATGCAAACACTGCGTCTCCACTCTACAGTGCATACCTAGTCAACGTACAAAGGTACATAGCAAAGACTTCAAACATGATAAAAATAGTCATCGACTTTTAACCCTGTATTACAGAACATCAGGAGCAATGTTTCCTGCCCTAATAATAAGAAGAAAACTTGTAATAATAGCAAAAATAAAATTGATTACTGAATAATTTCAGAGACCTCATTATCTTTCAAAACCAGTGATTTATTATGTTACATGATAGAAAGATTACACTGGCAACCTTCAAGATAGATTCTGAGTGAGATTTATGATTCTTTACATATTTCTCAAAGGAATGTGAAATATATGTATAAAGATATACTAAAGTAAGTAACAGATTTTGCTACTAAAATCATCCAGCTTAAAATTTTTCAGTTCCTCTGGGGAATTAAAAAAAAAAGAATTTTGATAATTGATGAATAGCTCTCTACAATATGCCCCATGAGTGGACAGGAAAAAAAAATACTGATGTTATACAGACATTAGGAGGCAGTTTAAAGCAGCTTGTTAGTTGAATTGAGCAATAGGGAAACTCATAGTTTAACAGCTTTGCTAGCAGGTGTTCCTGTTGTCGTGGTAAAGTGCTGCATGTTTTACTCAATAATGGTGATAATACGATCGAGTTATCCCCAAACTGTAAAAACTCAAGTAATAAAAGCACATTATGGCTTCTTTATTACTCTAGTGTTGCTTTAAACTGTGTGCCCCAAATATGTCTGCTTTTGAAAATGTCTCTTATTTAGACAAGAAGAAAAATGATAATTTTGAAAATGGAATTCGATTTAACCTCATATGCTTTGTTAAAGCCAGTATATACAGGCATATTTTTTTTCTCAGCTGTTCCACTGGTCATTAACAATGTAAAAAAAAAAAAAAAAAAAAAAAAACCTAGCAAGAAATATATTGTCACCGATACTGACGGTAACTAATTATAATAAAAAGAAATATTGCATTTCCCGATCAGGTTTTCAGATAATACAGGATCACCTCTGGTTATACACTTTAAACCTTAGAACTGTTATAGATTTAAATAAGCTTAGCCTCAGGGCAAGTTAAATCAACACACTACATTAACAAATTTAAAAATGACATTAGTTAGGTAAGCATGATTATTTTAGTTTGACCATAGAGGTTTTTATTTGTTTTGGTTTAAGTTTTTATTTTCCATGTTGGAAGTACACCGAAAGGGAAAATTTTAAGTGCAAATATACAAAGAAAATAATTTAAAATAAGCCAAAAGATGGAGACCAATGACATCATAGCAATAGCTCTCTTACTGATCTCTGACCAAGTTTTTCTTTAGGCTCAGGCACATGAATAGGCTTTCAACCGAAGCTGTTCTTAATTAAAGGAACTTCTGTACGTGTCATCCCAGTGGTCAGTCCTTCATTCAATGCGTATTCATTTTCCAATGAGGCATCATGCCAGGCACTGAGGTTACACAAATGAACAGACTGGACTCGATCTCCAGGGACTCAGAGTTCAGCACATTAAAGCAAAAAAAAAAAAAAAAAAAAAAAATCGCAGATAGTGTTATGCGAGAGCTATGAACAAGGTGATAAGAGAACACAGGAAGAAACACAAAACTCTGCCTGGAGGTATTGAACAATAGCCTAAGGATTGCACTTGAGTCAGATTAGTAAATGCTGATCTCCTTGGAGACTGGGGGCATGCACACCAGAGTCTGAAGGATAGCAGTTATTCAAATCATTATTCAGAATGCAACACACCCACTGATAGCCGTTTTCTACTGTGAACAAGTAGGTGCAGTTGTGATATCTTTTTGGGTTTCATCTCATGAATGTATCAACTGACTTAAGGTCAAGTCTATGAATATATGCATTGAATAATGAAGGCTTATAAACAAGAATGAGATTAGTCATAACAATTTGTGAGAAATAGGATAATGGCTTAATTTTCTGCAACTATTTCCATAATCAATGCATGTTTGAACATAAATAGGTTGCAAAAGATGAGTTAAAATGTGGACTAAAAAACAATTCTACTGTAAATTTAGCCACTGTATATTAAAATCTGCTCAATTCATTTTTATTGCCTGATTTGACCTCAAGCTGCAATCGCTTCTGTCAGCGGCTATGGAAGGACAGGATGTAATAAAAAAAGTAACTGCCAAAGAGTTTGTCAGACAGCACACGATGATATAAATGAGAATAACTGAAGACACAATCAATTCTCCAAAAAATGATAATATAAAATGTTTTCAATGCCTTATGTGGTATTAACAAACGCAAAAAATAAAAAGAAACTATATTAGAACACCAACATTTCTTAAATTTCTGCAATTGTTACTAATATATCCATTGCCAAAATCTACTGTCATATGTCTGTCACTCTCACTGCTTTACAGAGATTATATCAACTGGATGAAGACAGAACTCCACTCTATTAGTTATTTTATTATTGGGATCTTATAAATAAGAAAACTGAGACTCAGCTGAAATTACTCATCTGATGTGGTAAAACTAGCAAGTAGAGCAACCAATATACAAGTCCAACTATCTGTGCCTCAAGAGTTTATACTCAAAACCCCAGTGTCAAAAAAAAAAAAAAAAAAAAAAACCCAGTGTCATAATTCATGGTAATATTAAATGCCCAGAGAGAAGTTATTTTCCAGCTTTATGTATTACAATACCAAGCTTTAGTCACATGCTTAGGTCCACATTCACAAAATTAAAATAAAGCCCTATGTCAGGATTCCAGAGACAGATTTTTAATCCCTGAGTTATGTTATATTTTCACAGAAGTCTTACTCAACTTGGTGTAGATATTCCACTACATATTCCACACTTCATATATCCCAGGGCCAGATTCGGCTTTGATTAAAGGAAATCAGATGTCATCAGGCATGTTCATGGTGATGAGCTACTTATCAAGTTAGAAAGTTAGATGATTTTGAAGGCCACAAGGCAGCAAAGTCAATTTTACGCTACAATGAAAAATGGATATAGTAAGATGAAAACTGATACATATCCTATGATCACTAATATATAAAATAAACATGTAAAAAGACTGTACAGGGATCCCTGGGTGGCACAGCAGTTTGGCGCCTGCCTTTGGCCCAGGGCGCGATCCTGGAGACCCGGGATCGAATCCCACGTCAGGCTCCCGGTGCATGGAGCCTGCTTCTCCCTCTGCCTGTGTCTCTCCCTTTCTCTCTCTCTCTCCGTGTGTGTGTGACTATCATAAATAAAAAAAAAAAAAAAAAAAAAAAAAGACTGTACAGAGAAAGCACCCAAAATTAGTATCATAATAATAGAATTATGGGTGATTTTTTTTTAATTTTGAACTTTCTCTTAGTTGATAACATTGGGAAACTTAAAAAATGTAAATGGCAGAAAAATATTCAAATAAGGGATGTCTGAGTGGCTCAGTGTTTGAGCATCTGCCTTTGGCCCAGGGCGTGATCCTGGAGTCCTGGGATCAGGATGGGGTCCCGCACTGGGTTCCCTGCATGGAGCCTGCTTCTCCCTCTGCCTGTGTCTCTGCCTCTCTCTCTCTCTCTCTCTGTCTCTCATGAATAAATAAATAAAATCTCTTTAAAATATTCAAATAAAAGTCAAAATAGAGCAAAAATTTAAATATTAAGAGCTGATCTTCATTTTTTTTGTCAAGTTTTTCCAGATATTCTTATAACTTAGGTATAAAGTTACACATAAAGGCCTTGCCTCTGGAAGGCCAGTTCTTCAGCTTTGGGTTTCTTAAATATTACAGGTAATTCTCTTCATAAGATTTTATTTATTTATTCATGAGCGACACAGAGAGACAGGCAGAGACATAGGCAGAGGGAGGAGCAGACTCCCTACGGGGAGCCTGATTTGGGACTTGACCCCAGGACCCCAGGATCACCACTGAGCCATCCCTAAAATATTACAGGTTTTATCTGATTTTCCTTTATTAATTCTTTCAGAAAGAATTATGACTAATAGTGTTTTTCTAAGTTTTTTTAAACCATTGTTCAATCCATAAAGAACTGTACACTTAAAAAAAAAGAACTGTATACTTGTATAATCTTTATAAAGGTTAGTATGTGCTAATAAACACACATATATGTATCTACACATGTGTGTATATGTATATCACTAAGGTATTTATATTTAAAATAATATGGACTATTATACTTCAATGTTTCTTCAAGTATTTTTAATATCATTAACTGCTTATCTGGGATTCTTGTTCCCAGATACTTATCAATTATCTAGGCATAGTTTATATATTTGATGCTGAAGTGAGATGACTTGGCAAAAAAAAAAAAAAAAAAATCAACTTCATGGAATCAACAGAGAAAACAAATGGAAATCTATGTATGTTCTAAATAAGGTATTAGGTTGTACAATACCCTGCTCACAAATAAAACATTCTGTAAAGGAATACAAAGTAGCAAAAAGTAAGATTAAGGATAATTAAAGTCTTCTTTTATTAGTCTCTTATTATTAAGCTGCTTATCTAACTACAATGTATTTATGGATTTAAATCACCTTTATCTTTCATTACCTGGAGTCAGAACAACATTCAAAGCTTATCCTCAGGGTGTCTGGGTGGCTCAGTTGGTTAAGCATTTGCCTTTGGCTCAGGTTATGGTCCAGGCATTCTGTGATGAGCCTGGAGTGGGGCTCCCTTCTCAGGGGGGAGTCTGCTTCTCCCTCCCCCTGCTCTTGCACTCTCACTGGAGCACTCTCTCCTCCTCTCAATAAAAATAAAAAATAAAATAAAATAAAATAATAAAATATAAAATAAAATAAAATAAAATAAATAAAATAAAATAATAATAAAATAAAATAATAAAATAAAATACATAAAATAAATAAAATAAAATACATAAAATAAAATAATAAAAATAAAATAAAATAAAATAATAATAAAATAAAATAAATAAAATAAAATAAAATAAATAGCTTGTTTTCATATACTTTTTAAATAACATTTTATCCATGGCCAAAATATTCCGAACAAACCAACCTGCTCACTGTCAGTATACCCTCCATCTATTTGCCACACCTAACACATATGCTTTGAGAATAAAGAAGAAAACTGGTAAAGATTACGATGTTTCCTTCACTAATATTTATTCTAAAGGAAGTATCTTAAATATAGTCTCTTAAGTTATACATATATTATTTCATATAATATATTAAACATTTTCTGTAATGAATCCCCTACTCTTTCATTATTTTACAGAAGGTAAGGTCATACTATCTTGAATTTTGTATGTCTTCAAATTTTGAAGTTAGCTCCCTTTCCATTCATTGGTTGTACCTGGTCAGGATATTTAAGCACTCCTTGGAGAGTATATGGCTTCTTGAGGACAAGTGTATTATATACTGTGACAAAACACTCAGTACAGTGTTTATTTAGCATAGAAGTATATCATAAATACTCATTGATAATTGACTATTTTCTGTAAAAACATTTCCCATAACTACATCATTAGCATGCTGAAATGTAAGCAGTAATAAAACATGTACTTAAAATCTGTTGACTGTATAACAATACATATCTGTCCTCTATCAATATTGGTAGCAAATACTTCTGAGGATGTTCAAAGTTATATCAGGTTTTTTGTTTTGTTTTTTTTTCTTATTTCATTTGTTTGTTTCACATTTCCATTTGGGAATCTGGTCAATTACAGCCTCCTCTGTAGAGGATTGGGAAAGTAGCTGTGTTTCAATAAAAAGGAGAGGGTCTTAGGAGAGTTTAGAAGGTCAGAGCTTCTTGATCCCTGACAAACACTGATTACTGAAAGTGAATTTCCAAACTCTACCACCTTGGGAACAATTAGGTAAATAAATCCAGGGGCTGAGGGAAAAAGATAACATGAAAATTAATATAGTATTTATCTTTCTATTCTCCTTATTTTCCTTGTATCTAATTTATACAGTTTGGCATCATTATGGTTTCAGGCATAGGTCTTTATTCTGGATAAATACAATCTCAAAGAGTTTATAAAATATCGACAATCATACTTTCAGAAAGTCTATTTTCCAGAGTATTTGATCAATAAGGCAGTGAGTAAAGAGACTGAGTGAAGAAATAAAGTGATTATATAGATCATCTCCAAGGGGTGGGAAACTATGGGAGGACTAAGGACTTAGAGTGCTAAATTATCCAATGTGGCTGTTACATTGTTCAGATTTTCCAGATAAACTTAAAAACTACATTCTACATTGAGTTTCTAGGTACTACCAAACTACTACTTCAGTCATTGGTTATTTGTGTTGTTGTTGTAAATGGAAAATAATTTACTGAATTTCCTTTCCAATTATTTGTAGAAGTATAAGATCAATGTTACTAGGAAATTATTTAGAATAAAATATTAATTCCATATTTATAGTTTTTATTTTTTTATTTTTTTATTTTTTATAAATATGGATTTTTTTTAAATTTTTATTTACTTATGATAGTCACACAGAGAGAGAGAGGCAGAGACACAGGCAGAAAGAGAAACAGGCTCCATGCACCGGGAGCCCGACGTGGGATTCGATCCCAGGTCTCCAGGATCGCGCCCTGGGCCAAAGGCAGGCGCCAAACCGCTGCGCCACCCAGGGATCCCCTATGGTTTTTAAATAATTACAATAATAAAAAGAGTATGTACAAAACAGAAAAGTACTATAAATCCCTGAGACAGGAAATTTTATTGCAAATTATCTTCCAGTTCTGTCCATAAAAACACATACCTAAACATTATTATAATTGTACAGTATGTTATGTTTTATTCTCTTTATTTTTAATTATCTTAAAACTGGTTTCCATAATTTTAATTATCTCGATAATGATTTTTTAATGGTTTAAAATTTGCTGTCCCACACATTTAAAAATGAGACTCTAAGCATAAGAAACGAAACTAAAGCTGATTATTTTTACAGCATGTTAATAGAATCAATATAAATACACCATCAAGCCTCTTACTTTATATATTTATATAATTAATGAATATTTACTAGTGTACATAATGCTATCAAATTTTGGAAGCCAGCAAATAAGTGTGTGTGTATATTTATGTGTGTATATTTAAGTGTGTGTGTGTGTATTTATGCTTAAATATCTCTATTGCAGATAGGTACACAAAAAATTATTTATATAACAATATATAAGTGAGCAATAGATTCAAATACATTAGTGCACAGTTGACACATTTACATGTTTTATTAACATGTCAGTACTGATTTATACAATTAGGTATCTCTTTTTTTGTTTTTGTTTTGTTTTGTTTTGCTTTGCTTTGCTTTGTTTTATTTTGTTTTGTTTTACATTAGATAGCTCCTTGAGCATCACTTTTGTCATCTGTAAACCTGGAATGAAAATACCAAACAAAAAACATCAAAAAACAAAAAAATCATGTGGTAAGCCAAAGTAACAATAGCCGAACAATAGGTATCGGCTTGAATACCAGTAGAATCAGGGTTTTGATAACACTGATAGACAAAAGTCGGTACTATGTACCTAGGTTAATTGTTGCATTAAAAAATGGATTAAGGTGTTGATCTCTTTGTTAAAATATTTGTGATCCAGGATCCCTGGGTGGCTCAGCGGCTTAGTGCCGCCTGCAGCCCAGGGCGTGATACTGGAGTCTGGGGATCGAGTCCCTGCATGGAGCCTGCTTCTCCCTCTGCCTGTGTCTCTGCCTCTCTCTCTCTCTCTCTCTCTGTGTGTCTCGAATAAATAAATTAAGTCTTTAAAAATATTTGTGATCCTCTAGGAGAATTGATATCAAGTTCTAAATTTTGGAGTAAACCTAAGAATAAATGAAGAAACTATAAATGATAGAGACAGTTTTGATATCTGAATAACATATTTATTCTAAAGAGAAGGAAATGGCCAAAGGAGCCATGGAAGCTCAGACCTTTACGTTAAATAGGATACTCTCAATGGCAAACAACAGAACATTAACTCAAACAGACTTAAACCATAAAGAAATATTTATTATTGCACAGAATGAGAAAGATAAAGATAGTTCTTCTGGCTCATCATAGACATTATAAGGGATCTAGATTCCTTCTCTCTCTCCAGTCTAATATTAGCACAGAAGCTTGGTCCTCAGGATAGCTGTCTGCAACAGTCCAACGTAGCTATGGCATTTCTAGTTATCTTGTTCAAACAAGACAGAATCCAAAAAAAAAAAAAAAAAACAAGACAGAATCCAGTAAAAATCCAAATCCATCTTTTCCTGTGTCTCGATTTATGAGAATATTTTATATATTGGATCTAATTTGACCTTGGACTAATTTGTCACATTTTTGTGTTGTGCCTATTCATAAGCTGATATTAGCAAAGGAAGTGAGATGGGCATGATTGGCTTAGAAAAATTAAAGATCTGTTTAAAAGGAAGTATAGGAATTAATTAGTTGTTGTAGAGACAACCTGGACCGTTTCTTCCAAACGGAAAGCAATACTTAAAACTGATTCATCGTAAGGGTAGCCAATTCCAACGTGCCAAAGAAACCAGAGATCCATTGCTAATGCAGTAAACTAACTCTATGCTAAAGAATTCAAATGAAAAAAATGAAAAAAGAAAAAAAAACTAAACTAAAATCCTTTCATGTTCTTTAAATGACACAAGTATCATACTAAAATTGACTAATTAGAAGGCCTGGTTTACAGCCTATGGCAATTTCATAGATATAAATACTCTTACCATTGTCCCTTTCAAAATACTAACACAAAATCAACTCCCCAGTGAACTGGCTCCAGACCTAGTGCCTCCATCAATGGCTTCCCAACCTCTACCTTGCTTGTCTATCATATACCCTCGACATAACAGCAAGAGTGGCTCTTTTAAAGCTTGTCAGATTATTTCAATACTTAGCTCAGAATGTTCCACTGTCTCTCTGTATCATCAGAAACTAGAACTCTTGTAACAGTCTACAAATATCCACCTGATGCCACCCTTATTCTCTCCCTGAGTACCTCTCCATCATTCTCCTCAGGCTCTCCCTTCTAGCTACCTGACCTCCTTGCTACTCCTTGATTTTTCCCAGTTAGCTTTTTTATTAGGGCTTCTGTCTGAACTTAGCCAACACTTCCACCTTTCTTTCTTTCTTTCTTTCTTTCTTTCTTTCTTTCTTTCTTTCTTTCTTTCTTTCTTTCTTTCTTTCTTTCTTTCTCTCTTTCTTTCTCTCTCTCTTTCTTTCTTTTTCTTTCTTTCTTCTTTCTTTCTTTCTTTCTTTCTTTCTTTCTTTCTTTCTTTCTTTCTTCTTTTTCTTTCTTCTTTCTTTCTTCTTCTTTTTTCTTTTTTTTTTTTTAATTCGTGACAGACAAACAGATACAGAAAGGCAGAGACACAGGCAGAAGGAGAAGCAGGCTCCCTGTGGGGAGCCAGATGTGGTCGACTTGATTCCAGGCCCCAGGGTCACATCCGGAGCCAAAGGCAGACACACTCAACCACTGAGCCACCCAGACATCCCAACTTTCAGTTAAAATGATACCTTTTATTTTAAGTCTTGGTTAAAATGATACCTTCCCTATAAGGTCCACTTAATCTCAGGGTCCTATTTATAATTTATTTAAAATTGCAACTTTCGGGGGGAGGGGGGAGTGCCTGGATGGTTCAGTCAGTAGAGCATACAACTCTTGATCTCCAGGTTGTGAGTTTGAGTCCCACATTGGGCACAGAGATTGCTTAAAAATAAATAAATAAAAGAAATAAAATAAAATAAAATTGCAACTTTCTCCCTGTAACTGCCTTATTCTCCTCTTCTCTTTCCCAATCCTCCATGTAATGTCACTTTCTATATAATAAAGATTTACTTATTTGTTATGTTTATGCTTAGTTTTTGTAGGTTTTTTCATGTCCCTCTACTATAATTTAAGCATTAAGAGAATAATTGGTGTGCCTGCGTTAGTTTGTTTATTTGTATATCTCAAGTTTATAGAACATTGTCTGGCACATGGTATATACTTAATAGACACCTTTTCATTGAATGAATAATTAATTTCTAATGTAAATAATTTTTAAATGTTTATCTTTGGCTCTCAAAAGCTGCTGTGCTTTCCAATAGTCTTTTCTATATAAGTACAGTATATTTCCTCATTAGTGTGTCCTATAAACTGTTTGGTTCACTGAATTACATTTTCAAATACTATACCATACCCATTTTAGATTTGAAATTAAACAAGTAAACAAACATCATAATTTCTCTCTTAGAAGCCAGCTATGGAATAGCTGTTTTGATACAGGTAAGCAAACTTTGTATACTTCTTCTATTTCTACCTAATTCATATGTGGGAAGAGGAGTTGTCGTTCAGTGAGGATCAAAAAAAAATCATGAAAATTTCCTTCTTTCAAGATATAAAATAAATAATGGGGAAATAAACATACAGAATTATTTTGTACTTACAAAAATTACTCTGAATTCAATAGTTTCTCCTTTGGAGTATATCTTTAGAGTACATATAATTAACAACTTGTATAGTTCCAAAAACAAGTTGCCAATTCTCTTGGTATTGCTATTTAAATTTTACAGATGCACAAGCTTCTAGACTCTTGTAGATGTCATGTATACTATCAATAAAAGTAAGAAGAAAACATTTTCTAGCTTTAAAGTTAATTTTCAAGGATGTTTTTTCTCTTGAATTCAGATTTTAAGAATGAAAATCTAAAATAGTATCCCACATATCTGTATGCTGATATTACAACCTAAGTGGGTGAGGGAAATCTATGGTACATTCATAGAAAAAGAATTGGTTATGAACAGAAACCATTAATATAACTTGATGATATTTGTCCTTATTCTTAAGAATTCTTATTGAATCCCTCAACTATTTATCCCTGTCTGAATATGTTGATTTACTTTAGAGGCAAGTAAATGAATTATTTCGTTGAATAAAAAGAAAATTGCATTATTTTCTAAATATGTTCCATGGTGGATCAGTGATAGATATTTTTCTCAGTAGGTATCTAAATATATTTTCCACTATCTTGTCTCCAAAACACTTTCAGCTTTGTGGGGGCTTTTTGTTGTTGCTATTCTGTTTTATTTTATTTTTTGTTTTACCTAGAGTTAATCAACACTTTGGACTTCCAGTTTTTGGTTCTATATATCAGAAGCTTAGAAGTTGCCACTCCACCCTACAAGTAAAAAGCTGAACAGACTGAAAATTTAAGAACTCCTCTTGGATCCATAAAAAGAGGTGAGGATGAGGAACAAACCATTGTCCCCAAGTCTAAGGAGATAGAAAAACAAATACAGGAAGTCAGAGCTTTCCTGAACAGATATTCTCTGAAACCACCCCAGGAACCTGTGCCAGTGGGGTAGGAAAACCTAAATTATAATTAACAAATTGCTGGGACCTCAGTTGGGATCATTCTGGGAGTTAAAAACTCCAGGGGTAATGGGCTCCCTATAATACTGTGAAATTTACTTCCATAAGCTTGACCAGATTCCATAGTATATATATCAGTAAATATTTTGTTTTTCCAACAGAGGAGGTGGGGGGGACAATTTTGAAATGCCAAAACACTCTGTCCTTCTGACAAAGACTGACCTCAGGGAAATCAGTTGATCAGAGTCTAAATTGCTGGGGTTTTAACATAGTCTGACTCCTCTGGGGGAAGAAAAATTTCTACTCCAGCCTACTCTAGCCACATTATCCCAACTAAGCAGATAGAAAAGAAAAAATGAAGAAACATTTGAGCAGTTCACAGTTGAAGGGCATAGGCTCACGAAAAGACAGACCTAATCAGAGGATTGTAGACAGCTTCTGCTCCCTTCACACCTTATCACCACATTACTAAAGCCATATTTACAGCTGTTCCTTTTACCCAGCACATCATGTCCAGGTATCAGTAAAAATTTTCAAAGCGTGTCAAAAGGGAAAAAACATAATTTGAAGAGACAGAGCAAGCATCAAACAGAACCAGACATGACAAGGATGTTACAATTATCAGACTGGGAATTTAAAACCTATGATTAATATGCTAAAGACACTAATGGATAATTCTGAATTATTGTCACAGGCTTTTCCTACAGGGGTGGTTTAAGAGTACATATATACATATGCGTATATATGTATTTATATATAGCACTGATTAAATATCTGTATATGTGTACAGTTTCAAAAATCAGTCAGTGAAACATAACATTATATCATAAGTTTTTAGATCATGGAAATTCATGCAATTAGCTCAGAATAATTATTAATTACTTATAGTAGTCATACTTTCATGGATAAATTTAGTTTTTGTGTTTCAGAATAATCATTAATTACTATAGTAGGATGGGAATACCTTATTATGCTTTCTGACTTTTTAAAAATGAATGGTCATATCCATGAACTTTTTTCCCTCATTATTAGAATTGTTCTTCTAGTAGAAGATGTTTATTTTCCAATTAGCTTACCATTTCTTCATCCTTCCTCAAACTTAGGGATTATGATTTGCTGGATAAAAGGAAGGCATTTTTTTAAAGGATTTTATTTATTTATTTGAGAAAGAGAGCATATGCACATGTGTGAATTGGGGAAGGAATAGGGGGAGAGAAAGTGGACTCTGTGCTGAGCACGAAGCCCAACGCAGGGCTTGACTTCACAACTCTGAGATCCTGACCTGAGCTGAAATCATGAGTCAGACACTCAACCGAACTGAGATACTCAAGCGTCCCAAGGAAAGTAATTTTAAAAAGAAAAAAAAAAAAAAAAAAGAAAGAAAAAAAAAGTTTGTGCTGATACCACAGATTGACCCATAATATGATTTTAAACAATATCAGTTTTCAAATTCAATTGCTATTACGATTTCACTCATTTCATAATAGTCTACATTGATACACTGATATTCTTATATTCCATAGTGTGATGTTCTAATTTTTACCCTATTATAAACCATTTAAGTGCCAGTCTACTGACACTTAACCTAACTTTCTTTATTCAAATGGTAAGTTCTCTGTGTTGCTATCCTAGAGAATCACATTGGAATGCAGCTCTAAGCTCTGATTACCTTTGGGACCACCTGACTTGAGATTGGTAGATGAGTCTCAATTAGGAAAGAAAATGCACTGTGGTTGGAAATCTCAATTTCAGATTTTAATTTTGCCATATTTTAGCTAGATATATTTGGCTACTCTGTGCCCTCACCAGTCAAGTCATGACATTACTTCCTTCTTGCTACAGTTATACATAGGAATGCTATACACAAAGCAGAAAGTAAAAAAATAGAAATATATAATGAAATGAGCTAATCAAAAAGAAATATGATTCTCCAAAGTGGTTTAAAAAGGGGGGACACCTGAAGAAACTATATCCAGAATTTATCTCCCTACATTAAAAAAGAGTGGGGGGAGGCTCAGATGATTTTCACATCTGAAAAGTAGCAGTAAATATTTGAAAACAAGATATTTCTCATTTTTCTCAAACTATTCATGAATATTTCAAAAAAAATTCCCAAATCATTAATAAGGTAAGCACAATCTTTAAAACAAAACCTGACAGAAAATAAAAGAAAAAAAATGAGACTCATTCCTCCACATATTATAGATGCAGAATTCCAAAAGCAATCCAGTTAAAGTATTTTTAAAAAGCCAAAACAAACAAATAAAACAGTATATTTTAACAGGTTTGGGTTTATGTCAGGATTATAATAATTTCCATACCTAGATAGATAAAGGAAGGGAAAGTAATACTATTGCCAGATCAGAAATCCTCCACAAAACAACTATTCTTGCTGGATGAAATACAGAAATAATCTCACTGAAAGCAGTGGTGAGGTACCAAGGCAACAAGAAACAAGGGGACTAAGCCTAATAAAAAAGAAAGAAGTTCAAGAAGTGAGCTGACTTTTGTAGTTACTCTTACCCTGGCTACATTTGATGATTCTAGGTATGGTCAGGAAGCTGAGAATCCAAGCTTTGAATTCTGAGTAGGGTCATTGCTTAGGAAAGAAAATACGAGCCAGTTTTTGGAAGAGACTTGGGAAGCTTCAAGTCATTGCTAATTTCAACCTAAAGACATTTGTAAAATTCTGGAGCTCCACATGATAAGAAAATTAAAGCCTAACCAGAAAGCCTCTAAAATTCAGAGATGATCTTTCCTCAGCCTGTTGTGAAAACCATTAGAATTTGGGGCCCAGGAAGGGAAAAAGGACCAAAAAATACATTAAGGTATCAGCTGGAAAGGATTACAATCAAGAACAAACCACAGGTAAGCTGAACCTTACAAGGACTGCAAACTTAATATGGAGCAGTCCTTGAAGACACTAGATAATCACCCATTATTTTTTCAGCTTGGAGAAAGTAGAGCAAACCTCTCTAGAGGAATAATACATGCAGCTTTTCTAATTTTCAATGGATAATTTCTAAAATTTATTGAAAGATAATTAAACATTGAAGGAAATGATATATGATTAAAATCCAACAGGAAAACATACAATATATTTTTAAAATAAGAGATGATCCAGATTTTGGCATCAGTTGGAAAGTTATTTAATAACTACAGTTAACATATTTTTTAAAGGGGAAAAATTGGGAGAAAGCAGATGAAAAGATGGGGAATTTTACTAAAACTTTTTTAATTAATAAAAGTAATCAAATAGTAACTTTGTTAATAAAAAATGGCTACAACTTTTTCAAAACTAAAGAAGACATCAACACACATTTTAAAGCAGCACTGTGAAGCACCAGTTAAATACAAGGAAAACCATATCTAGAAATCACAGTAAAATTACTCAAAACAAAAGGCAAAGAGAAATCTTAAATCTAGTCAGAGGGAGAAAGATATATATAAATATTAATTTCAAGGAGAAATATTAAAACTGAAAACTAATTCTCAAAACTGAACAAAACAGCAAAAATAATGGAATCAATTAATTGATTAATTAACAAATTTAAACTAGTGAAAGAAAAAAAAAAACTGCCAACCAGAAAATTCTATAGTGAGAAAAAATCTTTCAAAATTAAATTAAAGACATCTTCAAATGAACAAAAGCTTTTAGAATTGTTTTTAGCAAAATCACACTAAGCATATATTAAAACTAATTACTCAAACAGAAAATGAAAATACAGGAAGGAAAGAAGAGCAATCAAAAATAAAAATACTTGAGTAATTATAAATGAGTATCAACTACATATCAATCATGCAATATAATAATATCTTGCAGGCATGAAAATATTATAGGAATAAAATGTTTATTAAAATAGTGCTCAGGTAGGCAAAGAAGTGTTAAATTCTTCTAAAATTCTAGTATTCATGGTTTAATTATAAAAAAAAAAGAAATTACATGTAACTCCAGTACCAAAGCATGACAAGACTACCACAAGAAAGGAAAGTTATAGATCAAATTCTCTCATTAATATAGTCATCAAAATCCCAACCAAAAGATTGGTAAATTATACACAAAACATACTCATTTCTTTTTTTTAAGATTTATTTATTTATAAGTAGGGGGAAAGGGCAGAGGGAGAGAGAGAAGCAGATTCCCCACTGAGCAGGGAGCCCAACACAGGGCTTGATCTCAGGACCCTGAGATTACGACCTGAGCTGATATCAAAAGCCTGCCACTTAACTGACTGAGCCATCCAAGTGTCCCCAAACATACCAATTTCTTAACGGCTCTATACCACTTGTAGGCTTATTTTAACATTGAAAAATTAATGGATGCCTTGGGTGACTCAGTTGGTGAAGTGTCTTAGACTTCACCACTCTGTCCTAACAATAAGCAAAAAATTAAACAATGAAAAAATCAACAAATCTTCTTAGATCTGTTAAAGAAGTAACAGAGGAAACTGCTGCCCTCCAAATTGGAGAGATAGGCAGATATGGAGAATCACAATTTACTGGAGCTGAAATCTCCATAGGAAGTAGGAGTATCTGGTTAGGACAATTGGAACTAATAATTAATGAACTATTAGAGTCTTAATATGGAAAAGCCTGAGGAATAAATGTGCTAGAGGAACCCAGTCATCAGGACATAGGATGTGCAGTGGGTGCATTTTTTTTTTTTTTTTTGAGAGTATTGCCTTTAACAGCTATACCAGGTTCTCACATGTAGATCTGGAAAAAAAAAAAAAAAAATTCCCCTCTGGCTTTCAGCAAGGGTCAAAGCAAGGGTGGGAGGATGGGAAAAAGTAATTATTGTGAAACATGTAAAAGCATTCTGTTCCAATTAATAAGGCCTGCCTTGAAGATATATTATTTTGCCAGAGTCTAAACTATTGAGGTTTTATCAGAGCCTAACTCACCTATGGGAAAGGAAATACCCAACTCCAGCATCTTCTAGCCATTCATACCACAAAAGAAGTTGGAAATAGAACAAAACACAGAAGTGAGAGCAACTTATGAAGTTCACAGTCCAAGCAAAAGGACTACCAAAAGACTGAGACCTAAACATAGGACTATTAAGTGCTCCTCCTCCCTCACAACTTATCACCATATTACTGAAGGCCTACTTAACCACAATTCCTTTTTGCCAGCATGTTATGTCTGTCTTGCAACAAAACTTTACAAGGCACATTAAAGGCAAAAACAAACAAAAACAGTTTGAAAATAAATAGTAAACGCAAGAATCAGATTCAGATATGGTAAAGATATTGGAACTATCAGACCAGGAATTTAAAAACTATTATGAATAATATGATAGAGCTCAAATGGATAACGGAGGCAACATGCAAAAAATGGGGGGGGCAATTTAAGAAGAGTGTTAAAAATTCTTAGGAACAATCAAAATGAAATGCCACCTGGGCTGCCCAAATAAAATCTTAAAAAACAAACAAACAAAAAATGTCTATGACCTGAAAGCAGAGGTCTTGCTCCACTATGTTGATACCCTGATCTCAAAATTCAAACCTCCAGAACTATGAAACATAAATTTCTGTTCTTTATAAGCCAAAAGTCTGTGGTATTTTGTTATAGCAGCCTCAATGGACTAAGACAAATATCAGTGATCTAAATACATCAATTAAAAGGCAGATGGTCAGAGTGGATCAATCAACACAACGCAATCAACCATAAGTCGTCTAAAGAAACCCATTTTAAATATAGACATACATATAGATTAAAAGTAAAGAGATGGAGAGAGAGATGCCACCCTAGCAATAATTTTTTAAAAGGTGGAGTATCTATATTAATTTCAGATGGGGCCAGCTTAAGGACAAATCTAGTTATCAAAGATAAAGAGGGGTGTTGCATAGTGATAAAGGGGTCAATTCTCCAAGAAGACATAAGGGATCTTAATGCAAACAAGCCTAACTGATAACAGAGCAGTTGGTTTGCTGAGAGTTTTCTTACTATTAATGTGTATTAGATTTTGTCAAACATATTCTCTGCATCTATTGATATGATAATGTGATTTTTTTTTCTTAAAAAAATAAATGAGAGGAAGCTGGCAGAGGTATAGGGTCCCCAAGTCACCTGTCCCCACCAACTTACCTAGATAACTTTCAAATCATCCTGAAAACCTACAAATTCGACCTGAGATTTAAAGAGAGAACAGCTGGAATGCTACAGAGAGAAGAGTTTGTGCTTCTAACAAACACAACTCATTTTTAGCCACTCTGCACTGAGCAAAATGACTAGAAAGAACTCACCACACACACAAAAAATAATAATAATAATAATAATCAGAAACCGTACTCTTTGCCACAGAGTTACAGAATCTAGATTATAATTTGATGTCAGAAAGCCAATTCAGAAGCACAATTATTGGTGTTCAATTTACTAACACTACTAATTTACTAAAGCTACTGGTGGCTCTGGAAAAAAGCAGGAAGGATCCAAGAGACTTCATGACTGCAGGATTTAGATTGAATCAGGCCAGAATTAAAAATCAATTAAATGTGATGCAATCCATACTGGAGGTCCTAACGATGAGGGTTAATGAGGTAGAAGAAAGAGTGAGTGACATAGAAGACATGTTGATGTCAAGGAAGGAAGCTGAGGAGAAAGAGAAAAACAATTAAAAGACCACAAGAAAAGGTTAAGGGAAACAAATGACAACCTCAGAAGGAAAAATCTACATTTAATTGGGGTTCCAGAGGGCGCCGACAGGGACAGAGGACCAGAAAGCATACTTGAACAAATCATAGAGAACTTCCCTAATCTGGGGAGGGAAGCAGGCATTCAGATTCAGGAGATAGAAAGGTCCCCCCCCTAAAATCAATAAAAAATGTTCAACACCTCGACATTTAATAGTGAAACTTGCAAATTCCAAAGATAAAGAGAAAATCCTTAAGCAGCAAGAGACAAGAAATCCCTAACTCATATGGGGAGAAATATTAGATTAATAGCAAAGCTCTCCACAGAGACCTAGCAGGTCAGAAAGGGCTGGCAGGATATATTCAGGGTCCTAAATGAGAAGAACCTGCAGCCAAGAATACTCTATCCAGCAAGGTTCTCATTCAGAATAGAAGGAGAGATAAAGATCTTCCAAGATAGGCAGAGACTGAAAGAATTTGTGACCACCAAATCAGCTCTGCAAAAAGATTAAGGGGGACTCTGTAAAAGAAAGAGGACGCCCAAAGATATAATCCACAAAAACAGGGACTGAATAGGTATCATGATGACACTAAATTCATATCTTTCAATAGTAACTCTGAATGTGAATGGCCTTAATGATTCCATCAAAAGATGCAGGGCTTCAGACTGGATAAATAAGCAAGACCCATCTATTTGCTGTCTACAAGAGACTCATTTTAGACCTAAAGATACCTACAGAGAACCATTTACCATTCAAATCATCCTCAAAAGAAAGCAGGGGTAGCAATCTTCATATCTGATAAATTAAAGTTTATCCCAAAGACTGTAATAAGAGATGAAGAGGGACACTATAAAATATTTAAAGGATTTATCCAACAAGAGGACCTGACAATCATGAATATTTATGCCCCTAATGTGGGAGTTCCAAGGGTATCAATCAATTACCAGTGTAAAGACATACTTAGATAATAATACATTTATACTGGGAGACTTCAATACGCCACTTTCTGCAAATGACAGATCTTCTAAGCACATATCTCCAAAGAAACAAGAGCTTTAAATGATACACTGGACCAGATGGATTTCACAGATATTTACAGAACTTTAAATCCAAATGCAACTGAATACACATTCTTCTCAATTGCACATGGAACTGTCTCCAGAATAGACCACATACTGGGTCACAAATCAGGTCTCAACCAATACCAAAAGACTGGGATTGTGCCCTGCATATTTTCAGACCATAATTCTTTGAAACTTGAACTCAAACACAAGAAGAAATTTGGAAGAAACTCATATACGTGGAGGTTAAAGAGCATCCTGCTAAAAGATGAAAGGGTCAACCAGGAAATTAGAAAAGATTTAAAAGGTTAATGGTAACTAATGAGAATGAAGATACAAATGTTCAAAATCTTTGGGATACAGCAAAAGCAGTCCTAAGAGGGAAATACATCGCAACACAAGCATCCCTCAAAAAATTGGAAAAAACTAAATACATGAGCTAACCTCACACCTAAAGGAACTGGAGAAAGAACAGCAAATAAAACCTACACCAAGCAGAAGAAGAGTTAATAAAGATTTGAGCAGAACTCAATGAAGTAGAAACCAGAACTGTAGAACAGATCAACAAAACCAGGAATTGTTTTTTTGAAAGAATTAATAACATAGATAAACCGTTAGCCAGCCTTATTTAAAACAAAGGAGAAAAAAGACTGCAATTTATAAAATCATGAATGAAAAAGGAGAGATCACAACCAATACCAAGGAAATACAAACGATCTTAAAAACTTATTATGAGCAGCTATACGCCAATAAATTAGACAATCTAGAAGAAACGGACACATTTCTGGAAAACCACAAACTACCAAAACTGGAATAAGAAGAAATAGAAAACCTGAACAGGTCAATAACCAAAAAGGAAATTGAAGCAGTCATTAAAAACCTCTCAAGACACAAAAGTCCAGGGTCAGATGGCTTCCCAGGGGAACTCTATCAAACGTTTAAAGAAGAAACAATACCTATTCCACTAAAGCTGTTTCGAAAGATAGAAAGGGATGGAATACTTCCAAACTCGTTCTATGAGGCCAGACAAAGACCCCTCCAAAAAGGAGAATTATAGACCAATATCCCTGATGAACATGGATGCAAAAATTCTCAACAAGATACTAGTCAATAGGATCCAACAATACATTAAGTAGATTATTCACCATGACCAAGGGGGATTTATCCCTGGGATGCAAGGCTGGTTCAACACTCGTAAAGCAATCAACATGATAGATAATATCAACAAGAGAAAAAACAAGAATGATATGATCCTCTCAATAGATACAGAGGAAGCATTTGACAAAACACAGCATCCATTCCTGATCAAAACTCTTCAGATTGTGGGGATAGAGGGAACATTCCTCAGCATCTTAAAAGCCATCTATGAAAAACCCACAGCAAATATCATTCTCAATGGGGAAGCACTGAGAGCCTTTCCCCTAAGATCAGGACACGACAGGGATGTCCACTCTCACCACTGCTATTCAACATAGTACTAGAAGTCCTAGCCTCAGCAATCAGGCAACAAAAAGAAATAAAAGGCATTCAAATTGGCAAAGAAGAAGCAAACTCTCCCTCTTTGCAGATGACATGATACTGTACCTAGAAAACCCAAAAGACTCCACCCCAAGATTGCTAGAACTCAGACAGCAATTCAGCAGTATGGCAGGATACAAAATCAATGCTCAGAAATCAGTGACATTTCTATACACTAACAATGAGACTGAAGAAAGAGAAATTAAGGAGTCAATCCCATTTACAATTGCACCCAAAAGCATAGCATACCTAGGAATAAACCTAACCAAAGAGGTAAAGGATCTATACCCTAAAAACTACAGAATACTTCTGAAAGAAATTGAGGAAGACACAAAGAGATGGAAAAATATTCCATGCTCATGGCTTGGAAGAATTAACATTGTGAAAATTTCAATGTTACCCAGGCCAATTTACACATTCAGTGCAATCTCTATCAAAATACCATGGACTTTCTTCAGAAAGTTGGAACAAATCATCTTAAGGTTTGTGTGGAATCAGAAAGGACCCCGAATAGCTAGGGGAATATTAAAAAAAGAAAACCAGAGCTGGGCATATCACAATGCCAGATTTCAAGTTGTACTACAAAGCTGTGATCCTCAAGACAGTGTGGTACTGGCACAAAAACAGACGCCTGGATCAATGGAACAGAATAGAGAACCCAGAAATGGGCCCTCAACTCTATGGCCAGCTAAAATTTGACAAAGCAGGAAAGACTATCCACTGAAAAAAGGACAGTCTCTTCAATAAATGGTGCTGGGAAAATTGGACAGCCATGTGCAGAAGAATGAAACTAGACCATTCTCTTACACCAGATACAAAAATAAACTCAAAATGGATGAAAGATCTAAATGTGAGACAAGAATCCATCAAAATCCTAGAGGAGAACACAAGCAACACCCTTTTTTGAACTTGGCCACAGCAACTTCTTGCAAGATACATCTATGAAGGCAAGGGAAACAAAAGCAAAAATGAATTACTAGGACTTAATCAGGATAAAAAGCTTCTGCACAGCAAAAGAAACAGTCAACAAAACTAAAAGACAACCTACAGAATTGGAGAAGGTATTTGCAAATGACATATCAATAAAGGACTAGTATCCAAGATATATAAAGAACTTAGTAAACTCAATAGCAAAGAAACAAACAATCCAATCATGAAATGGGCAAAAGACATGAACAGAAATCTCACAGAGGAAGACATAGACATGGCCAACAAGCACATGAGAAAATGCTCCACATCACTGGCCATCAGGGAAATACAAATCAAAACCACAATGAGAATGTGGCAAATTAACAAGACAGGAAACAACAAATGTCGGAGAGGATGTGGAGAAAGGGCAGCCTTCTTGCACTTTTGGTGGGAATGTGAACTGGTGCAGCCACTCTGGAAAACTGTGTGGAGGTTCCTCAAAGACTTAAAAATAAATCTGCCCTACAGCCCAGTAATTGCACTGCTAGGGATTTACCCCAAAGATACAGATGCAGTGAAACGGCAGGACACCTGCACCCTGATGTTTATAGCAGCAATGTCCACAAGAGCCAAACTGTGGAAGGAGTCTTGGTGTCCATCGAAAGAAAAATAGATAAAGAAGCTGTGGTCTATGTATACACTGGAATATTCCTCAGCCATTAGAAACGACAAATACCCACCATTTGCTTCGACATGGATAGAACTGGAGGGTATTATGCTGAGGGAAGTAAGTCAATTGGAGAAGGACAAACATTATATGATCTCATTCATTTGGGGAATATAAAAAATAGTGAAAGGGAATGAAAGGAAAAGGAGAGATATCAGTGAGGGTAACAGACCATGAGAGACTCCTAACTCTGGGAAACAAACAAGTGGTGGTGTAAAGGGAGGTGGGCGGGGTTTTGGGGTGACTGGGTGATGGGTGCTGAGGGGGGAACTTGATGGGATGAGCACTGGGTGTTATGCTATATGTTGGCAAATCAAACTCCATCAAAAATATTTAAAAAAATGAAATGAGAGATTACTCATGCAACAATGAACTCCAAAAAAAAAATTTTATCAAATTGATTAAATGCTATTAATTTGGATATGCAGAAATATTCAGATACATAGAAATCTCTGGTAAGCTTAGAATATAGAAGTACATACAAAATATAGAAGAAAAGGTATATATTGAAAGGCAGCCAAGGAGTAACAAAACTTTATAAGAAAATATGAAAGGAAAATATATCCTAGTATAAGCTAACACCTGAGGGGGAAACACATTTAAGAAAACAAAGAAACAAACAAAAAACTCTGGGTTATGTTGGCAGTAAAAACAAAAAGTATATAAAGGAAAAGTTGTAGCTAAGTGAAACGGTATAATATTAACAGATGACAGTAAGAAAACAGAGCTGTTCAACTTCTTTCTTCTCTATCAAGGAAAAATGATTTTAAAATTGGGAAGACTTGAACAAAAATTGTTTGAGTGGACTAGAAAACCCCGAGATAAGTACTCATACCTATATTCTATGCATTTTCAGTGTGTTTCTTCCTTTTTGCAGCTGTGATGAATTACCAATAACCATTCATCTTCTCTCATCCTCTCTCCATTTTGACCAATGACACTCATTTTTTTAGATAGTCATCTAGAAAAGAATTTGGTTCATATATGTGCAGCAAATTTATTGGAAGGTTTAAATTGTTGAGGGAACAAGGAAGAAACAGTTTTATTTCCCTGCAACCCCTGCTTTCGAACATGTTTGATTTTCTCTCTTCTCTGTGCTAAGACAACATCTCAAATTCCCTAGCTTTCAAATAACTCCCAGGAATTAAAACAATTTTCCATGTCCACGTTAGAAGTCTATTATAATTTGCAACTCAAGTTCCTGTTTCTCCTCTCCACCACCCCCCTACCCCCTCACCCCCAGCTAGCATCTGAGTCATGGCTTAGGGATCTCTTGCAAATAAGGCATAATCCATCTTTTGCTATTTCTGATTCTTTTAGAACAGAATCAAGAGTCATGGAGGGAGCATAGAGAGAAAAGGACAAAAGACATGTGATGGGTGTTGTGTGGGACAATATTCACATTTTATATCTTTCACAGAGCACAGTTGTAGAATTCTTTTGGAAACCCTCAAGGAATTTTCATAGTTCATGATTCCAAAATGAAGCCGTGGACCTTTACTATTCAATCCCTTCAGTTCCTGCTTCCTGCATACACACTCTATCTACAAAAGCTTACTACTGGAACGCCACAGTACAACAATACATTTTCTTACGTGCAATACCATTCGAGATGGCTTTGAACCACTCATTTTCTTCAGTAACCATCTGGTACATGAGGAACCTATGTATCCATGTCATACCAAACAAAGAGTAGTGTCCTCTTCTACTGCCCTTATTAAACTTCAGAACCCAAACCTGTGAGTGGTAGCTTCAGCCTCCCACCTCTTCCGAGTTATATAGTTGAGACCTGGCATCAGACTCTTTTAACATGCCTTCCAAACTCCAGGAACCACATGACAATTTCTTCTAAGAATTCTCATAGAACCCTACTCAGGTGCACTGCCCTAAGCTAGTCAGTTGCTGTAGTTTGGCAAACATCCATTGTGGGATGGCTAACATCCCTTCCTATGGAGAACATCCTGAATGTTTATAAATGGTCTTCTTGAATCCTACTCATCTATCTCCCTTCACAGAGAGAAACTAATAGATCACAGAACATTTTCTCATGGGCCTACAATGACCTTATCCCACCCTTCTATTTTTCCGTTATTATCCTATATGGGAGTGTAGTGGGAAGTGAGTTTGTAGGACACAGGTAAGTGTTTTGGTGTCTTTTAAGATACTCTGGAGCAGAAAAAAGAAAGCCTGGCAGGTAAATGCCTACTTCTTCAGAATTTGAGGATTCTTATTACTTGTTATCCTTAAAGAGAAGACAAATTCTATTCATCTTTGCATTGTTGTCTATATATCTAGTTCTGCATCTACATATTTACATCTCTTTCGATAACAAGATGGGGATTGAATTTGTGGTATAAATTAAATAAATACAAAATTCAGCTCACTTGAACTACGCAATTGTAGATTAAAATATGGAGAACTAGAGAGTCACCGTAATTTGCTGGTAATTGAGTGGCTTTACTTGTCTACAAAAGTAGCTTCATTTTAGTGTAAGGTCTCTAATTTATAAGAATATATCCAAAGGTGTCAACATTAGAGTAACATGCCTTCAAACATTCACAAAAATTCCTGGGTTCCAATGGCTCATAATTCTGACCAAAATCTCTTTGGCTATTTTTAAGGCCAAGGCAAAAATAGGAGCAATTTTCCAATTTTAAGTTCAATTGAAACTTATTGTGCTTCAATAATTCAGAAACCAATGAACTATAAAAACTGAAGATTTCCATGAGTTCAATCCTTTCCCAGCTAAGATTAGTTCAGAAATTAGGCTAGATTTATTTTTTGTTTAATTGTTTGAAAGCAGTATGTTATAAAATATTTATTTAAGATTTGTTTAGTATAAAATGAGTGATTATATTCCAAATATAGAATATAACATTAATAAAGCTTAGATATTTTGTGGTATTGCATGATCAGAAAAATTTACATGTATACATTTAAGATATTATGATATAGAAAGGTTAGGATTTTTATATTGACCTATATAAAATCCTCTGAAAATATGCTATTAGCATAAAATGAGAGCATACTGATAGACTGGTTTATTATATTGTAAATAAATATTTATACTGACTTTATATTATGCATTATATGCAAATATTTGAGTCCTCAGAAGCTTTACATTCAATAAAGTATAAATTTTACATTTTGAAGAGTATAACTTTAAAACATCACTCTCCAATAGAAAGATGTCAGTTGTATTTACTTTTAATTAATTAAAAGGTTATGTAGACACATGTGTCCAGTGGTTCTCCTTATTGGACAGCTCAGATATAGAATGAAATCAATCCCTAACATTCTTCTAACTTTTGTATTCTTAAAAATTATATTAATTACAACATTTGCAATTTTCACATCCACAGGATGTGAAGGAAACTCAAAGTCTTCTAATTCATTATTCCCAAAATAAATTTTTTTTAAAAAACACTGCTATATATGAAAGTACAACATATATCATTAATGTCCCTAAGAATCCATCAATTCATATGGATTATTGATATTAATCATCACTATGAAATAAGACTATATCACTCCCTACAAGGTTTTCAGATTTGTATAATTTTTAAATAGAATTTACAAGTCAGAAGATTATCATACAAATCTATTAATTTAAATTGCTAAAGTGCCATCTTTTTAAACTATTTTTCATTTCCCCACTTCAACCTCCTTACCTCTATATAAATTTCTTTGTGTGTTTTTATATGTCTGTAACTTATGAAATTAGGAAGATAGTAAGGTAGAAAATTTCTAAAATTTGGAAATATAAACAGCTTGTTTCTTCCATGACACATGTGTTCTCTACAGGGGAACTTGTAATGCTGACTTGCAAAAGATTCCATTACCAATCTGCCCTTGGGACTCTCTATCTTGTTCTTATTTTCAAAGATGAATGTTTTCCACACTCTGCCAAGGACCAGGAAGAGTGGATTCATTCAAGGCCAAATTATTCAAAAGAATATTTTGTACACTTCCTATTAGGACAAGATTTTTTGGTTTTCTTTTGTTTTCTGTTTGATTATGTTACATTCTATAATGATTTCCAGAATAAAAACTATAAAAGCAAATATGAAGAGCATTTTAATTTTTAAAAAAAATTTAATGCTGACATCAGGAAAATGTGTAACAAAATGCAATCCATTTTTATTAACATTTATAGGATTTTGGTTAGTATTAAATAAACTAATATCAATTAAGCACTGGTAATAGTACATGGTATATCCAATTACTACTAATCTTTTCATTTAAGGTAAAATTTGTAGATAGCCACTAATAAATTTTATTCTGAGGAAAATATTAGAAATAAATCAGGATCTTCTCCATGATGTTGTACAGATAATGCTTCAAAGGAGAAGTAGTACTTTGCAGGGATGCAAAATTTTGTTACAAAAATCTAAATAACAACAAAAAAAATCTAAATAACAAAAATTAGTATTCTGTCTGTCATATCCTCGAATAATCTCAGTAAGCCCCCATCATTGGAGTCAGTATTTTACGCTATTTTTTCAAATAATGGAAATGGATTTGTCCTGGTCCACCCATATTTCCCTGCCCAGTCAATGTCATGCTTCTGTAAGACTGCTGACTAGTGTTGCAAGAGCATTCCCACTCCCGATAACACTTAACTCCAGCGTCATGGTCAGTTGGCTAAATCATTTCAGTCCCTTTCTATCTTTCAGTCCAGGTAAATCAGAAAATCAGGACAGGTTTTTAAAATTCTGGTTATTTCTTTCAGTTCATAAGCCATGGATTGTTTTTCAACTCTTTCTCATGAAACTCTTAATTATAGTAAAGAAGTATATTGGCAGAATATTTCTACCGCAGAAATAAAAGGATCTTAAATAGTAATATTTTACTTTACTTATTATCCAAAATTTTAAGAAAATAATAATTAATGAGTAGGTTATAGTTTTAGAATGAATACATAAATGTTCTTATACTATTTTCTATTGTACATAAAGTAGGGCATTAGTTCAAAAAATAATATATCAACTAACAGTGAACTAATATGTTCAGAAAATCAACTGTTCAAGGACCTCATGCTGAAGTAAAATGATTTTTTTAAATCTTTATTTGCTTCAAAGACTTTAAAATCAAGGTGCTATTCAAAACAAACTCATAGAAAACACTAACAATACAATGTTATATATGCAATAAGTATCAACTGTTCACTTCAGAGATTAGGTATGAAAAGATGTGGGACTTTTTCTGGGTGATAAAAGAACCTAGCAGCATGCATGGAGAATAATGTAAACAATATTTTATAACAGAGGGTAAAAAGATGGCATATTTGGCATACAATGCACAGACAGGGTTTCCTCAGGAAAAAGTATGTGTAAGAAAAGAACACTGGCATTTTATCGTGGGGATCCCAAATACCAGTTCTAGCAATTAGTGTAAGAAATGGGGAGACGCTGAAATTTGAAGCTGGCATTCTTTTGTATTGTTATTATCTTCAGGAAGTTAAGGGATTAAACATAAGACGTATTTGAATAAGGAGATGTAAAGCAGGGTGATGAGATTTTGTGGTGGGGTGGTGATGGTGGTGGTGGTGGTTGTAGAAGTAGTAGTAATAGTCATAGTAACCATTGGATTTCGCTTTAAAGTTGTTATTTGGCAAAGTTATTTTACAGAGTTTATCTGAGGTGATTGAAGTAGGACTGATAAAAGACTTTAATGTTGAGGTAAAGAGAAACCCGAAAGATGAGCTAAATAGACATTGTTTTAAAAGTAACAAACAAAGCGTGATAATTTTGGGATGTGGAAGTGGGTAAGATACCAGTGATAGTGCTGGGGTCGTAAGGGAAATAGCAGAAAGAGAATCAGGAGCTAGTTTGACAAGAAATTCTATTAATTGTTTTCTAGAAAATATTCTAGAAATATTGAGTTTGAAGGGATAGTAAAACATTAAAGTTCAAATAGTCAGTAATGAAGATCTTGCAACTCCTTACATAGTAGAAAGTTTAAGGCCAGAGGTCAAGGTGAGTAATTCTCTAAGAATATCATCAGGGAGGGGGGGAAAAGTGTAGAAAATTAATTTCAGGAAAGAAAGAATTTGGAAAACTAGAAGAACATAGTGTCACAGATATAATGAAACAAATGACTTTTAAGCAAAGAGAGCGTGGGCAATAGCTTCGTCAAAATTTCAAAAATTCGAGATTTCAAAGATTGAAGAAGTCTTTTGGGTTGGGCAGATTATTGATGATCTTCATGTGTAGACTTTCAGATCTGAGGATACAGTAGAGATTAGGAAGTGAAGAATGGTAAGAATACCATGTCAGACATTATCAGAACAATAGCAAGAAATGAGAAAGGGCAATATAACCACGTTATGGGAGCGAGAAGGTTCAAAGAGAGATAAGAGAAGAGAAGAGACTCAATGTGCTAGAAATAGAGAAACAGACATAGAAGCACAAGGTTCTTTTTTTTTTTTTTTTTTTTAGATTTTATTTATTCATTAATAAGAGACACAGAGAGAGAGTCAGAGATACAGGCAGAGGGAGAAGCAGGCCCCCCACGGGGAGTCTGATGCAGGACTCGATCCCAGGACCCCAGGATCACACCCTGAGCCAAAGGCAGAGACTCAACACTGAGCCACGAAGTCATCCCCACAAGGTTCTGAGGGGGCAGAGAACACAAGTTCAAAACCAGAGGGAGGAAATGCCTTTTTCTAGCCCACACATTCTTAATATAGTCTCCTGATAAAAGTTCATTAAAAGTACAATATCAACCAAAATATTTTATGGTAATCACTGTATATAATAATCATTAAGTCGTTTTACTAATAGAATATGAATAATACAAAACAAAAAGGGAAAAAGTTGAGCTTCAACCCTCTTGGAAAAGACTCTCTTTAATCATGAGTTGTATAGTCATTCCTATTTCCACATAGCATTATAGATCTCAAAAGTGGGCTCAGAGGGCAAGTACTCAAACCAGTGATAAAGAAAATCCAGTTCAAAGGATTCTCATATTACTAAGTCATATTTTTATACTTATATCCTGATTTTTACAGCTTATAAAATTGCCTTTTTCAGATAACACACATGAATGGAATTTATAGTGTTTTGTTCTTAATACAAACCATGCTTTCTGCTTTTACTAGTTCTATCCCACATTTGTTGCAACAGTCACTTCATTTCCTTCTTACCACATAAAGCGAAAAGGCCTTCTTGTGAGGAAGGATAGAAAGTACTTAAGACTAGTAGAACAATAAAGCCTTATATATCTCAGAAAATAGAAGAATAGTGTTCCAGACAGCTTCTTTCACCTGCAGTAGTTTTGTGACTATTAACTGCCTAGTATCCATTTTACACTGTGTTCACACCAGTTTTGATTCTGAGTAAAACATTACCGACAATATTAATAACCCGTTTAAGATGGAAAACTCTGTTTAGAAACAATGAGGTGAGCTTTTACAAGTCAGTAAAACCAAGTTCACTGTTCCAAAAGAAGACTCAAATAATAGTCAAGGTTAAATTTACCTTCTAAACTTCCCTAGTATCAAAGTTCTTGGAGGATCATTTCTCTTAGTTATCTTAGAGCAAACTGTCTGGAAGCTACTCTTTTATCTTATTGAGAAATAGCTTAGATATCATTCTGGTATGAAAATATAGTTTTCAACTGGCCTTAATCCCAAGACAGTAAATATTTACACAAAAATGATATTTTTTTCCCAACAAGGTGTAAATCACATAATATTTACTAGAAAATGCTGTTTACCCTTACCAACCAATGATCCATCCACTCACTCTTCCACGAAACAAAAAGTTATTATGTCAATTCACCACCACCATTACTGGTCACTTAGCTCTGTCCCCAGCACAGAATGAATGACAAATTTTTCCCAGATTTAGTTGCATATAAATACTGTGCTTTGAAGTAGTGGCGCCACCAAAATATTGGCACTACCGGTCAACTTGTATTTCAGAGTTAAAAACACTTCTGTATATTGCACTTACAGTATGATTGATGCAATCAATAACTTTTAAGGATTACTTGGAAAATAAGGAGAAGTAATTATATTGAAGGGCATCCTCAGTTATAATCCAAGACTTAACTTTTGAGCCTGTCAGCCTGAAAGCAGTCTGTCTATACTAATGTCCTGTGGCTAAATCCTAGTTTCAATTGAATTGAGAGACCATTAGTGTTCACGAAATGATTTAAAAATATTGGATGGGGGCACTTGGGTGGATCAGTGATTGAGTGTCTGCCTTTGGCTCAGGTTGTGATTCCTGTGTCCTGGGATTAAGTCCCATGTCAAACTCCCCAACAGGGAGCCTGCTTCTCCCTCTGCCTATGTCTTTGCTTCTTTTTCTGTGTCTCTCATGAAAAAATAAACAAAAATCTTTATAATAAATAGATAGATAAATAAATAAATAAATAAATAAATAAATAAATAATAAGATGGACGTACTTGAGCATACTATAGGTGCTAAATAAGTATTAAATACTGGAAAAGGAATTTGAAAGTGATGCTACTTTCCCCTAATCAAATCAAATTTTCCTTTCATTTAATGTAATAGATAGTGGTCTTTGCAGAGTAGGAACAATTAACAGTATCTAATAAAATTATATACAGCAAATGTTTTAGATTCAACTCTAGATAAAATAGGTAATTTTAGGTAAAACATATTTTCTAAAAAATAGAATACAATTTTATTCACTGTTATTTTCGATGAGGCATTTTTGTTCATTTAGTATGAAATTTATTGATGAGGAAGCAGAGTATAAGAATGTAAAGTCCTACAAAGCAAGCCTGTATAAAATATATTTGCATCTCATTATAAATTTTACCAATTACAACTAACTACATAGCTAAGAAACACCCTTCATATAGTTTGAACAACATTTATTAAAAACACATAAGTGTCAACTGAATATACCTGGGGTAATATAATATATCATCTTTGTGCTAAGGCATATAGCCCAAGTAAAAATCACATCTCTGTTTATAAGGCATAGATCCTATATTCTTATTTATTAGCCTTTCAATACATTGGTGGTACCTACTTTCCCCAAAAAACTTTAATTTTAATTTTATTTCTCCTCATTCTCAGCAACCAATCCAAAACTTTGTAAAGAACAAGTTTTTGAGGATTTCTCTTTATCTTCCTGCCCTCTTCTTTTCCTTTTATGTCTATTATGTCCTTTATCCAGAGTCCATTTCAGCCAGAAATACAGATGGACCACTCCTGCCTCTCCGGTTCTCCCTCTGTATTCTCTTTTCCTCTTCTTCTTCTTCCATTTGCCCCCATTTTTCTCCTTTCCATTATCTCTTCTCATGAATCAGACTCTCAGAAACAGATCTGTCAGTTGCACAATTCTTCACTAAGAGCAAGAGAAAAGATTTCTGCAGGGAAAGACAGATCTTAAGAAGGCAGAGCATGTTGGTGGTGGGGTTGGAATGTTTGTGAATATTCTCTTCTTACATGTTTTTGTCCTCATTATAAAAAAAATGTATTTTATGGACATGTCTAAATTCATCCTCAAGTCTCAAAATTTAGATTAGAAAAAAAGAACGGTACTGAAATTTAGAGTTTAGCATCATGCTTTACATCTCAAACAATTCTCATTAGACACTGTGAAGTCAATAACCTCTCTCTCCATGGATGTTCTATTTAAAGACTGAGATGGATCCATTTAAGTCACGAAGATTACTGAACCCAGCTCCATTCTGGGCACCTACGGACAATGTTTTCCATGGATAAACTCTATCTTGACTTATGAAAAGGAGGCATAGGAAAAAAAAAAATCAGTTCTACTACCTGTTGTGCCAGAAAAGAGAAACTATAGTCAGTTATACTACTTTAAACTGTAGTATACTTTGCAGTTTCCAAAACCTATTCACTTACAGTATTGCGTTTGACCCACAGCACTCTGTGAGTTAGCTATTATTATTTCAATTTCATAGACGTAGTAACTCGAGCTCAGAGAGGTTAAATGACTTGCCCAAGTTCAGATAGTAAGTGACAACAGAACTTGGAACCTATGACTTCTAAAATTGGCTCCAAAGATATCTATTCATTTTCACAGACAAAAACTGAGTCTAAAATTTATTATGTGGATAATGGGTTATTCATTGCCTTTTGTGTTTTCTCACAAGGAAGAGACACCAGGACAGAGACACTCGACATGTCGAAAGTGATGTAGGGTAGAGATCAAGCAAGCTGGTTGGACTCTTACGCCTCTATATTTCCCTATATGGTGCCTTATGAATACTATATGCCTTCTGCCACAATAGCCCTTACACCTTGAATCCTTTTTAACAAATCATAAAAGATACAATGGTTGAGTCTCTATAACCATAGCAAATTGAATGCAAAGCAAAATCTTTTTTTTTTTTTTCTTTTCATCCAATTTGCCAGGAGTCATCCTATGATCACACACGCAATGGGAATCGCGGTTGTGTCTCTGATTGAGGTTACAGCCACATGGATGAGTGGCAGTAGGGCCAAAATCCGCATGGCCGCATTAACAGTTACTCTATTCCTGTATTCTGAACACAGCGGCTGCCTAATAAGTGGCTGTCTGATTGAAGCGTGAAAATGAACACAAAGAGTAGCTTCTGAAGTCTTGCCTACTTTGGCCTCTGGGCCTACTGAGGTAAGTTCCTTCAGATATTTATTGTACTTATTTCCTCGAATGCGCGCTAATAAGTACTTGCAAGTTCCAGAGGAGGTCTCCACCTCACTCAGGTGCACAATTCTGCATGACACAAATTTTCAGGGTCTCGTTTGGAGAATTAAAAGTTAAGTGAGTCACAGTATTGCCTCGGCTTTCGAATCTGACTGCAGCATATGTTCCCATGAACCCTCACTCAGTTTCTTAATTTTCTTTGCAATTTTAGCTTTGAGAATCATTTTACTCTTCCTTTTTTTCCCCCCAAGATTTGTGTTTATCTTCTCCTATTTGAGTGTAGTAGGGCCTTATCCCATGAAACCTCCACACAAACATATATGAAGAAGAGAGATGATAGGAAAACATTTCCATGTTTGTCTCTAGCGCCCAACTGCATTTAATTTTAACGATTTGACAATGTATTTGACAAAATAACTGACTTTAAAGTTTGGACCATACTTGTTTATCAGTTGTGTTGTTGTTGTTGTTGTTTCCTCCTATAAATTTTTAAAGAAAGACTTGGCTTTGAGACCTATCGACTCATGTGAGTAGGATGCCACAAATTAATAAATGAATAATTCTACAATTTATTTACAAAGCAACGTGATCGGCCAACATCCCACCCAGAATCTCTCTGTGTAAACAAAAATAATTAAGAACATCATTTAGATGGATGTTTATGCTTTTTTTCTGAGTAGCTGAAATTTTATAATTCTGGATAAAAGTTGGAAACCAAACTAATGTATACACGATATTAGAGGCAAACCATCATGGACTCATTTATGCAATGAGTTCAAAAACGCATAGATTTTTGTAAACATAACAATTCAGAATGCTTTAATTATTGTGTTAGTATGAGGTAAAATGAAAACATTTTGTGCTATGATTAGGGTTGCTTATGTTGCCAAATACAAAGATGTTTGCTGTTTTGCTTAAACAGATGTTTTTGCATTTTGCGTTGGCCCCTCATCACTTGAAGGAGAGTTATATTTCTTTGTTACTTAACAACACTCCCACAGTACTTTATTACTCCTTAAATAAGAGCTATAAATTTGGAATAGAAGCTACTTAAAAGAAAATTTTAGTGTTTTTAATATATATTATGCATATAAATTTTGTTTAATTCAAATTTTCTTAATTTACACCATATAAACAATGTGTAATATATTGTAGGCCATGATTTGTGTCATTTTCATCATTCGTAGTTGGGAAATATTTACTCATAGATTCAGAATGCATTCTAAAATAGAATGAGATCTATTTCTCTGATTATTTTCTGATTTCTGGTTAAGTTTTGAGACTCATTCCTGATTTTTAAAACTACTTTTATCTTAAAAAAATAAGATAAAATAAATAAATAAATAATAAATAATAAATAAAAACTACTTCTATCTTACTGTATATATAATATTATCTACAATGAAAAAAAAAGATTATCTACAATGCACACCTAAACTTCCAGATTCTCATTTTTATAGTTGAAATAATAATAGTAATAATGGAAGACAATTATTTAATTTTAAAAATGACATAATCATATGATCTTCTAATGATTACCATTAATTATGATTCAAATTTAAAGGAGACATCAAAGGTATTCAGCAATACACAGATAGCCCTCTACTTCCCCTAAAAACAATGCCAAACCTTTCCTGATTTTCTTCACGTTTTAATTCCAACTTCACTCTGGTCCTCTTACCATCTCCTCCCTCCTCCCCTCCCTCTCTTTCTCTCTCCTGTGGGCTGTGGGGAGAGTGCACTGTGGCTCTTAGCCCAGCCCTAGCTCTAACCCCAACCCTAGCTCTAGCTCCCCTCTGCTGATGACCTGTGTCATGTAACCTGGAGAAATTGTGCCTATGGGACATGAATCCCTTCTACTAAATTACTTCATCATCTATATTTATCTTTATCTGCATTCATCTCTACTTTCTTCTTCTATAAAAGAAGCAGGGGGAGGGGTTGCCCTTTTGTCTTGGGTTCCTATCTAAAGCTTCTTCCTGAGCATTATCATTTCATCCCATCTCACCTCTTCAGGAAAAAAATCTTGCTATCAATTAACTCCTTCTTTTCTGCCTCTATCTTCGCTAACACTTCCCTACTAATTGTTCTCCATGTCATAGAAAGCTGGAGCTGTTTTTCATTCCCACACTACAAACAAGTCTTTCCCTAATACTCTAATGCTCATCCATTTTACTGTATTTCCTTATACCCATTATTTCTTTATATACACAGTTACCACTTGCTTTTGCCCTAGTATTCCTTCATCTGGCTGTCAGATCCACATTTTCCACATCAAATATGGTCTCACTGTAGTCACTACTGGGACTGTTAACATGCATCACTTCTCATTTCTAATTTCAGCTGAATCCTGTGTTGTGTGTGAAGTTATGACATCAACTGCCCTAATGATTTCTTCCAACTTAGTTACTGTGGTTCTTCTCATTCTTGGACTGTTAAGTACCGGTTTCATTTCCTGACTCTCATTTTGCTTCTTTGTGTTTTAGAGCTCTACATTTTATTCCTTTTTCATTTTATTCCATAATCCATCTCCTTCACCTTAAGATTTACATAAAACAACATTCCTGTATCTTTAACTCAATCCTTAGTTCCAGACCTACATATCTACAAGCATCTCTAGTTATATGCTCTGTAAGAACTTCTTATTCAGCAGTCCAAAAATTGGTCTTATGATTCATTTTTTTTCAAATGTTATTATACCTAATAATGATGCATTCATATTTAAAATTGAACTACAGAGATTTAAATGTGCCTGTTGGGATATATTGAGTAATGATTTCTTGTAATCAATCTTACTCTTGGTGCTATTAACGTATTTGTTCATTAATTTTCTAGTGTATTACATATGATTTTGGATGACATTAAAACTAGTTGGTATTGGTGCTGGTACAAAAATCCACAAATAATGAGATAATAAAAATAAACAAAAATGCTTTGTAAACTCTACGTTACTCTCTCTTTATAGGGATCTATTTCTATTTCTTGAGAAAATGCAATTATGGTTGGAAATGCGCTAACTTATTATTGTACTATATGTATGAGATTTTATGTATGTCTAAATGATCAGATTGCTAACTCTGAAAATAAGGGTACATAGTTTATCATGCCCATTCAGTCAACATTTAAATTCATACTGGAGTCCACAGAGGAAATATCTGAAGAGAATCTAACAAATAAACCCAAGAATACCACTGTCTAAGCTAAAATTTGCTTCTTTCATTGAGATACTTAGGTTACATTTTATTTCAGAAAGAAACATCTCACGTTTTCTACCTTCCTACATAGAGGAAAAAACCCTACTATGTCTTTCTCTGAACAGCTCCCTTTTTTTTTTTTTTTAAGATTTTATTTATTTATTCATGAGAGACACAAAGAGAGAGGCAGAGACATAGGCAGAGGGAGAAGCAGGAACCTCTCAGGGAGCCTGATGCTGGAACTCCAGGATTACACCCTGAGCCAAAGGCAAATGCTCAACTGCTGAGCCATGCAAGTGTCCCTCTGAGATTCACAGAGAACACTTCACTTCTGGTCACCAAATGTTATTATTATTATTATTATTTTCTTTTCCCCCAGACCAAGCAACTCTCTGTCACTCCAGCTGGGTATCCCACACTTTAACTTGATTCTGACACTATCTACCGGGAGATCTTGTCAGATCTCACAGGGTTAAGGGCTCAGTCCCATAAGACTGCCTCTGTCTCTCTCTTCAAATGCCAGTTGCAAGCCCAGTTTCTTCTGACCAACTGGCCATAGATAAGAAGTTATAATGACCCTCTCCTTACGTTTGGTTAATTTGCTGGAGCAGCTCACAAAACTCAGAAAAGCACTTACCTATGTCTACCAGTTTATTAAAGAGCATGATAAACAACGCAGATGAATTGCCAGATGAACATGTGGAAAGGGGCTCAGAGCTTCAATGTCCTCTCCAGATGCCCCACTCTCCTAGCACCTCCACGTGTTCACCAACCCAGAAGCTCTCTGAACCGTGTGCTTTTGGAGTTTTGTGGACGCTTTATCATGTAGGCAAGATTGATGATTAACTCTATTTTCAGGCCTTCTCTCTTCTCAGGAGAATGGGAGGCTGAAGATTCCAAGCTTCTAATCATGACTTGGTCTTTCCAGTGACCAGCTGTCATCTAGGAGCCCACCTACAGTCACCTCATTTGAACAAGATACCCCTATCATCCAATTACAAGGGTTTCAGGGACACAGTGTCAGGAACTGGGATGAAAGACCAATGTTAAGAGATACTACTAGTGTTCTTATCACTTAGGAAATTCCAAGAGTTTTAGGACCTCTGTGCCACAAATGGAGTCAAAGATCAAGTATATGTGTCTTTTTTTTTTTTTTAAGATTTTATTTATTTATTTGACAAAGAGAGAGCATGAATGCACACACAAAGAGGTGGAGCAAACAGGCAAAAGGAAAGGGAGAAGTAGGCTCCCGGCTCAGCAGGGGCTTAATCCCAGGACCCTGAGATTATGATTTGAGCTGAAGGCACCAACTGAGCCACCCAGGCGTCCTGTATGTATTTCTTATTATATATACTTGGTCATTCTTATTTATCAATCTACTTATTATAAATTGCAGTATCATACTATCGTAATAACAAACATCATAAATCTGTTTCCCAGAAAAATGGACAGGACCAACAACCAAAACTAACTCCAAACTACTCAATAATACACAATGACTACTTATTGCTCATGTGTGTAGTATTAGCAGGGTGTCAAATAGGTAGCTCTGCAGATCTTGGCTCAGCTTGCCTACATGAGTGAAAGCTGGCTGGCCATTATTAAATTAATTAAATAAGGAGACCATTAGTCTGAAGTGGCTATAATGCTGTGACTGCCTACCTAAGCAAACCAAAATCTAAGCCTGTAAATACCTCAAGGTTAAAAAATCAAAACCTAAGGACAACTAATCACAAACAGCCAACTAGGCTTTAAATTATAACCAATCAATAATCTCTTCACTTTGCTTCTGCCTTTTCTCTATGACAGTCTCTTCTGAAGCTCCTGTCCTTGGAGCACTCCTAACCACTTCTGGTTTGGTGCTATCCTGTTCAAATTGATAAATGCTCAAAGAAATTCTTAAAATTTTTTATTATTCTTCAGTTTATCTTATAACACTATAAGCTCATCTAAAATGACAGCAACTGAAGCAATGGGAACAATTTGACTCAGTCCCTATGTGTCTTTCCTCCTCCATCAAGCAAGCCCAGGTATATTCACCTGGCAAAGGCAAAGACATAAGAAAGAGTAAAAATAAGACTTCTAAGTCTCTTACGGAATTACACTTGCCAGCATCTGAGTGGCCAAAGTCAGTCACACGGCCAAAGTCAGAATGGAAAAGTATTATAAAGTCACATGGGAAAGACAGGTGTACAGTACAGGAAAGAAAGACTATTTAAAGCCATTTTTGCAATCTCCTATAACTGTTTAATTTTCTGTTCAGAGCTTTCAAGAGTTTTTTTGGTTTTGGTTTTATTTTTCTTTATGTAAAATTAAGTTCTGGTCATTTTGGTAAGTGCTTTTATGTACATTAGCTCACTTAAATTTTATAGCAACTCTGTGAGATCAGTGTTATTACTCCTATTAATAATTCCTAATATCTCTTATTTTACAAATATGAAACTAAAGTCTAAAGGAGATAATTAGCCCAAGGTCACAGTGATTGCAAATGGAAAACCCTGGATGTGAACCCAGATGGTCTGACTCCAAAGACTTCTTAACCACCATGTTATGGTGTCACAAATGCCCAAATTAAAAATAACAATAATAAAATAAAATTAAAAATCCTGTGATGATGCTATCTTCTGCTTAATGATTGCAATTTTTATTAGATATAAAGAAAAATATAAAAGCATTAATATACTTTTATAGTTACATGTTGCATCTCTTAATTATTTTTTATTAGTGAAATAATTAGAATCCTCCCTTTTCACATTTATAAGAGTATTATAATTTTTGTTTTTCTTTTTAATTCAGTTCTAACAATAAGAAAGTCTATAGAAACACTTGAGATCTGTAAATAAACCTCAATTATAAATGTTGTATTATAATGTCAGGTCTGGTGTTAAACTCACCTAACAAACAGGAACTGCCACAGGCTTCAACTGCTAGTATACAATACAAAGGAGGAAAAAAAAGTAAATTCATTAAATCCTTACCACAGGCTTCTCATGCTTTAAAGTTAAAAATTGGCTTAAGCCTGAATGCTTCAAGCATTTTATAATTTGGCTTGTAATCAGTTAGGAGAGAGGAAAAGTAATCACCAAAACAGAGTGGTTTACCCTACTGCAACTGGGCCAGCAGAGAAATTTGATTTCATGATAACATCAAAACAAAGGGATGTCTAACAAATACAGTGAAACATTCTTTGTAACTGAAAGCTTGTGCTGTGCAAAACTGTAATTAAAAAATTTAAACTCACGAACTCATATGCATTATATAATGACAAGTTTGCATGTCGAAAATTAGATTTTGTTCCTCAAAAACAACCAGAAAGAAAACAAAAACCTTTCGATCACATTATCACATTACATCTTTTTCTCTATAAAAAAATAAAATAAAGCAACAAACATGTAATTGACCAATTTGAACTACTTCCTAAAGACGAAAGAATGACAGACACAATTAATTAGTTTGAAAAACTGGACTAGACTAGCCTTTGTCATATTGTAATAGACCAATTGTTAGAATTTATACTGTTCATAAACTGGTAAAGGATACTGGTGTAAGAGAATACTTTGGCTGGTACTTCATCTTGGGTATTTGAAAAGTACAGAGGAAGTAGTAATTTTAGGAAGTATAAAATCAGATGTCTGTTGCTAAGTGCTATCCATACATTGTGGGGGGAGGAGAACAATTCAAGGCTGAGGATGATCAATAATCTATTTAAGTGATGTGTGAAAGCCAGTCTTTCTTAGCAGCATAGAGAGACTCTCACCTTCCGAAGCTGGAGGGCAGAAAATACTGAGAGGGCCATTAGTCTAATTTTTTATCAACATAAATTGGTTTTGCCAATTCTTGTATTTCATACAAATAGAATCATAAAATGCTTGGCTCTTTGTTCTCTGGTTTCTCTACTCATCATAGATCTGTGAGATTTGTACACGTTGCTGAGTTGAGCAATAGTTTATTATTTCATATGCTATGTTATATTGAAGTGTAGAGAAAGTATGTTTGTGTTTCTATAGAGTTGGAGCTTTCTGAATAAATTTTACAGGAAACTTGTAATCCTGAGCTGGGAGAAAGTCCTGGGAATTAAATTTGCAATTATATAGATAGAGAGGAAATTCCAGAGAGATTTACCTAACTTCAAAGGTATGTGTTTACTCAAGAGAAAAAGAGGTCCAAGACTTTGGAGAGATCTCTAGGTTGTAAAATCTGAAGACTTTAGGGACTCTCTGGCCATTGGAGAGATTTATTTATATTCCGAAGGGTTGTAGTGAGAACTCAGAATCCTTTCCATCTCTTCTGGAAAGACTAAAGGTTCTTCTCCCTCCATTTGGATAAGAGAGGGAATCATCTCCCCTTTTCTCCTGTATATAGGCAGAGAAAATCAATTTGTTTCCATTTCTTGCTTATAATACAAACTTCAAAGTTTTTTTGTGTATGGTATTTGACCTGGTTTTCATTACACTCCAGAAATAGGAGGGGGAATATGAGGAACCAAAGAGCTATCATTTGCTCTTTAAGTAAAGAATGATATTTCATACATAGTTCAGATAATCTCTGTGGGAATTCAGGATAAAATTAGTAAATATGAATATTAAAAATTCTATACTAGTACTCCATTATATAAACAATAAGAGTGTATTTATCCATCCTTTTGATACTTAGCTTGCTTCTAATATGTACCTATTATGAAGAACACTGCTATGAATATTCTATTTTAGGGGTCATATGACCTCATTTTTGGAGGGACATTATAATTAGGAGTGAAATTGATGGGTTACAGAAAAAATTACATATTAGCTTTTGAAGGTATTGCCAATTGCTTTTCCAAAGTGATTTTACCAAGATGCGTTCTCACCAAATATGCCAAGACTTGTACTTGTTCCACATCCTTAGCAAAACTTCATCTACTTCTGATAGGTTCTTGTCTGTCAGTGTTATAAAGAACTACTGAAATATTTTCTGCTTTTCACAATATTTGTTCAGAAGTTAGCCAATATCTTACTATTGTTTCTTTGGAGGACACTGTTCCTACTTCTCTGGCTACTTTTAAGATTATCTCTCTGTCTTTATTTTTCAACATTTTAATGTGTTCTTAGATGTTTGTTTTGGTTTCTTTAATTAATTAACTTTAAATATTTATTCTGCTTTGAGGTTTTCTGGTCTTTTTAAATGTGGGGTTTGATGTCTAATTTTAATAGTTTTGGAAAATTCTAAGATAATAACTCTTAAATATTCCATTCGGTTTAACCCATTTGTTCTTCCCTTCTGAGATTTCAATTTCAGATCATGGTAAATTGAAAAAAAAAAAAAAAAGTCTCTCTTTTTTTTTTTTTTCTCATCCATGTAGACAAACCCCTTTTTCAAAGAGAATTTATTGCTCTTCCCTCAAAAGGTTGAACCTGTTTCTCTACACCTTAAATTTTGTCTTGGCTATTTGAATGGTTTTGAACACTGGGCAATTGTGGTGGAAACAGATGCTTAATAACATGAAAACTATTCTAGATTATTTAGCCTCTTACTTACACACCAGGTAACTCCAGAGCAAGAACTCTAGCCCAGCATAGATCAGTTAAGCCTTTCCAGACTCAAGGAACCATTCATTCAACCCACAGAATTGTGAAAAAATTAGAAATAATAAATGGCCATTGTTTCAAGAAACTGCATTTTGTCATAATAAGTTACCTAGCAAAATCAAAATTTTCTCTGATTCATACATTTTTATACTCTATGTCTTCCTTTCTATTCTTTTTCTTTTCTATTCTCTAATTCACTTTAAATGTTTTCTATTGATCTTTGAGTTCATTATTCATTTTTTTAAGATTTTATTTATTTGAGAGAGAAAGCAGAAAGAGAGAGAGCATGAGAGTGGCAGGCAGGGGGGAGCAGAGGGAGAAGCAGACTCCCTGCTGAGCAGGGAGCCCAACACATAGCAAACATCATAAAGGGAGACCAGTTGTGTGTTTGATATGGGGTATTCCTCATCCACTCCATCGTTGTGGCTCTGGCTTCTGGACTAGCCCCTACCCTGTCATACTACCCCAAATCAAAATAGTTTTCTAAGGAAAACCAGTTTTTGTTAGGGACCCCCCCATTTCCAATCCACGTACTAGTTATGTGAGACCACCAAAAATGATCATTGTTTTAATGGATATACAATGTTTTGAAGAAGAAAAGATTTCCTAATTGCCAGGGTTAAATACTTTATTAAACAGAAATTAATTTGTCTTCCCTATTGGCACATCCAACACTTCCCTATTGGCATGTATACATTAGACTGATTAATAAATAAATAAGTAGGTAGGTAGGTAGGTAGGTAGATACAATATTTTCTTTACTATATCTTTCATTATCTCATTTTCCTCTTCCTGTTCTTTGTATATATTTGATTGTAGGATTTCTCTAGTCTCCTCATTATTTCCTTTCTGTTCCTATTGAATTTCCTATATGTTATTCTTAAGAGAACTTACATGCAATCGGTTTGAGCAATCATCTTCACATATAATTATAAAGTTTTTATTTCTGAATTAATATCTCTTCTTGGTTCCACTCTTGATGGCAAAACTTGTTTATTAAATGCCCTACCTGACTGTTTTGCTGGTTTCTGAAATTTGTGCTACCAGAGAATACTTACACACTTGTTACAGAGTAAACTTTATATTGCCTATTCTAAAATTTCCCAAGAAGAATAAACTTAGGGGGTTTTAAGTTCATTGAAGAGAACAGTAAGCCAATTATCATAAAACTCAATGTTTTTATCAAGCACTTTATCCATTCAGTGAAAAATACTTATTAGCATCTATTAGCTTATAAATATCATTCTAAACAATGGTGATATGTCAGTGCACAGAATAGATGTAAATCCTTTTCTTGTGAAGTTTACATTGAATCTAGGGAAGTGACAATAAACAACAAGTAGAATAAATAGTCAACAAATATGTAACATAAATATACTACATAATGTTAGAACGTGATATGGGCTATAAGAAATAAATAAGGAGACTACGGAAGGCTAGAAGTACAACAGTGTCAGAATGGGCCTTAGGAGTTGAAATTTGAGCAGCCTTAAAGTAGATAAATGAGAAGTATATCAGATAGGTTTTCACTACAGAAATAGAACCAGTGGAATATATATATGTATATAGTCTCCTCGAAAGAGAGACAGAGACAAGGAAACAGAAACAAAGGGACAGGTGTGTATGTGTGTGTTGTCTTCCTTTTTCATGGATTTATGAGTGTATATGTGTGTGGAGGGGTATATTTAAACATACATATACATTATTCACATATGTGTATGTGTAGTACATTTGATGCATATGTATGTGTGAGGGGGTGTTTAATCCTCATTCTTTATGGATTCTATATTTGCACATTTATCTACTTACTAACATTTATTTGTAACCCACAAATCAATAATCATGGTACTTTTGTGGTCATTCAGAGCAGCGAAAATTTTGAGTTACCCAACATACGTTTCTTGCAGAAGGCAAATAAGACAACAGCATGCCCTCCTGTTTCAGCTCTGTAACAAGACTACTTTTGTGATCTATTCAGCATTTCTGCCCCTTGTTTTTGTTTGTTTGTTTTTCAGTGATTTCACTGCTAAAAAAGCCCAGAAGCATGGTGCTATCTAGTTTTCCCTAGTACAGAAAGTCTTTGACATGCTTTATCGAGAAAATACACGTTAGATAAGGTTTGTTCAGCACAAATTATAGTGCTGTTGGCTGTGAATTCAATGTTAATGAATCAACTATATATTAAATAAGGTGTCTTTAAACAAAAACAACACATAAAATAAAGTTATACATTCATGGGTTGATGAAAATGTGACTAGACCTTAACCCTGTCCTTCTCGTAGAAGCAGTGTTCCCCTATTTGCGAATTCAGTGTTCTGGTGATTTTATAGAGCATCACTACTAGATGATGGATATGTATGTGTATGTATATATGTGTGTGTGTGTGTGTGTGTGTGTGTGTGTGTGTGTGTGTGAGGGAGTGTTTGGTTCTTGTTATTCATGGTAGTGATGTTCATATATAGAGAGACAGACAGAGGGACAGAGACAGAGATTTATTACAAGGAATTCACTTATATATCAGGCAAGAACTGATGCTTAAGTCCACAGGCAGAATTTTTTCTCTAGGAAAACACCAGGTCTGCTCTTAAGGACTTTCAATTGATTGGATCTGGCACACTCAGATTATCCAGGATAATCTCCTTAACTTAAAGTCAACTGACTTTAGATGTTAAATGCATCTACAAAAGACCATCACAGAAACACTTAGTGTTTCATTGACTAACTGGTTATTATAGACCAGCCAGGCGGCCACATAAAGCTCACCATCATAACAAGTAAATCTGGAGATATCTGATTTATCATTTAACAGGATCAATTTGACTGTGGTATTGACAATAGATTGAAGGTCAGCAGGGGTAGAAACAAGGAATACATTTAGATAAGAGATGACAGACTTTGATCAGGGTGGTAGCAGTGATGGAGATAAGAAATTATCAGATTCTGGATATGTTTTGTGCTTGGCATCAGCAGGATCTGGGGAAAAGTGAGTGAAACAAAGTAATCAAAAATGGCTCCATGAGTTTTCATATGAGTAACAAGAATGGAGTTGCCTTTAACTAAAATGGGAAAGGCTCTCTGTAAAGACGATTCAGGGTGGGGAATATGCCAGAGGTGCTGATTTGAAATGTTTTCTGGATAACTAAAATGGAGACATTGAGAGGGCAGTTGGAAAAGTGAGTCTAGAATTAAGGATTCTTAATTTGATGTAAATTCTGCAGTCATCATTGTACATTTGGTGTTTTAATCCATGAAACAGTATTACATCACAAAGGTTAACAGGCAAAAAGAGAAACCACCCACAAACTAAGCCCCGGAATATCTCAATATTAAGAGATTGGAGTGAATTACAATCGTCATCATCATCATTGTATCATCATAAGAAGGAGAGGGCATTGATGTTGGAGAAAAAACAAGGATGTGGGGTTGTCTGGAAGCCAGATGAAGAAAGTTTCTAGGAAGAGAGAATGATCAAGTGGCAAAACGCTGCTTATAGTGAATTTTGCACAAACACTTACTGGTTTTAACAATGTGGATGTTATTGGTGACTGAGAGAAAAGATAAAGATTAAAACCTGATTGGAGTGGCTCCAAGAGGTAATGGGAAAAGAGGAAATATATAGAGGGAGTGAAAACAACCCTATTAATTTCACAACGGAGTACATCTGTGTTATTTGTAACATCAAGATAGTACATTTATTTGGAAAACTAAAGAGAAGATCTGATTATTGTTTGAGGTATAAAACTCCTTCTAGTTGCCCTCTGGATACTGGCCTTTGAATATGCTCCATATTTCAGCATGAATTCTTACTATTTTCTCATAAACATCCTTATTTAGATTTTCCTTTCCTTCATCTAAATTTCCTATTATCTTAAATGTATACTTCTCCTAACATTCAGTCATATTTTCATATAAATGGTATCTTTTTGTTACTTTTCTTATCTCTGATAGATTGAAAGCTACTTGAACATAGAAATTTTTCTCCCTCGTCATTGTGCTCTTCCTCAGCCCCCTAGCATGATGCTTTGCATTCAGTTTGCTAGATGAATGAGTAAACATGATAGCTCCTATTTACTGAATGAATAATTACTCCTGAAGTAAAGGGGGTAAAAAGTTGGCATACACTTTAGAATGCATTTTAATTAACCTTTATAAAAATAACATCAAAACATTGGGTTTATAAAACCACCAGTCATTGTTTTTGAAATTTTCATTGTTCAATTAATTTGCTATATTTCACTTTCTATGAATACATTTAATTCAGGGCTTTTTTTTTTTTTTTTTGCCTTTTTGAATTTATACAGTCATATTTAACTCAGACCCCCATTCAATTTGTCATTACAAGAAGTGGCTTTATGGCATAATGAACAACCTCATTTCCTGCAATTTTTAAAATAAGTTAAAACTATTAAACTAAAATTCACTGGTATGATTCATTAATAACCATGCTTCTTTTAATATTTTATTATAGCATCTTTACAGACGGTATAAAATGAATGTCCAACAATTATGGTAATTCTTTTCTCACATTACATAAAATGTATATGAAAAAAGGCATGAAAGATTTGAAAACCCTAAACATGGTAATATAGATAACTTTGTTTAAAAAAAAACATAAAATTAGTACAGTGGGACATTGTCAAAATAATTTTTATCATACCTTATTATGTGAATCTTTTGGTTTCTAGCAATAGAAACATCTGACTCTGGCCAGCTTAAGCTAAAAGGGGTATTACTTAGAAGGAAACAGGGAAGCTGGAACTTAAGACAGAAAGAATTCTGACTTTCATCACATGTTGGCAAGCTTTCTCACTAGAATTCAGTCAAATATGATTTACTTCTAGTAATGCTCAAAATTTCAAAATCTGAGGAGGAAACCTCTCATTAGCTTAACTTTCATGAATTCACTATAGCCAGATAGCAAAATTTGACCACAAGAATTTACTTTTATGTGTCAGTAGGAATTCCCAGAAAAGCAGAAATCAATGATATCTAAAGAAGTCACTCTGAGATACATTTAAAGATGTTTTTTAGAGATTTTTTATCGTAAAAATTGACTTATTAAATGTTGACTGATTGTATTTCCCTATTGATATTTTTAATAGATTATTTTAATTTATCCATTTTTTCCATTCATTCAATTATACACCAAACAACTTCTGCATATAGACTTTGCACCATGAACTTCACTAGACACTAAGAATAGAGGTCAATGACAAAGTTATTAATTTCTAGGGGCTTTTAGTTGGGCAAGTGTGAAAGTATGTATGCAAATAATTACCAAATAGTTTGTTAAGATTTGTGCAATCTGCTGAACAAACAGAGGAAGGAGTAAATATATTTGAGGGGTACTTTTCACTGTCGAAAAACATAAAATCTCTAATTTGTTCAATGTTGGACATTGAGTAGCCTTAAGATACTAATCATTTTCAATCATTTTCAGATATTTTCTAAAACTTGGAAGAATGATCTGAGTGAAAAGTTTGAAATCCCATTACCATTCCTTAAGCTTCTCAGTGTTTGAAAAAAAAAAATTTGATGGCATTCTTCAGTTCTACAAAATGATAAATAGCAGAATATTACTGGAGTTTAAATATTTCTGAGAGAGCAATTCTTCACTCCCTGCTGTTTACAAGTAAAACACTGTCTACAAATAATACATTACATTAGCTGTCCTCTTTATCATAAAGCCATGTTGAATACTTGTAACATTTATAAAAAGACACCAACTGATTGCAAGATGAGCATTACCCTTGAGCAAATTATGAACACATTTATTTCAGTCTTATGCATTTGAAACTAATTTTCTGGTAATATCAAAAGTGTTCATAGAATTAATTTCCTGTCAGTTCAGCAGTATTCAAGTGAATATTTTATGATTTTGCATTAGCTGTATTTGTCTAGAGTTGTGACATGATCGAGTCATTCTCTGAGGGAAACACATTAATAATTAAACTCTGTCCAATGTGGAGTGCTAAAGATGACAGCGTAATTGTACATTTCCAGAGACCGTTTCACAAGGCAGAGGAGAATTGCCCTGCCACCATTTAAATGTCAATTTAGAATTTCTTTCTAAACTAAAACAGAGCTTCAATGAAAAAGGGGGGGGGGCAGGGGGAGTTGATGTCAAATTTGGAAACTGTTCTCTTTACTTTCTCTTTTTTTTAAAATGTGAGCTAAATGCAAATAGCCTCCTTCATTCTCCCCTTCTCTTGCTGAATAAACTGTCAGTTATAAGTTCTTTCTTTTGGTAATACAACATCATCAATGGTCTTTGAACCAGGACTGTTTAAATGATAAATACTACTTGCATAGATTATCTCCATAGGAAATAGTGCAGCTGACAGGAGAAACTTTGATTGGTTTCAACTCTTGTATTTGAGTCTTTTTTAACTTAGATAACTTCAGCAATAATTTAAGATTTTAATCTACTTCCCAGTCAAATAGTTGTGGATAGATCGCTATATGTGTCCTTATTTATGTTTCCTATTCTGATTCTTAAAGTTATTGGATGTTTAGAAGTGAGATTTTAAAAAAATTTCCAAGGCACATATATTATACATATTAAAACTCACATTTGTGTTTCCTACCTAGACAAACTGTGGTTCAAAATTGTTACTGGAGAAAACTGAAAAATTGAATTCAACAGAAACCATGACTAGAGGCATGGAAATGCTCCCAGAATAATTGGAGTTGAAGTCTTTTCTGTTGAACAGAAAGTCTAACAGCTAACCCCTCAATGAACTCCAGTTTATTTCAGACATAGACATTCCTTAGCAATAACAGATATTTTCTTACTATCTAGTATTGACTGATTACAACTCTTTGAAAAATCCAACTTTCTGGAATTTTTCCCAAAGAAATAATAGCAGGTGATTTAACTATAATGCAGTTCCTGGCAGCATTGTTTATAAAGGGGAAAAAAAAAGAAAATTAATTTACCTTAATGAATAAAAATAGAAGATTCATTAAATAAATTATGATGCATTTATACCATTAAATATTCTAATGCTGCAAATAAAAACCTTCAGTGACTAGAAAACTGTTTATTCATCTATTCTTTATTTATTTATTCATTAATTCCACAAATATTCATTAAATGCTTATTAAGTGCCAGACAATGATCTTGATATTGGAGATAGGACAATGAAGAGAACAGTATCTCTAGTTTGCATGGAGCTAGCCTTCTAGAAGGTCAAGTCCTGCAATAACCACAAGAGGGTATAGCCTGCCACATGTATTAAATGCTACAAATAAGTAAAGTATAGAATGCATTGGAGGAATGGGTTATTCAGTTGGGTGCTCAATGATGACCTCCCAGAGTTGAAAATAACAGGTTAGACCTAAGACATTTGGAGGAAGGGGATCCCAGGGTGAATGATTAGGAAATATGACATGTTAGTGGCAGCTGGCTTGGTGTGGCTGAGAAGCAACCAGGGAGCCAATGTGAGCTGGTGAGGAAGAAGGCAGCAATCAAAGAAGAGTCATAGAGCAACCACCAGCATTAAATGATTATTCTGAATCAGGCAGGAAGTCATTGGAGAGTTCTGGGCAGAGGGCTAGAATGATCTGACTTTTGAAAATAACAGTTTCATGATATACGAAGTGAAAAATAGCAGTTAAAAGAAATATGGACAATATATACTTTATACTGAGGTAGGTGTTTTTATTTTGTAATATCTATTTCCCTCTGTGAATTCTAAGCTCAAAGGGGGCAGAAACAAAGGCCTATTTTCTCATCACTATGTAACCAGCACTTAGCTTATTTCCTGGCTTACATTAGGCATGTAGTAAAATTTGTTGGATGAATCAATGAATGAATGAGTAAACGGAAAAATGCTTTAAAATATTTTATGATATTACATGTAAGAAAATCACTTATTTTCCTCTTATCATATGGCTGTAATTTGCTGTCACATTACTGGTTCCTCTTGCCCTATTAGACCAGTCAGTATTGGAGATCTACAAGGCTTGGTCTTGAGGAGTATCCAGGAAATGTATTTATTATTAATCCCTTCATAATATTAAAAAAATAAAGAATTTAGTCTTTGAGGTCTTTAGTTAGTAGAGTGTATGGCATATATATATATATATAATATATTATATATATATAATCTTTCTCATATTGACAAAATAGGAATAAATAATTAAAAATATGTTTTTAAAGAGAGCCTATGCAATTTAAAATGCTTGAAATTCTAAATTCACTTTAGCAAAGAAATATTAGAAAACTATTTCCCCAAATCCACTTATTTAGAGATTGGACTGATAGTTCTTATTTGCAGTAAACAGCATAAAAAGGTTTGTAAGAAGGTAAACCAAGCAAACAAAAAACCAAGGGAAGCATCTACGTACTTCTTTTTAAACAAACCAGTTCCAACTACTGTAAAACTACAATTAACAAAACTGAGTCAATCTCAGAATATGCAATTGTTAGGAATTGTGATTGCTATTTTTATTTTGCTTTTTCAGCATCAACTTCTAGAAGAAAGAGGCAAATGACAAAAATACCTCGGGGCAATTTTTGGAATTTATTCAGAAAAATAACTTCCAGACTATATTATGCTGTCAAAATACATTCTTACTCCTCTCCACTTCTTACATCTACATTTACACAACTGTGCAATGATCGCCAATATTTCGAAAAACCTAGAAGACCTAGATTTTATTATGATCATTGGACTGGACTATCTTAGAAGGAAATGTGAAACACTGAATTATAGAATTATCTTCTCAGTATTTGGAAATTAAACTATATTTTCCAAAAGATTCCATTGTTAGCATATATTCATTTTGAAATCTCCTATTACTATTTTTATAATTTATGAGTTTCCCTTTCAATATAAGAAATACTCAATAATTACAAAATGAACTGCCATACTTGGAAGACTAATCATCTGAGTATTTAATAAAAAATTTGTCTAAAAAGTAGCATATATGGCAAGCATACGTTAACAACCATCAGAATATTCATACAAAACACCATCTATACCAATGGAACAACACTAAATATTTGATAATCCAGAAGACCCCTAGGAATTAGAAGTTTCACTTTGAAAATTTATTATGATAGAACCATATTTAAGGAGGTTCTAATAAACGCAAACAGAGAACAGACAAATACATTTACTAGGATTTTTAATAGGCAACATTTTATTAACATACTATCAATTAGCTGGTATGTATTTGGTGTTTTTGTAAAACTAGGACTTCCTTGACTGGCATAATATACTGTATATATCAACCCAAGTTCAAACTGATGAAATTTTGCTCTGTGTGACCTCTGTATTAGGTTTAGTCTGCTAAGACTATAGTTCTGAAAGACGGATTCTTTTTTGGCAGTCATAGAAAAATATTCAGTAGATTTCCTCGACTTTTGAATCCCTCAGGAGCTAGTTTTCTTACATTCAAATTATCTTTGTAGGTCATGGAAGTGTGTAATTTTCTACTGTAATACTAGCAGTGCATTATTAAAATGTCACCTTTCTTTTAGGAACAGACTAAGAATATTCTGGGGCTACAGAGCTACCATAGCTAGAGTGATGGGTCAACTGCTGGTCAATTTAGAAAATTACTATCAGTAGCTTTCTTAATTTTTTTTTTTTTTATTTCCTATGTTTGTTTGACTTGAATATCCTTCACTTCAGGGCCATTCTGGAGACCGCCTTTGTATTCCCTCCACAGTCATCTGGGCAGATAACCCAGATAATTATATACATACCTACATATGTTTTTTGATTAAAAAAAAAAAGAATATGCAAACATGGTTTGAAAAATCAGAGAAATATTGTTAAACATTAAGTATCTCTCTACCTCCTGTAGTTCCCCAGAGCTAAACAATGTTACTGGTCTCTTACATATCTTTATGAAAATGTTCATATATAAACATATCTGTGGTAAATACACATCTATGAATCTTGGTTATATACATTAACAGGAGAGTTATATGGACTGTTCTGTGCCTTCTTTTTGTCATCTACCAAATATAGCTTGGTTGTCTTTTCACATCAGTGCATAAAAATTAACCTTATTATTATTCTGTTTCAACTAATGCCACACTGTCCCACTGTACAGCTATCCTGTATGTAACCATTCATTTACAAATAGAATCTTAAAATATTTCCAATCACTGTTATTGAAAACATTAATATAATAAGTAGGATATAAAAAGTTTTATGTACATGTGTGACGTTAAGTCTTCTCATCCAAGAACAATAAGTTTTTCCACTCATTCAAGCTTGCCTACCCTCTCTCTACAGTGTTTTGCAGGAGAGAGTTGAAGTGTTCTTCACATAGGTCTCCATATATGTTGCGCTTTGTACCCAGTCCATCTAAAAGATGATCTCTGTTACACATATGAATTCTGAAGTCTGAACACTTTGGTTTGTGTCCAGCTTTACCAGCTTAACCTTGGAAAGGTTATTTGACATCTCTATGCCATGCCTTAGTTATCCATATAATAGGGATAATCATAGTATTTACTTCATGGGCTTGTATATATGTAAAAGAGTGCCAGGAACAATAATAAGCACTAAGTAAAATTAGTTATCAGCATTATAACCATTCCTACCATTATCATTTTATGGGTGCTTACACAATGTTATGGAATTCCTATCTACTTGTACTTTATTTAGAGGTTTTAATAAAGAATATAAACATATTAACATTTTACAAATGTAATTTCAGCAACTATGGAAATAAACTTACTGTTGTTTTATTTTTCTTCTTAGGGATATGTAGATATTCATAATTGAATTTGTCTGCAGTTATTTTTTTCTTTATTCTTGAAACTACCTTTCTCGGAGAGCCTGGGTGGCTCAGGTGGTTACATCCTGCCTTTGATCAGGTCATGACCACAGGCTCCTGGGATGGAACCGCAGGTCAGGCGCCCTGCTCAGTGAAGAGCCTACTTCTCCCTTTCCCTTTGCCTTCTACGCCCCCTGCTTGCGCACTCTTTGTCAAATGAATAAATAAAATCTTTAAAAATAAATAAATAAATGACTTTTCTCAGGTGTTCATATTAATGTCGTGTTTGTGGATGTGTGTGTAACTAAAAAAGTGTGGTGTGTTTTCTTTACCTGTGTTATAGAAAATATTGAAAAGCTTTAAGAAAACCTGTTCATGAGTATTTAACTTTCCCTCTGGATCCTTTTGGGAATGATATTTTGTGGCTGGCATCTCTGATAATCTCCCCCCCACCCCCCGTTTTGTTTTGCTTTGTTTTTTCATATCACCTGGGTTAGTGTTAAGTGTTCTAGTGCTTTGGTGAAGAATTTTGGTAATGTATATTTTCTTACACAAATATTCACTTCTTACAGTTTATGAAATGAATTTCATTTACCCAGGGCTTAAATTGTTATTCCTCAATTTTATCTTTTTCTCTGGCCTTTTTCTCCTCTTCTTTAGTAATTTTCTATATTTATGTTTCTTGTCTGCTTGTTTAAGAACATTTTTTCAACAGATTAGCTGAGTTTTCTACAATTAGTGTTTTCCTCCTTGAGGAAAGTAGAGATGTGCAGGCCCTCAGTACACTCTTTGCCAATCCCTCTAACTAGAAAATATTTCTGTGCTGATTTACAATTTAGTGACTCATCTATGATCCATTAAGGGCACTACTGATCCAGACAACAGATTAGGCTGGCCCTCTTTATGTCTCTAATTTCAAAAAACAGCACCTGTTTCAGATTTGTAGAGGTCTAGATCTGTTACAAGAGATTGCCCTTATTTCTAACTTTTACAGTATCCAACAGTTTTTTCTTTCCTTTTTTTTTAAGACTTTATTTATTTATTTATTTATTTATTTATTTATTTATTTATGAGAGACATAGGAAGAGGGAGAAGCAGGCTCCCTGCAGGTAGCCTGATGTGGGACTCGATCCCAGGACCCTGGGATCATGACCTGAGCCAAAGGCAGATGTTCAACTGCTGTGCCACCCAAGTGCCCTGACAGCTTCTTCTTATAGGTAGAGGTTTAGAGGGTTGTGACTAGCTCCTGCTTTCCTTGGTGATGTGGATTTTTTTCTTTTGTTTTTGTTAATTTTCATATCAATATTTTTATTTGGCTGTAAAGAAAATAAAATCCCTTTCTTGCATCATATTCAACTGTAAGTATTCCTTATTTTTTATTTATCAAACTTAATTCCATTGGTTGATCCATTTCCTTAGGGAAGTTTTCTAAATGTCATTAGGAAAAATATTCTTTAAATTGCTATCATGCTTTTCCATACCTCTCTTTTTATCTCTCATTCTGCATAAATTTGTTTTTGCTTATATCTCCCCCAAAGTTTCTAAACTTAGAGAACAGGGACAATGCTAATCTTTGACATTATATCAAAAAAAAAAAATACCTACGATACAGTAGGCTCTTAATAAATATTTAGTAAATGAATAATTTCTCCCACAGTTGTTTTTTGTTTCTGTCGTTTAGCAAATTATACCAGCTATACTTGCCAATATCTCCAAACACCATCATGAGTCATGTGACTACTACAGTTTTTTTTTTTTTTTTACCCCCCTCTGGATCACCAACACTTTCATCCTCAATAATCATGTGCACACAGCCACACCCACATCCCTGATATCTCATAAATAAATTCTTTTACAGTTACCAACTATCAGATAAGGTAATATTTTGGTTGTTGGAAGCTGGCTGACCGGTTTTTCAATATTACATTGCCTCTAATTAACTTGATGACCTTAGACAATTTACTTAACTTCTCTAAATCTAGATTCTTTATTTGTAATACAATAACAGCAGTATTACCTACTTCTCGAAATTGTGTGTAAAATGCGAAGTGCAACATTAAGTAGATCATAAATACAAAATAAATAATGTTTTTATCAGCAAATTGTATATTTAAAGAATAGCAAACTGAAAGTTCTTGAAAAGAATTAGATCACAGTTAAAGCCTCACAGGTTTGGGGGAAAAAAAGGTGATTTGATCAGAAAAGTGAAGGAACCTGAACACGTACTTGATTTTGCCAAGGGCTGACCCTTTTAGAACAAAGTAAACAGGACAAAAGTAATGGCCTCCAGCAATCTTGAATTCCCATTCTCTTCTCACACTTTTAAAGTTTGAGTGTTTTTTAAACAATCATAATCTTAACCTTCCTTAATATTGCATCAGAACCATTTGCTATGCTATGATTTTTTAATGCAAACTTCAAAATGTACAGAAGGGAAATATATGGTTATAGAAGGTTAAACTGGAAAAAAAAAAAAAAAAAAAAAGATGTTGCAGGACATCAAAATAGTGTCTACAGTGACCAGGCAAATTACTCTGCTACAGGCTTCTCAGAGCTATCCCTTAGACTTGTTTCAACTTTACTCCTATGAGTTTCATATTTTCATTCAAACAATTATCACTGAATCACTCAGAGGTTGATTAACCAGGTTTTGTATTTTCCTTCTTCAAACTATGTCTGAAACTCTATAGGTTAGAGTTAGGTGGTCTTCCTATCAGAACAAGGGAGAACAGGACACGTAGAATTTAAATTGGACCAATTCATTGTTTTTATCTCTGTTGGTAAAAAAAAAAAAAAAAAAAAAGAAAGAAAGAAAAAGAAAAAGAAATTAGAAGCAGAAATTAACTTCATAGGTTAAATCAGTGACTAGAAATATATATATATATATATATATATATATATATTTTTTTTTTTTTAAGTGGGATTCATGTGGCTTGAACTCACCACCTTGAGATTGAGACTTGAATTGAGAACAAAAAGTGCCCTGATGACTAGAAATTTATCTATTCATTTTCCCACTGCCCAGATAATCCCTTGTTAGTGTCTTGGCAGTTTGTTATGGCACTGGAAGCACAGCCCCTAAGCCCTGCAGAAATCAGAGTTTTTAAAATGTATTTTTTTATTAGATCCAAATACACAGAAAACTGAAAATGTCAAAGTCTTAGCAAGGGATTGATTGCTATATCTTCCATTTTGTGAGTGCCTAACAGGGCACACACTGAGAGTAGAAAGATTTAACAATATGATAGCTGGTCTACTAAGCATGAATAGAGAGCAAAAGTCTAGTATTAGAGAGAGGAGAGAATTGAGAAGGAAGAGAGCAAAGAAACAGACACAGAAAGAAAGGCCTTCTCTCTTCCCAACAAATGAAAAGAGACTGAAGCTGGAAGATCATATTATCTGGTTGGTAGAGTGGCTGAAGGGCCTCCAGAACACGAGTGTCCAACACTCACTTCTAAGCTTCTTATTCCATTCCCATGAAAAGCCTCTTTGTGCTTCAAAATTGAGCCAAGCCTATTATATCACATGCCTAGTGAATGTCCTTGGGAAAGGTGGAGAGGTGGGCAGAGACAACAAATATATGGATCTGAATCTTTCTCTGCATCTATGATGAGCAAAAAGAGATAGTAATAACTAAAGACTGAGATGCTGGTGAACTCTTAGAGTTCACTGGAGCAAAAACCTGAAATAAGAAATAGGAATTAGATAAATTAGTAGGGATGGAAATCATTAAATTCCCATAGGATACTGGCAAGGCGGATTGTTTAAAACTTCAACAATTGAGTAGCTCACCCAACATCCGGTATATAACACTTTAGTGTTTCTTTTCTTTCAAATAAGAATTTAACTCTATAGCTAGATAGTAAAAAAACAAAAACAAAAACAAAAAAAATACTATTAACAAAAAGAGAACTTTCCCCTTCCTTTATTTGCTTTTCCTCTCACCTAATCTCATTTCATTCCTACATATCTACTATGTACTAGAAACTCACATTTTGAGCAATTCCAGTTGCAAAGGATCTTACAACTACTGAAAACATAATATAAATCTCTAGAAGGATGCTGTTAATTTGTGAAAGAAACACACTAAAGTAGATTTAGGAAATGAAGGCATGGAGAAAGAGGTTAGCTATAATTTTTGATGTACAGATATTTATCAAAGGCCTTCTCTCCTTCCAACATAATAATCTGTCTAAATGACTTATTTTCAGCTCTAGCTCTGCTTACCCAATGAATAAATGTGAAAAGGTACACATTTGGAACAAAAATATGACATCTAATCAGAAACTATAAATTTGGAGAAAACACAAAGGCATGATAATAGTAGTGGTAATTACTAATGATTATTCTATGCCACATTTTATTTATCCTTTCCCTTCGGATGAGTATTTTGTTTCTAGTTTGGAGTTATAAATTATGTTTCCAGTTTGGAGTTATAAATTATGTAAGCATTGTTATACATATCTTCTGGAAAACATATATACCGATATCCTTTTGAAATATACCTAAGAGTGTGATTGTTGGGTCATAGGGTAGGCATATATTTAACTTCAGAAGGTAATATCAAACAGTTTTCCAAATCAATTTATCATCTGATCAATAGTATATGAGAGTTCCAGTTACTCCACTTCCTCTCCAATAGATGGTATTGACAGTCTTTCTAAAATTTTGTCTATTCTGATGAGTATGAAATGGTGCATCATTATGGTTTTACATCACATTTCCTTTGTTGAGTAATGTCAGACCCTTCTCATATGATTATAGGCTATTTGAATGTTATTTTGAGAATTGCCTGCTCTAGTATTGTCAATTTTTTAACTGAGTCATCCACCTATTTCTTATTGATTATAAGAGTTATTTATATAGTTAGTAATTTTTCAGTTCTGTGTATTGTGAAAAATCTTCTTTCAGGATGCGATCTGTTTGTTCATTTTTAAATGATGTATATTTGATAAAAAGAGATCTTAATTTTAATGGAACTCAAGTTAATTTCCTTAAATCATTAATATGTTCTTCCATTTAAAGATATATTTTCCTCTTTAAAAAACAAACAAACAAACAAACAAACAAACAAGGGCAGCCCCAGTGGCACAGCGGTTTGGCACCGCTTGCAGCCTGGGGTGTGATCCTGGAGACCCAGGATCGAGTCCCACATCGGGCTCCCTGCGTGGAGCCTGCTGCTCCCTCTGCCTCTCTCTCTGTGTGTCTATGAATGAATAAATAAAATCTTTAAAAATAAAAATAAATAAAGATATAGTTTCCTAGTCTAAAGTCATAAAGATAGTCTCCTTTTCCTTCTGGAAAGTTTTTGGTTTCTTTTTCTCATGTTTAGTTCTATAATCAGCACGTAAATGAAACAGACATTGTGGTTAATTCATAAACGGAATATTATACAGTAATAAAAAATCACTTACATATACAACATGGATGAATCTCATAGACTTTATGTTGAGCAAAGTTATTTTGAGCAAACCATACCATCGGAAGAGATGGTATGGTTTCATTTGCATAAAATTCATGAATGGGCAAAACTAATCTGATTTAAAAAGTCAAGGGGCACCTGGCTGGCTCAGTCAGTAGAGCTTCCAACACTGGATCTTGGGGTTGTAGGTGTAAGCTCCACTCTGGGTGTAGAGATTACTTAAGAATAAATTAATTTAAAAAACTAAATAAATAAATAAATAAATAAATAAGAAGTCAAAATAGTGGTAATTAAATAGGAATAGACATAAAGGACTTTCTGGAATGACAGAAGTGTTCTATGTTTTTACCCGGAACTAGGTGTATGCAGAGGTAAATATCTGTCAAGTTGTACACTTAAGATTTACACATTTTCTATATAAATTATGCTTCAAAAAATGAGTGTGTCAATTTAAAAATTCAGGTACTTTCTTAGATCACTCGATTTACTTCTCAGAATCTTCTTTCAAGTTAAATATGTTTATGTTCACTTTCTCACTTTAGCCTTAAGAATATGAAGAGGTTTGTCTAACACTATAGTATAATAAACATCATAGCCACCACCCTAAAGAACTCTGACTGTGAAGTTTGACTTTTTAAAACATTTTATAAAAGTAGATCACAAGGAAGAAATTGAAGTCTTTCTATTTGCAGGTATGTATGGAGTATAGCTTTTGATAGCTCATAGTTGATTCTTTCCTAGATGAATTGTTTACATCTTCAATACTATTCATTTAATTTTGTTTTGTCATTAGAAACATAACTATAATTAATAACTACTTTTCAAAGCCGAAAATATTTAAGAAATATTCCTGTTTCAATTGTTGTGACATACTAGCAAGACCCCTTCACAAGCATAAAGAAACTTGGCAAAAGACTGTATCATTGGTGAGTGTCTTCACACTAAGTGTTCTTCAATTAAAAATAAAATTGGAAGGCTGTGGCATCTGGGTGGCTCAGTTCATTAAGCATCCAACTCTTGCTTTCAGCTCAGGTCATGATCTCAGGGTTGTGGGATTGAGCCCCACATGGGGCTCTGTGCTCAGTGCAGAGTGGGCTGGAGATTCTCTCTCTCTTTCTCTCTCTTTCCCTCTGCCCCTCCCCCACATCCACTCTCTCTCTAATAAATAATTAAAAAAAAATAAAATTGCAAGACTAGAGATATAGTGTATTATTTTGCCAGGTCTGTTATAACAAAGCACAACAAACTGAGTGGCTTTATGCAATAGAAATTTGTCTCATAGTACTGGTGACTCAAATTCGAAACTCAAGAGTGTTGGCCAGGTTGGTTACTTCTGAAGACTGAGTAAATGATTCATTCTAAGCCTCTTTCCTTGGCTTATAGATGGCCATCTTTATGTTCACATTTTGCTCTCCCTGTATATGTACTGATGTCCGAACTTCTGCCTTTGGCATGTACACTGTCATATTGAATTAGGGACTATCCCATACTCCAGTATGACCCCGTTTTAATGTAACCAATTACATTTGCAATTGGTTTGATTTCTAAAGACATCAAACGCCAAAGGTACTGGGCATTAGGACTTCAACATATGCATTTTGGAAGGGGCATAATTCAGCCTATAACATATGGTCACAGTGATCTAAAGTTCAATTCAGAAAAACTATGGAGTTGAGATTGTATATTAATGTCACATTAACCTTAATTTTTGTGAAAAATAAATTGCCTAGAGTATCTTTTAAAACTTCTCCAAAGATGCATTTTAAAATAGGTAAAGGCATAATCATCAGACATCTAATTATGAGTCATTATCTATATAGTTTAAATGTTCTTGTCTTGCATTTTACAAATAGCTACACTGAATTGACCTTTGATTAAAATGATATATGGAAAAGATTAAAAATGCAAATAACTCACATATGAAATTAAGTAGAGATATTTGATTTACCAGTCAACTAAAGGGCCCTTATATCTCTAATGATTTAATCCCCTGAATAAACACCTAATAATATTCTAAATTTGATTTTGGCATAGAAGTTTACAAAAATCATATTCCCTTTATATCCCATTCCTTCCTATATTTGTTTGCAATTAAAATTCTTAATGCTTTTAGAGTTTATTGTAAATTATAGTTCATGGAGTTAAAATGTATCCATAGTCATAGACATACCACAGTGTTTTACATAGTGAAAATCACTTCCTTCAGCAGAATAAATTTCCCCCTTTATTTCATCATTGTTTAGGTATTCAAGAACAAAAACACCACAACATGTAGCACCATAGCACTCATGTTATCATTCATTTGTGCAAAATTATAAATGCATGACTAGAGGTAATTTAATTCACTGATGAATACAAACAGAAAGGCTGTATTTGGCCAAGTCAGTGTTAAAATAAATACATCTTAGAGTTTCATTTTGTTTTGGTTTGTTTTTAATCTATGATCCTGCACAAAATAACCACTTGTTATTTTCTCAATTTATTCTCATATTCATGTGTGTCAAACCCCTAAGATGGATCCACAGTTCTCATTTTCAACATTAACCAAAATTCCATGTTTTCTTATTATAAAAATGTGTATTGGTCTGCCAGAATTTCTTTTAGGACTATTTTCAATCTTCTGCATACACTGGCCCCTTGTTTTCTTTTCATGTGAGAAACATATCAAGTATCCTACTTACTACTTTCATCATGGAGCAAAAGAGATTGACAGCGTAAAATTATATGATGATCAAATATAAATATAAGCTAGTAACAAATGGCTGAATTGATATAAAGAAATAAAAGCCTAGAATAAAAGCCTGGATACTCTGATTGACCCAACTGCCTTTCTTTGTACCTACCCCCTCAACACATTCTCTTCTTTTGGTTGCACAGGAGGTTGTCCCCAATGTTATCAGTCTTAGGATTCTGTGGAAAACCATTTGTTATAGGCTGAATTGTTACTCCCCAAAATTCATTTGTTGAACTCCTACACCTCAGTATCTTATAATGTGACTATATTGAGAGACAGGATATTTAAAAAGATAATTAATGTAAAATGAAGTCATATGTGTGTAGCTCCAATAGTCATATTGTAGTAGGGCTACAGGACACAGGACATAGGACACAGAAAATACACTGACCTAGGGACAACTGTGTAGGGACAGAGAGAAGGCAGCCATATTCAAGCCAAGGGGAGAGACTTTGGAAGAAACCAGAACTGTGAGAACATAAATTTCTGTTGTTTAAGTCACACAGTCTGTGGTCTTTTTTTTAGAAAACTAATATACCAATTTATTACTATTATTATTATCATCATTATTAATAGAATTGGCTCTTGGATCCCTGTTCATTTGCATGGCTGGCAAAAACATTAGTAAAACCATCCTTTGTTTTTTTCTGAAAGCACATGCTTACTGTTAGATTTAATTGAACTTTCACAGCATTGTTTCCTACCATTCTCCAAGCAATAACTAAATTTATGTTGCACTTTCCTTCCTGCAGACGTTAGCTCCTTCAAAGGAACTTGCCATTTTACTGATAGGGAAACAGAGTGGATGGATGATTTCCCCTGCCATAGATAATATGACACATGTATATATATACATATATATATATATATACACACATATATATATACACATATATATACACACGATTAAGGCAAAAAAAGTGTAATCGTCTTTAGAATTGTTCATTAATGACACTAGCTTTCACTTATTCCATGGAAACTAATGTTTAGAGAGATTACATAATTCACCAGAGCCAGATAGCTAGCAAGAACCCTAAGGTTAGGTCTACATATTCCAAAGCCAGTTTTCATTATGATGCTGTCATTCTCACTGACGAACGCTCATACATGATCTTTCATGGTTTTAGGTCATCACTACCTCCAAAGCAGGAACCAGGATAATTCCTACTTTATGAGTCTTCAGAAGAATTCCTCAGGAAATATTAGTTGTTTCTTTTGAGTCTCTCTGTATATTCTTCTATTTACCGGCTTCTCAATCCTAAACATCTAATAAAGACACCAACACGAGGTAAAACTTAATAGTAAAACAAGTGTCTGAAAACAGTCTATGCCACGCCTTCTTTATAAAGGATTAGGAATAGCAACATATCTAGAAAAGAACCAAAGTGTTCAAAGAATTTCAATTTACATCAAACAAACAGGGACTGGCACATAAAAAGAGCAAAATATCTTGCTTTTTCACTTTACGAGCATTGTTGATATCAAAAGAAATCATTAATCAGAGATGGACATTATTCATCAGAGGCCATTAAAGGTCAATGCTTGAGCACTTTAAATTGCACATGACATTCAGAATTGGGTGAAACAAAAGTACCTGGGTTAAGTGAGGCTTTTTCTAATTAGTGACTGTAAAGTTCTTTAGAACACACTGTGCTATACAAAGACCATACAAAAATTAAAACATCTGGTTTGTAAGAGTTCACCCTCCTACAACGTAGAACTATTTTATAGATCTGATTGCTTCCTCCCTTAATAATATGTCTGGATTGGAATGTTGCTTTATTTATTGGTTCTGTACTACTTAATGGTATTTTGGTTAAGCTAGTATTTTATTAAAAAAATGTACAATATTTATGCAAGCATTCAATCTATGTTTAAATCTATGAAATAAAAAAAAAACTTCTTGTAAATCCTTGATTTGATTTATGGGGTACTTCACCAAGTAAAACTCTTATTATAAATAGGGGTGATGGTGGGGATAAGTTGGGTGGGTGGCAACAATGGAATGAGAATGTCATTCCTGATTTTTGTTTTTCTACTCATCTAATTTAGTGTAGGCTTTCACAGCTGGACTCCCCACTCTATAAAATAAAGTGGAGGGGAGTAAAGTTGTCTAGCTGTAAACTAGACAGAGAGGGAGAATAATTTCCCATGACCCAATATGAGCAAAGCCTTTCATAGTAACAGCATAGAAATAACTACTAATAACTATATAGGATTTTAGAATTTAAAAAATTCCTTCAAAATATTACTGATTTCACATCCACAAATACAGTACATATATAATTATTCTTATATTGCAAATACATTGAGTGATCTATCAAAATTATGTCACGTATACAAGGTTAACCTGGGTTATGCAAGGTTACTCTGGTGGGGAGCCTGGGAAGTAAATGACTTCACCGTGCTGGTCATACCCACTAGCTATAGACAGGATGAGGCCTGATATCATGACATATCAAATCTACTTTTTCTGCCCGGTTACTGACACTTGGACAATGGCTAAGAGGACATCCTTTCTTCATTACAAAATTGGATAAAGTGGAAATGAGAGAAAAAAACAGAACATTTTTCAATTGTAAACAGAAAACTACATCTGTAATTTTCATTTCTTTTCTTAACTTGTTTTTCTCTAGACTTAAACTGTGTAACGTTAGAGTAAAAATATAAAGAAAGATACAATCTAATATCATGAAAAACTCTAATTCTTAAATATAAAAAATTTCCCTGATCAAGAGCAAATTAACATATGAAATTATTCTGTCATGTTTTGTAGAACTAAAATGGTAAAGTGAAGTGGAATTTGATCATGGGATAAAAGTAGATTTCTAGGAATGATAGAATTTGTCCTGTTTTATCAGGTTTCTTGGTCATATTGAATTAGTTAACTGGTTATCAAATTCTCCTTGTCTTTGTGCTACATGCAGAATGCTCATAAGCGTAAAACAGGTAAAACAGATTATCAATTTTAATGACCTCAGAATTGTTACCATGTGATTCCTAATATGACTGTGGTCAGCCTGCATTGACTTTTTTAGACATTTATATAGACTCAAACTTTGTGATGATACTATGCTCTGAAATAAAAACAACATATTTCCATTTTAAATACTTAACTTTAACCAATTGTTTATGCGCTAAAAAAAAGGAATGCTATTCCAATGAGAAGCTGGCTTCTTTGGAAATTCTCAACATTTGTATGCCATATGCTTTCAAATAATAAAATATTCAATATTTAATAAAATAATCCCAAACTGAAACTCATCCATCGCAGCTGGAGTTGTTTCCTTATTTAGAATGGTTTACTAAATTTTAGTTGAGGGGAAGATAATTCAGGAAGAAGCCAAGCTTCTCCCAGTAAGACCACTTTTCTCATGCATGTTGAAGGTAATTTTATAGCACTCTATTAATGGAAAGATCTAAGCAAGATTAAGAGGCCTCTCCAGGTCCCTCCCACAGCCCAGCATGCACTGAAGTACTTTAAAGGAACTGTTTGCATTGGAATTCTCCCACGCATTAGCACTTAAATCTTTAAAATATCTTTGAAGCCCATCTGCTACAGAGCTTCATTTTTAATAAAAATGGAAAGGGGCAGTCATAATGTCTCTGATATACAATTTTTTTTTTCCCTACAATTTTACTTTGTTGTACCTCACAGGAGATCCTTAATCAGTATTATTTTCACTCATTAGATATGAATTCATTATAACCAATTTGTAATAATACAAATCATAGAAAAGGGAAATATATCATACCATAAATAGGCCATTTCCCATCATTAGAGTTTATTCTATAATATAGAATATATTAGTTATTTGCTCATTCACAAATTGATGTAAAAATCTTTGCATATGATGTCCAGCAATATTATTATACTTTAATGTACTGAATGCGTTGTATTTTTGAAAAAGACTTTTAATAATGCAAACCATGAAAAATAAAACATTGTTGAATCATTTACCCAGATAGATTTTGATGATGACAATAATAAAAATTGATTTTTATAATATCATGAAGATTTTCATAATATTATTATTATTATTGTTATTGTTTCCTTAGTTTTATTATAGTAAGGGACTATATATCCTTTTCCATAGAATTTAGAAACTGCTAAATTAAATAATGGCTTGATAAGATTTATATTTAATCCAAAAAAAAAGATGTATATTTAATCCAAATTATGTTCTTTAAAGAAATAAAGATTTTATTTATTTATTCATGAGAGACACAGAGAGGAGGAGACATGGGCAGAGGGAGAAGTGGGCTTCCCGCAGGGAGCCCAATGGGGGACTCAATCCATATCCCAATCCCCCCAGGAGTCCTGGGATCACACCCTAAGCCAAAGCAGATGCTCAACCGCTGAGCCACCCAGGTGTCCCTGTCTTTTTAAAAAATAAATTTGATGTGTAACACTGGGTAAGTTTAAGGTATAAGCCTATTGCTTTGATAATCTATATATTGTAATATGATTGCCCATGTAGTGATATTTATCACATTACAAAATGATAGTGGAATATCACTGTTCATATTTATTATGCTGTGCATTAGATCTTTATGGCTTGTTACTTATTACAAATATGTACCCTTAAACATCATCACTTCTATCATCCCCCACCCAATCTCCTAATAAGCACTATTTTACTCTTTGTTTCTTATAAGTTCAACTTTTTTAGACTCCACATATACATGAGTTAAAATTTTTAAATTTAGTCACTGAGAGATTCTAACAAAAATTTGTCTCCATGGTTCTCTTCTCTAATTTTGGGTGCTTTTGCTTCCCAAACAAGAAAAAGAATTATTTCTCACTTTTGAGGCAGTATATACAATGGATAATATCCAGGCTTTGAAGTTAAGTCATTCACCCTATTATCTTCTGAGGCTTGGTTGCAACCTTAGCAAAATAAGAATAAAAAGGGATTCAGGCCATCAGGTTACTGGAAGTTTTAAACATGTTAATACATGTAGAGAGCTCAGCACATTAAATAATCCTCAATCCATGTTCTGTATGATACCACTATGGTGATATATTTCCCACATTTTTTTTTCCTATAGCTGGTTGGCTCCAACTACTCCAGTACATTTACTTAGAGATTAGAGAGAATGGCATCACAGAATTGGTCCATGGGGTATGTGCAAACTTCTTAAAGAGTCACAAACATCTTTGACATCAGGCTTCTGAAGGTTCTCTACTTTTCCTTCACTTTCATCAGCATCAAGAAATGTGATATTCTTGATCACAGGGATGATCCCTAGGAAAACCCTAGGAAAAGCACAGGGTTTCTCTTCATAAACAGTAAGATGATTTCAAAATCTGCTTTGCAGAGACTATGTAGATTGGGAAGTAATTTCAATTCATATACTAAAAATGAAAACAATTATACAAATTATATATACTCCTAAAATTTATTGTAAGGAATAAATAAAATAGTATGTAATTCAATAGACATTTAACAAGTTATATATATACATATAATATATATAATTGTATATATATGTATATATACATATATATAATTTGTATATATGTAAATATACACTTTTTTGAAGAAAACTTGTTCAAAGGGTTTTACTTCTAGAAAGATTAAAGGAGCATGTGGTGGACAAACAAGCCAACTGAAGCAACTAAAAATAAGCCAGACAGAATGCAGACTGCATTGCTGTTGAAAACAATAAGAATTACAGAGCCAAGATCCTAAGGAGAGGAGAACTGAAAGAATTGAACTGAGTTTCTGTAGCTGCATTTTTCTCTGGGGAATTGCCAAAACTGAGTGCAGGAAATAAATCTGAGAATATGTACTTTGCTTGGGCAAATGGCCACTGCTGGGAGACAGAAAAAACAGCAGTTTATGATGATCTTTGAAGGCTGAACATACAAAACACTGGCCAAGATGCCAGCAGAATGGTGGGAAGAAAACTGGGCTTGACACACAGGCAGATTTCTTCCAAGACATTTGTCAAAGTCTAAAACTAGAGAGACAAAAGGCCAAACAGCTAATCAGAAAAAAAACACTTTTCCTTCTAAAGAAATTCAGATTAGAATTTAGAAACAGCCAGGTAAGAAACTCAAGCAAACACAATAGGTTCTCAGTTGAAAGCTCTGAATGACTGTCACCTGCGAGTACATGTTAGCTGAGGAGAGATGGATCCTGGGGAAAACCAAAATCATAACTGGCCTTGTCTTAGCTTTTGTCTTTGAATGGATTCAGTTGATCAGCCTCATTCTACCTAACAATAGAAAGAACAGAAACTCACTAGAGCACAATGACATCATCTTGATCCTCAGTAAGTTTTATATATAATACACAGTATTTAATTTAAAAAAAATTATAGAAGAGCAAAGAAACAGGGCTATAGAAATATGGTGTGTGTGTGTGTGTGTGTGTGTGTGTAAGTGTATGTAAGTGAGAGAGAGAGAGAGAAAGGTAGGGGAAAATACAGAAATTTAACAAGAGAACATCAACTAGAAAAATGAGAATTCTAGACTAAGAAGTACAATAAATTAAAATAAGAACTCAAAAAAAAGGTTTAACAGCATATTGGACAGAGCAGAACACAAAATCAGCAAACAAGATATTTCAATACAAACTGAAGTAAAGGGGATAAAAATGAATTTAAAAAAGAGTAAGTTTAAAATAGTAAGAGTATAAATGACAAGTGAGACATTTCTCCAATATGCTAACCAATGGACAACTGGAATCCATTTGTGAATGGAACTGAAAGAATATTTGAAGAAAGAATACCCCCAAATTAAAAAAAAAAGGTCAATAAACACAATTTAAGCAATAAACACAGTTTGTAGAAGGTCTCTAATATTCTAAAGTACAAATATAAAAGAAAACAATACCTAGCCATATAATAACAAAATGATTAAAACTGAAAAAAAAAAAATAGAAGCAGCTAAAGGATGGAAAATCACACATTACCTTAAAGGAGCAACAATATGGTTAGCATGTGATGTCTCAACAATAACAAAACATCAGAGAATAGTGGAATGAGTTTTGCTTATGTTTCAAGGAAATAATTACCAATTGAGATTTGTATACCCAATAAAAATACTCTTTAAAATAAAGATAAAATAAACTTTCAGATCAACAAAAACTGATAAAAGATACCACTGGTTGTCTAGAACTGAAAGAAAAATAAAAGGTCATTCTTTAGGTGGAAGGAAAAATAACAGATATTGTCTACGGAATTCAAAATGTATTCAAAATTTCACCACGGTTTCTATTTTGCCTGGAATTAATAATTCTTTGTTTGCTTCTCTTTGTTTTTATTTGTTTGACATATACTTTTCCATCTCTTTAAATATAATGTTTTTTTGTATTCTTAAGTGTGTTTCTCTCTTATAAGTACTATGTAACTGGAATTGATCATTGGTTCTGTTTGTTATTGATTATCCTCCCCACCCCACCCCCCCTTACCTGCAACATACATTTTAGGAGTCTCTCTCATTTCAAGTAGTATTTGCACTCTTCACATTTTTGACCATTAATAATATAATTAATTAGGGCTTGTTTCTTCTATTCTTCTTAGTATTTATTCTTTATTTTTTATTCCAGGGATTTGAGATAAGTGTAATATTCACATAATTTCTTCTGAAGATCATCATCCTTTAATATTTAACACACTTATTTAGTCATATTTTATAACTATTTAGATTTTTTTCCTTTCACTAGATGTTTTTACCACAGAAAAACAGCTTTCAATTTCCTTTTTTCTTGTCCCAATATTTCAATGCTTATACTATCTGGTATTTTAGTTTTATATTGTTTCAGTGTTTTAATATTATGCATCAACAAGTGTTTGGCTTTAACTGTTAGTTTTATTGGTCTCTTTGCACACCAATATTTATCTTATGCATTCTCTCTCAAATTCTTTTTTTTTTTTCATCTTCTTGGATTATGATCTATAACATTTGTTTTAGTAATTCATGCTAGTATGTTCCCTTTGGATGATTTTTATAGTGATTTGGGGAAAAGCATGAAGTGCTACTGGGTTGGGAGTAATGATACCTTGATTTCTGTAGGAATTTCCTCCTCTTTCAGAAATGCCATTATCTTGGGCACCTAGGTGGTTCAGTTGGTTAAGTGTCTGACTCTTGATTTTGGCTCAGGTCATCATCTAAGGGTCATGAGATCAAGCCCTGGGTCAGTTAAGATCCTCCCTCTCTCCCTCTCCTTCTGACCCTTCCTCCACCTCTCTGTTTCTCTCAATCAATCAATCAATCAATAAAAATACTGTTATCTTTGGGGGTTGGGGTACACTTTTCATTGCTAGCTCAAATGCCTGCACTTTCAAGTTCAGTCTCTGAAATAAACCTCTTGCTGACTGCTGTTGCAGACCAGCTGTGCAAGTGAGGGCAGATTGATATAAAAATCTGGTGTAGTTCCCCTAAAAGCATCAGTCTCATCCTGTTCCTTCTATTTGAAATGACTCCTGCCTCTACATCAACATATGTTTTTATCTATGCATCTCTTCTAATTTGCTTCTTGTCTTTCATTAATTCCTAACATCAGTGGTCTGTAGAACCTATTCATTATTGTTGCACACAAAATTATGAAACTACTCTTTAAAATTCACATTTTATATGGCCTGGATTTCTAGAGTTCTAGGGTTTAAGCAATCAGCCATTTGATAAAATTTCTTAATTACTGAGTTTTAGTCATTGATAAAGAACAAAAATATACAAGGTTTTAATTGGCTAATAATGTAGCAGACAACCATGTTAGTTGAATGCTAACTGATATATTCCTATTTTAATATTTACACCTGGGTAAAGGTTCAAGTCATGTGCTGATAGTTAGCTATTTATCTTGTTTTAAAACTAAGATACTATGCAGGTATTCCCAAAGCATAAAAGATAAAATAAATCAAATTAATATTAAAATAATATGGTACTATATGATTTATCAGGAAAAAAAATAGTACCTAGCAGGCCACAGAATTGTACCACACACATTTTTCAACAGAAAACATGATTTCATACTAAGTAAAATGGTGCTGGGGGCCTTACTTCAGTCCACATTTTCTTTTTAAGTCTTCTATGACCTCTCAGAATACTATCCTTATTAGGATGCTTAATTTATAAAACACTTCTTCCATAAATATTTTTATACTCTGAAGTTTTCAGATTATCTATACCAGACCTTATCATAATTTTGGTATTGTTTTATTGCCCAGTTAATACTGTTTAAATTGATTTAATATAGAGTGTATAAAGTCACACTAAAGACATCTTTACCTGAACAGGTAAGTTTTTCTTCTTTGTTAGTTAGGTCAGTATGTTTGGTTTCTCAGAACTTATTTTTAGTTGCCAGCCATAAAACCTCAAGATTTTTTTTCTTATTATTACACTCATGTTTTCTCTACCTATTCCAATTGTAACATTCCCTTAACTTTCTGAGACATCTGCAATTTTCCCACCTTTCACTTGAACATACCTCTTCTGTAGTCTCAGGAGGAGCCTCTACCATAAGCCAACATCCTTTACTATTTGTAAGAGCCTCATGCTGAATTTGTAGATTTCGAGGAGCTGCATCACCTAAACAGTAACAAGGAGTCAACAGGTAATTCAGCCAGGCTAAAGTAAAGTAAACTAAACCTTTCCAGATATGAGTGAACCCATAACAGATTTGTTAATATTGATCCACATTTCCTAAGATGTGGTCCTAGTAATATATAAATTTTGACATGGTTTAAGATTTCTTTTACTAGGCAGGATGGGCCTGGATTTCCTAAGTGTTTTCTTTCCATAAAACTTCCATCTATTTCAACTAAGAGTTAGTAGAGCAAGTCAGATAGATGGGAAATCTGACTGGTTAACAGGCAGTAGGAAGAAGTTGGAAGCAGGCAACAAAAGAGCGAAGCATGTGGCCAAGGCCCAGAAGATAATATGGCAGAGGAAAGACTATATTTATGCATAGCTGTTGTTTAGAATGTAACTGTAGTTTGTCTGTGAATTGATAATGAAGGTCCCTAGCTCTGAAGTCAGAAAGACTGGGTTAAAAATTCCGGCTCCCCAATTTAAAAGCTGTATCCTTGAAAGCTTTTGTTTTCTTACCTCTAAAATAAGAGTAGTACTAAAATCTGGTTTCAAGAGTTATTAGGAGGATTAAATGTGATAATGTGTTACCATTATAGCCTATATAAGACAGACAAAATAGGAATAAAACGTTAACAAGTAAATTTAGTGACAGATTAGGGCGACAGATGATTCTAATTGGGAATAAAAACAAGAAAATTAGTAAACAAGCTCAGAGTAGAAGCCCAAGTTACCATATTTCAGACCTCTGATTACCATCAGAGTTTACAGCAAGGGTCCTTTCTGGGTTAATACAGTGAACAATTTGCATAGTCGTACCTAGTGGCCCTGGTACAAGATGCTAGTGTTAATATAAGTTATACATTCATGTTATAAAAGTAAAGGCACTTACACGAAACATTTACTTGGGTCATCCCACTTGCATGTTCAGTATAACCTGAGACGAAACATTCCTTGGTTAATCTCCAATATATTGAAAATGCCTTATTTCATAATGAGAAACACGGTCTCTGGAAATGCACCACATATTGAGAACAAGTTTAATAGCCCCAAGAGAAGAAAGAAGCTCTTAAATATGAGAGCAAGGACTATCTCAGAGTGGTGTCTGTTGGTGCCTGGGATGGCCTTTGTAGACCTTGTTCCAAGGCAATCACACTGGGAAACTTGGTCCTGAGAATTAATACTATGCAACAGTAAAGTTTCAATTCTTTCCTCAGACCTTAACTTCCTGAAGCTATAAATTGTCTTCTTTAAAACAATGCTAGCTGATCACACGTCTTTCACAAATTCACCACTCAAACTTCAGCCCCCTTAAGAATCCCTCTAGTGGCAGGCTTACACGATGACTTGACACTGGGCACTGGGCGCAGGGTTGACTGGAAGTTTGGTTGTTTGGATCAACTTCCAAAGGTGAGAGGGAGCTCGCTATGAAAGGCAGGTCCACCCTTCCTACTGTTTTTCAATATAGGTGAAAGGAAACGGTGTCTCTTAGGCAACCATGATGAATGTTTGCCATAAATTAGCTAAAAACTCAATATGTAATTTATTCCTGGTTGGATTTTTTTCCCAAGCAGTTTATGCTATATACTACACAGACATACATACAAGGAGAAAAAAAGAAAAAAAAAGTCAAGAGTTATAATTACATTCACATGTTGGCTAATTGGGCCCTTCGGGGCCTTCTTCCTAATTATAAGAGGGCATACAAAGAAGAAATATCACTAAAAGTGAGTATGTATAGAATGAATATGAGTTTAAATGGGTTGTTCTGGCTATATAAAAGCTGTAAAACTTGATAGGAAAGGAATGCTATTACTTGCCAAACATCTCCTACACATAAAAAAAAAAAAAAAAGAAAAAGAAAAAGAAATCAAGCCCACAGCAGTGTCATTGACAGAATATGAGATGAGAAAAAAATCATGTTAGCTTTAAAGAAGACACATTGAAAAAAGAAGGCTCCTAATCTACATTCTAGATGTATTATTTTAATATCTGTTTTAGAAATGCAAGGAAATTGTGGACTTAGGATAACAATTGAAATAAGAAACACATATTTTCGTGGCAAACTCAACATACATAAGATTTTTGTAAGACTTCTGAAAAGAAACTTCCATAGACACATTTCCTAAATATAAGCTTGAAAAGCTTCAGAGGATTTATTCATTTGTAATATGTAAACTTTGACGATATTATCTCGTAACAAAAAGCAGAGGTAGATTTTGATCCCTGGCATTGGAAAACTATACATTATTTTGCTCTGACAACCCTTAAAGTACAATTTACAGTTGTTTCTCTTCAGTTTCTCCTGGGGATTTAAGATGGCAGAAAGGGTGGAGAAAGAGCGTACCTCTGGTTAGAGTAAACCATGGAACTTTTTACAAGGTTGTAATTTATTTTATTTTACATCAAGTGGTACCCATTTGACCTGTCTATAAAAGTCCGAATGTTTATAGTAGATGTGTATATAATATTACATTACACCTCATAACCAAGATAAACTGGCATGAACCCTAAAGCTCAATAGGAATAAGATTGCCTTTATCTCTTAAAAGTGTCATTTTAATTTTCCACACTAGACAATGCTATAGATGCAGGATGACTTAAGTTCCTAGTGGCTGTTAGACCACAATCTTGTAATGTTTTGAATTTAGTACCTAATCAAATTGCTTTGCTTTTAGTATTCTTATCTTGATTTATGTGAATTGGTGGAGGGTACCCTCCTTCGTATACCCGAAGGAACAGTGTATTTGATAGCATTCTAAATGCAAATCTTGCCCCCAGATTTATGCCATGGACAATGGAACCACACTATTAAAAAAGGAATTTAAAATGAAACCCAGAAAAATTGAAATGACAATTTTCGCATCAAACAGTCTTCAGTGGCTGGCCCTGATGCTCCATGGGCTGCCATGACCAAGCCAGAGCGTTTGAGCAGGGCACAGTCCACAGCCTACAATTTCAAAGTTACCTTCTGTGAAGCTGGAATTAAATGCCCAGTTAATACAAAGGAGAATTTCCCTTGTGCAAAATCTAATCAAATGTAATACGTCTATATTATAACTACCATTTCTATGACTATTATAATTCAAGTGCCTAATTATGAGTTCAGTTCATAAAAAGAAAATTGGCTTTCATTTGAGAAGCATTTTCAGTCAGAAATGGAAAACACACATTTAAGTACACAGGTTTTCAATTCATTATTCTTTTTATTTCAATACCCATTATGGGCCCAATTTTGCCCTCATATCTGATATCCAACTCCCTGTGCAGTCAAGTTTATACACAAATCTGAGGCTCAGCATAAATAGGAAAAACAGGGAAATTATTCCTGAGGAAGGGGGGAAATTTAATGATTCAGATGGCAGATATAAAAAAAAAGAAAAAAAAAAAAAACCTCTTGGAAGCAAGACTTAATATACCAGATTAAATAATCTCAAACTAGGTATGTTTAAGAAAATAATCAAATCCTTGGTTTCTGTCACTTTCCATTCAATGTTCCATTATTATTTTCTCTAATGTTCTACCCCCATTTATCTCACTGTTAGCTTAATTTGAGATAGTTTTACTGGGAACCACAGACTATATATATAGGCCAACCACTTAACTGCATACAATGCAGAGAATGATTATTTTAGGTAAATTTACAATATCTAGTTTAAAAATTAGTTAAATCCAAAAAAATCCCTTGTAAATATTTTTGGGAATATTTTTGTTTTGTTTTGTTTTGTTCTTTTTCAATTTCAAAACACACTTCCACATTAAACGCAAAAATGTTATTGGTCCTGAGGTCAGGCCACAAAATTTGACTTAACTTTTGACATCTGAGATATCTCAGAATGGGTCTGAACTCTAAATACCCCATTTGTTTGTACAATAAACCATGAGCCCCAAGTATTGAGGAACCTAGATTCTCTATGACCCTAAACCAAAGCACCGATTTTAACTGAAGGTTGAGTAGAATTACGCCTTTATTGAAGGCAAAGTGAAAAAAATCTCTAGCCACTAGGCTGCTTGCAAGACAAGTGGCATTGCTGCAGGAGGACAGGAGATGATGGAGAAAGAGAATGGATACAAGTTCTCTGGCTCCCAAACAATAATCAGAATAAGAAATCCATGAAAATATTATCCAGGAATCCAAGGAAGCATCATCAATAGTGCTGAATGATATGTATCACTAGAGAAGGCAAGGAGAGATCATTAAAATATAAAAAGTCATCTTTGCACTTGTGAAATATGAAGTTGTAGGTGTTGGGTTGTCAAGAAGAAATCTCTGTAGAAAGCCCACAATTGCCAGTATGATGGTGATTGACTATACCTATAATAGGAAAGATAAGTGTCACTGAATCAGTGACACATATACAAATAGGCCCACTTGTGTATTCATATTAAAATCAACAAAGTCATTAGATTTTCCAGTTTATGAGAAATTTAATCTTGTTCAGAAAGTAAAAATCTGTCCCTAATTCATTTATTTCTGTTTCTGTGGAGTGCATTTTCCGTTGAAATGGAATATATGAAGATTTGAGCTGTGTCTATTTTGCTAACCATCATGTTCACAATTTTCAGAACATAACAGACCTTCAATAAATATTATGTTCAATGAATTTACACATAAGAAGGTGTTGTTCTTCAACTTATTTTCTCTGATCAAACATTAAAAATACGTACTTCCACTACTTTTTAAAATGATTTGTAATAGGGATGCTTGTGAAATTAAAGTTTCTAAAGTACTCACACTTAATGTAGTAAGTGCTAAACACTATGGTTTAGAACCTATACACATTTTACAGATTGATAACTTAGGGTTCAGTGAAAGAAAAAATGAGGCATTTTAAGAATTTAAGGGCTTATTGGAACAATGGTCAGAATTTAAGGGTTTATTGGAGCAATGATCAAACTAGAAAAGGAAAAGTCAGGGACTCTGCCACTAGCATTTAAGTCATTCCTCTTTCAGTCCTATCCTGAGGTCAGAAAGTTGTTACTGCTACTTAAATCAGAAAAATGTCAGGAACCTAATTCCAGTGTCACAGCTGCCCCATGACTCTGAGGCTGGTTACTAGAAGTAGAACTCTTATAGACAAATGGAAACACTTTTAGAAAAAGACGAAGCATCATGAGATGCTTCTCAGATTAGGCCACATTAAAAACAGTTGAAGAAATCAAAGACATTTATGTTGGAAGATAGAAAATTAAACAAGGAATAGACACATTTTGCATGAACAACCTAAGAAAGTCATAGGGGTACCCGTTTGGTCCTAAGCAAAGGACAGCGTTGTTTGGAATAAGGAATGGATGAGCTCTGAGTCACTGGGACAGTTCCAAGTTTTAAGATGTAAAACTTAAAGTGCTAGAGGCTGAGTTAGATGAGCTCACCCATTTACATTACTTACATTACATGAAAAATGCAATTATGAAATGAATATACCTCCAAAAGTATTTACTATACTGAATATGTAGTAATTAAATGTAAAATTCACCTTGATATTAGAAAACTAAATAGAAATTAACAAATTCTGTACTTCAACACCTGAAATATTTTCTAGAAGGAGCAGTAATTATAGCTTGTAATCTCTACATTGTGCCAGATACTATAAGCTTGATGAAAACAGTGACTCTGTTTTGTTCTTTAAGTATTGCCAATACACAAATGCCTCATAACTGGTAGATCCAAGACGCAAAACCAGGTCTGTGAGGAGCAAGTAGAAGACTCTCCAAAACTTTTCAAGGCAACAAAATACAACTTGAAAAATTTGACATCTCTACATAAGATAATTTATCATTTTTATACAGGATTTTGAATAAGATGGCCATTCAGGAGCACCTGGGTGGCTTAGTGGTTGAACAGCTGCCTTTGGCTCAGGGTGTGATCCCGGGGTCCTGGGATCAAGTTCTGCATCAGGCTCCCCACAGGGAGCCTGTTTCTCCCTCTGCCTGTGTCTCTGCCTCTCTCTCTATGTCTCTCATGCATAAATAGATAAAATATTTAAAAAAAAGAAGATGAACATTCAGAAGAAATTAAATTAGAATTTTTACATTATAAGATTGCTTTGTAATATAGATATTTTCTGAAGTATGATTTTAAAAATAATTTAATGCATTTGTCCCCAGCATCGTTTTTAAAATAATAAAGAATGGGTTCAAATTACAGTTCTATCTACTAATTATGTGATTGTGCAACTGATTCAACTTTTTGAACCTCAATATACTACACTGCAAAATAAATGAAAAATTTGTGCTACCTAACTTGTTAAAAGAATTCAATTTTGTAAACTATATACAGCTGATAAATTATAAATGTACATGTGAATCATTATAATTACCAAGTAATTATTGACTAATTAGTAACCAACTGTTAGCTACTCTGCTTAGTAATTTATATGCAATATTTCATTTAATATTAACAATTGTCTTAATAATATTATCAGAATTCTGGAAAAATCCTGTGAAGGAGATACTCTTACTATTTTCATTTAACAGATAAGCAAAACAAGGATTAGAGATCCATGTATTTGCTGAAAGTTACCATGTAGTTATGGAGTACTTAATCGCATACTCATAAATTACGGACTATGTAGATTTTACTCAGTTTTACTTTATTGCTTGTACTAATCTATAATAGGTTTGGTACTAGTTAAATTTTTATTTGATATTCTCAAAGCTGCAGAAAAGTTTAAAGAACAAATACACATACCATTGACCTTGTCAATTTACCCTCTGCAATTCTGAGTAGACTATAATGAAAACTATTATATAGTGTATTGAATTCAATTGAATTTAATAACAGACTTGGGTTACATGGAAAGGCATTCCATTTACTACCTCTGAGAGAACATCTCGACTAGGCCCTATGATTTCTAAGGAATCCGACCAGCCTCTATTATTTAGATGCATGGCTTCCTAAATTAATCACATTTTGTAACTGTGGAGAATTATCACATCTCCCCAGCTCATGCCGTAACAATCCTCTTTACAGTCATTGAAGAGTGTGTCCACTGAATCAAAGTAGGTGAACTTCTGGTATTTATGTTTAATTGACACAATTTCTACAAGAATAAGTTTAAAACATTGTGGTGGTCTGAAAATAATGGTATTCTTAAAGCCTATGAGAAATTCTACATGATGAAATTCTAAGAGTGTCATCATAATAGAAATTGAGTTTTCAGGAAGTCATAGAGACAGGTATACCTTGTTTAAAGGAAGTAAGAACACAGGAGTCATAAGGAAAAGAACATGGTGTAAATGAGATTGTAATTTATCCTTACATTACCAAACAGTAGCACTGCAATCCCATAACTGTCAAATTGAAAACTATTCTTCTTTACTGGATAATCTATGAAGAGTCTGCAAAACTCTTGGAAAATGTACAATGACCCAGAAATGCATGTGCTTCAGTGATTGTGGAAAATAATTTAAGGGCTTATGGCATATCTCATGCTAAAAAGTCTCTCCAGAAAAGCCCAGAGTCTACAATTCTTAGGAAAGAAGACATATCTTGGTTCTTACTTCTAAGTTTTTGAATATGTAATTCAAAACGAAATCTAAAAATGGTAGTGTTAGTGATACTCACCTTTATATATCTTAAATTCAAATACACACACAAAAAGCAAACCAAAATTGAAAATATATTATCTAACTATTTTAATGTAAAATTCTATAAATCTAAAATATAAGCTTGAAATAATACAGAGATGAGGGGGAAAAAGAGATAGAAAGAGAATTATTTGAAGCTAGGCAGTTTGGGGTAAAGGCTACTAAATAATGCCCCACATCTGAATAAATAGATCATCATAATCTTATATTTTTCAGTACATTTATTTATGCTTACCCATAATGAAATAAAATAAGGTAATTTAATATAAGTTGCCAATTTCAGTCAAACTTTAAAACAAAGCAAAAACTTTGTTAGAATTAGGAATCAACTTCAAGTAGCTTTTCCTTTGGGAAACGTAGCTTGCACACGAAAATTTAAATTTCAGTGGGAGAGCAGCTCTAAGATGAATATTCTTGCAATAATTCCTAAAACCAAATCAAAAGGCTGATTTTTTTTCCTTAGAGTTCTATGTGGAGAACCCAGTTATGCAGTAAACTATTTTTTAACCAGAATATGTTATTTAATAGGAACATGCACATGCCAAATCAGCATACTATATCTCAAACTCAATTTTTAGGTATGTCTATAAGCTTTGTTCCATTTTTTTGTTAAAGTATATTGAGGTGCGTTACAAATTTTAAGGTAACATATTTTAAACTAAATTTTGTAAATGTTTTCTAATGCAATTGGAGTTGCATTTCAAGGCTTTTTGAAAATAAAAGGTTTTAAAGTGGATTACAAAATGTATCACAGTCTACTATTACATAGTAGACTGTGTAATTATCTTTTGTCTAATTATCAAGAGTATACTATTTCCTGATATTTTTACCCTAAGTCTCATTTCATTAGTATGATAGCTTAAAACACGATTCATTAATGAGAAAATTTTGATGATGCATATCTTTATACTCTTGTAGTATTTTATTATCATGGTAATATTAATTTAGATACTACCCAAAACTTATAATAGTCCAACATTAAGAACTGGAGGTCTTTTCATCACTTCTAATTATGCACTGAGTCTTTTAATTCCAGATATTAAACATAAAAAGGCTTCGTTTTATTCATAAACTTCTCTAGAAAAATGATATACAGTTTGGTTCATGGAAAATGTGCAGGAATGCAAATAACTTTTCCTTTACCTCTCATGTGCCCTCTAAGAACATATATTTATACTTCATGCCAGTCTTTTGTATAAGTACTTCTTCCTCTTATGTGAAAATGTTTCATCAGCAAGTAATTTCTTTCTGCAGAACCTTTTTCCTACAGTGATGTGAGGAGGATGGACTTGGGAGCCAGACTGACCAGATATGACTCATGGCACTATCACTTCCTGACTGTGTGCCATTTGGAAATGTATTTACCCCCTTTTACATCAGTTATTCTTCTGTAAAATGGAGAAAATAATAGCCCTAGCTACTAAAGTTGTTTTGAGGGTTACATGAATCAATATAAGTCAATTCAGAATCATGCCTATCATAAAAGAAGTGTTGTATATCAGGTGTCATTATTTTTTAAAGATTTATTTATTTATTTGAGAGAGAGAGAGAGAGTGGACCATGACCTGAGCCAAAATCACAAGTCAGACGCTTATATGACTGAGCCACCCAGGCACCCCCATTAGGTACTATTATTAAGAATGTTATTTGAGATGGGCAGCCCCAATGGCGCAGTGGTTTAGCGCTGCCTGCAGCTTAGGGTGTGATCCTGGGGACCTGGGATCGAGTCCCACATCGGGCTTCCTGCATGGAGCCTGCTTCTCCCTCTGCCTGTGTCTCTGCCTCTCTCTCTCTCTCTCTCTCTCTGAATAAATAAATTTAAAAAAAAGAATGTTATTTGAGAAATATTTATTGAGAGATTACTATGTGCTGGGAACTCTTCATTGTGTGGAGACTATCTTGTTTCCTAAGGCTGATCTGAAATGCCATTATTAATGAAAAACCAGTCGCTTTCCTAGTAACTTAAATTTCCTGATAAATACTGTCTCAGAAGATTTACAGTCAAGAGAGTAAAATGATTATACAACACTGTGATAAGTATTCTGATAGAAATATGCATAAGGCACCCTTAAAAGCACTAAGGCACAATACAACGCAGAACACTTTAGGTCAGATAAGCTGAAATGTGACCATCTGTGGAAGAGGTAATATGTGTACTGACTGACATAGGCTAAAGGATATTTCTTGAAAAGTGTGAGCAACCTTAAAGCACATATGTCAAAAGCAATTTTCCCATAAGAAGTAATGAGAAAAGATTACATTGCCTCATTTCTAGGACACCAGCTACAGTTATAGGTTAATTGCTGATTCTGGTACTGATTAAAAGAGTAGCAGAGGTCTCTTTTACCAGCCCCTGAGGGCAAAAATTGCAAATGCTACAAGGTCCCCTTAGGAAAGTCTGGTCAATAAAACAGCTTCTACTCTGCCCTGTGGAATAGCACACAGCAAAGGCTTTATATGACTTATTAGGAGTAGAGATTCCTATTGACCTTGATTACTAAAAGCCTGCTCTCCTGATATAATTCAGAACCAAACTGAATGGTTAAAGAAAAAAAAAAAAAAGCATACATTCAAAGCAAAACCACATAGGTAAAAAAATGAAGCAGCAATAAGCAGCCACTTACCAAGACTAACTTAAGATGAAGAATACAGCACTGGCGAATAGTGGTTATGTATGTTAAAGAGTCAGATAAAAGGTGTGCAAACACTTCAACAAAACTAAGTTTCTACCAAGAAAGTTCAAAAATAGTTCATTGCTTTCTTTTTACCTGGTTTGGAGGAATCTAGCAGCTTGAAAGCAAACAGCTCTGAAGGAAAGCCAGGAAACCTATTAAAAAAAAAGAAGAAGAAAGAAGAAGAAAGAAGAAGAAAGAAGAAGAAGAAGAAGAAGAAGAAGAAGAAGAAGAAGAAGAAGAAGAGAGGAGGAGGAGGAGGGGGGAGGGGGAAGGAGAAGAAGAAGAAGGAGGAAGAAGAAGAAAAACTTTACAAAGTAAAAATAAAAGCTCGTAAACATAATGCTATCAGGTTTTTGAAAACATATTTGAAGAAAATATACTAACGCATATTTGACATATTACTCTCTTTAATGATACAATATGTACCTCAAAAAACCATGTACATTCACTTTATTTACGAAGTATACAATTTTATTATATTTTACAGGGAAAAATCCCTTTGATCTTTATACTTGAAATTAGAGAATGAATGAGCACATAAAAACCCTCCACTTGATATAATGACTATAGGATCAAGTGCATATTTAATTGTATGATATCCCTTTTGTGGGATATCTAAATGGAACGAGCTTTATTCTAATAGAGAATAATGGTTTCCAGAGTAAAAAGATATAAGAAACGTGTATGTCTCTAAGAGAAAAGCCAAAATATAGTATTTGTGGCAACCTCACAGCTGACATATGTTGGTGTAACCTATACTTAACTAATTTTCAATGTTTTAGAGGAGAGTTTTAATGCCCCAGCTTAGAAATGCCTCACACCCCACCCCTCACGTAAATATGAGATGCCTAACGACAGAATATGTATTTGGTTTTGCCACAGGACCCTCTCTGTTGAGCAAATCTTCATAAATACCTTGTGGGTGGATTGATCTACTTATACAAGATAAGCACTTAAGAGTTTGATGATACTGAATGGTATGGTTTCCTCTGTAAATTTGTTGATGATTCTATACAAACCTCCTAAATTTATTTTTTTAACCTATTACCACATAGTTATTGTGTGTTCACAACTTGCCAGACACTTAGGGACTAGTAATATCATGTTGTGGGGAGGAGTGGAAGGGCTGGGAAAGAGATGAGCTCTTCCTTTACAGAGCTGGTTTAAGCAGGAGAGTTGGAGACTGAGGAAGCAATTGCACAGGCATTAAATCAATTACAACTGTATAAGTGCTAAGGAGGAGCGGAGGATTTCTTAAGTCATTTTTCCAGGCCCTCACTTTATCTGGAAAGGATTTCTTAGATTGGGATTGGGTGACAAAGCACAAAACAGTGTCAATTAGAGAAGGTAAGGGAGGGAAACTGTCCAGGCACAGGGAATATCACACACAAATCATCTGTCACAGAAACGAGTATCTGTACATCAACAATGAGTTGCCCTCACTGTAACGTGCCATCTTCATTAGATAAAGCCCTGACTGGGAAGGGAGTGTTTCTTATGCTTCTTCTGCCTCCACAGGTGGTTACAGGACTAACTCCCATCCAAGAAGTTTGATGAAAGTGGTGTGTGTCATTTCTATTCCCTGGTTGACCTCTGGGATGGAAGGAGCCCGGATACCTGAAATACCACATGAAGGAAAGTCACCTGCCAGCAAGAAACGCCCACATCGGGTTGTTAGATGAGTAAACAAAAAGCATCTACTCTCTTTTAGGCACCGAAATTCCGGGAGTTTATTTTTACAGCTGGAGTATGCTTAATCCTACCCTAACCAAAACAGTATGGGTTGGAAAGTAAAGAAGTAAAGAGTGACTGAAAGATGTAAAGTATGACTAGAGTACGGAAAGAAAAGAGAACGTGAATTGGCCCATATGCTTACATTTCAAATAACACTATGGCAAGATAAATAGCCTGAACAATATCTCACTATAATACAGCCAGAAATCCTGGAAAAAATATAATAAACGTTATTTTAAATGTATAGTTAAGTCCAACCCCACCCCAAGTAAGAAAAACACCTAAGGAGAAATCAAAGAGAAAAGTGAAAGCCAGAATGGTCCGCTAAAAGCTAGTATCTCTACCAACATCAGAAATCAAATTTTACTAGAAAATATCCGTGATGAACTTTGGCCCATGTGATCGGAGTGTTGGGGGTGTGTGTGTGTGGATGGGTGGTCTGAATTAGACTTCTCTGTAACTCCCCTTTCCAGACCAGGAAAAAGTGACCTATCCTGGGAGAAACTCTAAAAGAAAATAAGCCAATAAGCAAACATGGCTAAGATACTTATCTGGCTTGGCCTGTGCTGAGGTGGGAACAAGCCCGTAGGATTTACAAATACACACTTGCCCTCACATCACGGTTTTGGTCATCAGGTTTTTGCTGTGCACCATGCAAAAAAAAAAAAAAAAAAAAAGAGAAAAGAAAAGAAAAGAAAGAAAGAAAAGAAAAGAAAAGAAAAAAAGAAAAAAGAAAAAGAGAAGAAAAGAAAAGAAAAGAAAAGAAAAGAAAAGAAAAGAAAAGGAAAAAAAGAAAAAGAAAACCAACCACACAGTTATATCAAAATAATCATGAGTTAAGGACATTTCCAAGGCATCTATATTTTACAATATTATCTTTCAAAATATGACCCAAACGTGGCCCCACAGGATTCTCACAGAACAAGCCCACCAAACCTCAACTCACAGCCCCAAATTATGAAAGTTTAACAAACATGGCACCACCAGGGCCATTCTGCACGACCAAGACGGGAGATGCAAATCCCTGGGTTTCTGATAGTGGAAGGACTAGATGGAGGACAGGCCTCCCCGACCCTTGTCCCCCGCTCAGGTCCCCCCTCAGGGCGGGTGGGGGGCTGAGGGGGTGTCAGGAGCGCGGGGCGCGGGGGGGGGGGGCGGAAGGGGGGACGGAGGGGGGACCTGAGGGGGGACAGGAGTCCGGGGGGCCCTCGGGGGGGGGCCCTCGGGGGGGGGGGCCCAAGAGAATAAGAACGGACTTTTAAGACGTTTCAACAAGTAAGAGATGGAAGCAAATGCCTGAAGAATTAAAGATAATGTGAAATATCACAAAGAGTTGAAGACTAATTAAATAGATAAACTGTGAACAAAAATCACGGAATGCTTTCTTGTGGGAGAACCCGCTGTGCGTGCGGCTGGGCGCTCGAGGTCCGCCGCCTCGTGTGCGCGCCTGCCGGGGCCAGGACTGCGGGGGTTGGGGGGATGGTCGGGGGGGGCACCTGAGGGGGGTCCAGGAGTGTGGGGGGAGGGGGGACCTGAGGGGGGGCCAGGAGCCACGGGGGGAGGTCTGAGGGGGGCCCTGGGGGGCCCAGGAGTGCGGGGGGAGAGGCTTGAGGGGGCACCTGAGGGGGGTCCAGGAGTGTGGGGGGAGGGGGAACCTGAGGGGGGCCAGGAGCCATGAGGGGAGGTCTGAGGGAGGCCCTGGGGGGCCAGGAGTGCCGGGGGGGGCTGAGGGGGGCCCAGGAGTGCGGGGGGGGTGTGGCCTGAGGGGGAGGTCTGAGGGGGGCCCTGGGGGGTCAGGAGCGTGGGGGGGGGTCCTTGGGGGGGCCAAGAGCGCAGGGGGAAGAGGCCTGAGGGGGCACCTGAGGGGGGCCTGAGGGGGGGCCAGGAGCTCGGGGCGGGTGTGGCCTGAGGGGGAGGCCTGAGGGGGTCCAGGAGCCCAGGGGGAGGTCTGAGGGGGGCCCTGGGGGGCCAGGAGCGTGGGGGGGTCCTTGGGGGGGCCAAGAGCGCAAGGGGAAGAGGCCTGAGGGGGCACCTGAGGGGGGCCTGAGGGGGGGCCAGGAGCTCGGGGGCCCTGAGGGGGCCCTGGAGCCCAGGGGGAAGGTCTGAGGGGGGCCGTGAGGGGGGGCCGGAAGCCCACTGGGGCCCCCAAGGGGCGCGGTGCTCCTCGCAGAGACCGTGGCGTTGCCTGAGGCACATGGTCCGGGGCTACACCGGTGAAGGAGCGGCAGCGGCGCCTCGGGCCCCAGCGCCGGGAACCAGGAGATCCGCATCCCTCAGGCCGCCGGAGGCTGCAGCCAGGTTCAGCCTTCAGAGCCGCGCGAGGGGAAGGCGGCGCAGGCGCAGCGGGGCCTCCCGGTGGGGCTCAGGTCCCGCCCCGCCCCGCCCCGCCCCGCCCTCCCGCCGTGAGGACGCCCGCGCTGCTGCCCCACGTGGTCCGTCGCCTGCTGAGTGGGGCGACGCGGGCCTGGACTCTGAGGAGCTCCTGGGAGCCCACGGGGGGAGCGTGGAAGCCCTGCTGGCCGGGGCCTGGTTGTGCCTGGGCACCCTTCCCGGCCCTGCGGCCTGCTGGGCAGAGCGCTGACCTCAGGATTTCGTCCTCCACGGGGTTTCCTGGAAATCTGCGCAGAGGAACGCTTGGTTTGGGGGGAAATTCCCTGAGGTGGGTATTTCTCCATCCCCACCCCCACCCCCACCCCCGCAACCAAGGCTCCTCACTAATGAAGTGTGGCGTGTCAGAAACACACCCACACACACCAGACGGTAATCGTTGAAGCCAAACAATAGAGTGGTGAATTAAACACACACACACACACACACACACAACTGTGAAGACAATTCTCGAACTTGAAATGCATCAAGGAATGGAGAAACCTGAAGTTGCAAAGGAAGCACAGAGGCTAAGAAACACGGAGGACAGAATAAACATGTCTCGTTTTTCTAAAGGGATTCACAGAGGATGATGGAAAATACGATGGCGCAATATTGGCAAATACGGTGAATGAGGAATTCACAGGATTGATGAAGAATAAGAATACCTAGGCTCAGGAAATACACGTCCTGCCATGCAAAATAAACAGCAACAAAATCCACACCAAGACGTTTTATGAACATATGTAAAAATGTCAGATGCGGGAAGAACAACCTCAAAGTAGCCGAAGAGAAATGAAAGATTACTTACAAAATGTGCACCATCCCAGTGAATGTGAAGTCAGTAGAATAATACCCTCAGAGTTCTGAGAAAAAGGGCTGGTGGGAGGAGAAAACTGTCAATTTAGGATTAGATACCAAACTAAAGTATCACCAAGGATTTTTAGAACACAGAGGGACATTGGAGACAAAGAACTTGCCACCAATCTAACCTCACTGAGGGAAATCTTAGAAGGGTTATTTCAGAAGAACAAATAGTGTCTCAACAGGAAGGTCTAAGATTTAAAAAAAAAAAAAAAAAAAGTAGGCAATGAAATTGAGAAATGTGTGAATAAGTCTGAATAAATCTTAACTACATGAAATAGTTCAAATAATAGTAATATGAGAATAAAAAAGGTAGACTGAAATCATATTCAATATCTGACAACAATTCTGTAAGAAAGAGAAAGAACAGATCGCAATTAAAGTATCCAAAGTCAGTGCCATTCAAGCTGCATTCCGTGATCAGTATCAGTTCACAAACTGTCTTGTACTTGATCTGTGACAAGAAGTACATTGAAATTGAGAGTAAGAGTTTAGGAACTTTAAAAGCATTTTGACAGAATAATTTTATGTCTGTTAAATCTAGTAATCAAAAAAGTAGCCTTGTATTTAGTGTGCATTTTATCATTCTGCTTTTCTACTAACATGCCCATTTTATTTTACAGATCTATCAGTCTACAAAGAATTGGAAATTGAAAAAAAAAAAATCTTTACCACTATCAGTTTGAAAAGTATTGTTCTCAAGTCCTATATGTTTGGGGAGGTTATCCTGGTAAATTATCTTGAGATAGATATAAGTAGATCAAATGAGATCTAAAAATCCTAGGGATAAAAACTAAAAGATTAAAAATAATCAAGTAGCAGGAGAAATACAGAATTAAAAATAAAGCTGTAAATTGAAAACACAAGAAAATTAAAAAAAAAAAAAGCATTGAAAAGGAAGGATAAAGGGCAAAGAAATAAGATACAAAATCCAAACGTACTGAATTTGGTTCTTAAATGAAATGTAAATACAAATGAAAAAACCTTGTTTGAATGACACATTTCACAATGGACTTAAAAACAACAAAATCCGGGTATATGCTGTTAGTAGGCAATCTAACATGAAAATCCTGAATGCTGGCAAGTTAAAGAATGGAAAGAGGAAAAAGAGCAAGCAAAGACCAACTAAGTGAATGCTGGTATGGCTTTCTTTAAGGCAAAATGTTTTTTTTTCGGGGTAAGGATAGTCTCTGTATATTGAAAGGACTGAAACTCACCAGAAAGACTTTTACCAAGAGAACATACACTAGAAAGGAATTATCAGCATTAAGTGTTTATAGTAAAGGAGCAAAGTAGATCACTAATAAGCCTAGCATCCAACTTAAGATATTAGAAACAATAAAATATGCCTAAATACTACATGAAGGAATAAAATGTAAAGATAACAGAAAACAATGGTAATGAACACAAAATAGAAAGGATCAATAAAGCCTATATTTAATGATTTGTAAGGACTAATAAAATAGAAAAACTATTTTAGGACTGATCAAGAAAAAATAGGTAAAATGAACAATTTTAGTAGCTAAAAAGAGGTCATAATGCAGATAGAGTTAAGGATTTTTATTATATTTTTTTATTTCTAAAGATTTATTTATTTGAGACAGAGAATGAGTGCGAGCAAAGGGAGGAGCCGAGGACGAGCAAGAGAGAATGCTCAAGCTGACTACCTGCTCAGCAGGGAGCTGATGTGCAGTTGGATCCCAGGACACTGAGATTATGACCTGAGCCTAAATCAGGGACTGGCCCCCTAACCAAAAAGGTGCCCCAAAGTTGAGGATTTTCAAATGATGAAACAATCCTATGGACAACTTCAGGTAAATAAATCATAAAATCAGAAGCAACAATCCACCTCTGTTCCCCCGACACACACAAATACCTGCAATTACTAAAAATTATCTCAAGGGAAAAAAATGAAAAATTTGAATAGGCCTGTAAGCATTAACAAAATTAAATCAGTAGAATCAGTACTAATGTAACTATACTCTACACACTGCAAAATCCATCAGGCCCAGAAAAATTTGTAAGAGATATCTATTGAACGCTAAACATTTATAATCTTTGCAAAAAAAATAATAATTAGGGGGTTAGAATACCTTTTAATGTCAATAAGAGATTCTAAAATTCTAGATAGTATAAGCAAAATTTAATACATCACTATGTTTTGAAAAAGCTAATAATGAACAACTATGTTTATCCCAGAAATGCTCAGGTAGTTTACCACTAGGAAATCAATAAATGTAATTCACCATAACATCAGATTAAAGTAGTAAACACATGTGATTTCAATAGGTACAGAAAAATCGTCCAGTAAAATTATTCATATTTATAATCAGACATCCTGCTATTTTAATAAGAAACATCAACCTCCTTAAATGGCATCTACCAAAATCTATGTCTACATCATACTTAGAACTGAAATGTCAGAAGCTTCTCTTTAATATTAGGAAAAATAAAGAAGACGCATTAGCAGTATAGTGATTATATATCTATCTAGTGTATATGTGTCTAGTATATTTTTGGATGTATATCTATGTATGGTATATATGTGTGATGAGTATATGAGTGTATATATATATATCTAAGTAGATATATATTTATAGATTTAGCAATAGATACACCAGGATAGCATTACATACTGATTTTATAAATATAATTTAAAATGAAGAAAAAAAAATTCACTATATAATGTTATATTGGCTTCAGCCAAAGGCTAAAAGCAATACATGGATACAAGAGTTTTTCAAAGTATATATGATTTTCTACCTGGAACATAAATTACTTAGCAGTCAAATTTTAAAAATTAATAAGGATTCATCAAGATTGTTCAACAAAAGAACAATATACATGAGTTGATCTTATTTTTGTCTATTAGCAAATAATAGTATAATATACATTATTAACAAATTGATAGCAAATCATATTTTCATGTAAATTTCTAAACATTAACAATTATAAAAGCAATAAAAATATTAAATAGCACAGATCTCCTTTTTAAAATAAATCTGAGTAATATCTTCATGGAGAAACTTTTAAAAATTGAATGAAAAATGACTAAGGAAAACTAGGTTAAATGGCAAGAGAAGCCAACTTTGTAGAGAAGAATGCTCAGTGACTTAGAGTTGTTAATTATCTAATCATTTCATTGCATGTATCTAATCTATACATGCAATGAAATTACAAATGACATTGTTATAGGTGATTCTAAAGGATTGAGGAAAATGCAAAAAGCCAAAATAACTACATTTTGGGGGAAAGAAAACCTTCCGTCTCAGTTTTCAAGATCTATTTTAGGACTATTCTAAGTAAATCAGCAAAATTTACCTCAGAGATGAGCAAAAAATCTAATGGAAGAAGTAAAGACAAGAACAAGACCAATGATATATGACTTTTTATATTTTACAGAGGTGGTATTGTAAATGTGCATGGAAGGCTACATATGGGCCAGTCAAGGGCTGCCGCTCTGACAGTTGTCAGCCACAGAGAATAAAAGGACATTTTTATATATTCACTTCAGGAGTAGTAAAGAACTAAAGTGGACAGCCAAAGCTTCACAATGTTTAGAAGTAGAATAGTAAAACACCTGTATGCCTTTGAAGAAGCTAAAAAGTTCTTGAGATATAAAAAGCACAAACAGGACGTTTCATGAATTCAACTACAATAACGTGAAAACCTACTGTGCACTAACACTATTCATAGTTAAAGTCAAAAACATGTCACAGACTCAGAATATAGATGTAATGCATAAAATCTACAAAGACTGTGTATAGGTAGAGGTAGTATATGCTCCTGCAATTTAACATAAAAACAAAAAAATCCAGTTGAAAATGTGCAGTTTCCAAACCACTACCCACAGAAAAGAAAACCAGCATGACAATAAACAGGAAAAAATTATAGACATGATGACATAGAGGTTTCTTCTAGATTTCAGTAAAACCCATTACATGGACAAATATTTAATAATCCATGTGGAGGATGGCACGAGGCACTGCCCAGATGACCCTGAGGAGTGGACTTTTATTCCCTCAGCTGCAGGAAACCCTGCCAAGGGAAAGTACTCAGCTGTCAGCTTCCTTCAAGGAAACTGAAGGAACGTATCAACTGAAGAGAACTGCCTCATCCAAGTTCAAATCTAGAAAGCCGTGACAGACCTGTGCAGGCGCGTAATGGCCTGGATCCTTCGTTCCAACTCCAGACATCTATAAAGAGTTATGACAGTTTCTCATTCCACAGTCAGGTTGTCTGGGGCCTCTGTTAGAACTGCTCAGAATTCTTCTCCAATGCCATTGTCTTGCCTTCTCCTTCACAAGGATTGAGCCTGGATCCATTCCCTGATATGCCTCCTGCTTCCTAAGCTCCTGCTGTTTCCAGGGATTCCAAGGCCCTAGCAATGGGGGCCCCGGTGGGGTCTGAAAATGGAAATGATGGAAAGGGATTTGGGAAATGCATTGTCTGCCATCTGGCTGGTAACAAACCCTCCATCCCATTCCCGGAGGTAAAGGCAAGAGAGCCCCAGGTACGGGTACCAGTACAGCTGCCAAAACATGCACAAGATATACCTCTCCTTAAAATTTGCCCTTACCTCTCCTAGTGAGCACTAAGCCAATAACTTAAGGTTAAGGTAACAACATGATCAAACAGAGACAGTTCATAGACGATAAGGGTGGGAAATGACCATGCTGAAATGGAACTGCAGGACCTAATCAACAGGTGGGAGAGCATACATGAAACTGAATTCTATGGGTGCAAAATTAAGAGAACATAAATAAATATGCGCAATACTTTTAAAAATCACATTTACAAGAAAATAAAACAAATCACAGTTTTCATATTTTGAGCCTCATAAGAGGTACGCCACTGCATTGAGGCAATAATTACATTTTCATCAACATACCATAACCACGTGATTACACGGTGAACTTCAGGAAAGAATATCCTTTAAAAATCCAAAATCATTCATTCTAAGTATGCAACATGTCTGATGAATTGATATGATTTTAAAATAAGTCTTAGGACATAGAAAGCAGATAAATGGAACATGACTCGAAAATTCCATGAATGTTATTTCTCACAACAAAATTAAAAGGAAGGAATGAAAAAGAAAAGAAAAACTTACAAAGTGGAGAAGCCAAGGTTACATTTTCTGTGAAATACCTACAGTTCACAAAATATCTGTTATCAAATAAGGGCCGATGTGTATGCTTTGGCAATTGGGTGACATGTTACCTTATGGCTGGAAAGGACACTAGATAAAATAGGTGCCTGAAAAGAAAGCCACTCAACACTGCACAAGCTAATATAGAGCATATACAGGAGCAAGTAGAAACTTGCCTCAGATAACTGGTGGGTCTAATCCACCACTTGGATAAACAAAATTAAGAACCAAAGCTCTGCTGCTACCTTAGAACAACTTTAATAACTTTTTTGTCTAGCAATAATATTTAAAACAGATATACTGAGTTTTGCATTACAACCTTAAAAAGACACTAATATAGCTTTTTGTTGCTGTTTTCAAACAACCAGACTACACAGTGAACGCCATAGCAGGAACTAGAAGTATAAATTGTACTTCTAGGTAACTATAATTTTGCCCTGATATCCAGTATTATTGGGTATAAATAATTAAACAGTGAATACATACATCAATGACTATGTTAACTTTAGCCTAGTTAATAGCAAATCTCTTAAAGAAATTATTATAAAGCAGAACAAGTACCCATTAAAGTGGTTTCTAATGTATCACAGTCAATAAAAAATAAAACAAAAGAGAAATAAAAATGTATCATATTCAAATCAGCCGTTGGCCTCCTTAAGAAAATAAATATTTCAGAAAGCTGTACATTGAAAATAATCCATAATGTCCAATCATAAAAACAGATGTTGCCTTTTAAAGACAGATCCAGAATAGTTGCATTTTGCTTAATTGATGGCTGTTTTTATTTTTATTTATATATATATATTTTTAGATTTATTTATTTATTCATGAGAGACATAGAGAGAGACAGAGACAGAGTGAGAGACAGAGACAAGCAAAGGGAGAAGCAGGCTTCCTACAGAGAGCCCAATGCTTGACTCAATCCCAGATCCCGGGATCATGCTCTGAGGCAAAGGCAGATGCTCAACTGCTGAGCCATCCAAGTGTCTTTTTTTTTTTTTTTTTTTTAAATTCTTTTTTCTACCCTAACTTTCATGGCAGTATACAAACACAATATCAAGAGAAGCAAGACAAAACAAAACAAAACAAAAATTCTCCATGTAAAGGAAAATTAAAGCTATCTCAAACTTTTTATTTAGAGATGAAGAATGCTCAGTTCACCACAGTAATTTTTTTAAACATGAATAGTGGCTACATTTCTAGTTTTTTTTGCCCTTCAAAAACTGGAATCTGGAACACTGAGAGATCTCAAATTCTAATAAGCATAGGAACAGAGTTAGAGTTAGGAATTGTATGCATTTGACAGTTACTGTTCTATTTATATCTTGGTTGAATACTAGAAAAATCAATGATATTGCAGTAGAACCATAGCCAGAGAGATGGTGGAAAGATGGGAATAGTCATCTCAAGGTTCTATTTGATTTTTGCCTGAGAGAAAATTCTATGTAGCAGGCAGGCATTCTTGACTAAAACAAGACTCCAATTGACTGCCGTGAGTAATGTTGAAAAGATTCAAAGAAAGAAATTTAGTGAAAACTAGGAGAAATGTGTGAAATACATGTTTGGTGTTAGGCTGTTACTGCAAATGGATTTTTATAGTGAGAGTTCTGTATTACTCTGACAACTCAGTATTATAAGAAGAAAACAGACTTTGAAGTGAGAAGACCTGTGATCTATATCCTTCTGGATAATTTACCCTAGAAGTGGCTTAGCCGTATATATTAACTCTGCCTCAGTATATCCCCTCATAAAGTATACCCTACGACTTAAAATCTCATTAGTTTCTAGAAAGATATTGCAAAATTACAAAATAAGTTGAAATATTATTTCCTATATACATAATGTTATTGAGATTCTACCTGAAATAAATGTCATATCATAAAAATAATAATAATAATATATTTTGTTTGCTTTTGTAGCCTTCCTTTCACCTTTTCACACCACTGGTGAGGAGTGCTTTCTGCCCTAAGGCTCTGGAGATGGCCGAACACATGACACATGACATCGGACAAATGTCACTGATAGCAGTTGATTAGACACATATCCTCACAAGAGGAGGACATTGAAAGTGGTGAAGGGCAACAGAGAAGTTGTATTTGGAAATAGAGTGAACCACCAGGGGCTGTCAGAGACCAACTTTGGAGTATCAAGGTCAGGTGACACCCTGGTTGGTTCCTGTGGGAAGGTGTGATTGGCCTGTCTGAATAACTCAGTGGTTGGTAGGAAACTGAAACGTGCTACTCAAGGATAAGCAGGACTGGTGTCTGGTCCCCCTTTATGAGGGTTGTTTGGCTACAGGACCCTTTCTGTGGGAGCAGCGTGGAGGAAACTTGCAGTCATGCCATCATAGGCCCTCCCAACTTTACTACAGGTCAAGGCAGCACTTGACATTGAGCCTTAATTTTAGTCTCTTCACCACACTGGTCACCAAAATAAATTCACAAAACCAAATGCAATATAGCTTTCTAAAAGCAACTTGACATCTGTGAAGTTAAACAATGTGAAAGCTACATCCTAAGTGGTCTTTTTTAAGAGAAATTTTTCTCCTTTGGAAGAAATTGAGGATGCTTCTTTCCACGGTGTATTAATTTTCTAAATACTTCTGAAATGCATTCAAAATTTGGGTCAGCTGTCTTGAAGACTTTTATTAATGTTTTAATTTGCAAGAATTCCCTCAAAAAAGTCTTTTAATATAGAATATTGACAATTTAAATGGGAAATATTTTCCCTTCAATGATCCTTACTCCCTTTTTCATAGATATTTAATACCCGTTATGAATAACATTCTTCCTCATTAATGGATTTACCTTTACTCTTTTTTTTTTTTTCAAAAAAAATTTAAAACTCTTTTTTAGGAGATGGGCATTGTTAATTCTCTACTTGCTGTTACGCTGTTCAGTTATACTCCTGAATCAATTATACCATACTTTTATCTCACTAGAAATGTTTTTCATGGATATTTTAGATGTTGTTCAAAACAATGCTTGGCAGAACCAGAGTCATTGCTTCTCATCATAAAGGGATGAAATCTAAAGTTTTCAGCCTTATGGATCACCCATCATGTTTTCTTATTGGTGCACTGGCTTAAAACCAATCAATTTGGCACAGCATTATTGGTTAGAGACTTCACTTGTCTACATTGTCCATATACGTAGAGAGTTGGTTTATTATGTTGAGATTTACAATAAGAAAGGATTTAAAATGTGGATTCACAAAGTACATCCCTTGTAGTTGAAGTTCACTTGTAATATGTTTGTTATTACCTAATGTTTATGAGTTTTTTCTACATTATAAAGCACTTTACAAATAGTGTTCATAATACATTCTTGATTTTACTGCTTTCTTCCTCATTTTTCTTTCTTAACAGTTCCACTTTATTACTTTTCTGTATTGATTCCTTATGCATCTCAAGATGAACTCAACCTGCCATTTTATCCATCTCTAAATCATCTCTGAACCTAATGAATTACTCATTAGAACTTCCTGGACATATTTGAGAGTCTCTCTTAGCCCCTTAATTTCCAAGCATATTTGTGTATTTTGTTGTTGTTGTTGTTAACATTAGGAGAACACAATATTTAGAAGAGAGTAGCACTTGTTTGCAATATTTGCTAATATTTTCCTTCTAAAATTATAGCAAAATACATTCACACAAAAGAAAGCTGTCAAATGTACTAAAATTGATGAAAACAGAACATCACTTTGTCCTTTCATGTTTTACAAGCAAACTATTCATATGCCTGTATGATTATATTCCAGAATCAGAGCACCCAGTGTTTTATTCTTCCCTGTTTTTATAGTTGTCTAAAATGCTAGATTAAACCAAATATTTAAATTAATATTCTTAATTATTCACGTACACTCAGAAAGACATCATTTGAGAGAGAGAACTTTGTCAAATTTTACTTTTTAGCCTCCTATCCCAATATTTTCTGTCATTTCTACAATGAATGGGAGGCAAATTATACTTACAGTGCTAATTCTCACAAATCTATATATAATAGAGGGTATCTAATCAATACATTATTGAGAATAAAAAAATCAAATCAATGAAAAAAAGAGTACCAAAATATTAAAATCTTAGATTCTTACAAAAAGGATGATAGAAAGGAAAGGATGATACAAAATATGAAGGCCTTACTACCATATGAGCAGAGAAAGATTCAAGTTTTGGTTGAACCTGCAGTGTTAATATTTGAAGAACCAATGTTAAGAAAAATAATATAAAATTAGGATTGCAAAATTAACTCAGGTCCTTTGCATAGACTGGCAAAGTTAAGGTGAGTGAAGCATAAGCTTCATTACCTTCACCATGAATCTACCTCTATGTGTAAATATATCACTTACAAAATCCCACATTCATGACTAGATACATTTAATTAAAAGTTAGGCCTTATGTTGCAATATATGCTAACATTTTCCTTCCAAAATTATAGCAAAATATATTCACACAAAAGAAAGCTATTAAATGCACTAAAATTGATGAAAGCAGACACAACATCATTTTGTCCTTTCATATTTTACAAGCAAACTATTCATATGCATGTATGATTATACTCAACCATCAGAGCAAATATGCCTTCTTTAGAATGTTTATCCCTCATCCCGTGGAAGTAATCAGAACATTTACTCCTTCCTCATGATAGTCCTTTAAATATTTGAGCTAAATTGCATCTCTAATAAAAGTTTGTTTCTTTGTTTTTTCACTCAAATAACTTTTGATTCCTTCAATTATTATTTCTGTTACATACATTCAGAATCTCTCTCAATTCTTTTTTTTTTAATTTTTTTAAATTTATTTATTTGTGAGACACACAGAGAGAGAGAGAGAGAGAGGCAGAGACACAGGCAGAGGGAGAAGCAGGCCCCATGCAGGGAGCCCAACATGGGACTCAATTCTGGGTCTCCAGGACCATTCCCTAGGGCCGAAGGCTGTGCTAAACCACTAAGCCACCCGGGCTGCCCAGTTCTGCTTTTTCTAATTTGAATTCAATTTGCCAACATATAGTATAACATCCAGTGCTCATCCCATCAAGTGCCCTCCTCAGTGCCAGTCACCCAGGTACCCGATGTCCCCACCAACCTCCCCTTATGCAGCCTTTGTTTCCCAGAGTTAGGAGTCTCTCATGGCTTGTCTCTCTAATTTTTCTAACTCAGTTCCCCTCCTTTCTCTTATAAGTCCTTTCACTATTTCTTATATTACACGTATAAGTGAAACCATTTGATGATTGTCCTCCTCCGATTGACATATTTCACCCAGCATCATACCCTCCAGTTCCAACCACATCAAAGCAAATGGTGGGTATTTGCTTCTTCTTATGGCTGAGTAATATTCCATTGTATATATAGACCACATCTTTATCCATTCATCTGTCAAAGGACATCATGGCTCCTTCCATGGTTTGGCTATTGTGGAGGTTGCTGCTATGAACATTGGGGTGCAGGTGTCCTGGCATTTCACTACCTCAGTATCTTTGGGGTAAATACCCAGTGGTTCAATTGTTGTGTTGTAGGTTAGCTCTATTTTTAGCTTCTTGAGGAAACTCCACACTGTTTTCCAGAGTGGCTGTACCAGTTCACATTCCCACTGACAGTGCAAGAGGGCTCCCCTTTCTCCACTTCCTCTCCAACATTTGTTGTTTCCTGTCTTGTTAATTTTCTCCATTTTCACTGGCTTGAGGTGGTATCTCATTGTGGTTTTGATTTGTACTTCCCTAATGGCAAGTGATGTGGAACATTTTTTCCTGTGCTTTTTGGCCATGTGTATGTTTTCTTTGGAGAAATTTCTGTTCATGTCTTCTTCTTATTTCATGATTGGATTGTTGGTTTCTTGGGTGTTGATAAGTTCTTTATAGATCTTGGATACTATCCCTTTACCTGATATGTCATTTGTGAATATCTTCTCCCATTCTGTAGGTTGTCTTTTAGTTTTGTTGACTGTTTCTTTTGCTGTACGGAAGCTTTTTATCTTGATTAATCCTAATAGTTCATTTTTGCTTTTGTTTTCCTTGCTTTCATAGATGTATCTTGCAAGAAGTTGCTGCGGCCAAGTTCAAAAGGTTCTTGCCTGTTTCCCTGTCTTTCTCAATTCTTCTAACTTGACGTTATTCTTCTCAGTGTATGGGATACAAACCACATACAACTCAACAAGTGTTAATGTAGTCACAGTTCTACTTTCCATCCCTATGTTATACGGATTCAGACCATGTGACTTCCACCCTCAATGCCACTGTAATAGATAATAATATTATCTTGAGGTAATGCTAGAGCAAACTCACATCTGAGAATTTGTCCTAATGTTAGGTAATTTTATATTGCTTTAGTGTTAAGTTTTTAAATTGTTCAATCTATTAATTGATCCTTGGAGAAAGCCCCATTGTAGATCCAATCCTCTGGCTGAATATTGCTACATTTCTGAAATATTCTTCAATGCTTCTGTTTAGTCATTTAAAGATTCCCTTGAATGCAAATGACTTGTCAGCCAATTTCTCTCCTCAGAGTAAATTTAAAGGGATGTTTTCTCATTTTCCAATGAGCACAGTTTATTAAAGTGGAATTGTATTGAATTTGCAAATGTACTTTAAAAGTAAATATTATTTTTTTTTGTGGTATTCACTTTAGCCTGAGGCATATTTGAGTTATTATAGATGTTGTGCCATGATCTTTCAATCATTGGTGGGAGTGAACAATGTAATTTAAAATCATGACTACGTCTGTTTACTAAATGGAATGATAGAACAGGACATTCAAGATACAAATGAAGGTTTATTTTAAAACATATTGGGGATCCCTGGGTGGCGCAGTGGTTTAGCGCCTGCCTTTGGCCCAGGGCGCGATCCTGGAGACCCGGAATCGAGTCCCACGTCGGGCTCCTGGAGCATGGAGCCTGCTTCTCCCTCTGCCTGTGTCTCTGCCCCCCTCTCTCTCTCTCTGTGTGACTATCATAAATAAATCAAAATTAAAAAAAAAATAATAAAACATATTAGTTCAGAAATCTCCCTTAAAAACCAACAGAACAAATTCCATAACTTATTGGAGAGAAAAGGCTGCATCAGAGAAGGTAGGAAGTATGGAGACATGGTTTAGGGGAGAAACAGATCACAGGTGTTGTGGAGGGGGAGGAAGCCATGGTTGTAGAGATGGTGGGGGAGGCACACAGAAGAACACAAAAAGAACATTTCCCCAAAGCCATTGGTTAGAAAATGACAGGGGCTGAATTTCATGAGTCTTGCAACCAGTGGAGCTTAAAGCCTGGGGTTTAAAGGTCAGCAGCTTGGAAGGGATAGAGCCTGAAGGACATTGTGCTGCTCCTGGAGAGGAGGCAGTCAAGTAGCTTGGGGGCAGACAGTGTGGTAATAGCAATCTGAAGAACACCTGGGGCACATAGTGGGAGATTATTTGCTCTTCTTGAAGCTCATCCTTGCGAGACTGCATTCATAAAGATGCCTCTCTAGGAATAAAGGAGTTGGCTGGCACCATTTCCTTCCCCTGTTCTTCAGCATAAACACAGAGCCACCCGTGTGAAGCAGCACAAGGTTTATACTGGCAGCCTAACTTGCTTACACCAATCCCAAGACCCTCAACTCTGGCAGGCCTGTCCTTGTCAGTCAAGCTTGCCTCAGTACCACTGTGACAGGTCATCCTTCAGAAGACCAGCACACACCCCTGCCACACCACATCTCCTGGCCAAAGCCTTCTCCAGGGCTTTAGTTCTCATGGATGTGGTGTCAGATCTCATTTCATATGTAGACCAGAGGACATCTAGTTAAAACTCACCATATTCAGGCAAGAGACCAAGCACTACCTACAGGAGGCAAGGAGATGTTCTGTGAAAAACTGGCCTGAAGGATAGCACAGTCAAAACAAAACAGCAGAGCACATGCAGCACACACCTGAGACAGTCTCTGAAGGGCCAGGCACTGGGCACTACATGACCTCTTCTTTCAGGAATAGGAGACATAACTGGCTTCTTTAAAACACAGAAGAATGTGGAGATCTGGACAAAATTCCAATACAGGAATTTATCCCAAATGAAAGGACAAGATAAGGCCATGGCAAGAGATCTAAGCAAAACAGATATAACTAACATGCCTGATAGAGAATTTAAGCAACAATTATAAAGATACTCATTGGGCTTGAGAAAAGAATAGAAGACATCAGTGAGACCCTTACTATGGTAATAAAAGAGTTATAAAGGAATCAATCAGAGATAAAGAAAACAATTAACAAGATTGGAAACAGGGTTGGTATAAGCAAGGGAAGAAGAAGGCTGAAGAAGCAGAAGAATTAATTAGTGGCCTAGAAGACAAAATAATGGAAATTATTGAAGATGTACAAAAGAGAGAAAGAAGTATTATGCAACACTAGAAAAATTAAGGAACTAATTGACTCCATCAAACATAATAACATTTATATTACAGGAATCCCAGAAGAAGAGAGGAAAGAGGATAGAAAAGTTATTTAAAGACATATAAGCAGAAAACTTCCCTAATCTGGGGAAAGAAACAGACATCCAGATCTAAGAGACACAGAGAACTCCCATCAAAATCAACAAAATCAGTCCAACACCAAGACATATTGTAGTTAAATTGCAATATATAGGGATAAAGAAAAATCTAAAAAGATGCAGGACAAAAGAAGTCTTTAACTTAGAAGGGAAAAACCTATAAGGCTAGTTGGAGATTTCTCAATAGAAACTTGGCAAGCCAGAAGAAAGTGCATGATATATTCAAAGCGCTAAATGGGAAAAATGTGCAGCCAAGAATATTCTATCCAGCAAGGCTATGATTCAGACTACAAGGAGAGATAGTTTTCCAGACAAACAGAAACTAATGGAGTTTGGGACCACTAAACCAGTTCCACAAGAAACTTTAAAGGGGATTCTGAGTGCAAAGGAGAAACCAAATGACATGAAAGGATCAGGAAAAATCTCTAGAAACAATGACAAAACAAATAATAAGGCGGCAATATATGCATATTTATCAATAATTACTTTGAATGTAAATGGACTAAATGCTCCAATAAAAAGACATAGAGTGTCAGAATGGATACAAAAAGCCCCATCTATATGATACCTATAAGTGACTCATTTTAGACCCAAAGACACCTGAAGATTGAAAGTGAGGGAGTGGAGAAACATTTGTTACATAAATGGATATCAGAAGAAAACTGGAGTAGTGCTACTTACATAAGGCAAACTAGGCTTTAAAACTAAGACTATAAAAAGAGACAAAATGTATTATATAATCATAAAGGAGACAATCCAACAGGAAGATATAACAATTATAAATATTTAAGCACTCAACATGGGATCACCCAAATATATCAACAATTAATAACATAACAGAACCAATTGATATTAACACAAAGATAGAAGGAGACTTTAACACCCCACTAACATCAATGGACAGATTAAACAGAAAATAAACAAGGAAATAGTGTCTTTGAATGACACACTGGACCAGATGGACTTAACAGATATATTCAGAAGATCCCATCCTAAAACAATAGAATACACATTCTTTTCAAATGCACATGGAACATTCTCCAGAACAGATAACATATTAGATCATAAAATAGGCTTCAAAAAATAAAAAATATATATAAATTGAAATCATACCATACACTTTTTCTGACAACAACACTATGAAACTAAAAGACAACCACAAATAAAAAAAAAAAAAAAAAGAAAAGAAAGAAAAAGAAAAAGAAAAAGAAAAAAATTGGAAAGACCACAAATACATGGAGGTTAAACCACATGCTACTAAACTATGAATGGGTCAACCAGGAAATCAAAGAAGAAATTATAAAAGAAAAAAAAAACTTAGAAACACATGGAAATGAAAATGTGAAGTTCCAAAACATTTGGGCTGCAGCAAACAAATCCTGAGAGGAAAGTGTGCAGCAGTAGAGACCTACATCAAGAAGAAAGAAAAATCTCAAATAAACAACACAACCTTATACCTAAAAGAGCTATAAAAAAGAACAAAAGAAGCTTAAAGCAAGCAGAAGGAAGGAGATACTAAAGATTATAGCAGAAACAAATGATATAGAAACTGAAACAGCAAAGGAACAGATTAATGAAGTCAGAACCTGTTTCTTTGAAAAAAATAATAAAATTGATAAACTTCTAGCCAGACTTAGCAAAAACCAGCACTACAAGTACAATTATAAGAGAATATAATGAATAGTTTATGCCAACAAATTGGACAACCTGAAAAAAATGGTAAATTCATAAAACGTATAAACTACCAAAACTGAAACAGGAAGAAACAAGAATTTGAACACACTGAAAACTAGCAAAGAAATTGAATCAGTAATCAAAAAACTCCCCACTACAAAAATCCAGGGCCAGTTGGTTTCCTAGGCAAGTTCTACCAAACATTTAAAGAAGAGTTAATACCTATTCAAAAACTATTCAAAAAAAATAAAATAAAATAAAAAAAGAAAAGAAAAGAAAAGAAAGGAAAAATTATAAATTCATTCTATGAGGCCAGCATTACCCTAACACCAAAACCAGATAAAGATCCCACTAAAAAAGAGAACTATGGACCAATATTCCTGATAAACATGGATGCAAAAATTCTCAATAAAATACTAGCAAACTGAATACAACAAACAAAAATCTATGTTATCTATCATAAAATTCTATCTAAAATCTAAATCTATCATAAAATTCCCACTATGAAGCAGGATTTATTCCTAGGTTTCAAGGGTATTTCAATATTCACAAATCAATCAACATGACATACCATATTAATAAATGAATAAGAACCATATGATCATTTCAATAGATGCAGAAAAAGCATTTGACAAAGTATAGCATCTATTATTGATAAAAAAATAAACCTCAACAAAGTAGAAATAAAGGGAACATATCTCAATATCATAAAGGCCATATATGAAAACCCCATAGCTAATATCATCCTCAATGAGAGGAAGCACTGAAAACTTTTCCTCTTTGATTAGGAAAAGACAGGCATGTCCATTCTCACCACTGCTATTTAATACAGTCCTGGAAGTCCTAGCCTCAGCAATCAGGCCACAAAAAGAAATAAAAGGCATTCAAATTGGTAAGAAAGAAGTCAAACTTTCACTTCCACAAATGACATGATACTCTATATAGAAAACTTGAATGACTCCACCAAAATATTGCTAGAGCTGATACACAAACTCAGTGAAGTCACAGAATACAAAATCAATGTACAGAAATTTGTTTCATTTCTTTTTTAAGATTTTGTTTATTTATTCATAGAGAGAGAGAGAGAGAGAGAGAGAGAGGCAGAGACATGGGCAGAGACACAGGCAGAGAGAGAAGCAGGCTCCATACAGGAAGCCTGATGTGGGACCTGATCCCAGGTCTCCAGAATCACACCCCAGGCTGCAGGCGGCGCTAAACCACTGCACCACCGGGGCTGCCCAATTTGTTTCATTTCTATACAACAATAATAAAGCATTAGAAAGAGACATCAAGGAACTGGTCCCATTTACAATTTACAAAAATCCATAAGACACCTAAAAATAAGCCTAACCAAAGAAGCAAAAGATCTATCCTCTGAAAGCTATAGAATGCTTACAAAAAAACCCTTAAAGATGACACAAAGAAATGGAAAAAAGATTGGAAGAACAAACATTGTTAAATGTCTATACTACTCAAAGCAATCTACACATTTAATGCAATCCCTATCAAAATACCAATAGCACTTTTCACAAAACTAGAACAAACAATCCTAAAATTTTTATGGAATCACAAAAGACCACAAATAGCCAAAGCATTTTTTTTTCTTTTTCTTTTTTTTTTTAAGATTTTTATTTATGTATTTGACAGAGAGAGAGAGCACAAGCAGGAGGAGCAGCAGGCAGAGTTAGAGGGAGAAGCAGATTCCTGCTGAGCAGGAAGCTTGATGTAGGGCTGGATCCTAGGACCCTGAGATCATGACCTGAGCTGAAGGTAGACAACCAACCAACCAAGCCATCCAGGCACCCCTAGCCACAGCTATCTTGAAAAAGAAAAGCAAAGCTTGGAGGCATCCCAATTCAAGACTTCAAGTTATATTACAGAGCTGTAGTCATCAAGATGGTATGGTACTGACACATAGATTAATGGAACAGAATAGAAAACCCAGAAATGGATCTGCAAATATATGGTCAACTAATCTTTGACAAAGCAGGAAAGAATATCCAATGAGAAAAAGACAGTCACTTCAAAAAATAGTGCTGGGAAAACTGGACAGCAACATGCCAAAGAATGAAACCGAACCACTTTCTTACACCATACACAAAAATTAAAAATGGTTGAAAGATGCAAATATGAGATAGGAAACCATCAAATCCTAGAGGAGAAAACAGGTAGCAACGTCTTTGACATTGGCTGTAGCAACTTCTAACTAGGTACATCTCCTGAGGCAAGGGAAACTGAAGCAAAAAATGAACCGTTGGGACTTCATCAAGATAAAAAGATTCTGTACGGCGAAGAAAACAATCAATAAAACTACAAGGTGAATGGGAGAATCTATGTGAAAGTGTGACATATCTGATAAAGGTCTAGTATCTAAAATCTATTAAATCACCAAACTCAACACCCAAAAGACAAATAATCCAGTTAGAAATGGGTAGAAGATATAAATAAACACATGGTTATGTGGTTCTACATACCCTGTATAGTGTTTAACAGACACATGAAAAGATGCTCAACATCAGTCATCATCAGGGAAATACAAATCAAACTACAATGAGATATCACCTCACATCCATTAGATTGGCTAAAATTAACAACACAGGAAACAACAGAATTGGCAAGAATGCAGAGAAAGGGATCCCTCTTACACTTGTGGGAATGCAAACTTGTGCAACCACTCTGGAAAATAGTATGGACGTTCCTGCAGAAATTAAAAACAGAACTACCCTATGACCCAGCAACTGCACTACTAGGTATTTACCCAAAGGATACAAAAATACTGATTTAAAGGGGCACTTGTGTCCCGATGTTTATAGCAGTATTACCTACAATAGCCAAATGATAGAAAGAGCCCAAATGTCTATTGACTGATGAGTGAATAAAGATGTGGTGTGTATATACAATGGAATATTACTCAGCCATCAAAAAGAATGAAATCTTGCTGTTTGCAACAGTGTGGGTGGAGCTAGAGTATTATAGGCAAAATAAGTTCATCAGAGAAAGACAAATACCATATGCTTTCACTCATATGTGGAATTTAAGAAACAAAACAGATGAACATAGAAAAAAAGAGAGAGAGAGGTCAACCATAAAACAGGCTCTTAACTGTAGAGAACAAACTGAGGGCTGCTGGAGAAGAGGTGGTGGGGGTGGGCTAAATGGGTGATACGTATTAAGGAAGGCATTTGTGATGAGCACTGCACTGGGTATTATTATTTAAGTGATGAATCACTAAATTCTACACCTGAAACTAATATTACAAGGTATGTTAAATGACTGGTATTTAAATAAAACCTGAGACTAAAAGAAAAAAAAATAACAGACTATGTAGCCAAAATCAGAACTCAAACTCAAGTTGCTTATCACCTGTCTTCCCTACCATTTTTTGAAATAGTTATTTATGAAATTGAATTGAACGGAATCATCTATGTCTTTCATCACTCTCCAACTTTTGCTACTTTTAAATATTGAGATCATTCATTCAAGGATGAGTGAACACATGTTTAATTGCTTAATTTACTTATATCATCTTAATGAATGTGAATTATAACCTAGTCGACTTAGTCTTTGTGATTGACACTGATGATAAAATTAGACCTCAAACAAAGTAAGTTAGTTCTTTTTTATTTGTTAGGAAGAGTCGTAGCCTTTGTGTGATAGAACATATCCTTCAAACATGGAGCAAAGCAGAAAGTTTGCATCTTTATGGATCCCATTAGTGATGTCAAAAAGGTTTCACCTGCATTAGCTCTGATCATTATCTGCCATTTTGTTACCAGCAGGCAAGCAATCATGTCTGAGACTCTGCCAAGTACTGGGAGACAGTACTAATAAAATCAACACTATTGTCAGAAAACCCATAATCTACTGATAAAGAGAAATTAAATAAGTAAAAATGCACACACACACACAAACATACCCCAAAGAGTAAAGATGACATGGTTATTCTTAAACAACCATGAGAAGGAGGTCATGAGAAGGAATGTTTTCTAGTTCCTACTGTATGACTGGATCTGTGATGTGTTCATGCCATCTATGATATCTCATTCAAACTTCACACAACCTGGCAGGAGATCTATTAAATGTACATGAGAAACAAGGAAACATACTCTGAAAGAATAAAGCAATAGATTTAGTAATTTCTAGGACTGGCATCTGTATTTCAGCCGTTCTGTGTGATTTTGAAGTCAATGTCTGAGCCCTTTCTGTAATATGAAAAGACTATTCTTGCATCGACTTATTGTATTACCATCTGGTTCTTCTGCTGTACTATTTTAGTAGATTTTTCAAGTTCCCAAGTGAAATCAAAAAAGGTTTAAATAACTTTTTAAGGAAATGTCATAGCAAGGATTTATTTTTATCTGTTTTTCTTTTCTCCAACGAATTGACACTTATGGTGTTATATAAACAGAGTCATTATGATAAACACAGACCACATAAAAATTTTTATAATAGGAAACAGTATTTAAACTAAACTTTAAAAAAGCAAGAAGATAATAAATTGTAATCCTAATTTTGCCCACAGAAGTATATTATTCTTTGCATTAAAATGCAATTATCTTCAAATAAATCTACATAAACAGTCTTTGAACAAACACAGTGAGTTATTTCTGCCTCTATAAGGTCTATTAGATAATTTCCACACCATTTCTATAGACTGGGAGTTGAGGGGACACTGAAGTAAGACACAGTGGGTGATGGATATTTGAAATGAGTCTACTCAGCATTGCAACCCTATGTAGAACTCTTGATTTGAAAACTCCTGCTGGAAAAGTCAGTGGTACCTGATAAGAGGGCCCACGCCACAAGAAATAGCAAATGTCATCAATTACATTTGTTGTTCTGAAGATTTTTATGGTGACAGGAGAGAAAACATGTTTAAAAGTAGAGGTAACAGGACACATTTTGAAGACAGATTAGGTGTAGAATGGTGTCGGACAGATGGCAGGGATTCAAAAATATTTGTTAAATGAATAAATGATAGGCTGGGCTGGAATAAAGTCGGAACTCAAACTTATACTCTATTAAGCCTTTCTGTTTCTTAACGCCTGACCCCAGAACAGAGATTATTTCAGGCCAACGAAGCAAGGAATGGGGGTGGCGGGGGGGGGGGGGGGGAAGCTTTACCTACACTATAATGGACTTGATGCTTTCTTTTCCTACTTTGAAAAAATAGGTAGGGGTGAGTGGGTGGGTCCTCTGAGAAGCTTCAAAGATTTTTCACCCTCTGCCTGTGGCAGAAAGACAGCTTTTTTCCGTGGAGCACTTGATCAACAATGTGTGTGAGCTGTGAATGCCTGGGTCGCCCTGCTGGGAGCAGGGTACTCTGTCTGTTAAGGATGTACATTGCTGTCTGCAGGCTTTGTCAGCAGGAGCCCGAGAAAAAGCAAAAGAAAATTCAACAGAGGTAATTCACAGGGGGGCGAAATCCACACATCAGTAAAGTAGAGGTGGCACAGTGTTTCAGCATCCGCTGGGAGCACTATCAGAAAAATGAAAGTGCTACTTTGGATTGTAAGGAGCAGCGTGGGGTGAGCTCCACAAAGAGAGAAAATAACACAAATTGTCTACCTGTGATAAACTAGTCAAGTTCCTGGAGTAGTGGTTTTGGAACAGCCTGCTTCTTCCTTCTGGTCAATTGAATGCCTTTTAGGTGGGGGTGATTTCAGTGCAGGGGTTGTATTTAGAGTAATCAAGTGTTTGAGGATAAAACATTTTGAAATGTATAATGTCTAAGTGGTTATGGCCAGTGAACACTCCGCTTGGGCAAAAGAAGAGAGCTTTGGAAAAGAAATTACCTTTGTATACATAGAACGCATATTTTACTCTTCAGACTTTTAAAACATATGACAAGCCATTTGGGGCAAAATAAGGGGAATTTTTCCGAGTCTTAGAATGCCATGTGGCATTTTGAAAGGTTGACATTCGCCCCAAAGACATTATGATAGACTCTAATAAAGTACAACACCCTGTCCTACTTTTTTGCATCCTGATATCTGGCAGTGCTTTCCAAATGAGCCAGGAATTTGATATTGCTCAAGGAATTATCATGCTTAAAAGGCAAGAATAGGAGCAAAGAAGTTGAAGATGGGGTTTCTATCTTATCTAATGAGTAGAAACATGGTATTATTTAGACCATGTGGCTTTGGAATAAGCCATAACAAATACAGATATACTGTTCCCTTTTTTATTTTAAAAAAAGCGAGAGCTTCATTATTCATGCATTCATTTAGCATCCACTATTGTGGATTTTGGTATTCTATGTTTTGCATGCCTCTAATACAAAATCAAGGAAGAATGTCATTAAAATTTAAAGGAAGTATTATGAAACCTATCAACCACCTGACATTTAATTTAAATCAGACCTGCCATTCATTTTTAATAACATTTATGAATCTCTGAGGTGGAAGAAATCAATACACATTTTTAGAAAAACAAAATCAGCAGGAAGTAGAAGACCCTCAGCAATACTTTGATTTTCTTCTGGAAAAGCCGCAAACGAGGTTGTTTTGTTGTTCCTTTTTATCTAAATGTGCCTGGATTCCTTTAGTCGCAGGGTACTGTGTTGGTAGAGAAACATATTTACTAAAACGCTAAAGCCTTCAAAGTGATTGTTTACTCTGATCCTTTCACATCTATTCCTTCCTCTCTCTCTTTCTCTTTGTGCCTTCGATTACCTTAAAAGACAAACAAAAGTATATGAAAAAGACTTTTCTTTGTTTTCTTGAGACTAACAGCAATCACGAAAGTGGAATACCACAGAGTATTGGGAGCATCTGCAGGAGGGAGAGACGTAAGGGAAAGAGCTCTAAAAATACGTATGGAAATGGCTCTGAAGGAAGAAAACAGTGAATGGAGACTGTGGTTTTGATATATATTTTAAGTCAAGGCCCGAGGGGGTTATGGATCAGCACTTCTGAGGACAGAATTTTTACCTTAAATGATGTTAAGGCTGGTTTCAATGACTAAGAAGAAGAGCAGATTTCTGAAGAACATATGGAATTTTTCTCCCTGAAGTGAAGACACCTTTCTTTAGCTGATAGTAGACTGTTAATGTATCACTTATCAAATGGCAAATGTTCTGGAACCTCAGGGAATTAATAGATCAGGGCTCAGATAACCATTATATGGCAGCATCTTTATAATCCCATACCAGGCTCTTTTCAAGTAGATCCCAACCAAATTCCTAGCTGGTCCACTACTCTCTCTGCCTGCCTATTTCTGTAGTCCAGGCTTCCTGCCTCCAGCACCAGGCGTTTCTCTGGCCCTGGAATTCCTTGTTGTGGGGATGTTCAGCAGCGTTTCGGGTCTTTACATACTAAATGCCAATAGCACCTCCCTGTTGTGAGAATAAAGGCACTGCCATACACTTCCTGCCATATGAAACAAAACTGCTACCTGTCAAGAGCCACTGCTCTAATTTCAATGAACTACTGAACTATTTTGGAATGGGTGAATTAATTTTTATTTGCTGAACGTGTTCACGACATTTCAGGACTCCATGCTCTGCCCATTTTGTTTTCCATGCTTTCGATGGTTTCCTATCCTTCTCTGGCACATCTCTTATTAAAGCCCCAACCAAATGTGATTCCCTGTGAAATTTCTGACATCCCAAAGCTGTAAGTCACTTCCATTTCCAAATCTTAAGGCACTCTATATGTACCTTTATCACATTCTATAATAAGCATTTGTGTACACATACATTTCCTCTGCTGCAATTCAAAGCGTTTAAGGGCAGGAACTTATCCTTTTTTTTTTTTTCCCCACCCACATTACCCAATATAATGCATCATATCTAGTAACATCAACAGTAACAACCACAAAAAACATCAGCAAGCATTAGTGTCTATTAAAGGACTGTTCTAATCACACAGTATCCACTTGCTTATTTTATCTTCACAATATCATGGTGAGGTATGCACTATAACTATTGACATTTTATAAATAAAGGAGCTGAGGCCCAAAGAGGCTAAGTGGCTTGTCCAAGGTTACAGAAATAGGACCTGGTTGTTTTGAACCCAGCTAATCTGACTTTATACCTCCACTTTGCATTACCGTTATGCAATACCAGCCTCCCAAGTAAAGGTATGAATATGTGTAAAACTATCATTGCTGAAGCATTGATTTACATAGTGGAAAGATGAATTGGTATCACCATTTCTGACAAAATAGGATTGTGCAGACCATAGAGATAAAACTTAATGTAACTCAGTAGACCTAATAGATAAAGAAGATACAATTTTAGGGATAACATGAATTAAATTCATTATTTGGCATTTGATATAATATAGGATTTAAAAGGTCAAGGGTTGGCAAAGGAAAATAAGAAGGTACAGACTGGTCACTGCATTTTAAGACAATTGCAAAATTAAAAAAAAAACCTGAATTTATATAAAAGTCTGCTTTTATCTACAACACACAAAGCAAAGCAAATAGCTTTGTCACATCAGTTGACATCAATTCTCATGCAAGTACTAGTGGTCTAAGTATGAGGCAAAATGATGTCTTCCTCACCTCTATTAAACCTCTACAACATTTTATTTCAACGATAAAGTATATGGGAACCTAAATATACTTCCTAATTTACTCATTTTCTTTAGCTGACTGTCTTACAGCTCAGTAACTGTAATGAATAAAATAAATTTGAGACTAGTAGACTGCTTTTTTTTTTCAACAAGGAGAAATCAAATAACATTTAATAGATGCTTTTAGAAATTTATTAATATTCTTATATTCTTCAAAGATCACCTCTGCAGATAATTTTACTAAGAAGCACAAAGCTCTCAGGACATGCCCATATCTGTTTAAGTATAACCTTGAAATTCGCAGCAGCTCTCACATAGTCATTGATGGCTGGAACTATCAAACTGTATCTGTCCCTTAGGTACTTTTGTTTGCCAATAACATGATGTATGAGAATCAATGGAATCATGTTACAAATATAAAGTATATCCAGAAATTCCTTGCAGATATGGAAAAGATTTCAAACTTGAAATTAAGTTTTTCCGTAGCCAGTTGAGAACAGGCTATTCTTTTTCATCTAATGAGGCTGAGCAAATTGAAGCAGGGATGTAAACACAGTTTCAAGTTCAGGTACATTATCCATTGTCATCCTTTTGCTAATGGGTAGGATCCTGTCATTCAGCAATCACTAGCCTAACGATATCCTAATGTTTTATCCTTTTCTTCAATATTATGTACAAATAAATTATTTCAAAATTCCTGAAAAACCTTGTAATCTATGAGTCACCCCTAACTTTTGGAATGGATAACCTTTCCTCCCTTCAATGAATAGGTTGACACTATGCATGTATTTTTAGTACACATCTTAGTCCAAGCAGTTGTTTCCGCTTGGGCAGCCTTCCATGTGGTCCCTGGTATCCCAGGCTCTTTCAAATTGTGACTCTCCTCTCCATCACATACTGCTCTCTATAGGGAAAAGGTCGGAAAAAAGAATATGAGTTGCTCTAGGGAGGCTTCTAAGGTCCAGGATTCTAATCTGCACACATCACAACGAACTTATTCTACAGGTCAGAACTCAGTCTTATGGCAACTCCAAGCTGCAAGTAGGACTGGAAAAGGTAGCATTGTGCTGAGACTGGAAGACAAAGGAAACAGAGTTTGGCAAACATAACATTCTTTAGCCATAGCTTTCTGAGCAGGTTTATTAAATACTTAGGTACATATATCATATATACATTCTTATTTTCTACATATATGAGCCAATATAACTAAAACGTCTCATCAGATTTAACCATCTAACCATCATTTTGACCACCAATCTTTCTCACTCAGTTATCAATAATATTAGTCTAGTTGTGCTGTTTTTCATTATTGTTTGTGCATCTTACTCTGTTGACCTTTGCTCTTCTTTCCAAGCATCCTATAATGTTTTTTTTTCTTTTACCATTGTCCCTGTTAGTGATACTACCCATAACTATATTAGCCAAATAATAGTACCTCTTCTCACACTTGAGATTTAAAATATATATATATTTGTTGGATCTCAGAGCCCAAAAAGGATAAGACACTGAAATCCTGGGAAGTTCAGAGACACAGCTGGACCTCAGGAGCAAATGGGAGTCGTGGCTCCAAATCCACCAGGACTTTGTCTCTAATTCTTATCTTTGCTTCTCTCTCTACAGAACAGCTGCCCAAATATATCGGAAAGCATTGTTTTTACATCTTAGGAAATCCATCACAGGAAAGTAACCCTTTCTCGGTTTCAATTAAAAAATTCCACTTGGTTTCGTCATATGCCCAACTCAAGATCAATCAAGGGTTTCTCAGGGAAGGTCACATAGGATAACGACAGCTTCCTTGGGAGTGAAATATTTGTAGAAATATGTGGAACAATTCCCAGAAGAGGTGAGGTGGGAGCAGAAAGGTGAATTTGCGGAGGTGAGGAGTAACTCTTGGTACTAGGAAGCAAAATAACGCATTTGCTTCTGCAGAAACTCAGATCTTTTTTTCTTAGCATTTTCAGTTCAGTTACTATCCTGCAAAAATTTGCAAGCCTCGCCAGAAACTTTTAGTTTTTAGACAGAAGAGACAACCTAATTTTTTTCCTTTTCATTTTTCTTCTTTTCTGTTATGATTTATTTCTAATTTCCTTTTCTCATCCCTAAATTATCATTTTAATCTCTCTGAACCTCCACGCAGCATACAGTGCTGTATTATCATTAAATACCATCTACCACCTTATATTATTTTCAGCATAATCACCTGAGGCTGCCTTCACTCTTTGGACACATAGGTCCTAAAAATACAGTTTGGGATTTGAAATCCTCAAAGATAAGACTTCAGACTTTTTTGATTGTGAGCTAAATGAAAATTATTTTATGCATCATATTTTAGTACAGACTCACATATTATCCACATACATATATGCTTAGGAATGAAAAGTTTTGTGGAAAAGGTAATAGTTCTGAGATGAAAAAAATTCTCTTAATCTGTATTTTTTTGTTTCTAAAAAAAGGAGTAAAAACTATACAGAAGATACCCATCTAAGAATCCTAAATACCATATCCTAAACAGTATGGAAAATATATGAACAGTATCATAAAGAAGCATGTGGGCACCACTCCTCCATTAAAAAAAAAAGTGATTACACTTTACTGTTTTCAGGTAAACCTATAGTGTAAGTTATTTTAGCAAAGATTTGATGAAATAAGTTTTCACTAGAAAGAATAGGCAGCGGGCAATGGGCATTCAGGCTGAATGAATATTAAAACAAGTAACTGATCATTTTATCTTGCTTGCTCTTCCCTGTATATACACATCATTTAAGAAGATTTCAGATTGGATAATGTTAGTACAGTAACAACAATTAAAATAATATACTGCACACTGACAATGCAAGGCACCATACCTACATTAATCTTACTTAATTCTCATAATCTTGTGAGTATAGATATTTTTTATCCCTGCTTCACAGTTGAGTTTGATCATGTTATTTGGCCCCAAGTCTCACTGCTATAAGTTTTTTTAAATCAGAAATTAACCTCCCCCCCCCCAAAAAAAAAGAAATTAAACCCGGGTCGTTCCCATTCGTTAGTTGGAGCTTTTAGCTATAGGCTGTCCTACTCTTTGCTCACTATCTTCCCAACTCCCAGCTACCAAGTTATGACCTATCACCAGATTATGGTTGGTTGCTACCATAATCTGATACATATGTTCCATCTATCACATAGAAATTTTAGCAAAAACAGTTCTTATAGTTATTGCCATTTTTTTCTTGTAGATCTTGACTATCCAAAATTAAAGTTAAAAACTCAGTCTTTCATTTGTATTAGTTACATTTTAAAGCTTTTTTTTTCTTTAAGATTATTTATTTATTCGTGAGAGACAAACAGAGAGAGGCAGAGACACAGGCAGAGGGAGAAGCAGGCTCCCTGTGGGAGCCCAACTGGGACTTGATCCCAGAACTCTGGGATCACACCCTGAGCTGAAGGCAGACGTTCAACCACTGAGCCACCCAGGCGTCCCTGTACTAGTTACATTTTAGGGGCTCAACAGCTGCATTTGGCTTAAAGCTACCTTACTGGAGAGCAGAAATACATAATATCGCCATCATTGCAAACAATTCTATTGGACAGCATTGTTCTTGACTTTAACAAGTTACCTTAAAAATCAGACATAGTTTCTATAATATTGAACTAAAGAGCAATTTGAGCCATACATACTCTGATTATGGTCTAAATCCTTTGCAACTATGAAATGTGATTTGATACTACTTTCTTCCCACTCCTATTCTTTAGTTGCCACTTGTGAAAATTAATATCCTGAATCCTCAGAAAAACTCAGTCATTCTCATCAATCTATACTTAGGTCTACCATTTATTCTATTAATGGAAGCACCTTAATCTTAAAAACAACAACTACCTTGTAAATTTAATTAAATATTTATTCAATTCTGATTGGCCCATGTAGTTCAGTGTCAGTAGGTCCCCAGCAATTAGATAATGCAAATTAAATTCTTGGCTCTCTCTATACAACCTTAATGTGCTTGAGTCATTCATTCTTTTTTTTTTTTTTAATCGAACTTGCACTGAGTGGCTACTTGTGACAGATAATGTGATAAGTTCATGGAATATATAAAAATATAGTCAGGTCATCCTAGATCTTGCAAGTGCTATTAAATATGCTTTCCACAGGAATAGGATTTTAATTGTCTTTGTATCCTACTATATCCCTAGCACCATTTTGCACACAGTACCTACCTCTAAGACATACTTTTAAATGAATGAGTAAATAATTTTCTTTCATTTGAACTCATCTTTTTCATATAATACATAGAGAAAAATATGGTGAAAGTAGCTGGCCAAAATTCTAATCCCATTCTGTTTGCCCACTCCCTGTAGACAAGGTTTTAATGTAATTTAATTTAAAGCAAAATTTTCTTACATAAAAACCTCAAATAAATCTCAAATGTATTACTTAGATACTGCTTTTCCTAATAGGTTTAAAATGTAAGCTAAATTATAAATTGAAACAGCAGGCCTAAAATTAGATATGAATTCCTTTGTGGTGCTGGTCATCACACTTCACATACCTGATTCCATGGAAGCATTATTGGAATTATGCCGAGGTGAACCCCAGATGTTCAAGAAACGCTCACTTTTCTAGGTAAAATTAAAATAGAAACCCCTCATTCTGGCAGTTGAAATGCTAACAGTTGGCATGAAGCCTCTTAGAGACTAATGAGAAAGGCGAGAGTGATAATACTACTTTGAGAGTCTATTTCATTATTCATCCTCTGGTCTCTGTGGAGGCTTTACAAACATTAACTAATGCTCAAAAACATCCCTGGGAAGTAGTTTATCATTGATGTCTTTGTCTTGTAACATGGAAACCAAGGTACAGGAAAAAATGAAATTATTTGGTCAAGTTCTTCTAAAACTATATCAACTGCAAAATGTAGAAACTATATTTTTATACATTCCAAACTCTTGACATAATCCTTATTATAGTAGTAGGTAGACAGAGAATAAAATAGTAGCAAATTATTTTTAGGTAAAAACAAAATAAAACAAAACACTAGGCTATTTTAAAGACCCTTTAAATCTAATCTGATACATCCAGATTTACTAAAGGGGAGAAAATATATTCACATATTTTAATTATGCTTCCTTTGGTTAAAATACAGCAATATGACCTAGAAATCCTATCTTCTGTGTAAGATCCCAGTGAATTTCTGGGATTGTCAAAAGAGCCACCCAATTATTTATAAGACCCTGGCTTGCTCTCCAATTCACTGAGACACGTTTCACATGTTAACAAACAGTATTAAACTATAATTTTGATAATATCCTAAAACAATCCTATGCTATGGTTTAGAGGGTATTTACCTTTTTTGGATATTTAAGTTTGATTCTATTTATTAATTTCAATACCCCTGAAATGAACATCCTTGTATATAAATCTGTGTCCTAATCTCCAATTATTACGTAGTAGATCACTTGAATCAAATCCAAAGGGTATGATCAAAATGTAGGAAAATTTTGAACACTCTTGCTACATTGCTTTCTCTCCTAGAAAGTAGTATTAATTTACCCTCCCACTCATAGTACAGTAAGGGCTACTTTAAGGCAATTTCCCCCACCAGAGCATAAATGCTTTTGAAATAAATATATCATAAAGATAAACATTTATGTATTAATTGTATATTGCTTGAATATTTTTACTTATATTTAATGCTGCCTTTTAATTTAACTTGAGGAAACACTCGATTGGGCCTAAATTAAACAAAATAATTATATACTTCTCCAAAATAAATGAATTATTCTTGATCCAGTGTTAACAAAAGACATACAGATAATTATAACAATGAATTTATAGCATTTTATTTTGATTTATAAAATGTGTGTTACTGACATTTATAAGATGCCTTCAAATATAAAGATGACATTACTGGACCTTTTTGGGGATACATCATGGCAATAGGAGGAACACTCACTTGAGAGTCCAATGTATCTGGCTATGAGTTCTGGGTTTGTGATTTAATATGCTGTCAGATTTTAATCAGATAACTTAAACTTCCTGCACTTCCAAATATTTAGCTGGAAAAAGGAATGTTATAAGTGTAAGTGTGTTGTCATGAATGAATGGACAACATGAGAAGAGGTATATATGGCACATAGTAGCTGCACAAAGATCCTAGGTTTTTTCTCTCCTCCTGGATTTAACTTCAATAAGGCTTTGAGCTCTTTTCCTGGGAAGGCAATGATCTTTGCATTGTGTCACTCAGGGTCTCTAACCATTCACTCTCCTAACGTGAAAAACAACATGTTTCTACTACAAACTGCCTACGTCTAGAGAGCTATCTAGATCCATGGAACCAGTTTCAGCTAGTTTCCAGATACAAGAATTACACTTTTACCTGATCCCCAAAAACATCATACAAGACCCACCAAAACTATCCAATGATAATCATTCCAGTGAATTTAAATCATGATTCTTCTTTTAGTCATCCTCTGACCTGGACTCCTTTTCTCATCTCTGTAGGACCACAGCCCCTTGTTGTGTGATCCAGTAACAACACAAAAACCTGCTTTACTATTTATTATTAGTAGATATTTTTAAATTGACCATGTGACACCCAGTCATTTATTTCCTTTTGTAGATATTCTGTGGTTTCTTTTACATCTTGAGATAGGACTATGTATTTTAATAATCTGAAATTGCCTATTAACTAAGACTATACCACAGGACTGTTAGATGTACCACAATATTTATTCTCTCCTTTCAGAGTAATAGAATTTGTAGCTTGCCACATGGCACTCAGAAAAAAGCGCTTCCTTTGTAGCCTTAGGGAAGGAAAGAGCTTGTATTGACTCTCCCAGGGTCTCTGGCTGGGTATGAAAATTAAACTGACAAAGATTAATAGGAAAAAAAAAACACATACATTTTATTAAATTCTTACATGTACATGGGAGCCTTCACAAGACAGTGAAGACCTAAAGAAGTGACCAGAACAGGAAGCTTTTATACCTTTTAGCCAAAGAAAAAATAAATTTGCAAAGGATTGTTGGGAGAAAGGGATTTGGTCTGGAGGTAGTAAATGGTTAAGAAGTAATAAAGAAGATAAAAGTTAGTTAACAAGGTCTGTTTCTACAGATTTCCTAAGCCTAAATTTCCTGTCTCTAGTGATAAGACTGTCTTCCCTCCTTCTGCAACAGAGAGGGCATATTTCACATGGGAGTTTTATGACTTTGCTTCAGGGAAGAAAAGCTGGGGAGCCTGGGGGGCCAGAGTGATCATCCTTCTTCAGTCTTTAAGGACAAATTCTTCTAGTTTAACATATTTAATACATCAATATGCCACAGTTCAGGGTAGTGGTTCTGAACTCCATCACCAGGTATAGTCATTTGACTGAGTACTACCATTCAAGAGGCTCTAAACAGAGTCATGAGGCAGCTTCTGGAAGATTGCTTAAGGATTCTGCTCATGCTGCTCTTTTCTGTCTGTTATCCATTTTCTCTTTCTTTTTCTTTCTATCTGGAAAGGGAAGATGATTGTTGGTGCTGGATAATCATTTTAGACTATGTTGTGGAAGCTACATATGGAGGATGTTGGGCAAACCATAAGATAGAAGAAATGCGTCTGACACTGTGATGATCCCTATTGGCCCTAGACCAATGAACTGTAGGGAATGATTACAGAGAAATGTGCTTTATTTAAGATACTTTGGTTTGGGATTATCTGAAACTAACAACTGATTCTAATACTAACAACAAATATAATTGTTAAATGTATTTTAAATTCATTCTACATGTAATCAGTTCATTACTATAAAAAACAGTACTTTTTTTTTTTAAGATTTTTATTTATTTGGGAGTGAGAGAGAGCGAGCAAGAGAACAAGCACACAGGGAGAGGGAGAAGCAGATTCCCAGCTGAGCAGAGAGCCTGACATGTGTCTCTATCCCAAGACCCCAGGATCATGACCTGAGTTGAAGATAGATGCTTAACCAACTGAGCCACCCAGGTGCCCCAAAACACAGTGCTTAAATTGCATTTCATAACCATTGTTGATGGTTAGAAGCGCCATGGCTTGTCTTAGCAGCTGAAACATATTAGCTCTAAATACTGGGCAAACAATACCTTCTTAATTGCGTAAGATTCTGCTCACCAAAAATTCTCTCACAATTGTATTATCAGTTACTTCTCACACATTTTCCCCCAATATATATGGAATTCTTTGTGTGTATACCCAATGGGAGATACTGAATGGAAGAATTTGGCTCAGTATTTATATTCCATCTTATAGCCTTCAGAGAACTTTGCGATCATTATTTACTTAACATACACAATAACCATATAAAGTAGGTAAGTGTTCTTATCCCACAGCTGATTAAATTGAGAGGTTCAATGTCTTGCCTGAGGCCACACAGTAAATAGAAATAACAAAATAGAGATTAGGATTTAAAGGTTTCTGACCCTCTGTTTTGCAGTTTGCTTTGTTCTATTAAAAAAGCAACTGCCTTCCACTCTGGATGAAGTTTAATTCTTATGGAGGTAAAAATTATTCCTGAATATGAATTTTTTAATATATTTTAGGCTTTTGAATTATCAATGTGGCTTTTCCTCTGTTTTATGGATCCCATATTATATTCATATGTGGTTTAAACCTTCCAATATTAACTGATACACATAATCCAAAATGAATAATTCATTCAATAGAAGTATTATAGATAATTAATAATGCCATAAAATAGCTCATGATAAGTCTAAAAACAGTCAATAAGCCAAGGTCCCTACCTTCAACAATTTCTGTCATTAATTCACACTTTATGTCAAGATGCATATATATTAATAAAATATGTATACTTCCATATACATTTAATGCCATCTTACAAAAATAATGAATTTATTCAACCTCAGAAATTTCAGATAATCTTTAAAACCTTATTCAACTTAATCAATACGCTATGTTTATTCTCCTTTATATACCAAAGGCACTTTCAAGTCTGAGTTCACATAGTTAGGAGGTCAATTTCATATTGCAAGGACATTAGAATCAACCATAACTATGTGAGTTATATTGAGAAAAAAAACACAATAAAATATTTCTTTACTAAGTATAGGTCTAAGGTTTTAGGCATGACACTTTGAGGGTTAAATGTTTGATTTAAGCAAGAGATTATTTAAGCACAGCAAATATCTTTGACTCAAAGAGTGTTTTATATGACTATATATAAACCCTAAACTTGTGTTCCTTGAAATTTGATATTTTCTTTGTGTGGGAAGAATTAATTCACTTTGGCTCTAAGCTATAAAAGAGCGAATGTCACAGGAGAAAAGGCTTGAATTCTCATAATCCCTAAGAGGAGTTATGGTAGCAGATATTGGATAAGATACATTTCTAAAGGCCCAATACCATTTAGCAAGAGAAAGTAGTATAGACTAATGAATTTTGAGGCCCCTTATGCAATTAATGGTTTCAAGTGTTGTCTTCTGTAGTCTTTCTTATCGGTTATACTAGCTTTGTTAAAATTATTTATTTGCTTTGTATTTAAACAGATTATCTTTTTAACACTATAGCTTCCACGATTCAGTACAAGCACAGAATCTTACTGTTTTAAGGAATCATTAGAGAATAATAGCTGCAATTTATTTTATGGAATGGAAACCTCATGAATATCAGGAGTCATCTAATAAGGTGAGAGTCAGGTTGCATTCTAAAGTGTTTGTGTTAGAAGCCAAGAAGTTCAAAGACAGAAATGTTTTAGTTCTTTTTTAACCTCAAATATATGCCTTGTCTTTTATGATAAATATAATTAATAGATGTTTTGTATTTATTTTTCTTTAATGATAAATACACCTAACATATTTTTCTAGTATATATATATATATATATATATATATATATATATATATATATAATTAAAAGGCCAGGCAATTTTCCCAGACATTTAAAATGTATTTTTCTTACATTAAAATACTTGTTATTTTACCCCTCTGAGGTCAGTAAGTACCACAGTCTCATTCTGGTATTACTGATAAGAAGATGGAGGCAGACAGGGCTCAGATGACATATCCATTACAGTAGAGAAAACTAATGACAGCTCTGGGATCAGAACTCAGAAGCCCCTGGCTCGCCAATTTACAGCTTGAGTATTCATTTAAAATAAAAATATCATCAGTGATCTGACTGTAAAACTCAACAATGCCTCTCATCGTAATATCTGAATTCTCTCTTTAATTAAAAAAAATTTAAAAAAGAGCAGTAATTGAAAAACATCTGCATGTCTTATTTTCATGAAGTCCCTAAAACTGAGAACTAGTCTGGTATACTTGTTAATCCTAAATGGAAAAGTTCCCAAGCAGTAAGTGCCTCAAATAGCTAACTCAGATGATACATGGCATATAGCTGTGAATATTTCAAGGAAGCCTGAGACCTAAACTGGACTTGAGAAAAACTCTCATCCCATCTGGTTATAGACTTTTTATGTGGACTTTTTCTTTACGTTTTCTTCCATGGAGATGTGTGTGCTAGAAAGAGAGAGGAGTGAGGTGGAGAGGAAGAAACAAAGGAAGAGAAAGAAAAAAAAAGAAAGAGAGAGAAAGAGAAAGGAAGGAAGAAGGGAAGGTGAGAGGAAAGAAACCAACGAACCAAAAGAAACTGGGCTTTTACTTTTAAATGGAAGTGTAATAAATGGTGCATTTTTAGAAAGAAACACAACACCCTGAATGCCTAGAATGAGTTAATTAAACTATGTAAAGATAGCCATTTATTCTCTTTATGAGCATAGTTCTCTTCCCTTTAATTAAATATACGTTGATTCATAATACTTCAAAATGCAGAGGTTAGCTTGTGCAACATTCCAATGTTCTCAAATTTCAGTTCTTAAAACTAAATTTGCCTATAGCTGAATGAAATGAGATAGAAATAATTCTCCCCAATCAGAGAAAATTGTAGATGAGGTTACAGGGATAATTTCAGCCCAATAATTTGAAGGAATCTATCCCCATTTCCATACACACACAAAAAAGATTGAGTGGTCTTCTCTTCCTTTAAATTACAGCTTACTGTACAAGGATATATTCTTTATTTATAGTGTGTCTTCAAGATGGGGACAATTTAACTCAAGTCAAATGTACAGAAGAATGGTATTTGGAAGTGAGGATAGGACAAGACTGGTCTGGTGAGGTGTGGGACAGGCAAGGAGAGGAAGTACCTACCTATCAATAATAATCTTTAATCTTGACTATGCCTTCACCCATAATTTTAGTTTTTTAAAGATTTTATTTACTTGAGAGAGAGCACAGACTCGCAAGAACAGGGGCAGGGGCAGAGAGAGGGACAAGCCGACTCCAGGCTGAATGTACAGAGTGTAGAGCCAAGGGGTGGCTCGATCCCATGACCCTGAGATCATGACATGAGCTGAAATTGAGTCAGACACTTAACTGAGCCACCTAGGCGTCCTCACAATTTTAGTTTTCTTTTCTTTTTTTTTTTTTTTTTAAGATTTTATTTATTTATTCAGAGAGAGAGAGAGAGGCAGAGACACAGGCAGAGGGAGAAGGAAGCCCGATGTGGGACTTGATTCAGGATCTCCAGGATCCCTCCCTGGGCTGCAGGCGGCGCTAAACCACTGCGCCACCGGGGCTGCCCACAATTTTAGTTTTTAAAGCAAAAAAGGATGAGAATGGAAAAAGAACATAAAGGAAAATAAACTAAGAAGGTGGGTAAAATGGACACCAAGGGTAACGCTACAAATTGATTTGCAAATTCTCAAGTGTAGCCACTCCCTTATCAACTCTCCCAATCACTGCCTCTACATTAAGTACTCTAAGTGCACTGGAGGGTCCTTAAACAACCTTTGCGATTGAACAGCATTCAGCAGGTGAACCAAAGTAAAAAAAATAAAAAAATAAAAAATAAAAAATAAAAAATCCTTTTGCAAAAGTAAATCATTATAACCCATCCTGTATGAGTCTCTAGAATAAGGTTATAGCAAAGTTCTGTGTGTGTATGTGTGCACGCATGTGGGTGTGCAGAATACATTGTTCCCTAAATTGCCAATTTACTACAAAGAAGGAAGGACAATATCCAGGATATAGAAATGTGGCTTGTGTATTTTAGACTTCAGTTCCGCCATAAATTTCACCTTTTATTACTAAGATTTTAGTACTGAAATTCATTTCTGCAATATTTGGAGTGTTGCTCACAGCAGCATTGTCTATTGGGGGTTGTCAGTGTCCCACCCTGCCTTAAGAATGTTTCTCTAGAGAGATTTTCTTGGGCGATCAACACAGAAGAAAAATTCAAAGGAAGTATTATTCATCAGACGTCCATTCTATGCACAGTGTTAGACTCATTATGTAAAATATTCATAATGTTATTTAAGATATTCAGAATAAAAAAAGTAGATCCAAATTAAAATGTACATTTTGAGTATGTGCCTCATATAGACTCAGTGTTTTCCAGTCAAAAAGTAAGGTGAAATTGTGCTATAATTTTTATTATATAATGTGAAATGCCAAGCCAATTATTTATTTTGTGGCCCAAAAAAGTGAGAGAGAGACATATTTTATTTTAAACTTTTTTTACATTACCATTTTTACTGATCTTTTTTCCATTTTTCATATCGGGCAATTAAATGCATGTTCTGTCTTCTGGCAAGGTGAATAAAAATTAAATATTCATTTAAATAATCTGCATGCTTATGTTCAACAATCCACATCTAAAATATTATTAATGTGTTAAATTATTAAACATAAATCACAAGACTAAAACTTTCAGCTTGTAAAAGTCACCAAGGTAAGTCATGGCAGTCTCAGTGTCATTTAGTTTTCTATTATATAAATTGAATTTTTAAAAAGGCATGTAGAGTTCATTTACATAAAAATAGCTATACAAGAGTAATTATTTCATTATGCAAATACAAAACAACATACTCTATTAATTTATCACAATAAAAACAATTTTGTAGTAATACTAAGTCTTTACATTTCAGTTTTTTCTTAATAAGTCTTATTTTTCTTGAAGGGTAAATACCCAGACATTAAACATTTTTTGTTGTTGTGAAAATAGCTCATGCACACACGTGTGCTTCTTCACACAGAGTAACACAAATGTGTCGACAATAATAAGAATAAAAGAAGCCACACAAGGAATCTGCTCATGGATATATTCCCCTTAAAAAATGTAAGTAACACGATGCTACATTAATCTAGACTTTCTAAATACTGATTTTCACCTATTTTAGTATAAGCCCTGGAGATATTCATCAAAAGCATGTTTCCAATAATTATAACATTTACGAGGAATTAAAAGATTCATTGAATAATAAAAATGTACCCTAAGACTTCATTTGTGAATCTGTTCACTTGTAGCCAAAGCCTGTGCCCTGGCATGCAAGCATGATCTTTTCTGTGATGTCTAGCACAAACTATGGCACTTTAATAAATGATCACATTTGAAAATGTAAATGCACTTCTCTCAAGGAAAAGATCAAACAGACCTCTTGTTTAATTCATGTTATGAATATACTTTTCAGTTCAAATACTCTTTCAAGATGTTTTCCTGGTGAAATTCATATATCACATATATATATAAACATACAGCGAGTGAGTGTGAAAAACCATGTTGGAGAAGTTTTACACTTTGCGAGTCCTTTAATGAGAGTCTGAGAACACATCAGGAAGACCCATAAGCCTGTGTGAAGTGAGACTTATTTTAATGAAAACCTCTCTCGCACACCTCATTTGTAGAATTATACTGAGCGGCTTACAGTCCTCATCTGTCACTTGGAGTTTAAGCTTATTGAAATGCATTCTGCACCACAAAATGCCCCGTTTCCTTTCTCCCAGCTTCACCACTACTGAGTTTTTGTTCTCAAGGCCATTGATTGGTTCTGACAAGAAAGTAAAGCCCGACAAACCATCAGCTACCTGAAGGACTGATTGCCAAGGCCCTTAAACGTCTCCTATCTGGATGGATTTGTGAAATGATAGTTGTTCTGAAGAATTCCTTCAGGCACGTAACATTTTTTCCAAGTTAAAATTTATCTCCTTATTTAGATGACCAATAGCCCCTCTCTGACTCGAATTTTGTTGATTAATTGGTCTGGAAAAACCAGTAGTAAAGCATATGTATTTTCCTAAGCGTAAATTCACCAGAACAAACCACTCAAAGTCAGTATAAAATACAATAAGCTGTAAAATGTGCTCTGGCTGAGAAAAAGGACGACAAAACTTTTGTAGATCAAATGTGAAAAATACAATTACTTATTTATAGCTTGTCGGGCATATTCCCACAACACGTTTTGTTTCTGTTTTCCACAACTTCAGGAACCTTTGAAACACTACCACCAAACCTACAATTTTCTTGCACCTTCGTTGTGTACAAGACTTATAACAAATTTTGTTGTTATTTTTAAAGTATCAAGAATTTCCAGAGAAATTCCAAAAGTGTTAAACACTGAGTTTGGACGATCAGTTGAATCTTTGTTGATTTATTCGATGGCACCGTAATCCATTATTTTTATAAACTGGATTACTTCTGGTATAAATTCATGTTTCTTATTAAAATGACCATGATTTCTATTGCCAAATACAGTATTTTAGTTTCAAATAAGTAAAAGCTTATGCAAATATAAATTAACATTAATAATATGTTTTGATTATCTTTGCTCTAGTTACTTATCAATGTCTCGGCCAAAAGTACATTTTGCATTATTTTTCTGATTTTGTCAGCTACCAAAGGATACTTCTTGATGGTTGTTTCCACTTCCTCCCTGCAGTCTGCACTTAACGCAGACCCTCCCACCCATCTGGACCCTCAAAATGTCTTTGGGCATATTTGCACTTTATTTTCTTTCTACAGCACCCCCAAATTAAAAACTGAATGATCTGAAGTTAGCACATCTGAACTACTGAAAAATCTACTTTCTCTCTGCAAGGAAAATGAACAGATAGCTTTTCTTGGTATAATAGCTTTTCTTGGTATAATTAAAATAGTAGAAAAATCTACTTTCTCTCTGCAAGGAAAATGAACAGATAGCTTTTCCTGGTTTTCTAGGTACTAGAAAACATTTCAAGAAATAACCACAAAATCCAATTTCTCTCATAAGCTCTCTTGGAAAAGTTTGACTTGCCCATCGTATTAGGCATTCTGAAGACCATCTTATATTAGGGCTATCAGTGGAGTACTGTATTTTTAAAACACTTTACATATGTACTGATGTGTGCAAGTTTCTTTAAGGCTTGTTAGTATACAGTTTAATACTATTTAGTGTAAAAATAATAGATTATCTTTATTTTGGAGGATTTAAAATGCCAAATACAACAGAAAAAAAAAAAAAAAAAAAACAATTCCTGCATTTCAAATCACTTACCTGGTATTATGGAATTCTAGAAGTTAAAAATTTACCTATGTGAAAAGATTGTCTTCGAGAATTCATAAAATAAAACTCAAGTGAGAGATTTCTGATTTTAAGAATATGATCATAAATGATTGATAGGAAGTACACACCTAGCTTTCTATCAATGGTTGTGATATGGTGATTTACAATAATATTTTAGTCCTCATTCCAGGTCCTTGAATAAAGCTCCTAAACCCTTTGCAATTTCCTAAGAGATAAGAGCAATAAAGGTGTCTTTTGTTATTCATAACAAGCCCCTTTCAACCATACCTGAGTTTATATTAATGAGGTGACTTTTGGAAAACCCCTAAGGGTGGGGACTGGTTGTCAGGTGATTAGAGAGTTGGGACTTTGAGTCTAACCCACCCTCTCACCTCCAGGGAGGAGAGAGGAACTGGTGATTGACTTAATCACCAATGACTAATGAGTTACTCAATATGTTTTTTTTTAATGAAGCCTCCATAAAAAAAAAAAAAAAAAAAAAAAACCCAGGACAGGACTCCCAGAGCTTCCAGGTTGGTGAATTTGTGGAGGTGCTAAGAGAGTGACACATCCTGGAGGGCACATACCTGCCCTTGGCATCTCTTCCATCCGGCTGTTCCTGATGGAATTATCCTTTTATAATAGTCCCAAAATGTAGTAAGTAAACTATTTTCCTGAGTTCTATGAGCAGCTCTAGCAAAGTAATTGAATTTGAAGAGTGTTTCAGGAACCTCTGATTTATAGTCAGTGGGTCAGAGGCACAGGTAATAACCTGGACTTGAAACTGGCATCTGAAGTGGTGGGTGGAGATAGTTTTGTGGGACTGAGCCCTTAACACCGGGGATCAATGCGAACTCCGGTTGGATAATGTCAGAACTGAATTGAGTTGTAGGACATCCAAATGAAGTGGAACTGCCTGGTGTAGGAAAACTCCACATTATCTGGTCCCAGGCATGTCAGAGAGAAATATTGAGATTAGAGAAGACACCCAGGAGAATTATGGAAATCGTAGACCTCGCATAAAACTTGTAAGGCTTAAAAACAAAAAACAAAAAACAAAAAACAAATAAAACTTGTAAGGCTTATATATTCTATTTAGATATCATACCTCTACTGCATACATAGTGGTGGCTCTGAATCATATATTCATTAATCCCTTATGCAAAACCTAGCTTTTGCATGTTCTGATATATTTTGGATATTAAAAATTCACGATTGCTGCAACACTATATGAAGATAAACACAACCAAATGTTTTGATTATGCCAATAAATTATATAAATTGTATAGGTTTTTAAGAGGAAATTATCTTCATATGCAACTTTTCAAATACAATAATAAATTGAAAAATTGTAAAATTAATGCTTTAATTGCAAATTATGTAAAATAACTATTTTGCAATATCTATATATACAAATATGTATAAAACCCGAAGCATCCATCTTGCTAGTTTCGGTTCACATGTTAAAAGTGAAGCTGACCATTAGCATATTGGTTTAGTATTTGGTCTGATTGATTGATTCATTCCTTTATATATGTTAAGTAAATCTTCCCAGGGATCAGAGTAACACTTTCCCCCCTGTTATTTACTACTATAGCACTCTCCTTTTTCAGACTGTCTCTCAGTCTCTTGCTGAAAGTCCCCAGGAGATGGCTTCCAAACAACTTCTTGCAACCAATGGCTATGTTTTTCCATTCCTATACCATTTCCATTCCTATATATAAATATATATATATATAAAAAAAAAAAATATATATATATATATATATATATATATATATATATATACTCCAGGGGTTGTAGTTCTTTTGTTCCATCAATGAGCAATGAACTGAAATAGTAAAGATAAAGAACAAAAACAACTTGATTATCTAGATCACCAACGTATAATAACAGGATGTTCTTTACAAAATATACCCAGAATTCACTTCTCCCTACCTCTGCTGCTGTTAACTCCAGGAAGGATCATCACCATCTTTTGCCCCAGAGTTACTACCAAAACTCTCTCACTAGCTTTCCTCATCCCTGCTCACACTGATGCAGCCACACTGGCCTCCTTATATTTTTTCCAAAACCCCCTGTATGGTCTGGCTTTCAGGCATTTGCACTGGTGTTCCAGCTTCCTGGAATCCTCTTCATCCATAATTTCTTGAATAACTCTTGTTCCTCTTTCAGGTCTTTGTTCATACAATATCTTATTTATGAACAGAATATTTAAAATAGCAGTCTTGCTTATTTTTAATCTTTTCTTCCATACATCACCCTCTAACATCGTAAATAATCTGTATTCATTTATTTTGTCTATGATTAAGTGCTTATCTCATCCCCTAGAATAAAGTTGCCTAAACCACATATTCCCATTTCACTTTGTAGTTCCTTTGCCATTATATTTGTAACATGATTGTTTGATGGAATTTAGCTTATTCAATAAAATATCACTGCAAGGGCAGGATGATGAATTTTTTGGTAAACCCATGCAAATAATCAGGACTTACTAAGTTGTTAATAGTCACAGTATCTTAAGATAAATTCATTCTTTCATTGTTAAATGAGTTCATTGTTAGGTGCATGTTAAGTGTTATGTCAGACTTAGCATTATTTCAGTTTTAGTATTAAAAATCAAGGCTGGGCAGCCCGGGTGGCTCTGCGGTTTAGTACCTGCTGGCACCCCAGGGCCTGGTCCTGGAGACCCGAGATGGAGTCCCACATTGGGCTCCCTGCATGGAGTCTGCTTCTCCCTCTTCTGTGTCTCTGCACCTATCTCTCTCTGTCTCTGTCTCTGTGTCTCTCACGAATAAACAAACAAAATCTTAAAAAAAAATCAAGGCTTAAAGATGGAAAGCACCTTTCAGTAAATAGACACATGGAGATTAAGATTTTGAATAAATATTTCTTCTTTGTATCTGGAATGATTATTTGTTTGTGAGGTTTCTTTTCCCCTCTTGATACCAAACATGTGGTGTCTTTTTGAATATCACTTCTCCAACTCCAATTCTCTGATACAATCTAAGTATCTCATAATTCATTTCGATTCTAACACTGACTACTTGGAATTAGTTTAGGGCTTCCAAGACCACCTTCACTTTTGAGGCCAATCACAAGTATCAGGTCACCTGTACTTCTGACTGGCCAGCTATAAGTTGAGGTTCCCACTACCCCCTTAGAAAACTTCCTGGAATGGTTCATAGAACTCAAGAAGACACTTACTTTGTTTATCAGTTGATCATAAAGGATTCAAAAGAATAGACAAACTGAAGATTTACCAAGGGCAAAGTCCAGAAATATCCCCAGAGCAGGATCTTCTGTTTCCATGAAATTCAGATATGCCATCCTACCAGCACATGGAAGTTAGCCAATTTGGAAGCACCTCGAACCCCATCATTTAAAGATTTTTATGGAGGTTCCATTATAGACCTAATTGATTATGTCCTTGGCCATTGGTGATTGTGATTACTTCCATCTCTAGTCCCTTTCCTCTCCCAGGAAGGCTGCTTGTCCTTACAAGTATCTTCATGTGGCTCCTCTCCAGGTTTAACCACCAGGAATTTAGGAGGTTGGTGGGTGGGGCTGAAAATTACAAACTTGTAATCAAGGCTTGTTTCGATGACCATCCCCCATCCTGAAGATATCTTGGGACCTGCCTAAGAATCACCTCATTAGAACAAAAGACAATTCTATCCCTTTAAAAATCAGGAAAATTTCAAGGACTTTAAAGCTATTTGCCAGGACTGAGGACAAAGACAAAATATCTTTCTTATTATACCAGTGTGTGTGAGAACACAATGAATTGCTTTTATTTCACTATGCATCCACATTTTCAGCATTTACTGGTCCTTACCAGAAAAGTGGAAAAATGTAGCAATTTGCCAGGAAGTCAAGCCTTCCAATTTTGAGGATCTGCCACGCACACTCAGTTCTTTCTTAATCCCTGCTGAGAATTATGAGAAACAATAGGACTGAACCAAAACATGCGCTGAATTTAAAGTTTTTTTTTTTTTTTTTTTTTATTCCAGTTGGATTCCAAACTAGATCTGAATAGATTTCAAGAATGACCAAATGAGAGCCCTGGTGTTTTGAAGTTTTTTGGTTTTTGTTTTTTTCTAAAGAATTATTGATTTACTTTAGAGAGAGTGCATGCACAAGCAGGGAAAGGGGCAGAGGGAGAGGGAGATGAATCTCATGAATCTTGATCAGACTCCTTGCTGAGTGGTTGAGCAGAGCCTGAGTGGGACCGGGGTGCTTGAGCTCCTGACCCCCCATGACGTTACTGTAATCAAGAGTTGGATGCTTAACCGACTGAGCCACCCAAGTGCCCTGTTTAAAACTTCTTAAGAAGAACTTAAAACTTAAAAAACTTTAAACTTCTTCCATTTTTAAAAGCAAAAACAATTACAAGAAAAGAAAATTCAGAGGGGCTGCTTGTCCTTACAAGTATCTTCATGTGGCTCCTCTCCAGGTTTAACCACCAGGAATTTAGGAGCCTGGTGGCTATTCTTTTTATCATATCAAAAGGTGAGCTTAAAGAGATAAAGTACCAGCAAATGATGAGAGCAAAGTATACCAGGGCTAAGGACCTAATATTTATTTCCCAGGCTGGTAGAGAGCAATTACATGTGTTCCAAAACTAAGTAAGGGTGGTCAGAGACTACTGTTCCAAACCTCACCTGATGGCCTCTGGTCAAAGTAAGGAAGTGTCATAAAAATGTTAGTGGTGGGACGCCTGGGTGGCTCAGCAGTTGAACATCTGCCTTCGGCTCAGGTCGTGATCCTGGGGTCCTGGGATCGAGTCCTGCATCAGGCTCCCTGCAAGGAGCCTGCTTCTCCCTCTGTCTGTGTCTCTGCCTCTCTCTCTGTCTCTCATGAGTAAATAAATAAAACATTGAAAAAAAAAATGTTAGTGGTGACAGTGCAGAAAGGACCTGACAAGGATGAAAGAACAACAGCACTCCTAGATAAAGGTCTGAGAGAGAAGATATGGGAAAAGCCCCGAATTCCTTACCAAAGGCCAAACTTAGAAGGAAAGGGTTTAAAATGTTTGCTTCAGTCAAGAGTGGTAGTGGAGGAGAGCAGGGAAAAGATAATGCCTGAAAGGTGGGCTGATTGAAGACGTAAAACAAAACAAAACACAAGAAACCAGAGATGCTAAAAAGCAGCCCTAAATACCCAGGTTGAGACGTGAAACATTCACTTCTAAGGAGCCACCCCAAGCTGGAGGGCTGTTACAAGGAAGGAGAGAGGCCAGTGAGGTGAAGGGAGAGAAAGCAGAGACCTCAGGCCATATCATTAGCATGATAATTGTGTGACACATTTTTTTCACAATTGAGTCAGATCTGCTCCACAGTTTATGATGAAAATCGTTTTAAATCTATTTTCTTGATCCTAGAAGTTCAAAGTGGGCCGTAGTTACACTTGACATGGTTGTTTGTTATATCACAATTCATACTTTTCAAATAGACAAAATATTAACATACTGAGAGCATCTTCAGACGGGGTTGAATGGGAATGTCCTTTCTAGTACTTTCAGGTCCATAAGATGTATCTAGAAGATTTACTAATGTCTGCAATGGGAATTGATTAAGTCAAATAGAGGGAGACGGACAGACCTGTGCTTTTTACTTTTGACTAATTGCTGTAACACTGTTCTGCCCTGTGGCTGAGAGTTTCAATTTTTTTTCTCTCAACATTTTTAGGTGCTGCAGCTGTTTAGGACACTGTTAATACGAAACAAATTCTGCCATTTTGCTAGCTCCGATATGGCCCTTGAGTTTCTACACCACTAGAATTATTAACTCCATCCATATTAATTGTTGCTACACATCTTACAGGAGAAGTAGAGTTGCTTCTAAGTATTTAGGTCCACATTCTACTTTAAGCTACAAGGTTTTCGTAAATTTTTCTTGAAGTCTGTGGGAGTGCTGGTAATATTGAGTCCATCATTGGCCCTCCATCTTGTTCATGCCTATGCGATGACCACTCCCTGAGGCCACGTGTTCCGGGCCTCTCGGAGGTTAGTGTATGCCCTGACCAGAATGTGGGAAGTCTTGTTCTGATCTTCCCTGAAGTTTAGATAACTAGTAGAGGTAACATAGTTTCTTCCCCTCATTCCCCTCTAGTGCACAGATGGCACCATGGGGTCTGTTAAATGCTAAACCCTTTGACCTCACCACAATGGCTTCTGCACATTCCCTTTCTGTATAAAATCTATGGATTAAGGTATAAACTTGGTGGAGAATAGCTGTGTAGCACCTAGATCTTCATTTGCCAGACTCCCGTATCAGTAAGTTACCCTGAATAAAATTCTGTGAAACCAGTATGGAGTAATTACCTTCATTTTTTCCATCTCAAAGTGCCTTCTCAGTTTGGAGGATACTCTACCGTCTTCCACCTTCAACAGATACCCGATTGGATTGTTTTTCCATCTTGTAAGAGTTATGTCTGTCGTCTTCTACACCCCAAGCTAATCTCGCTATCCCCTACTCTTTCTTGGTCTTGAGTTCTTCCAATACAAGAGACTTACTCTCAAGCCTGTAGTGGCTGTCATCTTGAGTCACTGTCCTCAAAAGCTGGCCATTTACATGTAACGTATGATGTATGAACTTAATAATGAGTGACCACCAAAAGCACTTCATTTAACCTATTCCCCAAGTTGGATTGTACTTGTAAGATTAAACATGACACAGATGGATGACACTGCTCACAAAAGTAACATAACTGATGTGTGCTATTAACAGTTGGTAAGAGGTTTGTTTTTGTTTGTTTGTTTGTTTTAGATTTCCTAAAGGAAAAGGGCATAGGGGTCAAGAAGTAAATAAACACTAACTCTGGAATAAGAGAAACCTTGCATCAAATCATGTTTTTCCAACTGTGTCACTTACCACCCAAATGTATAAAATATGATCTTCAGCTTCTTTACCTACAAGTTAAAATCTGGCTGGCATAAGTTTTACAGTCTATTGTTTAAAAAGCCAACTACAGAATGATACTGCATTTGGATAGAGTCATGACAGTAAATGAAGCTGGAAGGTTAAACTGATGGTAAAGGTGGGAAGGCAGCTTAGGTGAAGATGAATGCTTTTGGTTTCCTGCTTCACAGGTTATATGCATAATGAGCTACAGTTGAACACAGTGGCCGATTGCTAGAAACCCCTAATGGAAGCTTTAAGGGCATCCTAGACATACAAACAAGGGGGCAACTGTGGGAAAAATGAGAAATTCTTAAATATTTAGAATATCTCTTTTTACTTGGCACTATAGATATATCTTAGTACTATAACAATTATGACTGGGTTCTGTGATTTGAGTCTGCATAGGGCTTCTTGCTATACACGGTAAAGTGTTGTCAGAATTAAAGCGATTGTGGATCACATAAAAGGAATTTCCTTCTTTTAATAATGATTATTATTCTCTATTGCCTATAATAATTCATTATTTTGCTATCTGATAGAGCCTAACAGTGAAGGTCACATCAAAGCCAGTCTTCATTACGGCTGCATATCCTTCTTCCAGCCTCCAGCTGTTTGACACAAAGTGTGAAGTTCAATTAGGGGAAAAATTTATATATATATAAAATTGTATGTATATATTGTATGTGTATAAAATTTTATACATATATATGCATCGTTTGCCAAGTTTCCACATTATGGCTCCATAACTCACTGTCAAGAAAATGTCAAACAATAAATAGACATCTTCTTCAGAGGTGAAAACTGTCAAGGGTCCTTTTATCCTCACTCCCTGCTTTAACGTAATAGGTCTTGCATAGATTTCTCTTTCCTTGCAACAGAAGAGATTTTTGTACTTTCTCCAGGAAGCTTCGGAGAATGATTATTTTCCCATGAAATGAGTCATTAAAAGGCACATAGCCATACTTGACTACATAAGTGTCAGCATTAGAGTGAATATGATGAGGCATTTTATCCAGTTTTTCTGAAGATTATTTGTAGGCATAGGGAAAGAACATTAACACTGCTAGGTCTGTTGTGTAGATGAGGAAGACTTAGTTCTTGCTAGTAAAACAGAGAACCTTCATTTTATTAAATTTATTGTGCTTAAAATTCCCTCATATATCACATTTTAAATCCCCACTGAAAATTCTGTATGGTCAATATTAAATGTTCACACATTCAAATGAATACTAACACTATTTTCTCTCATTACAAATAGACTCTTTTTCCAAAAGAAATTATATAAACTCATGTCCCCCAATAAAAATTATTGTAGTGGGAATGTGACTGTGGTAAGTAATATCCTGTATACCTTAAATTGCTTGTGATGCCACATTTTCCAGATTCCCTAGCAGTTAAAATAAGTCTATTTTTCTATGTATACATTGATTTTTGGCCCAAGATAACAATCATTTAGTTCATTTATATTTCTTTCATATCCTGTGACCTTGATTTCAGCATGGACTTCTTACTCACAGCTTTTCACTCCATTTAGCCACGCTCTAAATTTAAACCATGAATTCTTAGGGGTTAAACAATAGTTTCTACATAGAGAGAGGAAAATAAGAACAGAGACATTAGGTTAGATACTTCTTTTTCTTTCTTTTTTTGTTTTTAATTGAAGTGCAAATATACCAAAGGTAAAGCCCCATGAATCCACACAAAATTAACAAACTCAGGAAACTACCGGCAAGGTCAAGAAATAAAACATAATTTGAACCCAAGGAGATCCCTTGTGACCCTTCCCAACACTGTCCCAGTCCTCTTCACATAACGAAACTGATACCATTTTATAATGCCATACAAATAGTTTTGCACTTTATATAAATGGAATTGTACGGCACGCATTATTTTGTTAAGACATTTTTTTTTTCTAGAGTAGTTTTAGATTCATGGTAAAATTGAGAGGAAGGTACAGAGATTTCCCATATACCTCCTGACCCTATATGCAGATAGCCTCCCCAACCCAGCATCCTCCATTGAAACAGTTCATTTCCTATAAATGATGAACCTAACAATAGAATCCATAGTTTATGTTAGGGTTCGCTCTTGGTATTGTACGGTGTTGTACATTCTCTGGGTATGGACAAATGGATATTTTCACCTCCCTCCAAATCTTCTGTGCTCCACTTTTGCATCCTTCCCCATACCCATCCCCAAACTCTGAAAATTACTGATTTTTTTTTCCTGTCTCCTCAGTTTTGCCTTTTCCAGGATACTATATTATTGGAATCATACAGTATGTAGCCTCCTCAGAGTGGCTTCTTTCACTTAATAATATGCACTTAAGTTTCTTCTATGTTTTCCCATGGCTCGATAAGTGATTTGAGTACCAAATAATTTTTGTATCATCTGCATGTACCCCAGTTTATTTTCTGTTCACATACCAGAGGGTATCTTGGCCGCTTCCAAGTATAGGTCATTATAAAGAAAGTTTCTATAAACATCCACGTATAGGTTTTTGCGTCAACATAAATTCTCAACTCCTTTGGATAAACATCAGGATTGGAATTACCAGATTATATGGTAATAGTATGCTTAGTTTTGTAAGCAAGCTGCCAAACTGTCTTCCAAAGTGTCCATACCATTTTGCATTTCCTCCAGCAATGCAGGATAGTTTTTGTTGTTCTACATTTTCATCAGCATTGAGGTCATCAGTGTTGCAGATTTTGACCATTTTAATAGATGTGCAAAGGTATCTTAGTATTTTTTTTAATTTGCACTTCCTTAATGATGTATGATGTTGAACATCTTTTCATATGCTTATTTGCCATCTTAGTATCTTCTTTGGTGAGGTATCTGTTAAAGTCCTTGGACTATTTTTAAATTGGATTGTTTCCTTATTATTAAGATCTTTGTATTTTTTTTTTTGGCTAACAGTCCTTTATCTGATGTGACACTTGCATATATTTTCTCCCAGTCTGTGGGTTGTCTCCTCATTCTCTTGATGTTGTCTTCTTAGAATAGAGTTTTAATTTTAATGAAATCCAGCTTATCAATTTCTTTTTCTTTCATGGATTGTGCCTTTAGTTTTGCATCTAAAAAGTCAACGCCATAGTCAAGATTATGTAGAGAACTGATGTAATTTCTTCTTTAGATGTTTGGTAGAATTCACCAGAGAACACATCTGGGTCTGGGCTTTTCTGTTTTCAAAGGTTTATTAATTATTGATTTAATTCCTTTAATAGATATAGGCTTATTCAGATCAAATATTTCTTCTTGGGTGAGTTTTGGCAGATTACTTATTTTAGGAATTGGTCCATTTCATCTAGGTTATTAAATTGGTGAGCATAGAGTTGTTCATATTATTTATTATCTAATTTCCATGAGATCTAAAGTGATATTACCTCTTTCATTTCTGATATTAGTAATTTTAAATCTCTCTCATTTCTTCTTAGCCTGGGCTAGAGGCTTATAGATTTTTTGATCTTTTAAAGAACCGGTTTGGTTTTACTGATTATTTGTTATTGATTTCTTATTTTCAATTTTATTGATTTCTGCTCTATTTCTCATTTGTTTTCTTCTGCTTATTTTGGTTATAATATACTTTTTTTCTAATTTCATGAAGTGAAATTTGGATTATTAATTTTAGTGATTTCTTCTTTTTTGATACACACATTAAATCCTACAAATTTCCTGTTAAGCACTGCTTTAGCTACATCTCACACATTTTGTTAAGTTGAATTGTCATTTATGTATACATTTTTAATTTCTCTACATATGGCAGCTAGAGTAATCCTTATAAAATATGAAAAACTAATCATATAAGTACCTTCCTTTAAACTCTTCAATGGCTTCTCACTGCTCCAAAGATAAGTCCATGGGACCCCTAGGTGGCTCAGCAGTTTATCACCTGCCTTCGGCCCAGGGTGTGATCTTGGAGTCCCAGGATCTAGTCCTATATCAGGCTCCCTGTGTGGAGCCTGCTCTCTCTCTGCCTATGTCTCTGCCTCTCTCTCTGTCTCTCAAATAAATAAATAAATAAATAAATAAATAAATAAAGTCTTAAAAAACAAAACAAAGATAAGTCCAAAATCATTATCATCTCCTGCAAGACATATGACCTGATCTCTTCCAATCATTCTTTGTTAAAGTTCTTTATGTAAAATACATTTAATGGTCATTATAGTATACAACATAAACCCTACTAAAGATTCTCATTTTTCCTTGATTTATTTATCCACATTGCAAATACTGAATGTTAGCCATATTCTAGGTAGTTTCACATATATTTTCTCATTAACCTTTCATAAAAATCATTGGAAATATGTTCTCTTCTTTAATTTTTACATAAAGAAAAGGTGAAACTGAGAGATTAAGAAATTCACACAAAGTCAAACAACATTGAAATGATAAAGGCAGAAATAAAATTTGCAAACTGTTCTCCAAAACTCATTCTCCCTTTTTTCTAAAGGTCTCTGTAGTATAATATAATGAGAAATGATGATGTAAGCACATTGAAAAGGGTCAGAATTTATCACAATTCTGCAATTCCCCCTAAAATTACCCTCCCTACAATTAATTATATCTTCTTTAAACATTTCAAGCAAAGATTACATAACTAGCAAATCCACATTTTCTACTAAAATCTTGCTGTGCTATATACATATATATCACTGTGCAACTGTGCATGTGAGCTAGAACATAAGTCCTTGTTTTTAGGTAATCAATCACAACCAGGTTTCTTTATCTCTAGCAGGTCTCATTATTCCCACTGTTGCACAATAAAACAATTTTAGCTGGGCATATAACTGCCCACTTGGGAATATATTTTCCAGCCTCCTTTGTAGCTTGTGTGGCCATGTCACTAAATTCTTATTCATGGTATGTAAGCAGAAGTAATATGTGCAACTTCCATATGACTTGCTTAAAAGTAAATTGCCCTGGATTTATTTTCCTTTCTTCTCATGAATCAGCATAAGGATACTGCTGCAATATAGATTTAACCATGTAGACAATATCAACACCCTAGGGGATCATACCGGTATATTGAATTAGCCTAGGCCACTAAATAACAGTGTTTAGTAGCACATGCTCTGAAAGTTGGGATAGACTAAACAAAACTTGAAAAGGAGATAGGCCTTCTATTTCATTTACTTTGTTAAAGTAACTTAGCCTTTACCTTAATACATTTCTTGAAAGCCAAATTCAAGGCTATCTCATTATGTCTCAAGGAATCTCTATCATATCTAATACATTTGGTCAAATCTTGTTTTGTTTAAATCTTAATTCCTTAACCATATATTCAAAAATATGTTTTCACATACTGATGTCTGATAATTTATTTCTTTTCATAGTTATAAAATTAATGTAGAAAGGAGTTTATCACCTAGTTAAATTCTCCAAGGACTCAGGGTCTGAATAAACTGCCAAATATTAAAGTGCCAGTTAGCAATGTCTAGAGCCTTGATGACACTTTGGCCCTTCTCTCTCTTTGCCCCAAAAGACAGACTGGTTGTCTCATTTTTCGATTCTTTGATTTATGGTGATTAATGCATCATTTAAAAATGCACGCCTAAGTAGCACAATTCAGTGGCAGGTTTCAGAACTGCATTTCCAGTAAAGTTCTTAGTATGTAGGACTTCTCTTATATTGAAGAGTCTATGATATTTTCAATCCCCCTAGCTTATGGCCAATCACAGAATATGCTGACTTTTCAAAGCATTTCTTAATAAATTGAGTATTTGACATACACATCAAAGCATAATTACTAATATCAAGACTAATCCAACAGAAATATAATAACAGGCTTATGTGATTTTAAATTTTCCAGTAACTACATCAAAAAGAAGTAAAAATTAAATATGAACAAAATTATATTTTATTTAACCCAATATATCAAAAGATGTTAGCATTTAAACATGTAGTCAATATGAAAAAAAATATATTAAGGTAACATTTTAGTTCCCTTTTTTCCCTTCTAATGTCTTCAAAATAAGGTGTCTACTTCACACTTACAGTATGTCTCAATTTGTCTAAATTTTCATCAGAAATATTAATGTGTATATAGACTTCACAAAGTTTACAGATTGAAAGGAGATTCACAAACTCAGGTGTTCCTAATCATACTTAAAACTGTACAGTTTTAAAATTTAAATAAAAATTAAGTAATTTTAAAAATCCAGTTCCTTAGTCATACTAGACTCATTTCATATGCTCAGTAGCTACAGGTGACTAAAGACTATGATATTGGATAGTGTGGCAATTTTCTGTTGATCATCCTGATTGATTTTGATAGGGTTCATAGCTTACTGATAACAAGTTGCCAATATTTTAAAAAGAGGATTCTGACATCAGAAGTCAGTTATCTTGCAGTGTGGCATTACTGCATAGGGAATATATATCATTCATTTCTACTTATGGTGTTTTTTAGCCTTTACTCAAGGCTCTGGTCACTATGCACAACCACTAAACCATAAACAATAGCCTCATGTTACTGATGAATTTCTAAGAGTACTAAATTTGCTCTTTAATTGTCAATATCTGATTATTGAAATAGTTTTTTTTTTTTAAGATTTTATTTATGTATTCATGAGAGACACAGAGAGAGGCAGAGACCCAGGCAGAGGGAGAAGCAGGCTCTCTGTGGAGAGCCTGATGCAATACTCGATCCTGGACCCCAGGATCATGCCCTGAGCTGAAGGCAGATGCTCAACTGCTGAGCCACCCAGGCGTCCCTTAAATAGAGTTTTTTTTTTTTTTCAAATATATGAGTAGAAGATAGAACTTTCAATATTTTTCTGAAATTTTCCTTTATGTAATGAAATACAGTAGAGTATCATATATAAGAAATTCCAGAATAGTAAAAAAAAAATTATATTCTTTTTTTTTTTTAATTTCTATTTATTTATGATAGTTACACAGAGAGAGAGAGGCAGAGACGCAGGCAGAGTGAGAAGCAGGCTCCATGCACCGGGAGCCCGACGTGGGATTCGATCCCGGATCTCCAGGATCGCGCCCTGGGCCAAAGGCAGGCGCTAAACCGCTGCGCCACCCAGGGAACCCATAAAATTATATTCAATAGAACTTCTGCTATAGCCAAGATGGAATAATAAGGATCAGATCTACCCTCTTGCCTAAACCAACTAAAAAAAAATAAACAGATGTTCAGAAAGAAATAAAAACAGCAATGAAGATACCATCTATCAGACAGGTTGAAAATGCATACTATAAATCCATAGCAACCATTGAATCATCACAACAGAGTTGTAGCTCATAAACCTATACAGAAGATAAAAGAGAATCACAAAAAATGCCCAATTAATCCAAAAGAAGGTATAAGAAAACAAAGAATGAAACAAATAATTGAAATAATTAGAAAACAAAGAGCAATATGGTAGATTTAAACTAAAAAATATCAACAATTATATTAAAGATAAATAATCTAAACATCCTCGGGGGTGCCTGGTGGCTCAGCAGTTGAGCACCTGCCTTTGGCCCAGAGGGTGACCCTGGAGTCCCGGGATCGAGTCCCACACTGGACTTCCTACATGGAGCCTGCTTCTCCCTCTGCCTGTGTCTCTGCCTCTCTCTCTCTGTCTCTGTGTCTCTCATGAATAAATAAATAAAATATTTAAAAAGAAAACAGTACTCTAAACATCCTCAATGAAAAGAGAGAGATTTTAAGGTTCAAATCAAAAAAAGGAAGAAGTTTTTAAAGCCCATTTTAAATACAATAAACTCTACTTCTCGGGCAATCTCTTGGGCTTCTCTTTATGAGAAATCATAATATTATCTGACAGTTACATAGCATTTTTCCTATGCCAAATACAGCACATATTAATGTTTGTAATAATCTTATTAGGTAGGCACAGTTATTATTTTATGTGTGTGTGTACGCATGTTTGTATCTACCAGTTATTCTTCTCAGACATGAAGACTGAGGAATAGAGAAAAATGAGATTCTACTGGAAGCTACAGAATCACCAAATTCTTAGCTTATACAAGATTAGCCCACTATGATCATTTAGTTGGTGGGGCTGAGAAAGATTCTAGGGATGCACAAACTAGTGTCAGTCATCATTTTTTTTGACCAATAAACAGTAATGAAATCCTCAAATTTGAAATTTATGTTTCCAGTATTCTACAAAGCATTGGTCTTACAACAGATTGGAACACAAAAGATACTAAAACAAAGAAACAAAAACCTGATTCTTCCCAAGAAATATTTTAAGAAGCCTTGCTCTGAATCCTTCCTTTGACTATTGGGTTCCCTGTTTCATGGTGTTCTTTTGTGGTAGTGCAGGACAACCATGGACATTTTGGTTGTCAAGCACTGAAAAGATTTTCTACATAGCCATCATAGTCAAAGGTCTAAATTCTTTTCCAATCTGTGGTTAGGAATAAGGACTCTGGAGTCCAACTAGTCCTAAATTTAAATCTCATCTTCACCATCTGGGAGACACATGAGCTTATTATACAGGTCATTGGATCATGATACACCCTGATTCAAATACTATCTTTATGACATTGTAAATGTTATTTATTAAAACGAAGTTAAAAATATATGGAAAATCGTACTGAAAACTCTTAAAAGTTAAGATCATTAAACGCTGTATTGAGGTACAGATATAACCTGGTGATTGCTGCTTTGATAGATATCTCCAGTGCCCTGTAGGCAATCATTGTCATCTTCTCTTTTAGGAGATTCTTTACTCTCCCTGCTGATGCAATCTTTAGATGATATTTTAAAAAATAAATAAATTAATTAAAAAGGTAAGTTCCTCAGGGGTTACCTTTTCCAGAGGATTCCCACAGTAAAAGAACTAGAACTCAAAGCTACAAAATTATTTTAGTTATATCAAGCAGCTTTCTCTTACCCATGGCATGTAGATATTTGTAGGTGGAAGTAAAGGCATAAGAAAGTTGATAAGACAGGTTCAAGTAAAGGTCCATATTATATTTACGATGAAATTTTTTTTTTTTTTTTTTTTTTTTACTGCACAACAGCATGCTTCTAAAATTTAACCGCACATTGTCCTCAATTTTATTTATGAAGACATTTCTGAGGATGGAGGACATTAAGTTGAGTCTTAAGGGATCAGGAGAGATTTTGATGAGCTATGCATATTCGTTTTCTATCACCAAAATAGCAAATTACAAGCCTAGTGGCTTAAAACAACACAAAAATATTATCTCACAGTTCTCAAAATCAGAATCCAAAATACCTCTTATGGGCTAAAATCAAGTTGTCAGCAGAGCTGAATTCTTTCTGCTGGTTTTAGAAGAGAGTCCTTTTCTAGCTTTAGGAGTAGCCTGAAATACTTGACTCGTGACCCCTTCACCCATCTTCAAATCTTATCATTCCAATGTCTGCTTCTGTTTCCATATCCCTCTTCTCTCCGGCCTTCCCACTTTCTTCTTATAAGGATACCTGTGTCTTACATTGGAATGCCCCAAATAACAATCTTCCATCAAGTGATCCTAAACCAAATCACCTCTGCAAAATCTTTTTGTCATGTAAGGTAACATGTCCTCAGTTTCTGAGGAATAGGATGTGTTTATCTTTGGGGGGCCATTATTCTGTCTACTACACTATGGTTTTCTAACTGCTGTCAGGGGATCCATGGACATAATTAGGGCTACAGTTGAGCTGAAAATTAGAAAAGGAAAATGAGTGTGCCAGGTCCCAGGAAAGAAGTAGGGTGCTGCATGTATAAAAATTCTGAGCTCAGAGGGAGCAAAGGGCCGAGAACATCCCTGAAACGATACAGAGTCTAGCATGATTAAAGCATATATGAGAACTCAAATTCAAATTACCACTCACTTCAGACCTTGAAAAAGTTGCTTAACTTCTCTGAGTGCGGTTCTTTCTCCTTACACCTGGGATATTAATATTTCATAGAGTTTCTGCAATGATTAAAAATACATATAAAGTGAAAGGCTAGCAGTAATCACTGAATAAGTATTTGTGATTAGAAAGTCAGTAGAGAGTGGGCCCAGTTGCATCCTCAGGGTCTTTTTGCATTTGTTAGTGCTTGTGTGCTGGAACCCAAAACGTTTAGCAAGCAAGAAAAAAATCTGCGCTATTACTGCTCGTTCTGTGTGCTTCACCTTTTCTTCCTCATGTTCAACACCTTTGTCAATCAAGCAATTTAGATCTCATATTTAAGCCCTTGGAGGTAATCAAGTACAGCCTGTGTGCATTGAATAGATTTCATATTTTATGTACATATTTACACTAGTTGCTAAAACAGGCATATATTCTATATTTAAATAAAAGAATGGATTATTTTATATGAGCACATTTTATCTCCATTTATTGAATATAAGTGGCAAGTAAGAGTAACAACTTTTATTAGTTTCTAAAAGGTGTGAGAATAAAGAATATTTATGAGTATGTGTGACACCAAATTGTATTCATATATCTCTAAAATCCAATCTCATTTATTTTCCACTGATATATATATATGTATATATGTATATGTGTGTATATATATATATATATATATATATATATATATATATATCTTAGCTGACAGCTTTGCCAACACACTAATTAGCTCTCAGTTGCAGAATTTTAAGCAAGATTCCACTTACAAACTCTGTTTTATTGTCAGGAAGCCTGACAAAGAATGTATCATTTTCAGATGCTGAACAGGTTAGATAACAGTGAGTACTTTTTAATTTTTTTTTTTTTCTATTTCACATCAGTTGAGTTGGCTAAGCATAAGTGCTCTTTGTTTTCACGTTTTGGGCTTTGTTGTTTGTTTTTTGGCACTCATTTCAATGGTGATCAAATTACAGTTTTTTATTTCTGACTTTGTACCTGGGTGGTATAATAAATAGTCTCTTCACTGATTTACAACATGAGGATGATGAGTGATCTAGTGAATGTTCGACACATATTAGAGGCTCAGTGTTGGGTTTTAAGAATGAATATATGGATAGATATATGGAGGTGGAGAAGAAAAATGTCATTTTATTCCTTTTTTAAGAAGTCATCTTCCTCATCACTATTATTAGTGTCTACAAAAATGTTCCATATGGGAACTAGAAATTTTTCACAGTTTGGTTTTGTCAGCAGGTTGAAAAATAGAGAAATGTAAAGAATTTGGAATTACTGCTGTATAATGGGAAAGGATGTTAGTTCTGTTAACAAAATACCGGTGCTCTTTCATACGCTGAATACAAGATAAGAAAGTATTTCTCTTGCCTCTTGATTTCAGATGTGGTCATGTAACTTGCTTTTACCAATGAAATATGAACAAAAGTGAGGAGTCGTTAGTACACTATCTTAAGAGATAATGGGTACTTCATAAAATTATTTTTTTCTCTGATATTGTTACTAGTAACGTTCAAATATTGTGGGTACCATTAACCTATGTTTCAAAGTGACCTGATGAGCAAAAACCACCTACTGACACAAGATGGACATATAATAGTAGTAGGAAACAATCCTTTGTTATTTCTAGCTACCAAGATGTAGAGTAATTTGTTACTGCAACAAAACTTAGCTCAGTGAAACTGAAACACACCTAGATTTAGAGTCCTCGGTAATTTTCCAGCTATTATCTTTTAAATAATATAAATTTTAACTTAATTTAAAATACTAATGCTTTAAATAATTATTTTAAATTCCAGGAACTGAGCCCATGCCAGGCAGCATTTTGTGTTATATATATGTAATATATATATATATATATATATATATATATATATATATATATATATCAAAGAACTTATTTATGAAAGATATGATAGATATTATTAGCTCGATGATAGAGATGAGAAAATTGGATTTCAGGAAGGTTTATGTAAATTACATATGTTTTTAAAATTTTTTAATTCTTTTAATTTTTTTTAATTCCAGTGTAGTTAACATACAATGTTATCTTCATTTCAAGTGTATAATACAGTGATTCAACAATTCCATACTTTACTCAGTATTCATCATAGTAAGTGTACTCTTCATCCCCTTCACCTATTTCTCCCATTCTCCCACTCACCTCTCCTCTGGTAACCATTAATCTATTTTCTATATTTAAGAGTCTGTTTTTTGGTTTGTCTGTTTTTCTTTGTTATTTTGTTTGTTTCCTAAATTCCACATACAAGTGAAATCATAGTTTATTTGTCTTTCTCTCACTGACTTATTTCACTTAACACTATATGCTCTAGACCCACCCACATTGTTACTAATGGCAAGATTTCATTCTTTTTTATGGCTGAGTAGTATTCAAGTAGGAGAACTCATTTTAAATCCAGATTTGTATAATTTTAAATTCTGTGTTCTTAGTCACTGTTGTTTTCTATACCTGTTTGAGACTTATATTTTAACATCTATGAAACTAAACAAAATTATTTTCTCATAGAGATTTTGTGAAGATCAGTTGGGATAACAAAGTGGGTAAATAATTATGATATAGAATTAACTCAATAGGTCAAATTGGATGCCAAATATAATGAAAGTATTCGTGAAAGAGAAACGAATAAGCATTAACAAGTATTTTATTGGAGAATGATTTTTTTTTACAAAATGATTTGGTTATTTCCCCAATTTTAATTATATAAGCTCTTTTCTTATGCATACAGAAATAATCTGAATAAGACAACTTTTTTTTTTTTGACTTCTACATGGTAAGGTCCTTTTTCATGTACTATTAGCTAATATATCTTTATCTCGTACTTATAACAAATAATATAAACATCTTTTATGTAACACATATCTCCTCTGTCTCTCCTTTTAAAAAGGGAAGAAGGCTTAACATTGTACTCTTTACATTTAATAATTCATTTTAGGAAAACTGGAAGGGAGAAGGAGTAGGAAACTGAACACTACTTAGAGTACTTTAGAGGTCTGCTCTTCAATCTTTTATGGTTTAGCAATCTATAATTTCAAATAGTCCTCACTCAAACCCATCACAAAAATCCTAAATTCCAATACAAATTCTTAAAATATACTCCATAATAGAATGACTTAAGAACTTTGTAAAACAAAGATAAAAATACTTGGAATGAATTCAGGAAAGCTATTTCTTTCTAAACAGTAATTAAAATAGAATTCTACCTTTAAAAAATAGGAGAGCTGGAATGGTTAAACAAATTGATACATACATATCATGGCAATAGCAATAAAAATGAATGAAATACTGATAACAGGCAAAAACTTGTATGGAACTGCAAGGAATTACACTAACTGCAAAAAAAGAAAAAGAACAAACATTCTAGGGATGCTTGAGTGACTCAGTGGTTGAGCATCTGCCTTCGGCTCAGGGTGTGATCTTGGGGTCCTGGGATCCAGTCCCACATTGGGCTCCCCACAGGAACCCTGCTTATCTCTCTGCCTGTGTCTCTGCCTCTCTTTGTCTTTCAAGAATAAATAAATGAAATCTTAAAAAAAAAACAAAGCCATTCTCAAAAGGTTCCATACTATATGTTCCATTTATATGATTTTTAAAAGAAAATGACAACAGTTTGGAAATGGAGGACTGATTAGTAATTGCTGGGGGTTAGGAGTGGGAAAGTCGGAGCAAGAAAAGGTTATATTTTTATATGATTATGACTATAAAAGTTCAGCGCAAGGGATATTCATGGTGATAGAACTGTCTCATATATTAACTATGATGGTGAATACACGGATTCATGTTATAAAATGGAATGAAAATAGTGCAAGTAAAACTAGGGAAATCTAAATAAAATGGGTGGATTACATCAATGTCAATACCTTGGCTATGATTTTTTAAAGTATTTTATTTATTTATTCATGAGAGAACCAGAGAATAGAGAGAGAGGCATAGGTAGAGGGAGTAGAAAGCTTCTCACAGGAAGCCTGATGTGGGCCTCAATCCCAGATCCAGGGATCACTCCCAGAGCCAAAGGCAAACACTCAACTACTGAGACACCCAGGCATCCTCCTTGGCTGTGATATTTTATTGTAGTTTGCGAGATGTTATCACTAGGGGAAACTATATAAAGGGTACATGAGTTCTCTCTGCATTATTTTTTAAATAATTTTAATTCATTAAAAGAAAATATTTTAAAATAGTAGCCTAAAATTATCTTAATAAGTAGTGCAATAAGAAAAGTAAGTCACCTGAATTTCCAATGAAATAAGTGATAAAAGTGCATTTGAACTAGATTTGTTATTCAGATAGCATATTCAACCTACTTATCTATGTCTACCAACCTTCTAGTAATTATTTGGTTGAAATAATTTTAATGTATTGTGTATGTTGCAGATTGAGTTGTGTTGTCTCTTCCCCCTAAAACATGTTGAAAGCTTAACCTCTGATATCTGTGAATGTTTCCTTATTTGGAAGTAGGGTCTTTGCAGATATAATAAAGTTAGGATGAGGTCATATTGGATAAAGGTGGTCCTAATCTAGTGATTGGTATATTTATAAGAAGAAGGAAAACTTCCACACAGTGACGACGACAGACACACACACAGTAATACTATTATGTAACCCTAGAGCACAGATAGAATAATATGACTATAATCCAAGAAATGCCAAGGAATACCAGCAACAACCAGAAACTGGAAGAGGCAAGGAAAGATCATCCCCCCACAGCCAGAGCCTTCAGAAAGAGCAGAGCCCTGCCAATAATTTGATTTTGTACTTCTAGTCTCCAAACCTGTGAGAAAATACATTTTTGTTATCTTAAGCCACTAAGTTTATGGTATTTTGTTATGGCAGCCCCGGGAAATTAGTAACAATGGTATTCTCTTGAATGCAGTATTCCCCAAATCTTTTATGCCAGTGTAGAAAAGCAAATTAAACCACAATGAGTAATTAAGTTTTGAATTTCTCAGTTATTTTCCATTTATAAAATGAAAGTCTTCTTATTTGTCACATATAACCCAGGAAACTGTTCTTAATAATGACAAATGCTAAAAAATTAAAAAAATAAAATAAAATAAGATAAAATGTCAAATCCTAATGGAGATGATATTTTTTCTTTTTTTCTTTTTAATTAGTGTGTTTATTTTTTATTTTTAGTTTTTTTAGTGTGTTTATTTTTATTTTTTGTTATTCTTACATGTACATGTCACTAGGCCCCATATATGTAAAAGAGTAATTTGCATCACCTTATGTCCAGATTATTTTTTCATCCAGAGTTACAAACATAGATAAGTACACAGATATTTGTCTAGTTTGAAAATGCTTTATTCACATTTCTTCTAAAACATGGAAACTGTGAACTATAAATTCAAGAAAATCATGCTATGGAAACATTTTATGCTGGGTTCAGCCTAGATAGTTGTTGATACTGTCCAATATCAAAACGTTTCTAAAATGCTCCCTCACCAAAACCTCTAAAATACTAAAATATTATATAAAAGTCAGATTCATACATAAAAGAAACATTTTTTCAAAAGCCATCAATATGAAGGAGAAGCCTCATATAAACAAAAAAAATGTAAATGCATTCTTAGTAAACAGGGTTACAAAAAACTCTCACTGGTTATAATTTCACCATATATCCCTTCTGCCATTTCTGACCACAACACTACCATCATCACCATGAGAATTATGCTTTACAGAACATACTAAATTGAAGTGTTCAACCTTTTAATTCACTATTGCACAAATCAGTAATAATTTCAGAATAATTATGGCTTTTAACAAATGATCTTCAAATGTTTCACTCTTATAATGACTATGAAGGCATTGAGAACTATGCTTTAAAGTGCTAGATAGATAATTTTGCTTTATACAGCCAATACATATTAGAATAACAATGTGAGAAAAAAATTTATCCGGGATTAGTAAAATAGTCTGCCTTTCCTGATTTATTTTTTTTATTTTTTTATTTTTTTATTTTTGCCTTTCCTGATTTTAAACAAAGTTTTCTGAGTATCTCTGTCTGTCTCTCACACACAGAGTCATATCAACAAGGGTTCAAGTTTTGCCTCCAACATTTATTAACTCAGCAAATCTTGCCAGTTTACTTAATATCTCTGTATCTCTGTCCCCTTCTTAATAAAATGATATAATAGAATCTAAATTATAGGATTCTTGTTATAATCAAATAAAGTAAAACATAGGTAAATCCCTTATCTTAGTACCTGAAAAACAAGCAAGCAAACAATTAGTATTCAATAAATAAGAGGATATTTGGGAAATTCCCCCTGACTTTTTCATACCCTTAGTTCTTAACTCACAATTCACACAAAGTCAACTGTTTTCCACAAACACTGGTCCTCAGGATCATGTTTACATAGAAGTAAATTTTGAGCTTTTAAAATGAATTTATAAATTCATAGCAGAAATAATAGCCTTGAAATATAGAGTTTCTACCATCATGGTGAGAGAGAAAGATGCTTTGTTTTCTTCAAAAGGCTAAGAGCAATGATATAAAGAAGTCATAAAATTCTTTTTATACTGGCTTAAGGGACTTGAAGAAAGGGGAAGAAGACTAAAAGAGAGGTAAAATATGGTCTAGTTGAGTTAGTTGTGGCCCTCATCTTTCTCTCTGGATGAGTTCCAAGGTTGATAGAAACTCCATATAAGTTTAGAAAATTATCACAATGAAGGATCTTTACTGTTTCATCTCCTGGAGCTTAAGCCCCATAGAAAGGGCCCCATGCCCTGAATGCTGCAGGAATAGTATGGTATTAATGGAGAAAGGGGTGACCAGAGATTGGCAAACTCTTTCTATAAAAGGTCAGATAGTACATATTGTAGGATTAATGGGCCATATAATTTCTACAACACCTTTTTTAAATTATTTTTTAAAGATTTTATTTATTTATTCATGAGAGACACAGAGACAGAGGCAGAGACAGAGGCAGAAGGAGAAGCGGGCTCCCTGCGGGAGCCTGATGTGGGACTTGATCCCAGGACCCCGGGATCATGACCTGAGGTGAAAGCAGACGCTCAACCACTGAGCCACCCTGGTGTCCCTATATCAACTTTTTAATTGTGCCCTTCTAGTCCAGAAACAACCATGGACAATAAATAAGGAGAAAAAGAAAGAAAACTTTTTTATAGAAAGTGAAATTCAAATTTCATGATTTTCATATACCACAAAATAGTATCATTCATATTTTTCAACCATTTAAAATAGTGAGAATGATTCTTCACTCACAGACTATACAAAAACATGACACAAGTCAGGTGTGGCTGATGGGAGTAATAATATGTGGTTCCCTGATTAGGCACAGAGAGGATCTAACATTCTTCCACTGGGTTTCCAAGATCAGCGTAGAAGAACATAAAGGTGTTCTCTTTCCTTTGGAAAAGAAAAAGTAGATGAGAGTGAACAAAGACTTTAGTTGGAAAAGTGAGGATGTTCCCTGACAAAAACAGAGAAAGATGGGACCAAGAGGCTAAAGGGCACTGAAGATGACCATGGAACAGACTCAAATCTCTTTCTCTCCCTTGCTCATGGGGCTGTATTGTTGCTTAAGATTCTCCTGAAACCAGATCCTGATGAAGGGAAAAGATTTGAGAGTTAGGTATCATTAGACAGGGCATGGTGAAATTAAGAAGCCATGAGGAAGTGTCATCAGTGCCAGGAAGCTGCAAAGCACCTGAGTCAGTGCCTAGGTTTTCTTACTCCTTCCCTCCAGGAAGAGCTCAGTCTTTGAGAGTCCACTCCCTACTCATAATGCATATGAATTCTCATCCATAGCCAGAAAGTTCATCTAGCTACATGATTTAACACTTTCCCATATGAATAATCCATCCAGGAGCCCCTGTCCCACCAAATAAAAGTAGAGAGTTGAGCACATGGCTGTACCATGAAAGAAATTCTCCTTCAATAGCTTGAATTTCCTACTAAGCCACAACAGGGAAGGAATATTCTCCTTTGTAATAATCTTCACTTAACGAAGCAGTACATACCTTGGTTGGTCCTTAAAACTTCCCAATGTTTTGTGTTTTTGTTTTTGTTTTTAGTGAAAAAGATTTAGGTTAAAAAGTCATCACAAAAACCAATTTCATCATCACTCTTCCATGGATCTCAAAGCTACCACTCTACTTGACCTTTCCATGCTAACTTGGAATTCATTCCAGATTCCTAAATTCCACTTGTCACTTACATTCAATTTAGCCACCCAATCCTATTCATTCTACTCCTTTAATATCTCCCAATTTATCCCCCTCATCTTAGCCCCCCTCCACAGTAATATTTTAGGTCTTTATTTTTCTCTTCTTTTTGCAATGGAATTTTGTTTGTTTGTGTTTTTTTGCAATGTTTTTTTTTTTTAAGATTTTATTCATTTATGATAGTCACAGAGAGAGAGAGAGAGGCAGAGACACAGGCAGAGGGAGAAGCAGGCTCCATGCACCGGGAGCCTGACGTGGGATTCGATCCCGCGTCTCCAGGATTGCGCCCTGGGCCAAAGGCAGGCGCCAAACCGCTGCGCCACCCAGGGATCCCTGCAATGGATTTTTAACTGGTTTCTCTGACTTTGGTGTTACCAGTCCTATTCTTTTTCCTCCATTTATATTCAGAATACTCATATTGAGTATATTTGAAATGTAAATCTGATCATATCAGATGTCTAACAACTCCTCATAACTTCATAGACCAGAGTTAATGCATAAATTTCTTAGCAGTGATTTTCAAGACCCTTTGCTCCATTTACTTCTCTAGGCTCTTTCCCCATAGTTCTTGGTCTAATCATTCTATAATTTACCCATCCTGACTTACATAGTTTGCAAATAATGGTCACTGTCCATTTTATAACTCTTTTTTTCCAAATTATGTTCTAGCCAAAAAATATATCCTGTTGTAGTATTAGTTATTTCTTCAATAAATAAAGGTTTTCAGTGTCAAACAATGTGAAATATGATACTACAATAAAATAAAGCTAACTGTATTACATTATTGTAAAATTGCCCAGGATCTAAAATATACTGCGTATTGTTATTCTCAAGGCAAAATAAAATAAAGCAAATGAAATACTATTTAATATAGACTTTTTTTAAAGTCATAGAACTCATGTATTCACAGTGAATGCATTGACTTTATTCTAATTCATCCATTTCATTTATCATTTTTTATTCCAAATCCCCAATAATCCCTTTTTATAAAAAATTTTCTCAAAAAACTATGATCAAATGTTTCTATCTCCAATACGTATATTATATAGTCTTCCCTTGGGTATCTTGTATGCAGAAAAACTTATCTGTTAGAGTGGAACACAATTATTTTGGGTTAAGTTCAAGACAGTCTTTTCTGAGTCATCAGCATTTACTTATGCTGCCACTTTCCATAGTGTATCAGTAATCTAACTTCACTAGAATCAAAGTGGTTCAAAGTTTTCATTTCAATCTTTCTCATCCAATGTTTCCTGACCACTAATTCTTCTAGTGAGAAAAAGTAATCACATTTACTTTGAGATAAAATATTCACCCAAGATCATGGAAGTTGGAATTCATTTCCCCCCTCTTTTTTTTTTTTTTTTTAATTTTCTGAAGAAATTCAGGTTACAAAGAAAAATGCCTAGTTGTAGAGAAGTGAATTGTTTGGTGTCACTGTGAATTATGTTGTAGAAGAGTTTAGCAAGTCAGAGGGATAATTAGCTGAAGAGAAAAACTTAAGAATTTTTCCACTTCAATCATTGTATTAGTTTTGAGTAAGTATGGACTCAGTTTAGAAATATTGAATGTTCATGGGAAAATTCCAAGCAATCTGTGCTAAATATTGAATACAAATAATTCACTTTGAGAGACTGGGTGGGTCATCAGATTACAATTATTTTCCCTTCGTCCATGTGGCTTACTTATTTTCGTTTGCAATCATCCTTATTTTTACATGCCTTGGGCAAAGCTTTATTGAATTGACTAGAAGAACTTAAGGATTTTTCATTTAGTTTGCTGCATTGTTAATATTAGCTTGTCAGTGACTTGAGATTACCTTTTTCCCTCTTTAAAATTGTTTAGCAAGGAAAATGAAATAAATGGTTGTTTTATTTAGGAACATCTCATGCTTTTTTAGCAGTTTTATTCTTCAAGATACATACTATGTTGCCAAGCTACAGCTCTAGACAAATGAGAAAATGATTTTCCTGACTTTTGTTCATTTAAATACTCAATCATGACATTGTGTTAATGTTATTTTCAAATAGAATGTCCTTGCTTTTCATATGAAAAATGAGGTAAAAGGAATGATGTGATTGTTCAAACCTTTGAATCGATGCATATTCATCAGAATGGATGATAGGGAACTCAAACTGGCTGCATTTATTTAAATATTGTCATGATTTCCATGCCTAACCGTTAAAGTAAATGCAGAAATGTGCTGTTATGCAAAGACTTTTTTGCATGTATGTCCATCTCAGAGTCTTATATCACCTGTACCCTATAGCAACAGTTAAGTCAGAATCTAAGTCAAAGCCTTGAAAAATTCAAGACATTGTGACATGAATTTTTTTTTTAAAAAATCAATGATTTAGATAGAGTTTGCTTGATATATATGTGCAACACATTCCAAAGAAATTATTCAAGGATGCATAATTACTTTCAGAATAGTTCATCATATCTAATATTGACACGGAAAACAATGATTATAAATTGCAGAGATAGCAAAAGGACAGAACTTTAAGAATAGGAAATCTTAAACTCTTAAACAGTACCAATTCACAATTAATGGACAGGAGTTCAGTCCCATTTGATCTGGGAAGTTTATATTTGGGTAGTTTAAAATCCATCACATTGCAGAAAAGCCTATTCAATGAGTCCACTAATGAGCAGATGCTATGTAGAAAATAACATCTGAGTCACCAAAATAAACTGAATTGGTAGTGAAAAATACTTTTAGTTAATTACTTGGATAGTATTTTGTATGTATTTTCCATCTTGAGGCTACAATAACATATCAGAAGTGGAAGAAAACTGGTCATACCTAACCAGCTCTTCTGTGATTAGAAATCTTTACTAACAAATCTATAACCAATTCTTATTTCTAGAAGATAGTAGGAGGTTTTTATTATAATATTTTAATACAGAATGTTTGTGTTAAAGACACAATGAATATCATTGATTCAGAAATTTGTGTGCACATATATCTGTACGTTAAGTTATCATAATATCTATGAATCATATCCTTTGCCCTCATAGAATTATCCTGGTTTAAACGAAAATAAATATTAAAAGACTCAAAGCTTTATTCAGAGATAAAATGAAAGTATGAAGGATGCAACAAAGCAATGAGAATTTGATTGGTTGGGTTGGATGGTTTTGTTGTAAATAAAGCTTGAATGTAGGATTTCAGAGAAAGTTATCTTTAAATTTTGGTTTCTATAATGGCTTTTGGCTTGCTTACAGTCATTTTAAAAGGTTTATCAGGAATCATTTAGACTTTGCTCCTTTAGACAACCAATCATTATTTCTTACATGATTTCATGATAAACACAACCAATATTTACCATATTTATTTAAGATATGTCTAACAAATTAGGTATGGAAATTTGTCTTAGTGGCTGCCTTATAATAAATGAAAATATAAAATGAATGTTATAAAAGTATTCACTATAAGTAATTATAACTATACAAAATGCAAATATAAAGTCATTCTTTGCTTTTATATTTAATTTGAATTCTGATGAAATAAAATGTAATACTTTTCTAATTTCAGGCAGCAAAAGATGATATCACAGACTTTAACAGTAGAATCTCTTACAAAAATAATAATATGCAATTATATATAAAACTCTGGATATAATCTATAAAAACGGAATTTAAAAAATTAGTAAAGAGTATTTTAAAAGTTTACATTCATTATGCTGTACTCCACAAAATGCATTATTTAAGATAGAAAGTAGTATTCTAAAATGGTCTTTAATATTTCTCCTAAGAAATGCACTAGCAGAAGAGAAATAGAGTATGAGAAAATTGTGGTAATGCCCAGGAATTTAACCAGTGTGATATAGTGATATATATATATATCATGATATATGTATACATATCAATGATATATGATGTGTACATATATCATTATATCATATTATTTATATATATATGTAGTAGTCATTTATATCTAAATATAAATAAATGATAGTACATAAAATAAGCATACTGGATATTAGAGTAAAAGATATATCACAGGTGTCTGTTAAGATAAGAAGTGAAAACTGTGATGCTAATTTCTAATAAAAGAAATGCATACTGATGCACTTCAGTTGCTTTTTACTTTCATTTTAAAAACACAGACTATTTCTTCTATGATGAAACATTGAAACGCTACGGGGTTTGGGTAGTCAACAGGATAAAAAATAGAGCTTTCAGTAAACACTCCTACACTAATCTTTTAAACTGTAGTTTATCAGCTCTACTGTCTCTTTGAAACCAACATGGTTTGGGCAGAAGCTCACAATCAAAAAGAAATCTGCTTTTTGTTAAACTTTCTTTTCTTCTGTTCAGAACATAGTTCTGAATAGAATGAATACCAATAAATAATAAATAAATAAATAGATAGATAAATAAATAAATAAATAAATAAATAAATAATAAAACTGGTTTTGAAATTCCTTTTTTTCACTAAAGCCTGCCACAGTCTGTGCCACATCAGTTTCAAAGAGTCAGTTCCAGCAGTGGAGCAGCTCTGGTTTAATGGGCTGTTATGCAGCTGTCTATAGTGGGTTTTTCCTGTTCATTTTATAAATACTGATAGTAACTGTAGAGAAGAGATTGGAAACAGTACCTTAGAGTTGCAATTATAATACCATGTACAAGTTTTAATTATACATCTAAAACATAGTTTTCAAAATATTTTACATGTAGTTTGATTTGATCTATATATACAACTACTTTTCAACTTTTCTGCAGGATCACTGTATCGTTGAAGACTATTCATAATGTTAGATATAAAGGGTCAACTGATTCTAAAAATTATTTGGTTCTTTCACTTAGTGGCAATCATGAGATAGTCCACAAGGAAGAGCTTTATTCATATTATGTTTGAAAAGCTTAGACATAAAAGAAGTTTAAAGAGAAAAAAATCTGTTATTCCAATTATTTGATTTTGATTTTCTTTATTCAGTTGCTTCCTCATTAAATCTTCACAAACTGTTGACAAAATTGCTGTTAGCACTGAATAATTTCAAGTTTTGCAATATCACTCAATTGTAAGACTAATTCTCAAATCAATACAACATTACAGTTTTTCTTGGACTTTAAGAAATGAACTTTTTCATGTATGTTAGATAGGCAACATAAAAATAATCTAAAAAATAATTTTATCTGCGATGCCAATATTAAATAAATAAATAATGCCTGACTTTGTAGTCAGCAAAAAACAGTCATTTGGGTAACACAAAGTAAGCATATGCATGAGTCTAAGATGGCAATATAAGAAGACCCTGAATACACCTCCCACTGATACATGAAATCTATAGCCACACGTGAAACAATTTCCATTCAAAAAGAACTGAAAACTAAATGAACAGCTCCCTCCACAACAACAGATAAAAGAAACACACCAAGATGGGTAGGAGAGGCAGAGGTGTTGTCTCACCAAGAAACCCCACACTTGGCATGGCAACACACAGTAAGGAGAGATCTCATAGGTGTTGGAGCTTCTCCCTAAGGAGTAAGGGGTTTATGCCCTACTTTGAGCAACCTAACCCTCAGGACCTGCACCCAGAGAGTTAAGATATCGAGAATGTCTGGCTGTGGAAAACAATGGGGCTTACATCAAGGGGACCCTGGGGGCTCTGGGGATCTGAAATACTCCTTCTGAGAGGCTCACTTACAGATGCCCTCATTCCAGGACACAAGGCAAAGGTGGCAGTTTGACATGTGACTGGATTATATGTGAAGGAGATGCATTTGCTAATCTTAAGCATCTTCTGAGGGCCAGAGACAAGTTGGGGCTTTCTTCAGGGTAAGGGCAAATATACAGTAAAGATAGTGGATTAACCACTTAAAGATACTCTGAAGATTAAAAAACAAAAGCAATACAATTAACTGTAACTACAATGATTTAGTTAAGGGATACACAAAACAAAAACATCTAAAATACGACATAAAATGATAGAAGTTGGGAAGTAAAAATGTAGAGGTTTTAGAATACAACTTTAAATTTCTTTCAACATGTGTGTATGTGTGTGTGTATACATACACGCACTGTTATATAGTAGGAACCTCACAGTAACTGTAAACCAAAAACCTACAGTAGATACACAAAATAAGTGAGAAATTAATCTAAATATAATACATACAATTTTCCTAGACTGAATCATGAAGAAATAGAAAATCTAAATAGACTGATTACTAGTAAAGAGATCAAACAGTAATTAAAAACCTAGTAATAAACAAAAGTCCAGGACCAGATAGCTTCAAAGGTGAATTCTACCAAACATTCAAAGATTTAATGCTTATCCTTCTGTAACCCTTCCAAAAAAAAAAAAAAATGAAGAGGAGAGAATATTTCCAAACTCCTTTTTAAAAAGAATTTGTACACCTAATGTGGGACTTGAACCCACAGCCCCGAGATCAAGAGTCACAACCTGGTGCTCCTTCTTAGAGTTTTATTTTTTAACTCATTTACTGAGCTCACATTACCCTGATACCAAATCAGGCATGATTAAAAAAAAAAAAAAAAAAAAGAAAGAAAGAAGAAGAAAAGCAAATTGAAAACTATAGGTCAATATCCCTGATGAACTTAGATGCAAAAATCCTCAACAAGATATTAGTAAAGTGAATTCAACAACACATTAAAAGGACCATACACCATGATCAAGTGGGATTTATCCCAGGGTAGCAAGGATGATTCAACAACTGCAAATCAATCAATGTCATACACCATATTAACAAAATGAAGGAAAAAGGTCATATGATCATTCTTAATACATGCAGAAAAAAGCAAGTAACAGAATTCAGTATTCATTTCTGATGAAAACTCTCAACAAAGTAGAGGTAGAGAAATCATATCTTAACATAATAAAAAACATACATGACGAGCCAACAGCAAGTCATACTCAACTGAAAAGTTAAAAAATTTTCCTCTAAGCTGAAGAACTAGACAAGGATGCCTACTCTCACCACTTTTATTGAACATAATATTGGAAATCCTAGCCATGGCATTTAGGCAAGAAAAGAAAAGGCATCTAAATTGGAAAGAGGGAATTAAAACCATCATTACTCACTGATGACATGATATTACATATGGAAAATCCTAAAATCTATGACAAAAAAACCATTGGAACAAATGAACTCAGTAAAATTGCAGGATACAAAATTAATATGCAAAAATCTGTTGCATTTCTATACATTAATAAGAATAAAATACAATTTATATTTCAATATTTACTGTCACAAAAATAAATTAAGGGAATAATCCCATTTACAATTACATTTTTAAAAATCAACAAAACAGGGCAGCCTCGGTGGCGCAGCGGTTTGGCGCTGCCTGCAGCCTGGGGTGTGATCCTGGAGACCCGGGATCGAGTCCCACATTCGGCTCCCTGCATGGAGCCTGCTTCTCCCTCTGCCTGTGTCTCTGCCTCTCTCTCTGTGTGTGTCTATGAATAAATAAAATCTTTAAATAAAATAAAATAAAATTTAAAAAAATCAACAAAATATCTGGGAATGAATGTAACAAATGAGGCCAAGAAGTTGTACACTGAAAACTATAAGATACTGACAAAAACAAAACAAAATAAAACTGAATGACTCAAATAAACGAAAGATATTCTGCCCTCAATAGATTGAAAGATAATATTGTGAAAATGTCCATAGGACTCAAAGCCATATACAGATTTAAGGCAATCTCTATAAAAATTCCAATAGCACTTTTCAATGAAATAAAACAAATTTTGAAATTTCTTTAAAACCACACAAGATCACAAATAACCAAAGCAATCTTAAGAGGAGTAACACAGAAGGTATCATGCTTCCCAGTTTCAAACTATAATATACAACTACAGTAATCAAAACCATACGGTATTGACCAAAAAACAGACACATATATCAGTGCGAAAGAACAGAAGCCCAGGAATAATCTCACATATATATGGTCTATTAATTTATGACACGGGAGCCAAAAATACACAATGAAGAAAGGATGGTCTTTCCAATAGATGGTGTTGGGAAACCTGGACAACCACAGGCAAAAGAATGTAACTCGACCAATATCTTACACCATATATAAAAACCCAAAATGGACTGAAGAATTTATTTATTTGAGACAGAGAGAGAGAGAGAGAGAGAGAGAGAGAACGTGCATGTATACATGAGGGGTGGGAAGGGCAAAGGGAGTGGAGAAGCAGACTCCCTGCTGAGCAGGATGCCCTACATGGGGCTCCACCTCAGGACCCTGAGATCATGACCTGAGCCGATAGCAGGTGTTTAACTGTCTTGAGGTGCTCAGGTGTCCCTCAAAATGAATTAAAGACTTAAATGTAACCAGAAAAACTCCTAGAAGAAAATATGCAGTGAGCACCCTGATATTGGTCCTGGCATTGAATTTTTGGATCTGACTCCAAAGGCAAAGGCATAAGAACAAAACTAAAAACTAAAAACTAAAAACTACAAAAGAAAAAAAAAAAAAAAAAAAGCTTCTGCACAGCAAAGGAAACCATTGACAAAGTATAAAGGCAATATATTGAATGAAAGAAAATGTTTGCAAATCATATATCTGATAAAAGATTAACATCCAAAATATATAAAGAACCCAAACAACTCAATACAAATAAAACAATTAAAAACAAACAACCTGATTTAAAAATGGGCAGAGGATCTAAATAGTTACTTTTTTAGTGAAGACATACTGACGGCCAAAAGGCATCTGAAAGGATGTTCAATATCACTGTCAGGGAAATACAAATCAAAAACCATAATGAGCATCACCTCACGCCTGTTATAATAGCCATCATCAAGAAGAGAAGACATAACAAGTGTTGGAGAGGATACGGAGATAAAGTAAGCCTCCTGCACCGTTGCTGGGAATGTATATTGGTGCAGACACTATGGAAAACAAATAGAGTTTCTGCTAAAATTAAAAATGATCTACTGCATGATTTTGCTTTTAGGTATTTTGCTTCTGGGCATCTGCAGTTTTGCTTCTGGGTATTTATCTGACAAAAATGAAAACAGAATTTGAAAATATATATGCACCACTGTGTTCATCACAGCATTATTTACAGCAGTCACCATATGGAAACAACCTTGTCAGTATCCATCAATGGATGAAAGGATACAGAAGACATGTTATATGTATACACACACATACATACATATATATGTGGCCATTTAAAAATATTATAAATATATAAAATATTTATAAATGGCCATTAACAGGAAGGGAAGTTTGCCATTTGGGACAACATGTTTGCAACCTGAGGGTATGATGCAAGTGAAATAAGTAAGTGAAATAAGTCAGACAGTAAAAGACCAATAATATATGATTTCACTTACAGAGGGAATCTCAACAACAAAATAACATAAAAACAAAAGCAAGACAGAATTCATGTATACAGAGAACAGATGGGTGATTGCCAGTGGGAAGGAGAATTGAGGGGTATCCAATATGTATGAAGGGAGTCAATTTATGGTGACAATTGATACCAGACCATGGTGATCTATTTGTGGTGCATACAAATGTCGAATTTTTATGTTGTACATCTGAAGCTAATAAAATATCATGTACCACTTTTACCTCAATTTTAAAAAGACTTAAAACATTTAAAATTAATAAAAATTAATAATAAGTAAATGTGGCGAGGGGTGCCTGGGTTGCTCAGTGGGTTAAGTGTTGATTCTTGATTTTGACTCAAACATGATCTCAGAGTTATGAGGAGGAGCTCCATATCCGGTCTACACTGGTGTTGGGCCTGCTTAAGATTCTCTCTCCCTCTCTTTCTGTCAATCTTCCCTCCCCTGCTGTCTCTTTCAATCTTAATAAATAAATAAATAAATAAATAAATAAATAAATAAATAAAGTGACCTTGAAACAGATGAATTACACATCTTCCATGGATTTTTTTTTTAAAGATTTTATTTATTTGAGAGAGAGAGAGCACGCATGAGCAGAGGGAGGGACAGAGGGACAAGCAGACTCCCCACTGGGCAGGGAGCCCAACGTGTTGTTCTATCCTAGGTCCCTCAGATCATGACCTGGGCCAAAGTCAGACACTTAACTGACTGAGCCACCCTGGTGCCTCCTAAGGATTTTTAAAAAAGGGTCTAATACTATAAATAAACTTATTCTAGAATGTAGATGACTACTGCAAGAATTTGTTTCATCTGTCATATTTGATTTTTTTAAAATTGAGCAATAAAAGTCAAAGGATACCTTCATATTAAAAGCTATTAGAAATAAAAGGAAGTTTATCTGCTGTTTTGGACTGAAACACCTTTAATTACTTGTCACATTTAATCTGCACATTAAATATAGTAACTTTTGATGCTATTTTGCCACCTATGGACATATAATAATAATTTTTGCTAATTAAACAAATAAACCAACTGAAACTAAATAAAGTTCTTAACATATGAATCACTATCATAAAAGCCTCTCGATATAAAAACACATACAAATTATTTTTAAAAATACTAGCTTTTGTTGTAAAGTATTTATTTGATATTGTTTGAAAATAAAAGATTACTTACTTATGGGGAAATGATGTTGAAAATGGAAATTCTTTGAAGACAAATTTCCACTGAAAGAAGGGACACCATGGTGCTGAAAATAAAGATAATAGATTTAGTTCTAAAACTCAGAGTATCATTCCTATAGCTTTTAATGGCTGTATTCATTATAGAAAGGTCAAAAACAGTCTATTAATGATAAAAGGAAAGATGAGAGGGACACACGATTTGTACTTACTACTATCATTTAGAAAACCAGCATTACCCGTGTATTTATGACATTAAAAAATAACTACAAAAAAAAATAACTACATTTTTTTTCTGCTTAACTGTGATAGAACCATGATAAACACATATGCACTTTACACAGAAGTGTATCTTTTTTTTTTTTTTTCTTCCTTAGAGAAGGCAGCAGTTGTATGTTAAACCCAAGAGTGACAGCAGTGCTTCTCCGGAGCACTTCTCTATTAAAGCTTTTCATATGAACAGAATGCTGTTCATGTTGAAATATCTGTTGCCCACTTTCACAGCCAAAATTCCGATATTTGTGATTCAAATGTAGAAATACCCGTAGTCACTCTCAAAAGGATTTATTTAAATCATGCCCTGGTATCATTAGCACTGACAGGGTTTAGGGTAACACTCAGGAAGATAAACAGTTGTGATATATTTCTTCAAAGAATGTTTTCTGTCAGTGAACTTGTCCAAAAGCGTTGGGGCATATAAACATTCCTCAAGTGGGTTTACTTATCAAGTATAAAATGACCGGGTGAGGAGAATACAGGGTTTTGACAGTTTGTGGTTTGAAATTAAGCATGACCCTTTGTACTTTTAAACGCAATTTGTCTATTTTTCTTATCTGTCTTGATTCAAAAGGGAAGCAGTCAATGCTAAGTATGGCAAAGTGAGGGCAATTATGAATATATTTATAAAAATCAATTTAAAATAAAGATCCCAGCACTGCAAAAACACCTTGAAATAAAGCATGAATAAATAGGCTTTTCTCTCATGATTTTTAAAGCACCACTATAGGGGAAGTCTGAAGATGAATCAAGTGACAACTAGTTTGAAACAGCTTGCTAATTTATTTTCTGAGCCATATTCCTAGGCTAAGTGAATATGCATTTCATTATTCTAACAAACATGCTAATCGGAAAACTACCTATTTTCCCTTAACTAAAGGATCAGTGCTTTTAGAGTTTGAAAATAAGTTCTTACATTAAAAATACTCTTCTATGAGAAAGAATCATCTTTTATAATATATTAAATCATGACTAAATAAGTCTATTCTTGAAGAGATATTATACAGGATTGAATATAAACATTTTTTGGAAAAATCTCTTCAATATGATATGAGACATGTATTTAAGAAAACTAAAGCTTTTTCCAACTCAAATCTTTCTTTTTGAATTGATGCAGTGCATTTTATTAAGTGACATGTGAAGACAGTTAATACAAAGAGATAACTTATACAATAATAAATGTTTTTTAACAACAGCAACAACAACAACAACAAAAACAAAAACAAAAAAGATTGCCATGGAAGGAGAGTGAGTTATTGAGGTATAATCTTCATAAAGTTAAGGCAATGTCATAAGTAATAACTGAAGTTCCCAAAAAATCTCTCCATGCTTGTATACATAACATCCAATCGTTGTTGTTTTTTTTTTTTAATTTTTTTTAATTTATTTATGATAGTCACACACAGAGAGAGAGAGAGAGAGAGAGAGAGGCAGAGACATAGGCAGAGGGAGAAGCAGGCTCCATGCACCGGGAGCCCGACGTGGGATTCGATCCTGGGTCTCCAGGATCGCGCCCTGGGCCAAAGGCAGGCGCCAAACCGCTGCGCCACCCAGGGATCCCCCAATCGTTGTTTATTTCATAATTTTGTTCAAATTCTACACATTGGATTTTTAAATAAATACTTAGTAGCTCTTCAATTAAGATTGAATGAATAAATCTAGGTCATCAGGAGAACAAAATACCAATCTTTATCCTACTGTTTATAAGCTTATAATTATAGTAGTCTAATCTTTTCCAATTTTTCATCCATTAAATTTGGTAAGACATGTTTTTCTTGCATGGGCAGGCCAGAGGTCAGAGTCCTAGCTTATAGTCAATTTCATAAGTACTTACCTTATACACATACACATTTATCTCACAAATGGAAAATCAAACCTGAATCTTTTCAACTGCTTTAGTAGTTTAATTTATTAATGATGGTTACATTAAAAAAAAAAAAAAAAACTCTCACTCAATATGTCCTATTTGTCCCTGAAAGGAATGTTTTCTTGAACAATCTGTTTGCCTTTGACTCTCTAATTAGATAATGACCTTTTTTTTTAACCTTCCATATAAATTGGGAAAATCTCTTGTTACATTCATTGAAAAGACAAAGGAGATATGTAGCCAAATCTTCTACTTGTTTCTATTACAATTTGTAGGTTTCCCTAAAGATTCCATTGCCCATCAAACATTGAAAGCAGTTTTTCTCTTTCTTATATACAATTTTTAAAGGCAAAAACAAATACATATAGACATGCACATATACATAAACATGATCTGACTCTAAACTTGAAAGGGAATCGGGATTTAAGGTTTTCTATGATAATAATTTTGACCTTATGATATGCTATTATTTTTGCAGGATAACAAACCTGTATTAGATGACTCCTGGGATCAACTTTAGGACATTCCTTGAAAATTACTAAGGCCAGGACACTTGGGTGGCTCAGTGGTTAAGTGTCTGCCTTTGGCTCAGGGTGTGATCTTGGGGTCCAGGATCCAGTCCCACATCGGTCTCCCTGAGGGGGGGCTGCTTCTCCCTCTGCCTATGTATCTGCCTCTCTCTCTCTCTCTCTGTCTCTCATGAATAAATAAATATTTTTTAAAAATTACTAAGGCCTCTAAATCAACTTCTGAGTGTAAATTTTTTAAGAGAATTGTTCATTTAGTATGCTGTTGATCAGAAACTTGAGATATGAAGCTTCAATATCTATAAATATTTTTAAATTTCCTAAATAGAGTGAAAAAAGGAATGACTAGATGGTTGATTGTTTCTTTTATCTTCAGTATTATTTGGATAGCATGGATTTCATAATGATAATATTATTTCTCAATCATAATCTCCAATTATGCATATGGTCACTCATGGAAGAAAAATGATCATGTAAATGATAGCAATAAATAAATACATTAGAAAAGGTAGCTAAAATTTCCCAGTGTGAAGTTCACTTAATTGTACAAAGCCTACTTTTATGACCTTCAGCAAACATGTATGAACTCACAGAACATATGTCAAATATGTTAAACTAGAATACAATGTAGATCACTTCCCTTGTTCCTCTTAAAGGACAATTTTAAGGAAAACCTACCAATCTTTTCTTTTTACTTTATTGTATATCATCAAGGAAGAGGGTCAAGGCTTTAAGTTCATTTTGAAAGAGATAAGAACACCTTGTGATGAGGAGTAGAAGAGAAAAGGCCATTTTTCCTAAGGCAAGGTAGCAAAAGTTTAAGGGCCATCAAATTATTTGGAGGGAGTGGGGGTTTCTTTGACAGCCAGACCCCTTGACATTTCTGTCTTTCCCTTTCTGTTGGCCCTGCCCACATAGGAGAAAAGGAAGATGAAAAGGCTCATAAGAAATGTAAGTGATCTTTATTGACCTGTGACTTTTGTATAACCATGGCTTCTGGCGTGTGACTGCAGTATGCATTTCTTGTCAAAACAGGTAAGGGAATTGGGCACTGGCCTGAAGGAACCTGTGTGTGCTTGTGTGTGTGTATGTGTGTGTGTGTGTTCAGAATCGAAAGGTAAGGGATTTGAAGGAAAAGTGGAGGAGAATTGGGGGAGGTTAGAGAAAGAAAAGACAACTATTGTAAATTTTCTCCTGTTGAAAAAAAAAATCCTGTTATTCTGTAGTTTATTCATCTCGTTCTCAATCTTTGCCCACTCTTCCTTAATTTTCCTTCAGAAATTCCATCAATTTCCCTGAAAGTCATTTTTCTTTCAAAGAAATATGGTCATCAAATAGGGAATAAATTGAAAACTAGCTTGCAGTCTCCAGCAGACTTTCCCCGATGTGACAGGACACATTGGCTGGGAAAAAGCAGTTCTTCAATCTGTTATGGATATGAATAAAGCTGTATCTCAGATCTTGTACAAACACCCCACAAGAGCACAGGGTACACTGGAAACGGGGGATGAGGATCTTTTCCATTTACCTAAGGCCTAATCTTTTTGAAAACTAGATCGATTAAAGTACAGTCATTAAAACTTGCTAAAATGACACTTATCGTTTCCCTCAGAAAGGGAAATAGCACAGAGAAAAATGTATTTTAATGACAAAGCATTTCCCTGCAGAAAACTACTTAAACCGCGCTATAAAAACTGGGAAATTATTTCACCCAAATTTCCTTTAACCTTTCAGGGCATCCGCTCACGTTTGTTCAGAGAGTCATTTTACAAATACACAAGCAGACACTGTCAAATTTAAAATAAAGAATGAAAGAGAAAATCAACTCTAACATCATCAATAATCCCTGTTGTAAAATCCTACTCAATCTATGTGGTTTTCTTACCTCCCCCTCCTTAGTTCACAGACATGTTTCATAGAAAAATATGAAAAAGACAACCTCGCCCTGTGCTTCCACCTGATGGTTGCTCTTGCACATCGATCCCACCTTTCAGCCAGAGCCACCCAAGGGGAAATGGCAGGCTGCTTGTGGGCCTCGTGGGGACTACTTTGCTCTGGTTCAAAATGCAGATTCTGCAGAGAAGCTGACCCTTGCTCTCTATGAGAAGGGTCTACCTACCAGCCATCTTGAAGGCAGAAAAATGTTCTAGGGAACCTGCTTTCTAAGAAAAGAAGACCAAAATCCAACCAGTGACAAAGATGAGGACACACTGAGGTTGGTTCATATTTGGTATTTGATCTTCAGGCTATATACTTCTATCTTGCTTCCTACAAACAGACTGCATGTCTTTGGAATTTAGCCCAGGCATCCTATCGAATGACACAAGAGACCTCAGAAAGGGCATGAGATTCTAAATGATATTACTTGGAACAATTTATACACTAACAACCTCTTCGAATTTTTGCCCAGAGCAACTCTGCCTGCATGCCCGAGGCCAGTAATCTCTGCCAGGTGAGACGTTCTCAATGCTGATTTTAATATTTGTCTTCCTCCTCTGACAAGCTTTAGTATGGGTCAAATGGAGGGAGAAAGCATTTGAAAGCATTCTGGTCAATGCCACATTTATTAGCAAGGTTAATATGGTTCTCATGTCTTTTTTAATTGGTGGGAAGAATGGGGAAGGGACATCGATTTAAATTTATTTGTTTGTTCGTTTGCTTTTAACAAAGTCCCAAAGTCCCTTTCTTAGGTTGCTGCCTCCACACTCATGGTACAGAGGAGTGTGAATCAGCCTTTGTTTTCATAGAGATCAACTAACCATTCTTTGCACAGAAGTTCTTTACATATGATAAATGTTCAATACTTTCTTGATATATTTTTAAATGGCATTTGGTCTAGAATGTAAACCTCAAATCAAAGGCTAAATATAATCATGAATCCATAGACAGGTAGAAAAATCTGTTTGTAACTATATTCATTGGAATTATGTTAAGTTGGAAAAAAGAAATGCCTCTACTCAAAAAAAAATTGGCTTAAATGAGATAGAAATATATTTTTGGGGGACACCTGGGTGGCTCAGTGGTTGAGCATCTGCCTTTGGCACAGGGCATGATCCTGCGGTCCTGGGATTGAGTCCCACATCGAGCTTCCTGCATGGAGCCTGCTTCTCCCTCTGCCTGTGTCTCTGCCTCTCTCTCTGTGTCTCTCATGAATGAATAAATAAATAAAATCTTAAAAAAAAATAAAGAAATATATTTCTCTCCATGAAGTCCCATGGCTTGGTAATCTAGAATGAGGATGGTGGCTCTATTTTAACAGTCCTCAGGGAACTTTGAGTTCCTTCCAACTCATGCATTCATCATCCCTAGGGTGTGTCCTTCCCCGCCATGGTCCAAGCTGGTATTCATACAGGATTCACATGGAAAGAGGTGGGGGGGGGGGGGGCAAAGAAAAAGAGGGCAAAGTGCATGGGCCAACTGGTCCTTAAGGGAGATTTCTGGAGGCTTCCCTAGAACACCCTCAATTAAAACACTCCCACTTGAGAGCTTAGTCACTTGAATATATCTAGATACAAACTGCCAAAGATGAAAAAGAGAGAGCACACACATAAGGGGGCTATCATGATGGAAGATGAAGGGAAGGGGACAGGAATTAGAGCAAAGGAATTATTAGAATCACCAAAGTGATTCAACCAAATTGAAAAAGTATAATGCATTCTTCTCCGTGAAATGACTCCCCTTCACTACAAAGTGCTCTTTCTTTCTTCTCTCAAATCTGAGAACACTGTCAGGAAGCCATACACTGAGCAGGCTAGCAGAGCCCCACAATTTAAGATGGGAGGAGCTAGCTACTCCAAATATTTTGAACTCCCCTGGAAACAAGGTATACCATGGAGCTGGGGAAATAAAGGAAAAATGATAGGAGTATAGTAAATGGGCATTTCAGCTCATCACATGTCCTCCTGTCCACTGAGCTCACTATGTGTCCTCAGGCCACTATGTTCACTGTGGTACATGTGAAAAGCCCCTACATAGAGACGCAAAGTTTTGACTCAAAGTCATTTTATTTATTTATTTTATTGTTTTTTAGCAACATCTTGACTTTGGAAAACTTTAGATTTCTTTTTAAAACATTTCTGATTATCACAAACAATTTGTAACCTTTTTAAAAATCCTGTCCACTTATAGTTCCATAACTAATATGGACTTAATAGTTACAATCTATTATTTTTGTGGGATAAAAAATACATCTATTCCCAATTGTTAAGGAGATATTAAAGAATCTACCTTGTTATTTCTCAACAGCCCTCCTCCCAAATATTTTTAAACGCTATTTAAAGTTTCCAGTTTATTCCAGTAGTCTTAATTTGTTCCAGTTCTATTTTTTTTTTTCATTTTAGTTTAGGAAAAGTGAACTAAGGCCTATATATCAATAAGTTAAATAGTATTTTCAGCAATGTGCCACCACACATGCCTGGTCCACAAAGTATATGGTTAGTATCAACAGGGAAAGAATTCAAAATCTGGCCTCACATTCCAGGAAAGCTGTAAACTAGATCACTTTGATCTTCTTCATTTTCTTCACTTTGATTCTCACAGAGTATTTACATCCTCTTATGTTTATATGACCTCATGAACTCATGAGAGTTTCAATAGACAGCCAGTTAAAACACACAGTATGTTTTAAAAAACCAAACATACTTTAATAAGTCTGCTAAAAGCTGATAGCATTTTCCAGACTATACCAAGCATTAATTATCCTTCCTCTTTTTTGAGTCAAAGATTATAAGAAAAGGAAAGGGCATGACCTTAGCCCATCTCTACAGCAAAGATTGCAACAACAATAAAAAATTTGAAAATGTGTTTTGTGAAAATGTTGAGGTTAACATTTGAAGACTCCCCCAGATGCCTCACTTGGCTATACATTTGTTTATACTGATCATAAACAAATGCTATTTAGATACTGGCATTTGACTGAATTGGTATATACTTAAAAGAACAAAGTTTAAGATAGAAGTAGACACAAAGTAAACTCAGGAAGGTTCTTTTATATGAACTTTAGTTGCAAATTCATCAATTCATTCAATTTTGTGGTGTTTAAAGTGTTTCAGTTCATTGACATGTTATTGTCTTGGCAACTACTGATTTAAAAAAAGAAAAAAATTTCAGATATTATTTTAATTGATAAGTAGTTAAAATTTGGTAAAAAGTCCACATTTCGTTAGGGGCAAAACAAGGTTTAAGCATAACCAAGGCATTAAGTAGCCATGTAGCAGCAGGATATATTGGTGAAATACAGAAACTGAAAAGACAGATCTTTCAGGGAAAATGATGTAATGAAAATGCTTTCTGTTTCTCTATGTATCTGTCTATCTGCCTAGCTATATATTGAAACAGCACTACTCCAAATCAGAGGGAAAAAAAAGGAAAAAAGGAAAGGGTTAGAAATGTTGAGGCAGTAAAGACTTTCTTCAAAAACAAAATATAGGGATCCCTTGGTGGCACAGCGGTTTGGCGCCTGCCTTTGGCCCGGGGCGCGATCCTGGAGACCCGGGATCGAATCCCACGTCGGGCTCCCTGCATGGAGCCTGCTTCTCCCTCTGCCTGTGTCTCTGCCTCTCTGTCTCTCTCTGTGTGGCTATCATGAATAAATAAATAAAATCTTTAAAAAAAAACAAAAACAAAAACAAAAAAAAACAAAATATAGAGAAGCATGAACTCTCTATCACGAATTAGACCACTCACAGAAAGGACCATATAATATAGATCTATTATTAGATCAAAACAAGATTGTAATTTTACTTTCAAACTATGTTAACACAAATGTGATACATGACATTGATAATATTCTTTATAATGAAGACTGCCTAACAAACAAACAAGGAAACAAATAAAAACTGAAGGCAGTATTAGATTCATTTGACTTGAACTCTGCTATGCAGTACAAAGGGGATCTTGAATAGTCATTTACCCCCAATTATTCCTCTGCCTGGTATTGATACATAGTAAATAATACCAATATTTAGTGGCTTATAACTATTTAGTATCTTTTACTGTTCTTACAATGATTGGGCTTAAGTTGCTGATTCCTCTATTTCATGTCGTGTTGCATGAGGCTGCAGTCAAATGGGGGCTCAATTAGTCTGGCATGTCAAGATGGCTCACTCATCTGACTGGCAATTGATGCTATCTGTTGGCTGAGAATTCAGCTGGACTTTGCCAAGTGCCTACATGTGGCCTCACAGTGTGGCTTGGGCCTATTAAAAGTAACTATTGGGTTCCAAGAAGTTTCCCCAACAGTGAATATTCCAAAACACTCAGATGAGGAAGATAGTGAAGAGGATTAGATTCCATCTCTCTCTTTCTCTTAAGATTTTATTTACTTGACAGAGAGAAGGAGAACAAATAGGGAGAGTGACAGACAGAGGGAGAAGCAGTTCCCCATTCAGTGGGACTTGATCCCAGGACCCTGGGATCATGACCTGAGCTAAAGGCAGATACTTAACCGACTGAGCTGCCAGGGCACCCTAGACTCCATCTCTTGTTGAGGGGACAAAATCTCATTGTAGAAGTGCATATGGCACAGAAGTTATCATTGAGAACATTTTTGAACACTATAGCCTGCCATAATTCTCAAAAAATAATTCCAAAAATTAAGACATTTCATGTAACATTATATACCAGAAAACAAAACCCAACGATGGTATCAGGAGGGAATCTATATAGCAAAGTTACTAACTAATCTTTCTTGAGAAAGATTAGCTTTTCATTCTGACGTTATGTTTTCCTAATTGGTAAGGAGTGTTAATATGTCCTTCCCTATATAATATATTGGAGATTTTAGGAGATATTTTATTTTTTTAATTTTAAAATACAGGTACAGAAATATGGAGAAAAAAATGAATAGCTTAGTGACTTATCATAAGGTGAACAATTTTGAAACACCTCCCAAAAGGTCTCTTCCTGCACCCCACCCTATCATACTGACTCCCCCAAATTGAATACTTCCCTTTCTTTATGGGAATGTTATCATTTCTGTATGCTTTTATCTCCAGTATCCATTCTTAGACACTGTGGTTTAATATCATATGTTTCTCTACATTTGATTAGTTCGTTAAGTCTTTTTAATCTGTAGGCTCTCCTTCCATCTTTTTGTTTAATTTGTTGACAAAATTAAGCTCTTTACTTATTAACTAATCTACACTTTCTTAAAAACTTAAAACACATTGATATTTAATACTTCTGTCCCTTGATTCTATTGACACTTATTGGAAAATGTTGATATTTTAATTTTATAATTTCATTTTCATTTATTAGCTGGAATGATGTTATAAGAAGATACTTTATCTCCTCTATTAGTTACTCAGTGATATCTCATATAAGAAAAGCTAGATTTTTTTTTCCCCCAAAAGTTTGATTTCTTTGCCCAGCTCTAAGATAATGAATTGATTCTGTTTGTTCAAGGCAACTTCTAAAATAGCCCCAACGATTGCTCCTGTATCTTATGTTGAATGTAGGCTAGACCTAGTGACTCACTTTTAACAAACAGAACGTGGCCAAATATGGATGACATATGTGAGATTAGGTTTCAAAAAGGCTGTGTCTTCTGTCTTTCTCACATCGTCTTGATTTCTTCCTCAATATTTGTGACTGGAGCCAGCTGCCATGTTGTGAGTGCCTAAGGAGAGACAATGTGGTGAAGATCTGTTGTTTTCAGCCAGCAGCCAGTAGAGACCGCAGGCCTCTCAGTACTCATGTGAGTGAACTTGAGCATTGTCCCTGCTCCAGTAAAGCCTTGAAACTCTGAGATGAAAAAAAAAAAAAAAAGTGGATTTAAGTTGTTAAATTTTAGGGTATTTTGTAATATAGTAATAAATAATAAATATAATAGCTAAATCTGAACTCCTGGATTTAAACTGGTTAATGATTTCAATCTATTAAAATGCTTCACTTCATTAAAGCTTGTATTGCCCTTTTGGTTAAAATAGGAACTTTTGTGCATAACTCTATTTGTCTTTAATGGTCTTGTTCATCGTGATGATGAGATTGGTTCCAAGCTTATCTTGTACATTTCTTGTCTGAGTCCTGATGTCAGTTATTCTCCAAGATGTCTTGTTTCATTTTTTTTAACCAAAACAATAACATTTTAAAACCACCATCAGGGTTCACAGTATAGTCATTATTACTGGACTGGTCATTGTTTCTAATCTTTTTCAGGGGATAAGGTATGAAGTGAAATACCTCATACATTGTTATTGATATCTAACTATAATTCTGGCCACATAATTTTACTTAATGTATTTTAAATTACATGTGTTTCCTTCCTTCTACATTGAGAATCTGGTTCCCAATAGAGAATAATATAATTTGGTTATCCCACCATCACTCAGTTGCTTTATCTCTATATACAACAAATAATACATAAACACAAACTGGAATCTCTAAAGTCAAATGCTTGGGTGGGAAACTCTGGGAACTATTGTGCTGTCCTGTCTTCAGGTAGTATACATATTCAAAACATTCTCAACCAAGAATAAGAAATTATTTTAAAAAGATATCCTAAGGTGAATACTTAAGTCTCAATTATCATTTAGAAATGCAACATTTTTGTTTTTTTTTCCCTGGAGTGAACTACAGATGTTCTTGTTTAAACTTCTTTGCCTATGTTATTTATGAACCCCGTGAAAACAGAAACCACGACTAGATTCTATGTAATCACTAACCTCTATATAATAATTAGAAATTATTTTTAAAAAGTAACCCACATCTTTTTATAGAGTGATTCTCAATTCCTTTCATTATTACTCTTAGAGATAGCTTTCAGTCCGGATCTCAGCTTTGTATCACAGAGCAAACTATCTTAGCTGTTTCCTGGCCGATCCATCTGTTGCTCAAAAAATATGATCAATAAACTTTAGTAATGATGATAATGACAATAATAATAAGTACCATACACATCACATCCACTGAACACATAATGCAACTGTGCTGAGCATTGTATGTGCATTATCACATTTCATCCTTATAACCATGAGAAGAGATGTGTTCTGTTATCCTCATTGAAAGTGTGAAAAACATAGCTACAGGAAACAACCTCCTGGGAACATAGTCAAGTTTGCTTTTCTTCTTGTATTATTCCAAGTATTTTCTATAAATATTTAGTTAAAGTGGAAGGAAGAAAGTTGATAAGAAAAGGAGAAATAAATCCATTATATACAGGATAAACTGGATCAAGTTATAATTTAAAATAACCAGGTCGTGGTCTAGAGTCTTTAGAAAACAGAGCTGAAGACAAAGCTGACATACTATGATTTTATTAGGAAGGGCAACGCCAGCAACACATAAGAATAAGGGGTAAAGGAAAAGAACTGAAAAGGAAAGAAAATGAATATAAAATGGTAATTACTGAACTGGCTACAACTTCACAGGAAAACAGTCCTGAGGAAGATCCCTGAAAAAAAAAAAAAAAAAAAGCCTTGCATATGTGCTATATCTGGGATCAGTTCTTTTTTAGAGTCAGAGAAGAAGGGGAAGAGTTTATTCTCTCCTCCTCCCTGCCCCCTAACTCCTACTGGACAGTTTGGTGTGACTCCCTGGACCTTGCCTATTGTGCCCTCCAGGAGGCAGCAACCAGAGCTTCTCCTGCTGGCACATTTCAAGTCAAAAATCAGTGAGGGAAGGGCAGAGCTTCTGAGGGTCAGGTCTGACTGGCCCCGTCAACATAGGTGCACAAGATGCCAGACTTCACCCTGTGGAAAGCTGAGGTATTGGAAGAATTGACAGCACCATGGCCTGTGGCTCTTCCTTTACCAAGAGGCTGGGTCAGTAAGCAGATTCTGGAAAGGTGCATAAACTGAGTAGGTGTATTACCCTAAATAGGCACAATGTTTTCCTTACTGCCTGGAGGAGCCTGGGGATAACCAGTTGAGTTGTTGGTGGCAGGGACTCGTGAGAGTTGAATGACTGGATAAACTATGTGTGCGGAAATGGATTATTTCCCACCAGGCATGGAATCTTCAGATGGTGCATTGCCGGTATGTGGTAAATATTCAAGAAACATTCGTTGAGCAAAGACAATTACAACGATCTGTTTTAGTGCCTATTTGACAAATGTGTGTCCTTTATGATTATATATACAGTTGTTTTTTGTTATCCTCGGTATTGTTCTATACTGACAATGCTGAATTAGCAAATACTGAATCGTTTCCGCCCCCCCCCCCCCCCCCCAAAAAAAATGCAGGGTTAGGTTCTGGCCAGCTTCTGGTCACAGCATTTTTGTCAACCGATCAGCACATAAACTCATTTTATGTATGTTCCTTGTTTAAAGGCACCTGATTTAATAGATGGTGTGGATTCATTAACCGTGAACTCAGGAGCAACAGCTCTATGTCTCATGCCTGAAGGATGTTTAAGTAACACGCATATCTTCCTCTGTAAGGCACATCACAGCCTTCTTGTGGTTGGAAACGCTACACAACACTGCAGGACCACACTTGAGGGTCATTGTAAACAGCGAAGTCACCAACAAAGACCACAAGATTGTGAAAACACATGACATTAAAGAAATTGAGAAAACGAATGCTTGTTTACAGCATGAGAGCTGAAACAGGAAGGCACAAGGTCTCCCTGTTTAGTCTAAGGTATGATTGACTCTAAACTGGAAATGTACGTGTTGGACAACTTAAATTTGTCCCACTCTGCATATCTGTGAATGATTGCAAAACCATCACGAGCATCGATTTTGTGATTACAAATAAGATTTAGTAAGTAGACAAGTTTGCAAATATAAAGTCCATGAATAATGAAGATCAACTGTGTGTGTGTGTGTGTGTGTGTGTGTGATATAAATATTTTCAGGTAGAAATTGTATTTTTATGCACAATTTACATTTGGGTGATCTTGAGGAACAGTCTAATTATTTTGTCAGAGTTCTGCTTTTTCTTTTTAATTCTAAGGTCTATTACTCTTTACTCAACTTTATTGAATAACTATTTTTATTCATGACCACTCCTTCAATTAAGAAAATCAATGCGTTTTAACCTTATCTTTGTGAGGAACTATGGTCTAGACTACTGGTCAGTTAAATTACAAACTCTCAGCATGGGCTTAAGCATCAGTATTTTCAAATAGTGGTTAAGAAGTTCTCTAGATGATTCTAATGAGCAGCCAGGGTTAGGAACTCGGGTTCAATACCAGCACAGATACTGTGCTACATAAGGCAAGTTCCATAACACCTCCTGAAGTCAGTATTTTCATGTATAAAATGGACATTATATTCCTTTCCTCATCAAATGTGAGTACTAAATGAGTTAACATACGTTAGATTCTGGATCCAGAGTAAATCATTCAATTAAAAAATGTGTGTGTGTGTGTGTGTGTATGTGTTTTTTTTCTTTTCATGTAGAAAGCCTGGTGTATCTCCTTTCTTCCTCTGAAGATACATTTAATTTCAATAACACGTTTTAAATGTGAAAAGATACCAAGTTTACCCTCTCCATCTTTACCAAATAACATGCATTTTATCTTAGTGCAGTATTTAAAATTCATAGATAATTTTTGTAATCCTTACCCCCCACTATACTCTTTCATGTACCCTACCCACAACTTATACTGAAATTATATCTATTGTGGTTCTCAATAGATGTCCCACATATTCCCATGTCCAAGTATTTGGTTACAGTATTTCTGCTGCCTGCAATGACTGCCATCTTATAGCTCTAAAGTCCCACTCATATTTTAAGAACAATTAAAAACTACCTCATCCCCAAATCTATTTTCTTTCTCCATTTCCTTATCATTCTATAGTTCCCAAATAGTACTAACGTGGCCTCTTCTGCAGTTCAGTGTGTCCTATATATTTTCCTATTATGTTCAATATATTTTCCTATTATCACTTCCTCTCATTTATCAATTGCTTGAGTGCGTGTAATAACTTTCAGGTTAGAATATGCATTCATTGAGGGCAGGAACTTTTTAAACTTTTGCTTTCATCCTATGCCTATGAATGTGTTGAAAGTGGGGGGAAAAGATTGATTTCTTTTTTTTTTTTTTTTGTTCCTGGCTAAATGTTAAAGGGGAATATTTTGCCCTCTGCTGCAGTGAAAATCACTATGCGAGAACAGTAGGCCAAGAAATGGCACAAAGTTAACTTACTCTCCATCTCTTTCCAAGCTGAATATTGTCTTTCTGAAACAATTCTCCATTCTAATCTTGGAGGATTCTCTTTTTAATAAGGGAGGCTGTTCCCTTACACAGGTATTCAATAAATATTTGTAAAAGGAATCAATGTGTGAATTATGCCCCTTTAGGTTAACCGTAATATGTTAATAACTATAATGGACATGGGAAACCAATTAAAGTGATCACTCCTTAATATTTACATTATCAAAACCTGTATTTCTCTGTTTAGTGTTAAGCAAATTAAGTTATGCACGACAAAAATCAAAGTCAAGTTGGATTATGTCTATTATTTCTCTTTAATTTACTCAATCTGATGATTCTTTTACTCTGTAGAAGATTAATTTAGTCAGGGCTTGATCTTTATGAAGTCAAGTAATTTCTCCCAAGCTACTGTTATTTTCCAAGGTTATCATGTGTTTAAAATAACTTGCAGGGATCCCTGGGTGGCGCAGCGGTTTAGCGCCTGCCTTTGGCCCAGGGCGCGATCTTGGAGACCCGGGATCGAATCCCATGTCGGGCTCCCGGTGCATGGAGCCTGCTTCTCCCTCTGCCTATGTCTCTGCCTCTCTCTCTCTGTGACTATCATAAATAAATTTTAAAAAATTAAAAAAATATATTACTTAAAAATTATTAAAAAAACTCATTAAAAAATAAAATAAAATAACTTGCATGTCATGCTGTAATATCCGAAATACTGTGTGTATAAAGACATAACTATTGAATAGCATTCTTATGCATACATAGAGTATGTTTTCCTAGAAATACCGACATAGCTTTTATTTATTTTTTTTTTTTTAAGATTTATTTATTTATTCATTCAGAGAGAGTGAAGAGAGAGGCAGAGACACAGGCAGAGGGAGAAGCAGGCTCCATGCAGGGAGCCCGATGTGGGACTCGATCCCGGGTCTCCAGGATCACACCCCAGGCTGCAGGCAGCGCTAAACCGCTGCGCCACCGGGGCTGCCCCCGACATAGCTTTTAAATATCTCTTCATTTATTTCTCAATGCAGAGGATATATTATTTTATGTCAACACATGATAGCTTAGGAAAATCAATGTATTATGAGGAATAATTGGAAATATTGGAAGATAGACACTTGTCTTAGTCTGTTAGAGCTGCTACAGCAAATGTCAGAGACTAGGTAGCTTATAAATAAGAGAAATTTATTTCTCATAGTTCTGGAGGCTGGGAAGCTCAAGACCACAGTGCTAGCTGATTCAGTGTCTGTAAGAACCCATTTCCTAAATAATTGCTTTTTGTTATAATCTGACATGGTGCGAAGAAGTGAGGTATCTCTCTAGGGTCATTTTATAAGGGCAAAGATCCCAATCATGAAAGCTCCACACTCATGACCTAATCACCTCCCAAATGTCCCCACATCCAAAATCATCCCCTTGGGGTTTAGGATTTCACATATGCATTTTGGAGGGGACATGTACACTCAATCCATAGCAGGCCCCCTAAAATATTTTAGGCAATACATTTAAAAGATAATAAAATAAGAGAAAAAATGGTTTCAATAAAATATTATAAAATACCTTTATAAAATTATAAAATTACTTTACATATTAAGTATATATACAATTTACTTAATTTTACTTTTGTAAAATGCCTGTGTAGTTTTTCTAACTCTTATAATTTAGACTACTTGTTGACATACTTATTATATGTGATATTTGAAGTCAAAAATGATTTTCTTCTCATAGTGCACAAGGACCTTAGTTCTGCTTGCTATTTAACTTTCTACCAAAAGTAAACATTTTCTAATGTATTTTGACAAATTGCTTATAATTTCATAAATTTGATAGATTCAAATGTAATTTAAATATAATTTACTGAATATTTTCCTCATATCTAAATTATTAAAGCTTAGAAAAGTATAGGGTGTTGGTTTAATTTATTGCTCTTCCCTCCCTTAGTTATTGGACCTCTCCCCTTCAATCTCCTCCCCATCCTTAACCTGGAACCAGTTCTGAACCAAACTTGAAAGCGTTTCCAGAATCTTAGTTTTCAACTAAACCATCATCAAAATGGTCCAATTGAATCAAAAAGATTCTACAAATCCTGCCTAGTGTGTAGAAAGTTCTTTTGTCTCAGGGCCTATTAATAATATCAACAAGTCTTAATATTTTATGCTCTACTTAAGTAACTGAGCTTCTATCTGTGGGCTTCTGCAAAGGTTTCCTGTAGTGCTTGACATATTGATCTGACACTACATATCCACCTTGCTATACCACGACTCCCCTCATTCCAATCACTCCCACATAGATTTTCTCTAGTTTCTTAGACCCAATATTAACGGAAATATCCAAACTATCTGTCTAGACATCTCCGCCATCAACTACCACTAGTTTAGAAAATAGAACCTTTGAGAGTTAATTCACACTGTTAATACTCTCGTGGTGAAGTCATCACACCTGGTGACTGAACGTCTCATCTATTATCTTCTCACTTTCAAATATAAACCCTAATCTCAACCGCTTCAGGAACTCTAGAGTTCTATACCTAACTCAGCATCAACTGTGACACTTGGGTCTCTATTAAATATCTCAAATTTTACACGTGCAAAACTGAATTCATAATCTTTCCTTGACCCAGCTCCTCCTTCAGTCTATCTCCTTTTATTACATAGTAGCTTCAAACTCTCAGTTGCTTAAGTCTAAACATTGCAATCATTCTTGATTTCAGTCTTATAACCAGGATCCAGGATCCAATTAATCAACAAGTTTACTGCTTTGACCTTCAAAAAATCTATATGGAATCCTACCATTGCTTTAACATGCTCACTACAACTACCCTGGTCTTGTCTGAGATACCATTAATTCTTTCACCTGAAATATTGCTTTTTAATTGGTATTTATGTTTTGGCCTCACCCTCCTATATTTTATTTTGAACAGAACACAAAGGGTGAATTTCTATCTTATTAGATTTTTAAAAAAGTCTTTTCAATGACTTATAAAAAAGGTGACCCTGGGATTTATAATCCAAACTTGGACAATTTTTTTTTAAGATTTTACTTGTTTATTCATGAGAGACAACGGAGAGGAGAGAGAGAGAGAGAGAGAGAGAGAGAGAGACAAGGCAGAGAGACAGGCAGAGGAAGAAGCAGGCTCCATGCAGGGAGCCTGACGTGGGACTCCATCCTGGGACTCGATCCTGGGTCTCCAGGATCACGCCCTGGGCTGAAGGCAGGCACTAAACCGCTGAGCCACTCGGGCTGCCCCAAACTTGGACAGTTTTTTTTTTTTTAAGTGAAGGGAGAATTATTAACAATTATAACAGGACACAGGATTAGAAATGGGACATCCTGGGCAAACTAGAGTATGTATCACCCTGCGTATGAGGGTTTATATGATCTGATCCCTTTTTAACTTTATGAACATATCTTCTAATGTTCGTAGTTCCCTTATTCTGATACACGTTTTCCTTGATTTCTAAAACATCCAAAGCAGGTCAAGCAAAGCTCCCTCCTCAACCATTTGCACTTACTATTCCCTGTCTAAAATGCTCTTCCCCCATATATCCAAATAGCCTCGTCCTTACTTCCCTAGGTCTCTTTTTGAATGTCATTGTATCCTGTCCCTATGAATAAAGAACTTTGACGAAGCATTATAGTTTAATGCTCATACATGGAAGAAGGTACAAACTCTGGAGCCAGACACCCTAAGTTCAAATCCCAGTTTGGCAGCTTATACTTGAATGATCTCATACAAGTTATTTAACTTTTTACACATAAAATAGACAAAGCAATAGTACCTACCTCGTAATGCTGCTAAGAATATTCTATAAGTTCATATTTGCAAAGTTCTTAGAACAGTGCCTGGCACATAGTGCTTTGCACTATACATGTGTTCGTTAAATAAATATCAATTTTAAAATATTCAAATTAAGTAGTTGGAAGTAGAAAAACATAGCATACATAATGAAAGCAGAATTTAAGTTATAATAAGAGCTGTGATTAGTGGGATAAAGTTAAGCATACAATGTAGACAAGGTATAAAATCACTTAGTCTAAAGAGACTAATTTTTTTTCTTTAGCCTTTACTTATATAATCCTGACCAAGAGCTCACACCTTTAAAAATCATTGTTTTTGAAGACATGATCATGTATGTATTTATTAGAAGATTCAATAAAGATAGTTAAAATAAGAGTTGTTGAAAACTGTCATTTTTCATGAAATATTTACAAAATAAATGCTAAAATCCTTCTCCCCTTTCTCTTATAGGGAAACAAAAGTAGAAAAAAAAATTGTACCTTCCATTATAGAGCTAAGCACATACTGATCCAGAAATAGATAATCTAAAGGAGGGTCCAGGGAAAGTGAAACAGTGGCATATCTTCTGTTGCCTCATGCCGTGAGAATAAGGCATCAGATAAACCACATGTGTGGGTTACTCAGCGGCTGCTGATTTATTTCTGTTTTCCAAAACTTGCATAAGAATCTCTCTTGTGGACTTCCACTGACAGGAAACCTACCTGGAAGAGAATTCTGGGGTTTATTCTAGTCAACACATAACAAAGGATACATTATTCTGTGTCTTTCATAGGATGATTTGAAAATTGAATGAGAAACTCCGTGTAAACTATGAGGATCAGCATCCAACTGTTATAGATTATTAAATACTATTAAATTATACATATCATATAATATAGAAATACAATCCTATAAAAATTACATATAACCAAATACAATTATATATAACTTAATAGTATTTGATAATATATGTAATAAATATATATGCATATCATTCAACCACAATAAAAAACACTATCCCTCTTAAAGACATTTAATGGGCCAACAATCAAATAGTATCCCCTAGTTCCACTTCTAGTTCATTCTTTCTGTATATTCTCAATTTACTATGTTCCCTGTAAACAGTGGTTGTCATGATAGAGGATGTGTTTCAGAGAATGAATCAAGTGAAATTGTCCCATCGTTATATGGTGTGAATATATAGCATATTTATTTTTGATGTTTTACACTTCTCCCCAGTCATCAAGCAGTAAGTTTGTGTTGTGTGCATGTGTGTGTGTGTGTGTGTGTGTGTGTGTGCTGTGCTCTTCCATGTCGATTGGTGGTAAACTAATCAGTCCTTATGTTGCTTACATTTAACGAAGAAGATATTTTTAGAAGAGAAAAATAATGAGATAGCGACAGGGAATTTGTGTTGCTACTAGTGACATGGTCAAGCAAAATCTCTTTTAATAGATAACATCTGAGCTGAGATATGTAATTAAGAAGAAGCAAATCATGAATTTATTTAGACAAAAACAATAGAAGAAGATGCAATGGCAAGTGCAAGTAGCCTGAAGGATGAAAGAAGTTGATTTCTTTAACCCGAAGTGCTGTGCTTATTTTCTTATGACATCTTATTTTTCATTTTTAACAGTTTTTTTTGTTTCTTCAATGTTCTCTGTCTTCTTCCATTTAACCATTTTTCTAGTGCTTCATTTGCATTTCTTTTAAGGATTCTCATATATACATTGATTCAGACAGTTTTACACTTCTTGAACTTTTAAACTTTTAAAGAAATACCTGTTTTAAATACCTTAAAAAAATTGACCTAGTAAGTAACTGTGCAGAGTAGGTTACGGTTCTTATCTTATGCACTTTATTAAGGTCAAAAAAGATATCATAAGTTTAATAGTATATGTAAAGTTTAATTTCATAAAAATTAAGAAAGCAGATTCTCAGAAAGACATTGAATTCTTAAAATTATCACCTGCCTGCCCATCTGAGACATGTAAATGTTAACTTCTTAACATAAATGGATGGCATTTTTATGCAACCACTGGACACTTGCACATATATTAAGATCACCACACGAAAGTAAAGTCCAATAGAGCTTTGAGAAAATATATATGAGAATTTCATATGTAATTAATTTTTAAGTAGATTTCCTTCCCTACCACTAAGTACTAACTACACTTCAAATGTTGAAATTATTTAGGCACATATAACACAAAGAGTTTATATAATTTGATAAACAACAAAATAAACACAAAGATAAAAAAAAGATCAAATAATAGAAAAAATATAATGGCTCAGGAATGGTCCAATATATGATTAATCATGGTAGCTAAGTAGGAAGAATGTGTCAATAGTGACTGTGGGAAAGGAAAATCTTTGCTTATGGCTATGATTTTCCAAAAACCAATAGTCATATCAAGTAACTCCATTCTGAAAATCAATTCATTTATTTGTTCCTGGGAGATGTTCCAAAAATCAGAAACAGATGGTCAATGGGAGCATCAATTATTTTTTCTCCTAATGATAAAATTGGCTAATAATAATGACTTCATGAAAAAAAAAACGGTAACAATAATAATAGCTACTTTTATTGAGCCTCTATATATTTTGGACACAATGCTGTATATTGGGTAAAGGTTAACAATGACCGTATTTAATGTTCATAAAATCTTTATGACATAAAATGTTATTATTCTAATTTTACAGATGAGGAAATTGAGGAAAACAAAGATAAAAAGTTCAGCCAGGTGTCAATAACAAGAGGATATTTGAACCCAGTTTCCCTGACTTTAGACCCTTAGAGGCTACCCCCCTTATTCCAAAAAAAATGTATATCCATTTTCAGTCAGGAACTAATTAACCCATAAAATAGCTAACTTCTTAAAGAATCTTGGACATATTATACATTTGTTTTATGTACTTGTAAGCAGTCTAAATCACTTTCTTAGCAGGTAAGAGAGACAGTACAATAGAAGAACATTAGGTTAATGAATAAAAAAGGAAGGGGGGGAAATGAACGAAAGGAGAAAGGAAAGGAAAAGAGATTATAAATAAAAAGGAAAAATGTGTTGCCTGTGTATTCAAAAAATAGGGTATGAAACTATGACATTAGGTTGTCAAACAGTATTCTACAATAGGGTTTTTCCAAAATGTGCTTTTTATTTAAAACTCAGATTATAGAATTTCACTTAGATGTGCTGAATCAGAATCTTTGGGAGTTAGGACCAGGATTATACATTTTTAATAAACACCTCAGCTATGTATACATAATATATACATACACATATATAAATATATATAATATTAATCTTTTTAGGTAATTGGTGGGCCCTATAAAATTATTGGCAATCACCAAAACTTTAATTCTTGCCTAACTTGGTAATGTAGAAAATCTACTATGACATAAAAAAAGTAGTTGAGGTTATGTGATATAGTAGATGGAATCCAGGATTTAAAACATAAATCTTGTGGTTTGAAGACATACAGCTCTGCTTCCTATAGGTACATGAAACTAAGCAAGTTATCACAGGTTTCTGAAATTCAATTTTCTTATCTTTAAAGTGGCACAAAATATCACTCGTAACATGATGATGATAGGAAGCAATGTGCATTCATATGTTTTGCTAACTGTAGAGTGATTTTAAATAATAGTTTAAATATTAAATGGGTTGGTTTTGAAAGATAAGATTGCCCTGAGTCTCACATGACTTTATTTTTATAGCAGCGATGGTATATGCTAACACAGGAAAGTTTAATTCCTTCACTCAGTTGTCTAACAAGAGTAAGGTTTCATTTTCTTTTGCACCCAGATGTCTTTTTTTTTTTTTCCAAAATAAAACTCTTTTTACTTCAAATGAACAGAATATATCCAAAGGGAAAAAGAAGAAGAAAAAATATCCAGCGCATTAAAACAAAACTAAAAACCTACACCAACATTTGACTTCAAAGGAAAATCTTGGAGTTGAGGTATAAAGAAAAATGAAAATTGCCTATAGTTTTTATGCTACATGAAAGAAAAAAAAAAAAAAAAAGAAGAGGCAGAAAGGGGAGCTCCCAAGTGCGGATCTTAATACTATCCACAATTTTTAGTGTCCTGGGAAGTCACTAGGAATTCTAGACAAGGGGAGGAATCTTGAGAAAGGAGAGCAGAAACAAGTATCTGACTTTATGTCTTTTCCCATCCCTGAATTTTGTGTCAAGTATAATGAAAGTCCATTATAGCATGGGGACAAGAGGCATGATTTACATCCAAATTATACTTGCCTGCATTGTCATAAAAAAGATGTAACTATTCAGCTATATTCTGTTGCAATGACTGACAATAATTTTTTTTATCACAATCTCTTTGATGCTCATTAGAAACAGTAATAGATGGTCACAATAACTCGCATTTTCATTGTTTCATCATTTTGATAAGGATGTCTGAGTCCTTGCATATTTTGTGATAACATGCTTTTTTCTTCCTCTGATCCATCTTTGTCCCTTCTTTTAGAATGCATGGGTATAATTTCTTCATCATTCATTTTGCTGAATATGATTTCAATTATCATGTCAATAGTAATATATGAATCCCTTCATCCTTAAAAGAAATGCTTGTTTCAGCAACACATTTTTCCCTCGGAAGTTTAATATTAATGAGAGAACTTGAGAATTTTTTTCCACACCAGGCTGACAGTTTGTGTCACAGATTTCTACGTCAAATTTTCAAGAAATATAGCACTGGAAGACAGCAGTACATAGCTCAGGGCAATAATAAGTCATAAATGGGCAGCTACAATGTTGGTCTAAAGAGTAGATCAGCGTTGTGGTTTGGAAAAACATGACCTTCAATTTTTATGTATCTTGATATCGGTCTCTGAAATAAAGAAGGCAAATGTTGACTAGTGCTCAGTGTTAATCACTATACACTAATAACATAGAAAAAATGATTTTTCTAACGTCTTTTTAAATTCCGAGGAAGGTACCTTTTTATTTATATTTATTTTGCTGGTATTTTATTCTGCATTTTGTGTTCTATTTTATTATCAAACACACCACTACATAAAAAGCACATTGTTAGGAGCTCATAGTGAGCTCAGCACTTTCTGGATCAGATCAATGTTGAATCCAAATATAGCAAAAATCAACTAAACCTAGGCATTGATTTGACATCAACCTTGGCTTTTGATATTTCTTTCTGTGATCTGTCTGCTTCTAAAAATTCTACTCTTTAATCACCATCAGAGAACATGGGTTGGAAAGACTCATTCTGATTTAAGGAATGGGACAGCTCTTAGCTGTCATATTGGCAAAATAAGTACTAAGATTGCCTGTTAAATATTATGTCTATATGTGAATAATATCATTTTTCACTTGAAAAATAATATAATTCCAATTGAAGAATCGAAGATTTTAAAAATAGATTCCTTTATTTCAAAGCTCAAATGAGATGAGCATAAATAAAAGAGACCATTATTAAAAGAATACTTTGATCGAAATAATAGAGAAACATGTTCTTTCATGTTGAAAAAGTAGTTTAGTATTAAGTCCATTGTGACTCGACATTTATCTCTTGCATTAATTTAGTGAATGACATTTTAAGAATAAGTTCTAATACCTAAGAGGTTCATAATAATTCAAAGCTCTTTCCAAATAATAAATAATTAATTCACTTGTTGTCACTATGTGCATAGTATTTTTGTTTTATTCCCACTTGGTCAACAAAGAAGCTAAAATATTAAGAGACTAAGAGTTAGCAGAATAATGATTAGAATTCCAATAATTTTTATGCCTTATTCCACCAGTAAAACAATGGTTACTGTACTTCAAGACACTATTAAAAAAATGGCAAGATAAATAATATTTCATCATCAGTTGGCAATGCCTGAGTAATATTTATCTGAGACAGTAGAAACTTTTATGTTTCTGAGTATAGATTATTATCATTTCCTTTTCAGAGGTAAATACACTATCAATATTATTTTCTCCAGTAATCTTTTTAAAAATATTTTATTTAAATTCAGTTTGCCAACATACAGTATAACACCCAGTGCTCATCCCATCAAGTGCCCTCCTCAGTGCCCATCACCCAGTTTCCCCACCCCCCCACCCACCTTCACTTCTGCAACCTTCTTTTTTTGTTTCCCACTTAGGAGTCTCTCATGGTTTGTCTTCCTCTCTAATTTTTCCCTACTTAGTTTCCCTCCTTTGCCTTAGAGTCCCTTTCACTATTTCTTATATTCCATGTATGAGTGAGACCATAAGATGATTGTCTTTTCTCTGATTGACTTATTTCATTCAGCATAGTACCCTCCAGTTCCATCCATGTCAAAGCAAAAGGTAGGTAATGTATCCGTTCTGATGGCTAAGTAATATTCAGTAATCTTTATAATCATGAAAGAAAGATGCTTATTTTACTTATGAATTTACATAGTATATTATTTAACATATTGACTTTTGAGCACTATTGAGCTTATTCACTCCTCTAAAACACTTTGATTAGCAAAAAAAATGGATATAAACATTTTACAGAAAAATATTTTAAAAACTTCATTTCCTAAAATTTAAAAAGGCTAACTGAGAAGAGATTTTGGATGAATAGAATCACAGTTTTATTATATAAATTATGATCTTTGAATAAGCTCATATCAAATGTATATATTTAAGAACTTCAAACTACTCAAGAAGTTTTTAGTTAATTATTGGTTCTTCTCATTTTTATAACAAAAATGATACACTGGTGATGTAAATATGTGAGAATCTGTCAGCAAGCCAGCTCTATTATCACCAGTGCAATGGTTTTAACCAATGGAAAAATTAGAGTATATTTCCATTTTCTATGTTCTTAAGTCTTCAGGTTTCTTGTCAGTTTTGCACTGGAGAGATACTACAGATTTGGTGTGTGATATAGATTAACGCATAGCACAGTCCAGATTTTGCTGGAGCATTAATTACTGTCACCCCTCTTTCATGTCAATTCTGGGGCTGTGCAAATTATTCTTAAGGATGATAACTAATTTTTATTAATGTAGTACTCCTTAGTAAGAGCAACACCATGGCCTCCTTGTTCTGCATAGGAATCCCCATAGTTATATTACAAGGATGATTTTCAAAATATTTAACAATTTTAACTGAGCAATGACACTAACCAACTAGAACAGACACCAGACTTTTACCACACTGGTGTTTTAATAGAAGAATATCATACTTATGCAGGTTTTGAACCTTCCTTGTGCTAGAAACTGAGAATTGTAGGTGGGAAAATATATAAAGGAATTATGGGTCCCTTGATTGTCCAATAAAAAGTCCAAGAGAAAGTTTCATTATTGGGAAAAAACTCAGAAAGCAACAGATAGAATGATTTCTTTTCCAAAAAGAAATACCCCAAGTTACTGCCTTATCTCCTGATTGACTTTACAATCACATAAGTCATAAAGGTAGTAGAGAGCATAAATTTTCACAGTATAACAAGTATAAAGTATAATACAATCATTTTCCCCTTGCAAAAAAAAAACAAAACAAAACAAAAAAAAACAGATTTATCACTTGAACTAGGTTTTCTCACCTAGTCACTATAGCTGTATATGAAGTCCTTACCTCTGGGTACATTTTTAAAGTGGCAAGGCTCTTGTTTTCTATTTTATTTAGAATATAAACTAAAACTATACTTAATATAGCAATATAGAGCAATATAAAGTTACAATTTCAAGTAAAAATGGCAGCATTTGGTGTGGGGGTGTCAATTCACAATATTTCTTAAGTTCTCTCCAAAGCACTCAAGCACTATTCTCCCAATGTTGTAAATTTAAAACAAATAATTAAATCACAATGCTCAAAGTTGATAAAGTCTCGTGGAACACCAACTGACTTTAGAACATGTGGCTGACAACACAGTATCAGGTATAGTGTGTTTTTGTAAGATTTAAATGGTTTTTACTGACACATTGTTTAATATTCTAAGACTAACATTAAAAATAATAATCAAGTTTTAACTGTTTTTTTGTTTTGTTTTGTTTTGTTTTGTTTTTTTTAAAGAGTAATATTTCAGGGGCATCTGGCTGGCTCAATTGGTTAAGTATCTGCCTTCAGTTCAGATAGTGATCTCAGGGTCCTGGGTGGGATCCAGCCCTGTGTCATGTAGGGGTTCAGGGAGGAGTCTGCTTCTCCCTCTCCCTCTGCCCATATCCCCCAATCGTGTTCTCTTGATCTTAAATAAATGAATGGAATCTTTATAAAAAATAAAGAGTACTATTTTCATTGCATTATAAGTGAAATTGTATTCCATGAATCATATTCTCTGATGCTTAGGTAAAAAAATTGTGTAATTGCAATGATACTAGAAGTTTTAGAATCACAGGAGTCAAAATATGCTACCCTGGGTGGCTCAGGGGATTGGTAACTTCATACAAATCTTTTGCCACCCTTCACTGCTAGATAAATGTAACCAAGATTCTCCTGCCCTCCACATCTCTATTCTAATAAACACTGAGTTGCTGAGGCTTATTTTATATTGTCCGTAAGTCTATAGTTAAAGTGCCTTACATTTTTGACCGTCTGGAAATGTGAAGGATTAATTCAGAATGCAGGTATTAATGTGTCTGGCCCACATATAGGTCTGAATCTCCCCAATTCTTGCCATATTTATTATCAGTAATCCTTTGAATCCTTGTGTTAATATGTAACAACACTGTCCCTAGATTAGCCTCCCTCATCATCACTTCACTCGTAAAAGGCCTAAGACATAGTATAAAGAAAGAGGAAACTTAGCTATCTGCTATGAATATGTTATCTGTTCTTTGCAAAGAATACTTCAGATGCCTGGACTGTCAATCTTGCACTTCTTACAATGATTGCATTAACTTAATAAAAAAGAATAATTTCATTACTGTTATTTTTTTCATCATTTCCAGATATTATTTTGAATATTGTTGCTACAGCAGTCAAAATAACTGTGAGATATTTCCCCTGATACCTTGCATCTCATTTGAAACTAATTTAACCCTGCCTTTTCAGACAGACTTGGGTGATACAGTCTGCATTTCGGTCATGCTTTGAACAGTTACAACTCCATACCTGGGAAAACCATCCTCAGAAGCAGAGAATTGTTAATATGCGATAATTGACTTAGAAGGTTAAGTGACCTCTTAGAAGAATGTGAACTTGTGAATTGAGGAGTTCTTATATCTCACAGGACAGTTTATTCACGCAAAAAATAACTGCTAATGAGCTCCCTAGCTAGTAAAAGCTGGATTTGTAAAGTACGTAAAACTTAGAATGCCTAGTACTTCATGTAACAACAATAAAAAATGTATGTCATAAGTTCATTAGGAGATCTTAGTATATCAAAATAGAAAAAAAGAAAGCTGAGCTTATTTCAAAAGCTGAATGAGCAACAAAATTATTTTTGACTTTCATATTCATGATAATTGTTGTGAATAGCTCAATATTTTTTAAGGCGATGTATCACTTAAGTTTTCACATAAAATGTGGGGAATTTGGACCTAAAAGAGAATTTGTTATTTCCTTTCCATCAGGTATTCACTTGAAATTTGGGGGTTGCTCGAATTCCATGCCTAAAGAAGTATTAAATACAAGTTGACTTTCAATGAAAGAGTTTGGTTTGATTCAGTAAACAGAGATTTAGCACCTATAATGTGCTCAGTTCTGTGCTACGTAATAATGAATTATAGTTTTTTCTCCATCAAAGTGCTTCCTGTCAAAAGGAAGATTCGGTAAGGAAATAATATCAATGGTAAGAAGTGAATGCTATGATGATGTTATGCTAAGAAAATTATAGAAACCAGGTCCCCACCCCTCCTTTCCCCCATGCAGATTGAATCAACAGGGACTGCCATCAAATCACTCTTGCTTGCTTTTCCTTTCATCTGAATCTTTGGACTATGGGTTATGGTCTAGTGAGGAACTGTATCAGAATTTTCACAACTCAAATACAAGTGGCCATGGATTGAAATGTCATTTCTGCTAGAAGCTCCTGATAATGCAATTTACAAAGGCAAAAATAAAGAATGCCTGAAAACCAAAAAGGGTGTCATGGTTCGCATGGTTAGCGGAGTCAAGTGTTTAAGTAAGAACAACCATCACAGATAAGAAACTATAGAAAAAGCTTAAGGAGCCATTTGCTAATATAATGATAAAAACATATTTGTTTCATGCTTAATGAGCAGATCCACACTACCGTGGGACAGGCACTATTATTCTCCCTATCCTCTTATTGAGGAAAAAGAGATACCAATATAATATTAGTCTGCTTCTCCAAGTATGCCCCTAACTGCCACCGTGGACTTTTGACCTAAGAAGGAGATCAGTGCTGCAGGTACAGAAGAAAATCATGGAAGTATAATTTAATCGAATTCCAAGATGACCAATAGAAGTATTTGAATCTGGAGTGAGGCAAAAGAAAAGAGAGATGCTCTTTTTTAAAGAACTTTTCCACACTTTGTTTCAGGAGAGATCCGTATAAGAGAATCACACTGCTTGACTGGCATCTAGCACTAGTTTGATATCCTGAGGTTGAGGCGCCATGTGGCAGAGAATCAGAAGCATCACTATGGCCCCTCTGTGATAGGATTTCTCACCTTGTCACTCTAATACATTCTGGTTCAGTGCTACTTGAAGTGTAGTCTTGCGGCATCACCAGGGAATTTGTTAGAAATGCGAATGTTCAACTCTCACTCCAGACTGAACCAAAATCTTTGGTATGTGGATCCTAGAATTTGTTTTTGAACCACATCTCCAGATGATATTCATCCTTAAACTGGAGAAGCATGGCTGTCAAAGGGTATAAGGTTCTAAGAATTTATTTGGACATTTGGGAAAGTCCTTCCTTTCCACAATTAATCATCCATTCCCCTATTTCCTGAATTTTTTGACATTTTTTTGGATAAATTATTCTGACTCTATTACTCATCTGGTTATCCCATCATGTGTATTTGTGTGTGTATTTATAGTTTTTCACATTTGCCATAAAATGCCATTATGTTCCAATAGCCTAATGACTTTATATAATAATATCCTCAGCTGACTTAGGTCATATCTGGGTAATGGCAACACTAAAGTGCTCCAAAATCCTTCCTTGTGACTCCTATTTCCTTCCTAGAAAATACATGTACGTGCACCAGTGCAAGAAGACTACCAAAAGGCATAATCACTTAAATTCCTTTTTGAAAGCAATACAGGATATAACATTATTCATGTGTATAAACACGCAAACCTAGAGGAAAATGAACGTTAGTAAGAAGATGGAGTACCAGTAATTACTCAAATTTCTGTATGCTTCCTTTAGGAATCAGAAACACAGAGGGTCTAAATCATACTAAGCCAGAAGACCAAAGCCATATGACAATCTGATTAGAAAAAGCATATCTAAAAAAAAAAAAAAAAGCATATCTACCCTTATTCATTCATCCAAAAAAGATCAGTCCCTTTCTATATGCAAGCCCCATGCCAATTTAGAGGAAAAGGAATAAAGTAAATAGAAATAATTACCCTCATAGATTTTAGATTCTAGTGATTGAGGCAAATGTTTTACAAAAATAAATAAAACAGCATCTCTTACTCCCCTTCTGTCCCCCTTCCCCCCCCCAAAAAAAAACAGACAAGGAAAGCAATATAATGTCAGATATGGACTCTGAAACCAGGGGAACTAGTTTTGATTCTTTGCTCTATTATTTACTAACTTTTGATTTTTAGATAAATAACCTAAACTTTGGTGTCTGTATTAAAAAATAATAATAATTAAATTAAATTAACATAAACAAAACAAAACAGACCCCAGGAAAAGGATTGTTAGGAAGATTAACAGAGATGAATCATGCAAAGTTTGTGATTTGATAATTAGCATATAGTAAGTGCTCAATGGATGCTAGTTCCTCTATTGTCATTATGTAAAAAGGGTATACTGAGTTAATTGAAAGAAAAATGGAAGGTGTTAACAGAACATATAATAAGGAAATATAATGAAAATTAGATTTAAGGAAGTATTCCTAGATAGATAGTGCAAGCTGGTATTGAACTAAAACTCTCCAGTTTTCTGTATATTTATGCTTTCTGTAAAGAGTAAGGAATTTAGGCTTCAAGGAGCTCCATATGAGATTGCCAGTGTGAATTCTTCTGATACTTTAGTTTTGATGAAAAATTTAAGGTAAAGTGATTGCCCAACTTATATTTCCAGTATATGTCCCAATCTTCCTGGCCATAAATGTTATTTTCATACAACCATTTCCATATTTACTTGAGTAGCACTGAAGCTATCCAGATTCCTTGCTGTTTGGCACATGTTTTAATTGGTTATGTTTTGCTACCCTGGGCACACTATTAGACAAAATTGCAACAAAAGACATCAATAAAAAGCAGAAAGCTTCAGATTGTTAAAATCACGAATGTTATTAATACTATTAAAATGCAAATTGCTGTTTAGTGGAGATTCAGTTGCAGTTCTAAAGGAGGAAATGCTTAGGCTGCAGGATCTGAGCCATGGATTGTTTGTTCCCTAAAGGGGAGAAAATTCACTTTTGTTTAATTTATATGAACAAGAAGGCATTCCAAGGAGGTACACTGAAGTGACTGCAGACCTCCTAGGGTTGGAGCCACCTTCAGCTTCACCCCCACCCTAGGTGGTCCTTAATTGCCACTACAGACTGCCTGCCTGTAACTTATTGTTTGCACTGCACATGACCTTGGATGCAAACTAGAGCACTATGAATTAATCCCTGTAATATTTCGTGTTTAACATCTGTGTTGTCACCAGCCATTATTCAGAGGACGAAAAACAAACAGCCATATCTATCTCTTACTGCATTTCGGTTTTTAAGCCCATTCTATTGTTTCCCACAGACTCCTTAAATGGATCACCTATAAAAAAAAGTGAAACCACTGACTTCCATTATTTTCTAGAACAAAAATCTACAGAATTAAAAGATGATACTGAAATAAAACATACACTATTTTTTGAACAATAAGAATTCCCTAAATACCTTGATTTCTTCTACCTATGGTAGGTAGAAGGTACCTTGTACCTTCTATCGTACACACACACACACACACACACCCACCACCACCACCACCACTACCAGTATCTGGTTTAAAACAAGGGATGATTCCAAAACATATTTATTAAAATAAAATTATTTCATTTGTTCATTAATTATTTCATTTGTTCATTGATGAAATGTAGTCACCGTAGGGAGAAATGTAGTAACAGCTTAACAGCTAGAAATCATACAGAGCAGTGTACTGCATTAAATGAAGAATACCTGCAAGAGGAAGTGAGTTAATAAAAATTCAATTACTCAAATGGGAACTTTTCCAAGACCCTAGGGTTAACACCTAGATTAAACTCTTGCTCTACACACACATACATACACACACACTTGGCTTTATTAATGGTCACGAGTGTTTAAAATATTCCATTTACATGAATCCAAGAAGTAAAAGTTATAGCTAAAATAGTTGCTCTGTCCTCAAGCTGAGAATTAGTTTCACATACACAGAAAACTAATAGCAATAACGGTAATCACCAATATTATTTAAAAAGTGTCAAAATGTGGTGGACACTATACAGGGCACTCAAAGGCAGAGTCCAACACTAGACAGTAAAATTAAGTCATAAACAGTCACTACACCAGGCAAAATGACTCACATAAGAGTCCGGTAATTGGTCTTTGATTTCACAGTTCTCTCCCTTAGATCTTCTCTTAGAGGTTATGAAAAGTTCAGTGTGAGCCTAGTTAGGGGATTTGAACATAAAAGGAAAGAGAATTACCGATGGATGTTAAGAGAACGTTTTACTCTATTTCACTATCTTGAAACACAGGATTGCTAGAACGGAGGCAAAGATAAGTAAATATGAGCCCATGATACATCATACACAGAGCTGAAAATATTTTTATACTTCTAAAGAACACCGAACTTCCAGGCTGATATCCTATTTAGTCGGGGAGTTACACGGGCTGGGCTCTCTTAGATGTTAACTGATTCAACATGGGAAGTAAGAAGTGAGTAGTTCAGCTTGGTAGAAAAGAAATGGTAAGAATTTAGTTGGAGTAGGAAGACATCTGGAGATTTGGCCCCATTTAAAAATTCATAGCAAATCCTGCTGAAAAGAGAGTTGACGGTTTAATGAATAAGTTATCTAAACACCAGGAGGTTAAAGGTTAATGGGCAGGACTTCAGCAATAATGTCTTATGTGCCCACATACCTGACACATTATATTTAGCTTTCTGCCAGTTATTCTTTTTCATTTTTCTTTCTTTTTTGTTCCTGCCAGGTTTTTTTTTTTTTTTTCTTTTTTACCAGTGGGTTTTAAATAGACTTCAAGTCAGCTATATTGAAATTATCTCCCAGATGACTTTAAGGTTTACTAAGATAATACTCTTTGTTCTCCTCATGCAGTAGAGTAGAAGAGTAGGAATGGAAAATGTGGTGTTCACTGACGGTATTGGTCAAGGTGAAGCGTTTCCCCTAAAATAGGATCTGTTATCCTTTTCAATTTTTACTGTGCTTATGTCGAAGACCTTTGTTCATGAGTTGATTTCATCTTCTTTTCTCTGTCCTTGCTTCGTATCATCACACACTTCCTTTTACAGAATGGTGGGAGTGGGATTGAAGAGGAAAAATGCATTTACAGGAATGTCAAATAACCATCCTAAGAATGGAGTTTATGAAAAAATCTTGAGCTAAGGATTATTGTGGTATTTGTAATACCAAAATTACAATTTTTCTTCCATTGTTTTTCCTAAAGTTTGTTCCCTGTTTGTGTCAAATGTAACTGAAATAACAGTTATCCCATCCTAGCGTTTATATACTTACATTCTCAGCCTTCTTCATCAATCTTTCCACTTCCTTATTATTGGTTTTTAAAGGGTATATTTTAGTATTCTTATGATAGGTCTACAAAACATTTAATTAAAGGAATATAGTCTTATTCTTTATCTGGGGTTTTTCATACCCCTTTCCCTCTTCCCAGAACACTTTATTGGCTTCTATTAGGCTCTCTCACAGCACCTTCTTTTTTCCCATCATAATTCATTACCATCCAGCCACGTTTTCAAATTATGCTTTCTTAGACTTAATTGGATTGAGAAAGGAGCAGGAACTGAGATTTCTACCTCTTAATGAAAGCTTCTTGACTTTACAAATACCAGGCCAAATCTCTGAAAGTACTGCTTGAAAAGGCCTCGTTCTTAAAGCACTTTCATCCACACTTGACTGTCTTGGAACATTTGTTTTTTTCCACTTCAACTCACTTGCATATATCCCCAGCCAGACTGTCCTGAAGAAAGCAAGACGGCGTCTATCCTGTTCACTGCTGTTATCCTAACATTTAGCAAAGAATCACAAACAATGGAGGTAAACAATAAGGTTATTGAACTAATTCTGATTGTACATAACATACAATGCAAAAGCAATCTCGGGTGTGTGACAGTCTGCTTAGTTATAAAGTAATAATTTAGAATATTTAACATTTAGCAAATCCTCCCTAAGTGCCACAGACTGTTCTAAACACTTGCATACACTAACTCATTTAAACAGCACGAGTCCAAGAGGTAAATCCTATTTCAACCTTCACTTTATAGATTAGAAAACAGCAATTACAAGCTGGGTAGATTGGGTAGATTGCTTTCAGTCCAGTACCTGGTAAGCGATGGAGGTGACCTACCTAAGGTTGCGTTAACCCCCAACTTAAGCCACTGACAATTTATTTTGAAAGGAATTGTTCAATATGTCTATATTACTAAATATTAACATTCTTTATACCATCTTCTATGTAATAGTTATTTCTAGAAGATCTTCACTGTGCCTTATTATACGACATTTTTCTTAATTTTCTTCTAGAAAAGTAAGCTTTATATAAATGTACTATCTTAATCATTTTCAAGTTACTATAAATTGAGTGCCTTCACGCGTTCATTAGAAAACCTATTTCTCTTCTTTTCTTAATGTAAATTGATAAAAGCATATATTATACATACGAAGCCTCCCTGACTTATAGTGAAGTTATGTCCTGAGAAACCTATCATAGAGTGAAAATATCCTAAGTAAAAAAAATGCATTTAGTACTCCTAATCTTACATCAGAACTTAGCCTAGCCTACTCAGGATGTCCTCCTAACACTTATATTAGCCTACAGTTGGGCAACATCATCTAATACAAAGCCTACTTTATAATAAAAGGTTGAGTACCTCATGTAGTTTATTGAATACTATCCTGAAAGTGACAAATATAACAGGTATATGGGTATCAAATGGTTGTCAATGTATCAGTTGTTTATCATCAAGATCATGGGGCCGACTGGGAGTTGCAGAGCTGTTGCTGCCCAGCATTAGGAGAGAGGATCCTATATCATATGGCTAGCCTAAGAAAAGATCAAAATTCAAAATTCAAAGTACAATTTCTACTGGAGGCCTTCAACTCCACACCACCATAAAATAAAAAAAAATTATAAGTCGAACCATCATAAATCAGGAACCGCCTGTACTATTTTCTTGAATTTCTTTGGCTCTGATTATTTTAGAAACCTTCAGACTTGTCCTTGCAAACTTTAGCTGCCTGTGTTTAATTGGTTACTTCTACAGATCTTTATTTCTACACTTTCTATTACCTCCAGTTATTGAGCAGTATCTCATAAAGTTATTTCATCTTCAAATCCCTCTTTTCTTTTTTTTTATTTTTAAAAGGGAATGTAATCTGTTATGCTTTAATTAGTAGGATTATGCTGCTCTATACCTGTCTTCTTTAGTAATAGGATTTATATCTGACATTATTTCTGATTCATAATAACTTGCTTTCTTGACATCTAACACACTTATAATCTTATGTACTTTGATCCAATTTTTTAGAGTGCCAAATTTAAGTAAAATGTGGTTCATGTAGTAAAGATATTTATTTTTCCTATTTTTTAAATTAGTTTTATTCTTTCAGCAACTGTAAATCAAATTGCATTTGACATCATATAGGAACCTCCTGTTTCTGCATGTCAGAAGACTTAAGTGATATTGGTATTTATGGATGTGTATATTTATTCTTTCTTTTCTTTTTTTCTTTCACCTCTAAGAATCACAAAACTTTTGTAAATCACTCTCAACATTTCATGGAAGTGAACTGCAAAATAAAATAATTCACATTGGAAAACAACAATGCTGTTTTTTGCCTACTGTAAATAAAAACAAAACAAAAATAAATAATCTGTCATTTTCCTCTCCCAAAATTGTAATACTAATATTATTAACTTTATAGTAAAATTTCTTAAAACAGTTATCTGTTCATCCTAAATTCCTCCTCTCCCATTCTTTTTTTTTTTTTTTATAAGATTTTATTTGTTTATTCATGAGATAAACAGAGAGAGGCAGAGACACAGGCAGAGGGAGAAGCAGGCTTCATGCAGGGAGCCTGACGTGGGACTCAATCCCAGGTCTCCAGGATCAGGCCCTGGGCTGAAGGTGGCGGTAAACTGCTGAGCCACCCAGGCTGCCCTCCTTTCCCATTCATTATTCAATCTATCCCAATCAGGTGTTCACTCTCAAATGCTTCACTGAAATAATCATTCTCAAGGTCATCAATGTACCGCATAATGGTAAATCTGATGTTATTTCTAATTCTCATTTGTTTTACTTGTCAACATCCTACGGCAGACTAATCCTCCCTTGAAAAATTTTTTCCTCTAGACTCTCCTAGATGTTCAATCCAAAGTTCAGCTCTTGCTATTCTTATCATCAAAAATTGCTATTTATGTTCCCTTGATGTTAAGGAATGAACGTTTATGTCCCTGCAAAATTTGTATGTTGAAATCTTAATCCTAATGTGATCATGAGAGGTGGAGGCCTTTGGGAGGTAATTAAATCATAATACTGAAGCCCTTAGGAATAGAATTGGTGCCTATAAGAAGAGGCCAAAGAACTAGATAGATTTTTTTTTTTTTCCATTTGGGGATACAAGATGTTTTCTAAAACCCAGAAGAGAGTGTTCACCGGAAATGGACCATGATGACAGCCTGATACCAGATTTTCAGCTTCCAAAACTGTGAGAAATAAACTTCTATTGTTTTAAAAGTAACTCAGTCTATGGTACTTTGTTGTAGTAGCCCAAATGGACTAACCATTTGTTGAGTTTCATTAATAACAGTACCAGTTGCTTAAGAACCCTGGACTCTTCTCTTTCCCTCACAGTAGTTCATCAGCAAATGTCATCTCTAACTTCACAATATATCAAGAATCCACTGACACTTATTAATACCTCTGTTGATGCCAATCTGATCCATTGCAGGATCACTACAATAGTCTGCTAAATATTTGCCTTACTCTTCCATTGATTCATTCTTTGCAGTCTGTTCTCAACTTGGAAGTCAGGTGAAGATAAGTTAAAGATTAGTTAAAAAAGATAAGTAAAAGAAAAGTTAAAGGTAAGGTGGACTGTGTTTCTTTTTTGCTCACAATTCCAATGGCTTTTGATTTTAGAGTAGAAGGTAAATTTCTTCCAATGACAAGGGGTTACCTAATCTGGTTCTGCAGTACTTCTCTGACATCCCTTTCTTTTAATTTCCTACTGTTCATTCTTATCCTTTGCCCTTGGCTTATCAGTGCCATTGACCCACGCATGCCTCTCCCTACCCCCAGGACTCACTTTTTCTCTCACTATAGGAAAAAGTAACAGGAATGGTAATTTGGAAATAAGTAAGTTTGGGAGTTGTGGATGCTTAATTTTCATAATCTGAACTTCAGTTCTAGTGGACTTTTATTAACATAGAATATTATTTTCAATGTAAGTCAACATGGGAATTTGAAGATAAGTGTTTAATGTGATTGATGTATATGAAAGATCTGCCTGTTTAACATCCACTCCAGTTCCTTTGTAGTGTTTTTTCCTGTGTAAGGGGACTAGAAAACTTAAGAAAGGATATATTGCTCATGTTCCTTTACAAGTAGGGTGCTGGGGGTAATACTTCAATTTACAGCTTCTTGGGATGAAAAGGTAGAGAAGAGTGTGTTCACTTGGCTGATAGAATTATGAAAGATATATGTACTTCTGGAGAAGCAGATACAGAGCAGCAGTTTCCAAATTCAATGATTAGCTTTCTGATTGTACACTTTGTTAATCCTCGCTTAGGCAGCAGTTTCCTTGGGGGTCAAGTTCTGATGTGTGGCTTCATTAGGAATAGACTGTTACAAATTCTTTTCTCTTTAAAAAAAAATTAAAGATTTTATTTATTTATCTCAGACAGAGAGCATGATGGTGAGCATGAGATGGCAGGAGACAGCAGGAAGCCTGACTTGAGGCTTGATCCCAGGACCCTGAGATCATGACCTGAGCCAAAGGCTAACAATCTACTGAGACACCCAGGTGCCCCAATCCCTTTCTCTTTAAACTAGAGCATATTCTGTTCTCTGTAATGAACTGCTGACTGAAACAGTTAACGTAATTTATAGATTTTCCCCCCTTAAATTACAGAAGGTTGCATTGGTTATCTGTCAAAATATGGCTTAATCTTTATGCTCTCACCATGATTTGCACCCTACAGAATATTCCAGCACAGAAAACATTATTGAGTACTTATGTTATTTAAACTATCCCTCTACCAAGCTAGAAGAGTCAGTTTTTAATAGAGCAGAAATGTATTAGATTGGTTCAACTCTGTATAGCATAAAGGGACATTGCATTTTTTAACCTGTCATATGTGTGCTGATTTGGAATAGAGAAAAGTTAAAAACTAAGAGCACAATAGTTTGCAATAATTTGATGGGGAAGGCCATAAAGGGGCATTACATTTTTTAACCTGTCATATGTGTGCTGATTTGGAATATAGAAAAGTTAAAAACTAAGAGCACGATAGTTTGCAGTAAATTTATGGGGAAGATAAGTATATATGATTTAGCAGAACCACATGTGAATAAGACATAATTTATACAGTAAACTCAACTTGATATAATTTTCAAATGTATAATTAGGTTTTAGGTTGCAATGTAAGAACTGTAATATTTATTTATTTATTTATTTATTTATTTATTATTTATTTATTTAATGATAGTCACAGAGAGAGAGAGAGAGGCAGAGACATAGGCAGAGGGAGAAGCAGGCTCCATGCACCGGGAGCCCGATGTGGGATTCGATCCCAGGTCTCCAGGATCGCGCCCTGGGCCAAAGGCAGGCGCCAAAACGCTGTGCCACCCAGGGATCCCTAATATTTAAAATAAGAAATAAGACCATTGCCTTGTTATAGTTGAATAGTTCTGCATGCTTCTTTTAAGACATATATATAATATCATACATATATAATATACATACACATATGTGCTCATACATGCTATATAAACACACCTATTCACTACCTATATATGTGCTATATATACACACATGCACTATATACGTATATATATGCACTAGAATATCTTCAGAAAAGATCGACAACTAAGGTAACTACAATGCAATCAATCAATACGACTAAGGTAACTAAAATCTTGCTTTGCCAAATAAAAGTTCCAGGAAGAAGATGGTAGAGAGTATCAGGAAATAGTTACTAGGTATGAAAGCAAGTTGATATATTTATTCTAAATTTATAGAATAACTTTCTCTTAGAGATGTCAAGAAGTAAACTGTACTGTACTTAATCAAAAGATACCAAGCTATCTGTCAGTGGAGCTGTTCAAGCAAAATTTATTTGACAAGTAGGTTGAAGTGATTCAGAGGAGATCCCAACCTCTGAAATCTGGTGAACCAAATGAACCTTAATTTCCCTTTCAACATCAAAATACTATGCTTTCGAAATGCACATTAAAATAACTATACAAGTCAATAAATGCCAGTCACCGAATAACTCATAAGTGCTAAGGGAGATTAGACATTGGAGAAACAAATAACTTCTTCTATAGTGGGAAAAAGCTTCAAAGAAGTAATGGGATTTGAATTGGGCCTTTGGGGAGGAAAAGAAAAGAACACATTGAAAATATTTCAGCAAAGGGAACATATTTGATCAAAGATAAGAAGAATCCAAATATGCAGGGAGTGCTCAGAAAAAACACAATGATAAAACATTGCATTTATAAAATTTATATCGGTTTTCAAAATGCAAAACAGAGGGGCACCTGGGTGGCTCAGTCAGTTAAGCATCTGCCTTTGCCTCAGGTCATGACCTCCGGGTCCTGGGATTGATCCCCTGTCTGGTGCCCTGCTCAGTGGGGAGTCTGCTTCTCCTTCTCCCTCTGACCCTCCTCCTGGCTGTGTGAGCTCACTCTTTCTCTCTCTCTCTCAAATAAATAAATAAAATCTTTCAAAAAATGCGTAACAGATACTATCAAATTTGACTCTCACAATGTCACTATAAGATAGTATTCCTGCTATACAAAAGGAAACCGAAGTTCAGGCTGGTCTCAGCAGGACTGCAACTAGATCCTGAATTTTCTAACCTGCTGTCAAGTATTCATTCTACTCTGTTTTAAATGACATCCCAAGATGCAGGGAGTAAGGTGTTTTTGTTCTCTGTTTTAATAGATGCGTTTATGAGTCATACAGCTTGGAACTTGCAATGAAGTTCTGAATTTTGAATATTGAGCAATACATATTTATTGTCCCACAATTGAATATGTGTTTGTATGGAAATGTTACTTTGAGGATACTCTTTGAATCCAGTTATTTCAAAGATGAATAAATTATATGCCATGACAACGTATGTATACAGTTCTTATAAAATCTTCTTGTATAAGTTAAACTAATCCATAAAGTCGCACTTGTTTATTTTTGATATATGATGCTTTCTCCTGATATTTGGTGGGGGAGGTTTCTGACAAGATGTCCATTTACTCCTCTCCTTATTCTTCTTGCCTGAATGACTATTATTCATCAAATTTAAATTTAAATGTAACTTTTCCAGGGAAGTCTCTTTCTGAACTCTTTCTATAGATTTGGCAAATTTCCCTTTTGTTTGTTTTTATAGCACCTTCTGTGTCAGGTTCTTAACACGTATTGCTATTATAATTAATTATTTTGGGAGGTTAGGATTTGTTTTATGTAAATGCTGACAGACTGGGCATTCTGAGAGAGCAGGGACCTCTTTTCCTTTATATCCTCAGCAATAAGCACAGAAACTAACACTTGTAAACACTTAAGAAATACCTTTTAAATAAATGGACAATGATGAGTACTAAGATTGAGTGTACCATTAAAACTAAATGTGTTGATCATCTTTTGGTTAGTATTTACTAAGGAAGAATTTCATTGAGGGTAAGTTCTATTGTTTTTTTCCTCAGAAGTTTTTATGTAGTCATTCAGTAAAATTATCTTGGAAAACTTAGTAATAATGAGTAAATCCCTCTCAGAACACTTTTCATAAAGTGACCCATGAAACTGGGGTATCTTGAAGAACCAGGTGCCACAGAATTGGAATTACACAGCATTCACAGTTTGTAGTTCTTGAAATATTTTTAAATGAGCATAAAGAAAAGAAACTGAGAGCACACTCCTGACAAAGAGTAGATATTAAATAAAATGAATATAGTTTGCACATTGCATGGGCCTTTCTGTGCCTGAAAATCCAGCATTAGCTAATATAAAAGTGGAAATAATTTCTTTGACTAGCGTTATTTTAGTCCCTACTTCTCCAAAGGATTTTGTCATAAGCTGTCTCTCCATAGGAAGCTCAGTGAAATCATCTTCAAATAAATCACAGCACTTTATTAGTTTACATGTAAGCAATTAAAATGCACACATAAAAAATGCACACATATAAACAATCATGTATCCAATGAATTTTGTACAAAATACCAGTTTAAGAATATTTCAGTGATGAATGCTTTGGCTTTCTTATATGTCTGTCTATGAAATTCCATTATACAAAATTACCAAAAATCATCCAGAAACACTGATGTAGGGTACCACCTGTGCTCACAAATTTAGTCAGTTAGCCTACCCAGAAGGATCATATATCATAATCCTAGAATTTTACTTAAGGCATATGGTTTAGAGAATTCCAGTAGGCTTATTATGTATTTAAGTAAAAAACAGAAGCAAAAACAAAACAAAACAAAACAAAACAAAAAAACCCAAAACAAAACATCCAGAAAAACTCCATGATTTTTCCAAACAACGAAGAAAATTCCATGATTATTCCAAATATCCGAGTGGTTTTATCTGCTGTTTAGATCAATAATAATCTCATCAGAGGTGATAGTCCACATCCAGTATTATTAAGTTACAAGTTCAAAATGTCAATAGGATCCATAATATTTAAAGCATGTTCAAGGACAACAGCTTTTAGAAGTTCCAGCGAGATACATCTTACCCACAAGTACATTTATAAGCTGAAAAGCACCATTTGAATGACATTTTAAATTAGTTTCATGCATTCTATCTAGAACTATCATTTTCTCTAAATACACAGATGTCCACAGAGATATATAACTAGGTCATAATACAATTTCCACACTTATTACTAATTAATTATGTGCAAATGGAGAGAGCATCAGTGGCAAAAATCTGGCAATTCAATAATACTTGAACCACAGAGGGTTACATCAGCAAGTGTTGAGTTTGTCAGTTTTCAAATTATAAAGGATTAAGTCACAGACAGTATCCATATTACTGCATCATATCTATGAAAACTTGAAAGCTATCCTTGCTATTTAAATTGTGATTTATTAATGTGGTAGTCATTGGTCATCATTAACCCTATAGGAAGTCAACAGTGTCAGTCAATTAATCCTTATTAGAGGACTAACCATGGAAAAAAAACCTTGGATGTCTCAATCACTAACATAATAAGTTTTTATGACCACATTTACTTACAGTAAAATACATTTTACTAATATGTAACTAGAATATTATTGAAATATAATGGTGCCATATGAGATATGGATGGCAGACTAATTCATTAAGACATCAAAGTTATTACAGTGGCACAGCTTTTTATGTGTTGTATGATTATTGTGATGTAGCAATTTAACTTGATTATTAAATCAGTAACAGTCTAGGAAAATGGTGACATTTTCCTAATAAAACCTCTCTGCTACCCACAGATAGTGATAAACACTGTGCAATCGAATTTATTCTATAATGTCATAATTAAGCTTGTGTTGAGAAGACGATATGAAACAAAAGTACTTATGAGCTCAATACTGCACTCTTTATAATGAAACCAAATATTAATTCTTTCAGTTCAGGCGCTTGTTATCTTGGTAATACCCATCCTAAGTCATTACAATGGTAATCTAAAAATACTTGTTAACTATTATAAATGTAGGCTTTAATATTCATCATAACAAAGGACTGCTCACAAAGTTCTTCTCATATCACCTATGAATAATTGTTACCATGCCGTGAAGCAATTGAAAATAATTTATTTATTTTCATGAAAAGGAAATGTAAATATATTTATTAATATATTACTAATGGAATTTAAATGAAATTGCACAATGTGCAAGAATCTCATATTTACCCAGTTCTTCCACTGGAATAACTAATAGGAGCCCCATGTAAAAACATTATTTTAAAAAAATATCATAGCATAAAATAAGTTCTGTGGATTTTTTTAAATGGCAAAATAAATTACATTTTTAGGAGAGACAAATAAATATGTTCTAGCATTTGAAAAATAAATACCAAACATATTACGTTGCTCCTAGCTGTGATATATACAATGTGATTTCAATGTACTGTGGAACCTGAACAGGTGATTGCCTATTGTAGTTTCTAAACTATAATAGCTCTGTGTTGCCTGTAAGTAAATGCCAGAAGTTCTGAAGCTAAGATTTGCCAAGGATAGTGCAATACAACATAATTAACTGCAATGTTCTGTGACTAGCATAATAAAATATGATGAATCCAAGATTTATAGAGTCAAGGGATTTAATATAAAATATAAGAGTATTTCCCATCTAATTTATGTTTAAAAAGTAAAACTAGGGGATCCCCAGGTGACTCAGTGGTTTGGCACCTGCCTTTGGACTGGGGCATGACCCTGGGGTCCCGGGATTGAGTCCCACCTTGGGCTCCCTGAATGGAGCCTGCTTCTCCTCTGCCTGTGTCTCTGCCTCTCTCTCTCTCTCTCTGTATCTCTCATGAATGAATAAATAAAATCTAAAAAAAAAAGTAAAACTAATACAAATAAGCAAACAAATAAAAGGAAACAATAACAAATAAAAGGAAAAGCAGCTTTTATAAATAATAAAAAAGGTATGAAGTTTGAGAAGTAGGTATTCAATTTTTTTGTATTTTCTTTGTTCATGTTATAGTCTGAACTATATGAACTATATCAGGTTATGGAGATATCATTAACCTCTTTAAATTAGAACACATAACCATGGTACGGTTTTAGATCTACATTCTTGAAGTATGTTTGAAGCAGCTGAAAAGGTGAGGGATAGTGTAAAGGTGGTGAGGAGACAAACGGAATCAGTCCAGTGTTTTCTGGACTCTGGCTTAGAGTAATAATTAGATGAGTTAAACCTTATAATCAGTACTGAATTTCTCTCTCTACTTAAATAAATAAAAAAATACCTTTAAAAATTTACTCAAAACAAAAAAAAAATTACTCAACATTTTACTTCTCAAAAGCATTTAAGTTATGCCTGTCTTTATAGGCATAACTATACCTAGAAATGGGTGTTGACAGTATTATTGACATAATCATTAATTCGGAAAATGGTTAAGGTCCTAGGTGCAGCATGTAGAACAAGATATGTTTTTTTTTAAGATTTTATTTATTTATTTATGAGGCACACACACATACACACATACACCTTTGAAGCAGAGACAGGCAGAGGGAGAAGCAGGGAGCCTGCTGCAGGACTCGATCCCAGGACTCCAGAATCAGGACCTGAGTTGAAGGTAGACACTCAACCACCGAGCTACCCAGGGGCCCCAAGGCATGTTGAATCAAATGTCTTATAGGTTCAAATTTTCAGTCTGTCTATATGCAGAGTGACCTTGAAAGTTCAATAATATGCAATATGTTTTCATTAGCATGTTAGTTTTGTTCAGTGTTTGATGTCTAAACAGAGCTTTGTGTCTGACATGGTAAGTCCTCACTAAAACCTTTTTGGGGGGTACATATTAACATAAGATTATGCATTCTGATGTCTAACTCTATTATTATTTAATATCCAACAAAAATGATAGAAATCTTTGGTAAAATAGCACTTGTAAATCAGTGCTGCTCAACCTTTGGCCCATTAAGACATTCCAGGGAATCCTTAACTCTTTGAATATTCTATGTAAATTTTCTGAAATTTTATTCATTCAATATGTATTTATTGAGATACACTGAAGTATACACTTCAATTTTTTTCACTATGTTGCTTCATCTCTTTGTGCTGAGTTATATAAACTTGAAAATAATAACATTGTTAAGAAATTAAATGACTCAGTATATGTAAAATGTTGAACAATGACTAGCACATAGTAAGTGCCAGTAATTGATTTACAGATATAAGGAAATGTAGTACTTGGCATATTAAGAAGATAATATCTATTAGATTTCCCCAAAAGCTGGTGATTCAACAAAAGTTAGGAACCACTGTTATGAGTGATATGAGTGGGAATCATAGAATCAAAATCTTCAAGATCTCCAAAAAACTTTCTTCCATAGAACCAATGAAAGCAATAGCAAAAATTGTCAAAGTCAACTTTTCAGAACTCTACAAATTAAGTTTAGACATGCAATATTCCAGGGAGCATTTTAGAAAAGCGGTTTAATCTTGTTTAAAATAGAAAGCTTTGTGGCATTTTAACTTGTTCTATTTTTATCCCTCTCCTAGCTCCATGGAATCATTAACTTAGGCTAGCTGCCATTAATGAACACAAAACAGGTATGTAACCCTCTTAGGATCATTCTTAGAAAATTGTCATTTTTGACCTTTCTGGAAATTCCCTGGAAAACCTAACTCATAAGGCTTCCCTTATTTGACCTGCCTCAGAGCCTTCTCAGTGAGATCAACTTTTTCCTTGGGGACAATTGTCGAAGACAATCAGCAGCAGTTGTTTAACATCACACACAACCAAGGCTGTGCTTAGAATCAAGGACAATAAAAAGGTGGTCAAAAACTTAAAAGGAAAAAAGCTGGGGAATCAAATATCCATCAGGGGACTTGAAAAGGTCTGACATATTCCTGGGAGTCTTAAGGACCATGTTTATTCATATAGCTCTGCACATTCCCAGGAAAGAACTGAGAAGACCCTATGTTCTCACCTCTGGCTGACCTTAGGGCTCTGTGCAAACATATAATGAAGATTAAGGCAGAGTTGTAAACTCCTGCCTGAATGTTGAAGGCATGCCCAACACACACATGGAGCCCCTTGACAAAAGCTAGAGGACTATATTGGTTTCAATCATGTAAGTAAATCTCTCTAATAATCAGCTGACTACTAAATTAATCAAACAGACTAATGGCCAGACATTATAGTAGATACAGACTTTACAGAATTTTTTCAGCGAAGTCACTAAATAAACAAAAGTAACTCCAGCAACAACAACAGTCCCTGAGTAACTGGGTGGATCTAATTTCCAGAGTTGATACATTTTTTAAAATGTCCAGATTAACACACTCATACCACACACACACACACACACACACAAACACACACACACACACACGATATACACAGTAGGGCACATACATTATGAGGGGAGGGGGGAAGTCAATAGAACATGTCCCCAAGAAAGTCCAGACAATGGTTATAGTAAACAAAAGTTTTAAATAATCGATTTTAAATATGTCCAAATAACTAAAGTAAACCAGGTAAAAAGAATCAAAGAAAAATATGAAATGATGTCTCACCACATAGAGAACATCAATAAAAAGAAAAGTAGTTGTTTTTTTTTTTTTAAGATAATAAGCAAGTAAATATTCTGGAATAGACAAGTACAAAAATTGAAATGAAAATTTACTAGAGGACTCAACAGATTTAAACTGGCAGAAGAAAGAAGCACAAATTTGAAGATAGGTCAATTATGATTACTTAGTAACAGAAATAAAAAGAATGAAAAAAATAAAAAAAACATAGCCTCAGAGACCCATGAAATAACAGCAAGCAGAGCAAAATACACATAATGGAAGGGACACCTGGGTGTCTCAGTGGTTGAGTGTCCGCCTTCGGCTCAGGTCATGATCCCAGGGTCCTGGGATCAAATCCCACATCAGGCTCCCTGCAGGGAGCCTGCTTCTCCCTCTGCCTGTGTTTCTGCCTCTCTCTGTGCGTCTCTCACGAATAAATAAATAAAATCTTAATAAAAATACACACATAATGGAGGAGTCTCAGAAGGAAAGAAAAGTGAGAAAGTGACATAAAAGGTGTCTGAAGGAATGTTGTTTAAAAACTTCCAAATTTGATGAAAACCATTAATCTACAAATCCAAGAAGCTAAGTAAACTAGAAAAAATTCCAAAAAGAAATCCACATGTAGTCACATCCTAATCATACTGTTAAAAACAAAGGACAAATATTACATCTTGGAAGCAGCTAGAGAGAAGCAACTCATTATATATGAGAGACATCAATAAGTTAACTGATTTCTAGTCAGAAACAAAGTACATCAAAGGGTAGTGGGTTAGCATATTCAAGGTGCTAAAAAAAAAAAAAAAGGACTATCAACCAAAAATGCTATATGCAACAAAAGTATTCATCAAAAATGAAGGATGACCTAAAATGTTTTTAGATAAATAAAAACAGAGTATTTTTCACTAGTAGACCTACCCTACAAAAGGTATTGAAAGGAATCTTTCAGGATGAAATAAAAGACCACTAGACAGAAATTCTAACTCACATAAAAAATTAAGGAGCACCAGTAAATGTAACTACATGGATACATATAAGAAACAGTATAAGTGTATTTTTATTTATTTTAAACTTTTTAAAATATATGATTTAAAAGAGAGCTGCATAACACAATGATTACAAATATGGACTCAATATATAGTGTTTAAGATGTAATTTATGAAAGTAGTAGTATAAAGGAGGGCGGAAGCAATGCAAGTATACATAAAAACACCCATGAAAATAGGAATATAAAGAAACTTCTTCAACCTTATAAAGGCATGTATGAAAAACCCAGAATTAACCTGGTACTTAATAGTGAAAAACTGAAAGATTCCCCCTAAGGTAAGGAACAAAGCAAAGATACACACTCTTGCCATTTACTTTCAACGTTGTGCTGGAATTTCTAACAGGGGTGGTCAGGCAAGAAAAATAAAAGGCATCAGGTTGGAAAGGAGAAAGTATCTCTATTTATAGATGCCATGATATTATGAATTTAAAATATTCATAAATCCACCAAAAATTATAAAAACCAATTAACTAGTTCAGCAAGGTTATAAGGTGCAATACAAGATAAATATTAAAAAATAAAAAAACATCAGTTCTATTTCTAATACACTAACAATGAACAATCAAAAACTAGATCAAGAAAAACAATTTTACTTATAACTGCCTTAAACAAAATACAATAATTAGAAATCAGTTTGACAACAGAAGTGTATTATATACAGAAAGCTATGAAATATTATTGAAAAAAGTTAAAGTAAACCTAAAAAATATATTCTGTTTATGGGTTAGAAACCATTATTAAATTATTAATAATTAAATATTAAAAATCTTCAAATTGATCTATACATTCAACACAATCTTTATCAAAATGTCATCTGCTGTTGGGCAAGAATTGGCAAACTAATTTTAACACTTGTATGGAAGACGAGGGACACAGGCTCGTCAAAACAAATGAAGAAAAATAAAGTTTAAGGATTCACACTTTCTAATTTCTATACTTATTATAAACATATAGTAATAAAGACACTGTAGTTACTGGCATAAAAATAGACATATATACAGTGGATTAAAATTCAGAGTCCAGATATAAGTCCTTACTTATGGTCAATAGATTTTTTTTTTTTTTTTTTATGATAGTCACACAGAGAGAGAGGCAGAGACATAGGCAGAGGGAGAAGCAGGCTCCATGCACCGGGAGCCCGACGTGGGATTTGATCCCAGGTCTTCAGGATCGCGCCCTGGGCCAAAGGCAGGCGCTAAACTGCTGTGCCACCCAGGGATCCCTGGTCAATAGATTTTTAATGAAGTGCCAAGGCAACAGGAGCAGTAGTCTTTTCAACAAATAGTCATGGGGCAAATGGACATCCACTTGCAAAAGAATGAAATGGGAAAACCTACCTCATACACACATACAAATTAACAGAAAATAAATGAAAGATCTAAATGTAAGGGCTAAAACTATAAAACTTTTAGGAGAAAACATTGGCATGTATCTCTGTGATTTTAGAATAAGTAATGCACCGACGCACACACAACAAATGGAAAAAAACAGAAATAAATTTGTACTTGATCAAAATTAAAACCTTCTGTGTTTCAGGGAATACTATTATGAAAAAAGTGAGAAAATTATGAGAGAATAGAAGAAACGTGTCTGCTAAGAAACTGGCATTGAGATTATATGAACTTTTACAATTCAATAATAAAAATATAAGTAACTCAATTTAAAATTTGACAAAGGATTTGAATAGACAATTTTCCAAAGAAGACAGACAAGTGACCAAAAAGCATCTGGAAAGGTCTCAATATAATTAGTCTTTAGGAAAAATACAAATCCAAATCACAATGAGATACCATTTCACACCCACTGGGATGCCTGTAATAATAAAAGACAAGGATGTGGCCAAGGATGTAGAAAAATAGAACTTTCATACGCTGCTGGTGGGAATCTAAATGGTGTCGTTGCTTTTGAAAACTGTGTGGCGATCACTCAAAAGTTAAAAATTCAGTTATCATATGACCCAGAAATGATAGTCCTATCTATGTACCCAAAAGAAATAAAAAAATTCAATCTACACAAATGTACACATTTGTTTGTACAGAATTATTCGTAATTGCCAAAGACTAGAAACAGCCCATGTTGTCCACTAGTTGGTAAAAGAATGAACAAAATGTGGTATAGCCATGCGATGAAATAGTTCTCTATAAACAGGAATGAAGTATTGATTGGACATGTGGCAACGTGGAGGGACATTGGCAACATGATACTAAGTGAAAGAAGCCAAACAGAAAGGCCACATGCTACATTATTCTACTCTCTGAAATGTCCAAACTGGCCAAATCCATAGTGTTAGAAAGTAAATTATTATTTTCTGGGGCTAAGGGGAAGGTACAGTGAGAAGTGACTGTTAGCGAGTCTTTCTTTTGGGAGTGGTAAAAATGTCCTAAAATCAGATGGTGATGACAATTTTGTGAGTATATTAAAAACCACTGAATTGTATACTTTAAAGTGGTGAAATTTGTGGTGTGTGGATTATACACCAAAGGAAAAAAATGCTGCCATGAAAAGGTGTGGACATATGTGTGTGGCTTCCTTAAGAAGCAACAAATATAGCACGTTAGTAAGTGCTCTGAAAGGAGTATGTCCTTAGAATATCACTGGGTAGAAATACACATTTGTTTTACCCTCAAGCAGCTTATTATCTAATGTGAAAAATAGACTTTTGATAAATATGCTAAAAACGTATCTATATAAATTTGGGTAAGTGTTAGGAAGTAAAGGAACAACTTGCCATGGAGGCTGATATCAGGAATATCTGAAAGAGGCATGATGCTTTCCAGAAACTTAAGAAAAACGGTCCGGGTCTCAGAGGATGGAACAACCAGTGAAGTGAGATCAGTCTGGAGAAGGCAGGAAGGCTATCCAGGGCCTCGTTAAGATTTCTGTGTTCATCTGATAAAGATAAAGCCACTCTAGAGTTTTAAGTAGAGAAGAGGTACAGTCACATAATTATGAAATTATGAATATGATGATGATGCAAGAAACAGCTGAGAGAAAAGCAACAGGGAAAGAAGGGAAAACCAGTAGGAAGACAAACCAGCAGTCTAGAAGAGAAAGGACAGAGACGGGCGGGGACCATGACAGTGACCCTGACATTCGAGAAAGGCAAATAAATCCAAGAACATGGTGTTCGGGTAGTGGTACAAGGTTCCTGAAAGTGTTTCTATATTTCACAACGGCATGTACAGGTTCCTCTTTATGGGGGAAGACCGTGAGTTCATTGGGGGAAGGGCATGTAAAGTGCTATGGAGACATCAATGGCACATAGTAGGTGCTCAAAGCTATTCATTAAAGTTATCGTTGAATTAATGTCAAATAGTCTGTTGGATGGGGGCAGCCTCCATCTAGGCCTTGGTGAAATAATTTTGGCTGCAAAGACCTATTTTTGGTATTTGATAATAGCAACAGATACATGAGAGAGTAGAAATCCTAAACCAGCCAACCGTATTGGAAATAGGAAAACTCTTTACAACTAGTTGAAAATAACCATAAAGACAAAAAAGCGACAGTGCTACTATAATATTCATAGAATATGATTTTCCACATACTGCTCACCAGCTCCACAAGTAAAACTATGAGAAAAATGTCTTTCCTGCTCTCATTTAGAATGTCTTGTTGACCTTGTCTATGTCTCATGATTGTGGTTATCATAATAAAATATTTTTCATACACAGTTGCTTAGTATTATGGCAGAAAACATTTAGTATTCCTATGTAGCAATTTCCAAAGGTCACCTATCAATATAACTGTATTTTCAAAGAAACAGTTTGCTTTTCTTGTGCTTTGCAAAATGCAGGCTGATGTGGCTTTTATTCAACAAATGATTTTATGTTCAGAAAGTACTGAGTTTTGTACCATTTTCCTAACACTCCAACGTACTCCGCACTACATCAGTTGAGTGGGTTATATCTACATCAGCTTTTGTTTCACTTTACTCCATGATAAAAAGCAATTTCTATCTTTCTTTTACTTATTCAAACATGCTAACAAGGGGGAGAATAAAAGTGCATGATCTTACAAAAGATAGCCATTTACGATTTTGGTGTACGTGTTTCCAAACGGCGTAATAAGCATATTATAAATCCTTTAGTGTGGCATGTGCTACTTGGTGTGCAAAAAATATATACATTTCCATCTTCTGCAGTTGTTTATAGAAACCTAAATTGAAATGGCTGCATATAAAAGTATGTAATGTTTCATATTATTAATGCATTAGTGTTAAACATTTAATAAATTTTTCATGTTCTGATATTATACACCAAGCTCTAATAAGCATATGGGTGCATAAATTTTAGCACAATTGTCTCATTATTTCATTAGTGTAAGTTCCTGGAAGACTAACCGACAATTCAAAAGATATGTGCAATTTAAGTTTGTTGATGCATATTATAAAATTAGTTTACAGAATAGTGTTGAATTTATCATCTCCCTAGCAATGTATTCAAGTATCCTTTTGACCATTTTCTTTCATAAGTAGATGTTGTGAATATTCTTAATTATAAACATTTTAAAATTAGTTTTCTTGGTTCTCACAGTAAAATCCTATTTATATCTCCTATATCATTTGTATTTTATAGGTGGTGAAGAATGTCAAAAAAAATAGTACTAGTGGACGTGCTTCATTCTTTCAGCTATTTCTATTGTCTGGTAGTTTCAAAGCTAAGAAGAACGATTTGTGATCTGTTTCTCAACAAATTTGCTTATGAAACTGCGACCATCATCTACTTAGAAGTTAGCTTTTTGAAAAATTGTCAATTTTTGACACTTCGACAGCTTTTTGAAAAATTGTCCATTTTTTTAAAATTTTTATTTATTTATGATAGTCACAGAGAGAGAGAGGCAGAGAAACAGGCAGAGGGAGAAGCAGGCTCCATGCACCGGGAGCCTGACGTGGGATTCGATCCCGGGTCTCCAGGATCGCGCCCTGGGCCAAAGGCAGGCGCCAAACCGCTGCGCCACCCAGGGATCCCCAAAATTGTCCATTTTTGACACTAATCAAAAATTGTCAATTTTTGATAAATTATTTTACTCTTGGTTCAATTGACATAGACCAATAAAATAATTATTTCAAGATTTAAAAATTACTAAAGAACTTTGTTTCCATTGATATATTTAATAATAATCTCTTGTACTAACATCTTTAGCATCCATTTTATTCTATATTTATTTTCTCTTTTGATATATTCTTGAGCGTTTTATATTTGTATCTTCAAATACCAAACATGCAAGTTGTGCATTTTCACCATATAGAATTTTTGCTTTTTGTATCATTTCATATTTAATATTTTTTACTACTTCTTGTTATTTTTAGTAAAATGCATTGAATTATTTATTTATTTTTTTCCTGAACATTCAATGCTATAGATCTTTTTTTCTCTAATAGGCCTCTGGTTTCATACAGTTTGTTTTGTTGTTACCTTTTATTTGACTTTTCATTTTTCTTTCACTCAAAAATACCTAGAAGAGCTGTTTTTATTTTCCAAGTGATTTGATTTTATTTTCGTTCTTTTGATTACTGCTGTTGTTTTTCATTTGTTATTGACTTGGGGTTCTAATTCAGAGAAGATTAGGTGTATCTGCTTTTCTGTTGAAAAGATACAGATTTATTGAGCAAAGAAAGGAAAAGTTTTGCTCAAAACCCTTTAGTTTATTACATAACTAAAAATTTCTTCCTAATCATTACATCTTTCTTCTGAATTTTATTTGCCGATAAAGTTATAATATACTGTGAAAGAGAATGGAGATGTCTCACAGAATACATGATACTGAGATGGCATTAGTTCAGTTGGTGTGAAATACTTGAAATTAAAATGTGAATGGAAAAAGTCATCCTTGTATTTTTAAAGACTCTCAATGCAGTAATAATAGCTTCACATCAGCCTGTAATGTAGCTGAAGTATAAATGAGAGATTAACAAGTCTCAAATTACTATTGAATAATAACAACTTTAAGCATATTACAGAAATGTTTTAAAATCTGCTTCAATGTGCCAGGAAATCTCTAAAAAGAGAGCCACTTGGAATTTTCTGTTAGTTTATCCATGTTTTATTTGGTTTTGCTTTTTTAATATGAGGAAAGAAAAAGTGAGATATATTCCTGAAAATTATTGTAATTCATTCTATCCACACGACAAACATGATTAAAGAATAAATTATCTATTTTTAATCTGTCACTTTTCTAAAAAGCTTTAATATTCTTAAGAGCTTTAAGTTGCCAAAGCTATATTTGCCACTGAG